>NC_087373.1:8145676-8804843 GCF_031761385.1 Necator americanus
GAATATTGGGTCAAATAAATAAATAAATAAATAGTGCAATTTTTACCCATTTATTTACTTTTTAAAATTAAAATAAACAGGAGATTTTCTTTCTCGTCGTGGATATATTATTATTCATTTTCTGCAATCTCCTTTCATCCTCATAATAGATTTCTAGAGCCCATCTTCGAAAATTTACTTGTGAATTTGAAAAAAATGAAAAAAGTAAATGGTAACCTTGACGAAAGGCACTCCCCTAGTACCGCAAGAAATCTTATTATGATCCATTATTATGATTTATTATTTTTTATGATGATGGTATCACTATTTAAGAGATAACCTAATATAATTCCATAATTTCGTCCCACTCACCGTGTATCAGCTCTGAGTCGACCAATCCGTTATCTATAGGATGGGATGATGAGGCGAGCAGTAGGTACAAAAACCATACAATGCTCTAAAAAAAGCATAACTATGAGAATTTAAGGAAATAAAAAATCCACATCCGCAGCAAAAAAAAATCTCTACAGAAAAATGCGAAAACAACTCAAAAATCTCGAAAAAATAAACATACCACAATATGATGTCTGCGAACCATTGCATTTCTTGGATACTGCATACGTGACCGTGACAAGAAGTGGAGCCTAGCTCATGACCTTCTCATTGTGGATCCCGTACAGTTCACAAATCAATTAAAAGGTGTTGATCGCTGAAAAAAAATAGATATGAAAAAAATAAGTAGAAGAACATTAAAGAACATCGAACTGCATATTTGGGAAAGGAGGAAATATGAGGGATTTTGAGCAAAAATGAAGAAACACGGAGATTTGCGTGAGGTCAGTTAACTTCGCTGAGGAAAAAATGTTTTAAAATGCGTACACGATTTGAAGAGAGCAGCTCAACTCTGGATAAGTTCTTGAAAGTTATTCATCTATTTATTTATTTATTTTTCAGCCCTGTAGGCTGTTCTATTATATTGGCTCAGAGGTTACGACAACAACTGGAAACCGAAAAACCCCTGGTGAAAAGTTATCAAAAATCGTAAAATAGGCAAAAATCGCCACAATTCTAATGCAAAATTCTTTCGCGATTCCAATTTTCCTTTCTGTCCGTCATTTCTCATCGAAATGATTGTGGAACAACCACATGAAACACGTCAGGCAACTATCCGTAGTGATTTTTTTACCGAAGGATCCTGATTCTACGTCAATTGGATCAAATTTGCGGAAAAGTAGAACGAATTCGTTATGAAAGGGAACTGGTCACTCCTTTAAAAGCAGCACCCCAAAAAAAAATCAGAAAATGTCAAGAAAAAAATCATAAAATTTTCCACGAAACTGTAATGTTAGAGCTGTAGATCACGAATATAAGCACCGTCACATACAATTCCTTCGAATCGCCTTGAAAAACTTCCGGCCATTGAATAGCGTTCTCGTCCATCGAATTTTCCTACGAGGCACCTAGTAACGTGCCACGTATGCGAGCACATACATACGCGCCGCACCTGCCACCGTGCGGGAGAGATGCCGTCAGCAGCACATGTTGATTGTTCCTTTTCTCAGGACAATTAAGGAGAATTGAGCGTGATGGCGCTGATACTCATGATTTACAACCGTAACTCTACCTTTTCTTGGAGAGATCCCATTTTATTGCCAATTTCGTGATATGCTGCCTCTAAGGAAAATATTCCAGAACAACTACATAGATACTTTTTTTCTAGATTTTTCCAAAAAAAATTATTCAAAACATAGCGATGCAAAAGGAAAGAATTGAAAAGATTTTGCTCAAAGTAGAGCTGTTAAAAATCCTTGCAGGACCACGTTTGACGTTCCTACTTGCAGTTGTAAGTTTCAAAAGGTTAGGAAATCTCCGCTTCAACCCTACAACAACCCACATTCTTCGGAATTTTAACGCTTTTTAATGAGTTGGCACTCAATAATGCTTGATAATAAACCCCCCTAGATTTGTGTAACGTTACAGACATTCACGTCAGTATGGCCCCTGGATATTCGAAAATCTAGAGCTGTACGGGAGGTCGTACTCGAGATTCCGACAACCTCCCAGTTCTTCTTTGCTTGAAGTTAGGGTTCCAGAAAAGAAGTACGTTCAACGTGATCCGAAGATAGACATTCCACACGGAAGGAGAGACTGACATTGCAGAAATTGATGAATTTAAAAACTTCCAGCAGTTTCCAAAGTACTTATGTTCTGCACGATTAATTGGCTTATATGATAATCGAAAACAACAGATCGTAGATCTTTTTAAATTTCTTCACTGTGTCATATTTCCTGGAGTCGTAATTGACAAAATGATTATCTTTGAAAAATGCGGATATTCGCAAAGCCATAGCCGGATACTAATCAACTGGATATCAATTATCCATCTACGGGTATATCTTGCAGCTATTATGTAAATGCACCTTGATAGGATACATCGATCAGTGAATTTTCTGTCATCTCACATCGCAAAAAAAGTTAAATGGTCATAGCGCAGTGATAAGAGGTTCAACTGCGACTGTCTCGTGGAAGGTTCGGAACCGCCGTAGGCCAACCAAGGTTTTTCCTGTTCGGATAGTTCGGAGTCGGAGGTTATTGCACAGAATGTATAACCGCTCATAAATCTGATAAAAAAACGATAACGAATTGAAGTTAAATTTCAGAGATTAGGTGGATCTCCTATCCCTAGAGGATTAGCCGACGTCAAGCGCCTTACTCTAATTTTTTAATCCAAATACATAATACCCGTTTGCAGCCATACGACTGCAATTAATAAGCGAACCCAAGCGAAAACTTTAAATAAAACCCTCTAGCGGGAACTGAAAAATTTCCGCTAGTGAGAAATATGACTACCATAGACTACAATACCTTCACTTTCTAATTGATCACTCAAAAAATTACCAACAAATGTTTAAAGCGGAATGGTGGGGTCACAGGTCAGCACTGGAGCTAGGTCATTCAACGATCATACAAAGACAAGGTAACCTCAAATTTTCTAAGATTAAAAGGAGCTGGCATTCGATAATTCCACTGCAATTTATTGAAAAGAAATAAACAGAAGGAACCCTTTCTTGGGGTTTTTTTTTTTCAGAGCTAAGGGAATAACTGCGGCTTTCATATATGAAATCGTGCTTTTACTCATCTTACTTACCGTTGTTCTTATGTATGTGGGGTTTGAAATCTAGAACTTGAAATTAGATTTTATTTAAATTAAATTAATAAAACTTATAAATTAAATTAGAGATCCATGGTTAACTGCGAATAAAAATCGTTTTGTATTTAGTACTAAACTAAATCTTTTTATTATTATATTTGGACTAAAGGCGAGATCATTGTGGAGCAACTTTTCCTGTTCAATAATGAAATAATCGAGTTTAAATAAGATCAGAAAAAACAGTAACAAAATGTAGTGATTTTGATTGTCTGAAGTAAAATGAAAGCAGAACAGAGGGAGGATATATTTTATACGTTGGAGGTTTTTGAAAAAAAAATTAACATACATATTTTATTCATTGGTCTCTGCACCTTCCCTCTCAACCATAATAACATTGCAACAACACATCTTAAAACAGCATCGCTCAGCTTAGGAAAAGATTTCTCGCTGCTTTAACACCGATGCAAGTTCTCATTTTGTGCAAATCATTTCGACGGATGAGCTTTTCGTGGATGTTCAGTGAACTAGTGACTTTTGAGGGCTTCTGATGTTTCAAATACCTGGGAAGTTGTGGGAAAAGTTCCACTGTGATACGGTATTGTAAACTATCCTGTCCTAGCTCTCAGCTGCTAGGTGAAAAGGTCTGAACACAGCAAATTTCCCTATTTCTTTTATTCTAGAGGAAATGAATCCGCCAAAGATAGTCTCGTTTACCTTTCACATTACTTATGATCGCTACCACAAAATGATAATACAATAATGATACATATAATTTTGTTCTTTCCTAATAACAGCTTCTAATTTCTTTTTTTTTCAAAAAAATATGTTCGTTCTTTCCTAATCACACCTTCTGATTTTTTTCCAAAAAAAAAGAACGTTGAGAATAGAACTTCTGATAGACTGTAACTGTTATTATCGGCTGTTAATTAGAACGGATGTAATTTCACTTATTCGGCGTCAACCTTCATACGACTTCTATGTCAAATATCCAGAACGCATCGCAGCGAGAGAAATTGGTGTTGATCTATGAATACGTCGCTTGTTTTTGACAGTAATCAGTAAAAATACATATGAAAGGACAAGGATCACCATATCTCAAATGTCTTTAACTTTTGTTTTCCGGGTAGAGGTAGAAGAGAAAAATAATAAAATCAACGGAATAAAGAAATCCTCTCTTTTCTTTTCACCTCGCCCCAATGAAATCATTAAGGGAGACAAAACCAAAACAAAAAGGATCGAAACTTTGTGATTGTGGAAGCAAAACTTCATGTAAGAATCGTGCTTTCTTCCCCTTAATGACCTGCACCTGAAGTAGGTCAAAGTTTTTAAGTACATAGCGCAGAAATGAGAGTGAAAGTTTCTGGAATTCTGCACATAGGAAGATGACAATGTGGATATTTATGTAGATCATAAAGATTTGAATCTACTTATTTGTCCAATAGGTGAACAAGAAAAAGTGTTGTTGTGAATTTATGAGAATTTTTGGAATTTCGTTAAGTAGTTTTTGGAAGCGTAGACGAGACTACAGATATACATATCCGTATGATATAAATCAATGATGAAGTTCATTCAGCGATAAAGGTTGACGCCGGAGAACCGGTGTGGTGAAGGGGGAACATACGTACGTAAATGGAACTGATCGAATATGATTAGCTGCATTTTAGGAGTTGAACGACCAGGATCTCTGGATGGATCTTGTGGAAGTGGAAGAGACTGAAGGAGAGAAATCGAGGATTGCTCAAGAAAGCAAAACTCCATGTAGGAATTGTGCCCTTTCTTGGTCCTTATGACCTACATGAAATAGGTCAAAGTTCTGAAGGGATGAGCGCAGAAGGAATGAGAGTGTGAATTTCTGGAATTGTTCAGGGAGGGAGGAGACAACAATGTAGATATTTATGTAGATCTCAGAGACTTGAATCTATTTATTCATTCAATCGGTGAGAAAAAAGAAAGTGTTGTAGTGAGTTTGTGAGAGGTGAAAAGAGTGGATTTAAAGTGTAATCCACGGCTGAACTTCTCCAAATTAGCGTTAGCGCATTAAGAAACTTAGCGATTAGCGTGGAAACACGACAGAAAGAGGATGTTGATGTAATTGTAATCTGGTAAGAAGACGAGTCATAAACAGTAACAGAAGCAAGCAGCCGACGATCCCATCAAAAAAGAAAAAAGCGGGTCGACGACGAGGTTAGAACCAGTTGAGGAATGGTGGACGGGTTGCTTGGACAGTCGAAAGTCATCTAATCCTTATGGTAAGTAGGAAAAACATGAGCGTCGACTGATTAATGCATGACGCTGCTGCGGTTACGCGTCCGCCGTTGTTCGGCTTCGTTGTTGGATGACCTCGATAGCCGGACATTGATAGGATGATAGGATGTAGCTGTGGATGATGATATGATGAAATGAATGATTTCCTTCCCCCAGCAACCACGTTCTCGTGTTCCATTAGAGCTAATGGCTCTCATTTTTCATCGGCTTATCTCATTGTAGCTGAGGAAACGAGTTTCACTTGGTCGCTGTTGCCTCGATTCCTCTTCCTAGGATTCTCACATAAGGGAAAACTGGCACAATACGTTTTGTTCTGTTCTGTTTCTTTTATGTTCTGTTAGTACGTTAAAATATGTACCAAATAAACACTTCCGACACTAATGTCCGAATTAAGGATAAAGACCTGTTTACTGGCGTTCTTGTTTTGTTTATTGTTCAAAACAATTAGTAAGTATATACCTGTACAATAAAAACGAAGACTTACGGGATATTGAAGGGATTTATTTGGTTATCCTGAATAAATTGGTGTTCTATACACGATCCCTCATTTTTCGAAAGTAAAATAATTGAAACTTTTGAAAAATCTTTGAAAATTCCCCCTCATCCTCGATTATCCTACTTTTCTCAATCTTTTGGAAGATTTCCTTATTATTTATTCTTATTTATCTTTTATATATTTATTAACATGATTTGCTTATTTGTTCATATACGCCCATGGTGCTCCAGAAAAAGGACACCATATTTTGATCGAGTTAAAAGAAAAGATTCCACTCTTTATGTTTTTTTTCTGAAAATGGCGTAGTCCTTTTTGTGGCCGTTGAACAGGTCCTTATTCACTTACAGAAGCTAAAACGTTCTCTTATCCAAAACGTTTTTTGTTAGTCAATCTGTGTACCCCCAGCTTGGATGACCAATTTATCCCAGGGGGGAGAAAATCGCGCTTTGAACGTATGGTAGTACCTAAATAACCTAGACCTTGAACAAGAGGGTTCGCTACCTTCGTTATCTTTAAACAACTTATGCACCACGATCTAGACCAGACGGCAGTCGAGAATACTTGCTTACAAACTTTGGAAGTCAATGAAAACGAATTTATGAAGGAATCGTTGGGAGCGGAGGTAATAGGAGGAAACAAATTGAAAATTACAACAGCTACAAGATTTTAGTATCCACTGTGAGTGGATTAACTTCAACGTACGAACAAATTTATGGATGAGAAAACTACTTCATTTGTGAAATGGTTAAGCACAACTTCTCACCCAATCTTTGGTGGATGAAACTGGATACAACCACCTTAAAGAGTACATAGAGGCGGGTCAAAGATCGCCAGAATAAAAAAATATAAGATGTGTCCATCGAATTCTGCAGTGGTATTTATCAAACGGAAGTTCATGGAAATATTCGATCCTACCGTATTCAGCGCTCCCGTAAATTCACCCCTCTACGAAATAAATGATCGGGGATCCGATGGAAAATGTGAAATATCCCAACGAGCGCGAAAATTGCGCCGATGCCGAAGAGATCGCATAGATTGATTTGCAACATTGAGATTGATATGAAAGTGATATCGTAACGGATTGGAACGATCACAACGCATGAATCCATGGGGACTTCTTCGGAACTCCGGTTCTGGAACGAGTTCGAATAATAATATTTGTTGTAACAGTGAAATTTTTTTCTTAGTCAATTATTTCTAGAGAATTCGTTGACAATGTGTTATCATCTTCCTAAAGTTGTTCTTTCATCTAAAAAAAACTTTGTTAACTTCGTATCTGTTTTTTGAATGTGGCTGTGTACAGGACGGGTGTAGCGCCGTCGGTAAGAGGTTCCGCTTCCTGCACGATCGATCGGAGGTTCGAATCCGCCCTAGTGCTCACCAAGCCTTTCATCCCTCCGGGGTTGATAGATTGGTTCCAGACTTGTCTGGGAGGATAAATAAACTGACTTGACCATCGGCTAGCCCCCGCAAGTCATTGTACAGGCCAGTTACAGGTTCGTGAACCTCAAACGATTCTGAATTGAAGTGAATGTGGGGGCACATCCCAAGCAGATTGACTCCACACACTTTGTCCTTTATCCTAGCTGTGTGAAAAGACAAATACCTGAAACTACTCATCTAAAAAAAAAGTTTCGAAAAAATTTCCGATACTCGCGGGATTCTTCTCAGCTGACTACTTTTCAGGACGTAGTTTGAAATTGTCAGAGCGAAAACAAGAAAAATCCGCCACGAAACCGAAAAGGGTACGATTTCATCCAACGATACAAGTTTTTGCATCCATCGAATTGACGAATTGAAGTGAAATTTGTAAATTGAGTTTCGTTACCGACCAAATGATTAGAGTTGTGTTATTGACTACTACTTAATTTCACCAGTAACCTCCAATCTGAATGAATGCGATTCGTGAATTTGATAGGTGTAAAGAGTCGCGTCGTTGATTAGATTGACACTTCTCGTGTTGATGACAACTCATCTCAAAAATTTTTTGGTGGTGTTTTTGTTTTGTATTTTCGCTGTAATAGCCAAAAACTAAATCCAGAACTGATCACTTATGTACTGGTGAAAAGAGCCTAAAATCAATAAATTTCTCGGTATTTTTTACATTTTGTGGTGCTTTTTCAGCGGCACTTTTTCAGCAAAACAATGTGAAGTTGATCGTTTGGTTACAGTCCAGTCTTCTGAGGCAGAAACGACGCTCGGTTTGAGTTTTTGAGGTTTTGAATTGTGAGCTTTTTAACGGTGTTAGATTGTGGTTTATTGGCGTTAACTTTGAATTGAAATGAAACGATTTTGGTCCAAGACGACACTCTTATTTTGGAAATTGTGGTAAAAGAAAAACAAAACACAAAAAAAAACTATGTAAGGTAAGTAGTAATGTATAGTGAATGTGAAAAGTGTGACAAGTGAAAGTGTTCATAATCTTCACCAACACTTCATAACGATGATGTAAATAAGCCTAACAGCACTGCTATAATTTTTACCATTATTTACAATAGGGATCATTTATTTCTGAAAGGTAAGCATAAAAAATCTTTGATACTAATGGATTTAATGCGGGAAATTATTCGAGTTCAGTTTAGAATCCTAAAGGTTAATTTATGTACGTGGAAAACTGGATTTGTTGGGGTTGAACGTTATATCAAACCAGTGTTTTTATCCTAGCGAACACGTCAAACTCTAAGTTATCGATTTTGTAGGGATGAAAGGCTTGATCTGCCTATGCCTACTTTTGATCTATCGATCGTGCAGATTCGGTGGAATCGGTTATCACTAAGTTACATATACCCGATGGAAGAAAGGATATTTTTGATACCGCTAGAAGCTCTTGTGGAAAATTTATGATCAAACCTTATCCAGACACTCACTTTGAATTTATTTCAAAGCTACATTATTCCATAAAATTCAAAGAATGATTCGTTCTAAATAAATAACTATGTTTTTTTTTTGAGCCACATGTTGACATTAGCTAAATTTCTCTGAAAATCCATGAGAATTATCTTTGTTTAGTGATAATAAAAAAAAGGAAAAAAAATTACTACTCCAACACAGATCTCTTATCGGAAAAAATCCTTCATTTTTGTAGAACGAAAAATTCTTACTTGTTTCAATAATTTGAATGAGATTTTTTTTGAATCACGTACAATCGTGCAAAATCCCTACTAGATCTATCCTCCAATTTTTTTTCATCCGACCAATAGACCGTTGTTAGAGGTGAACGACTTCATCGCGCATGTTTATTTGGAGCGCTTTCCCTATTATCGAACTCGTAAAACGTTCAATTAGGCGAATTGTGAGGCGCTGTTATAGCGTGTTCGAATGCAAATTTATTCATGAAGCATAATAAAAGAGCGCTAACGTCGACTACACCATTTATCACCTTATACGAAATGACAGGACATATCCGACATCATACACTGATTTTATCCACACAAATGTCATCGGAGGTCTTCTAACCACAAACCATGTCAGCTATTCGTGTTCGGGACTGAGCTGTCTCGAGGACGACTACGGATTGCTTTCACCGAGCCTTTGGGTCCCATTTTGGCGGGGAATACTCCAATCGCGCTACGGTTTGAGCCGAGTAGAAGTCGTAATCAGGCGTTTGTAGATGGTCCTGTAGATCATCGTCGAAAGTTACGGTGGTTCCTTCGCGGATAATCTGGAGAAACCAACACGCTAGCGTGCTTCACGACTTTGTCATGTTTTATAGGTTGAGAGATCATTCTTTTCTGCACTCCGTTGTGAGGTAATCAGGCCCGGAGTAAGCCGTTTCATCGGAGGTCTTCTAACCAGAAAACACATCACCTATTCGTCCATGCCTGTTCGGAAATGAGCTGTCTCGAGAGGGCTACGGATTGCTGTCGTGGAGCTTTCGTGTCCCGTTTTAGTTCAATCGTCGGATCAATTTTTCAATTTGATCGGATATTGTTCAATCGCGCTATGGTTTGAGCCGAGTAGAAGTCGTAGTCAGGCGTCTGTAGATGGTCCTGTAGATCATCGTCGAAGCCCACGGTGGTTCTTTCGTGGATAATCTGGAGAAACCAACACGTTAGTGTTCTTCATGACTTCGTCATTTCATATAGGTTGACAAATCATCCGTTTCTGCAGTCCGATGTGAGGTATTTAGGCCCGGAATAAGCCGTTTCATGTTGAAGATAAGTACTGTATTATTTATTCATTTATTTATTACGCTCACTGACGTGCTGAAAGGGATGTGAGGAAGACAAATAAAAAACAAATGCAGTGAATATATGAAAAGAAAAAAGGGATATAACAGTTTGAACAGGTTACAGTTCCAGGTACGAATCCACCGTAGGTAATTCAGTACTCAGTATATAGCGCGGCTGATTTTTAGTCTTATTTGGAGCATCGGAATCGCAGTAGAACTATTAATGACACTTTATTTCGGCTAACTTTTCCATGTAATCCTTTTTATATGTGTGTGTTTTTTTTAATGTCCAGAAAGTCGAAGGCATTTGTAATGCAACCCTTCCAAGCACCTCACACCACAGCAAAATTTTCGATTGCTACAGGAGCGTAGACTGAGCGAATCCGAGCAGAGAACTGTGAAATTGTTAACATTACCTTAATAGTCGTATGACCGGGATGATAGCGGATCGTGATGTAGCGGAATTGTTTTGTTAGCAATAAGAATATTTCTGAATCGCAGCTTATCCCGTTTATCAATTTTCTCAAAGGTTGTCAAGGTACATCATCGTCACCCCGTTGATCACGCTCGACGATGCACTCTTCCTCTCCGCGCATTTTTTGGGACTATTGGAATTTTTTCAAGGATTGATCGTTATCCAGAACGTTTAGAATGTTCTATTAGCTACGATTTCATAAAGTTCAAAAGTCGGGCAACAAAGTCTGTTACCCAAGAAACCTTTCAAATCCATAATTTCTTAACGGATAGGTTCTAGCAGGCATAGCTAACTAGTATAACTTTTCAGAGGCAACAGCCTCAAGAACAAGCAGTCCGAGGAATTTAAGGATTGCGATAAGCTGAAATAGGTCGGAATAAATGCTGACTACAGATTCATCAAGAAATCGTGACACTTTCAGGAAATGCCAGGTTCGAGCCGAGGTGAAATAAATAATAGCGAAGGTGCGCTTCTGGCTGAGTTCAGAATGGGCGGCTTTAAGGTAAAATTTAAGTTTTCAGCTCAAAATAGAAATAGACCACCAACTCGCGCTGTTTTGCCCTTCGTACTTGTTATGGGATACCATACGATTCCGCTATTTATTTACTATTATTTATTATTTATTTGTTTATTTATTCATTCACTAACATTTATACCCTTATTATACTATTTTACTTCCAAACTTTGTGTTGTTATTTCGAAATATTTTCCCGGACAACAATCCTAGCCATCTGTATAAAATCGATTCTTGGCCACTCATTCGCTTCCTTGTAACCTGAGTAACAATTTGTTAATGAACGAAAAGAACTACTAAGTAGACATTTTCTTACAATGGGTGCAAATTTGTTGTTTTCCAGATAAAGCAAGTGCTTTCGATGGATCTCAATGAACAGAATGTTAAATAAGAATATAAAATAAAAATAAATAAAAAAATGTTCACATGAATAGGTTTCCATACAGAATGTATCGAAATAAAATAATAAGGTGTTGGAACAGCATCTTTGCATAAAATTCTGAAGGTAAGGTTCAGATGGGTTTCCTCTCTCTTTCGATTTCGATTAATGTGGACGAGTTCACGGTGCCCTGCCTTCACCACTTTTACACGTTAATAGAATAGATATAGCATATACATGTGAAAAAAAAATTATTTTGCGATGTAAAGAAACTCTAAACTCGTCCGCTGAGTTACCATATTGTCAGTTTTCCAACAAAATTAAGCTTATTTCACGTTCCGACATTAGAAAACGATTTAACTGATTCAAATCCATGAAAATTCACAAGGTTGAGTTCCTCTGATGGATTGGGTTACCTTTAATATGATTTTTTGGTTTATTATTGGATTTTGTTGAATACAACTACCAATGCGAAGGTTTTTTAGCCACAAGTAAAAAGTTTGAACACGTGCGCTATATTGCAGTGCTGATAGTTGGGTGATCTTTCTCACGAACTGTCCGAGAGATTCTCAGTGGCAGCAGACGTGAATTTCCTATGTAAACATATCTTCGTTTACGTAACAGGAAAAGTTTATTTGAAAAAAATTCATGATATGCAACAAAATTTCAATGCGGTTCAGATAAAACCGATTTTTACCAGTAGCGGGGGGAGGGAGGGGAGGAAGGGGGAAGTCAGAGAATGACAGAATCCATGAGATTCTCGTTACACGCTTTCGGTATGTTTAAAGTTATTGCGCACGTCTTCGTCAAGGAATAAGCGGGCTATCGATGAAATGTGCAAGGAAGTTCCCGAAGTTGGAGGCTTAGGGTGCTTACAAGTTTAAACTTAAAAGGCAGTTTCAAAAATCGAGACATTCTCAGGGGAGGGTGGTCAAATTCTGACGAAATAAATATTGGCAAAGGCTATGTTTCTGGCTGGTTTTGTAATGGCAGCTTTAGGGTGAAAGTTAAGCTGTTAGTTTAAAATAAAAATGGACCACCAACTTTTGATAGATTTTTGTTGGGGCGGGTGTAGCCGAGTCGGTAAGAGGTTCCGCTTCCTGCACGATCGATTGGAGGTTCGAATCCGCGCTAGTGCTTTCAATGCCTTTCATCCCTCGGGGTCGATAAATTGGTACCAGACTTGTCTGGGAGGATAAAAGCACTGACTTGACACATCGGCTAGCCACCGCAGGTCATTGTATAGGCCAGATACACGTTCGTGAACCTCAAACGATTCTGGATTGGAGTGAAAGCGGGGGCGCCAGAAACTTTATCTTTTTTATCTCTTATTGATAGGTGTTCGCTGCTGCCGTGCGATCTATCGATCAATATCTACTAAAAAGATAACGACATCGCAGACGATGGTTTGAGGTTCATAGTAGTACGATAGTAACAAAATATTCGTATTAATCACAAAATTCTCTTTTTAAAATATGGTAGAGGTTATCCCACAGTCGTTTGCAGCGATCGATATGAGATGCGGCGACGATTTTTCTTTTGCGAAGAAAAAACCTTTTTTTTAGCAGTTTTATTTACTGCTTTTCTTTTAAGTTGAACTATGGACTCGTGTCTGCTAACTCAATAAGTTATAAAATATGTGAATAAAATCCATGTTTATGTATCATGAAAATTCCACATGAATTGTGAAGGATGGGAGAGCAAAGAAGGAAAATTTCAAATGTATAATCTTAGAAACCTAGATAATATTAACTAGGAAATGGTAGCAAAATTAAATTTAAAATATTTCACAAGTATACTCATTTGGAAAAGTGTTTCTTAGCAAAGCAAGTTACAAAAGCTAAGAATTTGCAACAATTTTGAAGTAAAACAGAGAAAAAAAGCATAGACATCAACACTAGGCGAGAAGAGAAAAACAAAGAAAAAGAGCTAATGGCACATTATTTTTCCAGAAATAATGGGAAAATCCACAATAACTACTCATCAATTTCTCACTGGAAAGAAAATGAGACTATATACCCTAGGTGAACCTCAGTGAACGAAGAAAATACGTTCGGAAAAAGTTCTTTTTTTTTCAAAGAGATAAGAAAAATAAGAGAAAACAACAATACCAACACCACTAAATACGGTCAGAAAGCGGTTTTCTCCTATGAAGAAAGCGTCAGACAAGTTTCTGTAATTGCACACTTGAATAATTCCTTGGAAGGATTTTTAAATGACAATTTATAGTCGCAGAATTATCGCTATATGTACATGTATTATGCTGTTTCCGTTGATGCGTTGGCGGAAGTGGTCAGCTCGAGAGCGGTGGCGATTGTTATTGGCTTCACCTCATCGCATTTCTCTTCCGTAGAAGTTTTCAACGCTTCGTTTGGGATCGGGAATGGGATTGTAGGGACTCGTTGCGGCATCATCGGGCTGAAAGCAGAAAAAATTTTATCAGTCGAAAAAAATATCAATTAATTACAATTGTGGAATGAGATCCTTCAACATTTCCTACATTTCCAACATGAAAGCAAAATTATTTGAGAATCTAGAGAAGAAAGAAAAAAGGTGTGCAGCAAAAGGAGAAAGAAGGAAAGAAAACAAAAAAAAAGAACAAAACAAGTCTTTGTTTGGACTTTTGCTCTCCTGTGTTTCGTTAGATGTGTTCATTGCTAATTTGTGGCTTTCTCCAGAGTTTTATCGCACGTTGTTGTGATCCAGATTCATGTTTTCAGGATGATTCCATTTTTTTAGCGATTTTAAAATAAAAATCCCCTTTGTAAGCTGTAGATAAATTGTTTAAAAAAGCTAAACAATGCAGCTGTGAAGACGTTTTGCAGAAATTTGTGGTTTTCTTTTTATAATTGAGAATTCCTATAAGAGGGAAGAACCTAGAGTTTTTTCTAACTGGGAAAGAAAAGAAAGAGTAAAGATCCTAAATGTGAATTCTTTATTCTCTTCTCTCAGTTTTCCTCTCTATAAATAAATTCAGACATATTAGAACCAGTTAGAAAAATACGAATTCAGAAAATCTTTTTTTTTTCAAATTATCCTGCCGCTTGAATGGGATACACTAAAATCTTTCAAGGTTTCTCTCTTCAACATTGGTTAGAAAAGTGAATTGATCAACTTGGATAGGCAATAGTAAAGGAAAAACATAGTTTTTTTTTAGAAAAATAAGGAATCCATTTCTCGGAGCTTGGAGGGATGAAAAACTTGGTTGGCCGAGGGAAATTTCAAACCTTTGACCGTACGGTTGCAGTGGAACCCTCTACCATTGCGTTACATCAACGTCCACACATATATACAAAATAAAAATCATAAATTAAATAGAAGATGAGTATGTGGACGCAATAAATTATTACTAAATAAACAATAAATACGTAATAAACTTAAATATTACAATTTCTCGTTATCGCTAGTTATAATATCGCTTATGTAGGATTAAGGTGTTGCATAAGTTCTCTAAGGGTGTTCATCTTGTTTTCACACAAACGTTTAGGATCGTGACCTCAGCTACGCGGCACCGATCAAACGCGTATTGTTGCGTACTGTTGTTATCGTGGTGTGTGCCAGTAGCGTAGTCGGCATGTACGCTGTAAATCTGTCAAAATTCGTTGATGATTTAACACCGTCGGTGATTTTTCTAATAAAACCTCTAATCTGACAACGATAGCCGACGATAAGCACACACAAACACACCACATGTGGTGGGAATGGTTACGGTATCGGAAGTTCAGGTGAATGATTTGTTTGTTATCTTCTGAGTTAAGTAAGAAACTAATTGTTTTGCAATTTTCGGATTACCACTAAGTTAATTATTACAGAATTTTTTCTTTCAATAAGCCAAAATGGAAAAAGTTGCACTTTCAAAATAAGGCTGTATTCTACAAATATTTTCTTCATCAGTAAGTTATCCTAGAAAGTTTTTCATCGGTAAATAACTCTGAGAAAATCATATATACTGTACGCAACACCTATCATTCTGCTTGTACGGAATAAAGGAGATTTTTTTGTTGGGTGCTGTCCATTTCTTTGCAAGTTTAATTCGAATTTAAATAAATTTAGTAAATTTAGCTCCTTACTGTATGAACTACTGTACTGTAGTTACCTATAGTAAACTACTGTATGTCGATATGAGAAGATGTTGTTGAAAAGGTATAATGTTCCAGAAAGCAAATAACATCTAAACTGCTGGTTAAATCTAAGCGAATTTTATTTTTAGTTTTATTTAGAAAAAGTTAACTTCCACTTAGAAAATTCAGCCAAAACTGGTGGAAGATTTGCGATCGATTGACTTATATATCAATAATCGCAATGGTAATATTACTCAAAATACAATGAACACATCCAAAATATTAACTAAAAATTACAAAATTAAAAAGTCAAAAAACTTCATTTGTTTACAAATTCTATTTTACTCGCCCTTTTCCGTTTTTTTTTTCACTCCAGTGAACCGCGTGAATGGAGTAATAAAAAGAAATATTTTTCCGCACCGTAAATCACTGGATTTTTCCTCCGTTGTCTCCGTATATTGGTGTTAAATTATTATTTGAAGATGGAACTACAACGATGAAGTCAGATTCTCTAATAACGATTGATAATAATATAAACTAACACTTACTAATACTCTTAAGTACTACAATGTCAGTAATTGAGCTAAATCAATTCTATAACTTAAAATAAGTACAGGGTTTGAGGGACTTATTAACGTGAATGACTTAGTTACTTTTTCAATTGGAAAAAATCAAAACCACTCTGTGAAACAATTTCTAATTCGGAATCAATGTACTTGAGCAGCTTTTGTTTTTTTTTCACTGTACATATAACTGTTCAAGTATGCACGTTGTACATTTATCTAAGTAAAAACATTAATTACACGAGTAGGAGAGCTAAATCTTCTTGTAAAACTCTTATTACTTGATATACGGTACACTTTTACAGTATTACATATATTTCTGTGGTGTGAACATGAGCATCACTGTATTATGTAAGAAAACATTTTTCACATCATCTTGGCTACAGCTCAAGAAAATCAAATAAAAACTACATACGTTCCAACATGCCGAGCTTCAAAGATAGTCGAACATGGGCAATTTTTCACATCATTTCATTTCAACCTTTCATGGATTTTCAGAGAAGAGCTAAATTTTACCTTGGTGGATATGTGAACGCTGTTTTCGCCCACATATCGTAACTGAATGGATGCATAAGGTAGGCGAGTTGTGGTGGAATTAACGGCCATGCGATTCCGCCTACTTTTTGTCGTTTGTCCTTCATTCGTCGATTTTGAAACCAAACCTAAAGAAAATGTGTCAGTAGTGGGAGGAAAACCTTAGAGGTTTCTTTTTTCTTGAGAATATTATCACCAATATTTCGCTAAAGACAGAAGCTTCTATTTGTTATCCGCCTATCACTATTGTTCTTTGAAAAAAGGTAATTTTTTCTTTTGCTGTGGGGCTAAAAACAACAGCAGAAGAGATTTATTTCCGTTCTTCCCCTCGCAAAAAAATCCCACTTGAAAGTACTGTATTCTTTTTTGTTCGAAATATGTTCAGCAGAATACTGATGACGGGTAGCTTCTGCTGTTCGTGTCTCTGATGGCTTCAGAAGCCGCCTCTCATGCCATCAATCATCTCCGCGAGCATAACACATCTCTTCATATAGCTTTATGCAGTCAAATCCTCGATCCCCGGGGATGTATGAATTACGCCTTAAGAGTTTTCCCCCAACACCCCTCTCTCACATACACACCCATCACACGTCGTGCTGCTGCAGCCGCAGCAACGTCGCCGACGATTACGGTAGCTGATTATAGATAATGTGGTACGGTAGGTGAATAAAAAGTTTGAGGACGAAGGCGTTAGAGAACTCGAAGAAAACGGGATGAGCATGTTTAGGAAAAATAAAAAGTGCTTCGAGTACTCGAAACAAAAACTAGTGTGATCCATTCTGAAAGCAATTTTAAACGTAAATTTTGATTGGCTATATTTTTGAGTATAGCAAGGTTTCTCAAAATCTATCAACATAGCATGACAGCACTTTTTTTGGAGCACGAACAAAGATTGTTATCGATTTTTATTCCGGCTAATGTTTCGGCGTCGTCGTCTTCTTCAGAGCTGACAGAGAAGAAGAGAAGAAGAATTTCCCTTTTTAGCTTCGTGAGAAGGAAAAGGGGTACATTTTTGCGAAAATCGCAGTCCTTTCTTGTGGATTGTAATTTGAGTGAAGATAAATGTGAACGGAAAATTCCTCTGTAAAATCCTACGTCCTATCAGATTAACTAGAAGTATATTTTCTCTCAATTCTTCCTTTCTTTCTCTACATTTTTACTCTTAAGAATCAAAAAAACTTATTTGATAAGTTAGTACGAATAGGAAGTAATCAACCTAAGAATGGTCACCTACTTTAATGGTTCCTTCGGGAAGATTCAATTCCGCCGCCAGTTCCCCTCTGGTTTTTCGTGAGACGTAGTTCTCTTTTGCAAATTCACGTTCGAGTCGTCCAATTTGTTCTCGGGAGAAAGCGGTGCGATATCGTCGAATTTGACTGTCATCACGGGGATCTAAATAAATAAAATAAAATAAATAAATAAATAAATAAATAAATAAATAAATAAATATATTCAATGTATGGGCAGTGAATTAAAACACGCCTTCATTTATTTATTCATAATAAATTCTTGTAGTAAGTGTAATTGTTTTCGTCTTATATTCTCCTCTTTTTTTCCTTGTAGTAATTGTTGTAAGAATATTCTTGTAGTTATAATGGCTATTATTAATTGAATTAATTATTTTAGATCAAAAAGGCAAGAAAGTCTCCTTTCTTTTAGAGTTCAAAGTCGTGTTGAAAAGTCAAGGACAAGCAAGATTTTATTTTTTTTTTTGCACTGGCTCTATGGACGAAGAGCTCTACGGCCTCTATCGGCTGGCCTAAGGCACATGGATAACGATTCCAAAAGATTTAAAATCTCAATAAAGCTTTTTTTTCAGCAATTCGCTCATGATTACCGTATTACCAGTCGTTTTTTCTTAGCTTATACAATCAGTAATTGAATCCCTATCCAGCAATTTGTTGACCATGACCACGTACCGTATTAGTGGCTGTGATGTGCTCGATACCTCATAAACGCTACAAGAAACCATCTCTCAGCTCTTATCGGCTATTTTCGATTTCGGAACACGCATAACATGTGGGTGGGTGTGTGTGTGTTCGTTGACGATCATAGAGAGGCGAAACGGAAAAACATTTAATCGTGAAAATGGCGCCCAATTAACACTGATGCTGGCTGAGCTGAGCGCTTATCGTGACTACAACAGCAGCAGCAGCAGCGGCGGCGGCAGCGGCGGCACAGCGTGTTGTGCACATTTACGACGGGTTGGGTATACGGTGTGTTGAGTATATGTCTCAATTACTTCTTCTTATTACCAGTTTGTGACTAATTAATAGGCACAAATTATCCACAAGAGCGTGCATTGCACGTGCACGAAATGACATTTTAATTGCTGCCGCATTATTGAGCGATTAGTGGCCGATGTCCCATGGCAAAAAATATAGAGCTACTGTAGGCTATTGTGACGGAAAAAAAAGCTTATAATAAAAATATGAATTTGTCAAGAATTTTAAGCGCTATTATGAATGATCAATAGTAAAAATATTTTATATGTATATTTTATATATTTATATTTTATAAGTATATTTTATGTTATATAGAAAATAATATGTTATGTTGTGTTATATAGAAAAAATTGTTATACTATGCTATATAGTAAAATTTCGCATAATCCTAGATAAAAAGGATAAATAATAAAGTGATCAGTGTTGATCAATCCGCTTGGGATCCACCAACGAGTTCCACATCAAGATCTGAATCGTGGATGTTTATGGGACGCGTATACATCCTCTACGGAGACTTGTTCAGGCGCCAATCGATCCATCAGATCAGTCGCTCTTATTTTCTTGATCCTTCAGATTTTTTGAAGAATTGGTTGGCTTGAGGCAGTTCCGAACTTTTGGCTGTGCAAAGCAACGGCGGAACCTCTCACCATTGTGCTACCTATACTTACGTTCCATATAATCTGTATACTGGACTTTTCCCGGAGAAAAGTCCACCCATCAAGCTGAATAGGTCAAATAACTAATCGTGGATGAGCAGTACGTGGACAGTTGGCAATACAAAGCAAAATTTTTTGGAATTCTATAGATTCACGGGAAAATCTATATCCAGAGTCAAGAATACCTTTGTCTTTTATATCTAAGAAAATATGACAATTTTTAGTCATATGAATTTTTCGGGATATGAAAAGTATAGCGAATAGGAAATATTAGAGCATCCATAAAGAAAAAAATAGGAGCCAATATCTTTACAGTTCTGAAAAATGTTTTTCACAGTGCTGAAAAGAACAGCAGAAAAAAGTTATTCTGTTTTTAACTTAATTTCTTTATCTGCATATGTTCCTTGCTGTTTTTGGATTATGTAAAAAGTAAGACAAAAATTAAAATGTTTGAAGAGAAAGCATATTTTTTTCTGCATGCGATATGCGACAGATCATAAAAGCTGTTACTTTAAAAAAAACCTTTCAGGAAAAGTATGAAAGATAAAAAATATATATTTCCTGCGTACGTTTTATTCGCTGAACGAAAAATGAACATTTAGCAGAAAAAAATTATTAGCTCTACAAGGTCAATGTTAAAATGATCATCGCTTTCAGACGCTTAAGAAAAAAATTTAAAAATTCTGAGAGGTTTCAATTTTTCTTGCTTTTAGCACCGGGTTTGAAGTCCACTATTTTATAACACGGGATTTCATGTAAAAATTAATGCTTGAGAATTCTTTTTCCAGCGTAGATGACATTTTCTCGAGTAAAAAGGATAATAGAATAGATTAACCGACTTGATTTGATTAATTTGTTCTAATTCACTTATTTTTCTTGATTTTTAAGACATATTTGTAAACATATGCACTTATTTGTAATCTTATTTTTACAATCTCCTGAAGGGACCTTCAATATTCGATACTCAAGTGCATATGTTAGAAAGGAGCAATAAAATGACACTCAGTGTCATTAAAAGGCGGTGCTCTTTGCCAGCGGCGACATTTGTTTTCCTACCTCAACGTTCACGATCCATACCTTGGTTTACCAAGAGGTTTCATCAGATTTGGACGTTTTTTTCTTGGAGAATGATACTTATTTCACACAAATAATAGAGGGGCGACAGTTCCCAGCTGGGATCACCGAAAAAACTTCTGTTACCGTACTCGCACGACCATCAGCGAACAATCATCGCGCGGTGCCGCGATATCCGCACGCGCGCGCGCTCAAAAGAGCGTGTTTGCTGTACACGGCGACAGCTAGATTCGCGTGCGCGACGATTTTACAACCACGTCCGTTTACAGCGCTTAATAAAGGCGCACCGCGCAGCACGATCAGCGACATCGGCACGATTTACCTTCGGTTAGAAGTGATGACGTGTTACCGTAATCCGACCGGCGACGACGAGAGAACTAAACTTCCACTCTCAACACTCTCTTTACAACATAATCGCACAATCACACGTTTTGTGAGATCAGTTTTATGACACGAAAATTGCTTCAGCGATGGGAAAGCGTGATTGTGAGCGCATTCCGGTCAATGTCGAGTTTTTCCAGTGCCGATTTATAATTGGTTGATAAGGGAAGATTTTTGTGAACTGCTTTCAATCCCAAACATTGAACCGTTTTATAAGGGAAAAAAAACATTGGAAACAGGTGAGCAAGGATGGTATCACAAAGAAAAAGATTTTGCTTAAGAAATTAGTACAAATAGCCAACAGCTACAATTAACTTTAACTTATATACATAAATGAGAGATTAAGTAATAGTATTAGTTTATAGAAGGAAGTATGGAAGGAAGTAGTCCCGGGCTCAGAGTTTGATACATTTTCGAACAATGGTTCTTTTTTCCTGATTTTATGAGCACAACCTAGTTTTGAAAATATTTGTGGATAGCGTGCTATCATATGTATGTGTTATGTGAAATAATTAAGCAGAGAAAGCAAAAGCTAACGGAAGAGAGTTATGGTCGCTACTGTCCTTCAAAAAAAATCAAGAAAAGTCCTCAATCGGAACTAAAAACTAAAAAAAATACGTTGATCCTCAAAATTAACTTCTCTTTTATTTTGAGTTCTTCTTTTGTTAAACTGTTGGAATTTAAATTTAAAAAAAACTTGCTTGTTTGCGCTCAGAACGCAAAAGTGGACACCACAAACAAGATTCCCACCTAGCTTCTACTCAAATGTCGCTGTTATTTACGTCTGCATGTGAGCGAAAGCTGAAAACAATGTTTTCAGCAACTGTAGATTTCGAGCAAAACGAAAGATTTGGCCTTGCATTGCCTCGTACTCAGTGAACTACTCGCAGATGTTCCCTGTCGATACTCTCCTAATTTTTTTGTCGGACAAAAATACTTGTTTTCCTATGATAGTCGACTATCTTTTCAAAAATTCAATCTTTATTTTATTTTTTTTTATTTATCGTGCATTAAAAATTTTTATTCTTATGTATTTTTTTACAACTCCTATACTCTAAACAATGGTTTGTTCAGTACGATCAAGGCCATTCAGTCAATTTCAAAAAATTCAGCTAGAAGAAATCAGTTTTGAAGGAGCAAGATGATGAAGTGAACTAAACACGTTAACAAAGTAAGATAATTAGATCGAAAATTTCCTGAATTTAGACGACATTTGAAAGAAACTATCAAAAAGATTAAAAAGATGTAGATTCTTTATAAGGAAAAATTTTCTTTAAGAAAAACTTTTAAGAGGTTTTTGTCGGAAAAAAAAAACATCTCAAAAAGATATCCTTGGTTTGAATAGCATGGAAAATCCACGAAATTGCAAAACAACTCCGAAACGACTTATTCTATATTTAACCACATTTATAAAACATATATTGTCAATAAATTGAAATTTTTATAAAATTTAAAAACGAAAATGTAATGTAATCGTTCTGAATCTTTGCTTAAGTACGCATTTTTCTTCTTTCGTTGGAAATCGCTGTGTAAATTGTGAACCATAAATTTCTCACTTTCATTCAATCAAATCTACGCTTTGAAAAGAAAAACCTCATATTCACTAAATTCGAGTCATTTGAGAAGGTAACAGATGAGGTAACACGACGAGAACCGTTTTTTTTTTCGATTGTGGAGACAATTAAGTGTATGTAAATCTGTGTTGATTAGCTCATTAATCACAGTATGTCGGTTGTGATGGGCTATTTCGAAGGGACCATAATGTATGGAAGCGAAGCATCGAGCAATTAAGCTCGACATCGCATACACGATCGTTTGTCAAAACGACACACGTCTTAGAGCAGGGGAGCGGACGCGTTCGAGCTGGAGGTGGACAGGGGAGAAAACAATGAGACGAGATGCGCAGAATGCAACAAATAATCCCGAGAATGTCGAGTTTATGAGTTCAAAAGTGATCAATCTCATATAATTCAGGTTTTCTACGTTTTACGTCTCTGGAGCTTAAAGATATTTCTTTAGAAATTATGTTTTTTTTTTGCAGAAATGAAAGTCATAGATACGATATGCACGACATTTTCCCAACTTCTCATGATTTTTTTAAATGAAGAGTAGAAAATATAATTTAAAAAAGAGATCAACAAAGGTTCGATGGTATAAGGAGAACGACCAGAATCGTGGCAAGACCACGGTTGTCATTTAATTTCGTTTTCCTCTTTTTGTAAGGTTTCCATTTCTTCTGGAGAAAGAGAAATGTTAAATCATACTATCGTAGGGCAATCCCTAAGTATGGATGAAATTTAGTAATATACAATATTTCAGAAGGCAAAAAGACTTTTTACTACTAATCTTTTGAAAAGTAAAATTTGTAGATAAATACACTAGAAGTTCTCGAAAACCTTGGAACTGAAGGAAGCAAGAGTAATCCTAGGAATTTCTACTATCCTAAAATCTACCGCACCAGTAGAGTAACAATAACCGACTTGGTGAAATGGTCTATTATTTATTTCACTAGCATGCGATTTTTTAAGGAAGAGCGAAAAGTGACTAATGGTATCTGGAAATGAGTGAATTCTAAA
Source organism: Necator americanus (assembly GCF_031761385.1). Lineage (NCBI taxonomy): Eukaryota > Metazoa > Nematoda > Chromadorea > Rhabditida > Ancylostomatidae > Necator > Necator americanus. Next base: position 8,169,177 of record NC_087373.1, read on the forward strand.
GAGGATATGGACGAAATCTCAAGATACCAACATGTAAATATCGATAACTGCCTTGCCGAAGTGAAGGTCTCGATGGGAGTGACAAAACTGGAGCGGCTGGAATTTTTTTCATCAGTTTAGTTCTAAATGCTTTTAGTTATCTTTTTAAAATAAATTTCTATCTTTACGTGTGTGTGAACAAATAAAATTCCAAGAGGTTGAATGAGCAGATCGAAGCTGATGAGAGAGAAAAACGGAACCCTTTCCACTGGCATCGATAGATTAGTAGTTAAAATATTACTGAAATGTGGTTACCTAACCTCAAAGTTTACTAAACTGAGGTTGGGATAAGAATGTCGTTCCGGAAAAAAAAAGATCAGGATGGACGTTGAAGCTAAAAATAGGAGAAGCAAGGAGAACTAGGCGCTTATAAAGTACATTTTTGCTTCGAACTCTATAATATGGCCTGATAAATTGGACTGATTTGAATCATTTTTGACATAAAAATTGAGTTTCTCGATTTCGTAAGCGCTCAGTCACCTCATGGATTTTCGCTTAGCGCGGTCCTCAATAAGCAAAAGCCTCAAGGTGATGAAAGCAAGACATGATTCCGTTGATTTCGCTAATATTTCGATTCTGAGGAACGTTTTCCTAGTGGAGATGGACAAGGACGAGAAATGGTCTCCTGCATAACCAATGATGATCCAAAGCTAGCCCAAGAATTATGCAAATCCGCAGATCTATAGCCAGACCGGCGGCGGCAACAGTCCACACTTCAGAACCACTCAAAGACATCATCTTGATTAGTGTAAGTGCCTATTAGAGAAGATCCGTGCTAATCAATATGCCTATGATAGCAGTAGTTATCCACAAAGGAACAGCGGCAGCATGACGCTTAAGATACTGAAGGTGATTTCGGTTATTGTTTACTCGAAGTTAGCCTTAAAAAAGCAGTGAGCCTGCCTGGATTCGAGTATGGATGATGTCTGGAGCTGCTCGGCGGTAGCCGTAATTCTCGATGTGGACAATCCTCGTCAGAGCTGCTGATATTGGATTGATGAGAGGAGGATGATGCAATCTGAATAAGGAGATATTTCAAAAAAATTATGCAAAATGTTAATGATATTCAAGAAAAAGAAGAAAAAAGAAGAGGAAGAAGTAAGTTTAAAAAATTAATTAAAAACATTAAATGATCTCTGTAGGAATATTATAGACAACTACGAAACATGAAACCTTTTTTCTGAATCTACTTAGATGGAATTTGGAGGAAAATTGTTTTTTCAAACTTTTATCTAAACATTTTAACTTGTTTCTGGTTTCTACACCTTCAGAGAACAAAAAGAAACCTAGAAAATATTCTAAAATGGGAATCTCATCTCTAAGTCCCATGACTTTTCCGTGGTAAAATATCATCATTTTAATTATTTTAGCTTCTGCAATGTTCTTCTGTATGGACTGAATGAGTTAATTTCGGGATATTTCAGAGCTTCAAGAGTCCTGTAAGAAATAGTATATTACGAACTTATTCCAGAAATCGTGACTCTTAGAAAGAATGGATTTCAATAAATCAAATACTAGTCACACTTAAAATCTAAACCCATTACCTTGTCACCAATTAATGAGTCAATGGCAAACGACTGCATTGCGATCTGGATCTCGTTAGGATTGACGATGAAGAGAATAGAGTGTGGAGGCGGCAAGAATGACGAGTTCTTAGTAGCGCAGAGCGTGATACGGTAATAGCCACGCCCATTTTCGCATTAGACCAATCAGCACCGGACTCATTGCAGATAATTGGCGTGAAAAGCGTGACTGCGACCCGTGTGATCGACAACGCGACAAGGGCACGGACGTCGAGGACGTCATCTACTCGAATGATTCGCGCATATTTCGGAATGTGTTAGGCTAGCGCATAAGAAGAATTCACAAAAAAGGTTCCTACAACTACCATGAAAAGCTTTCCTACTCACTTGCTAAACGCTGATTTTCGTAATTTTGATGCGTGTTGGTAAAAGGGGAAAGGCTATGAGAAATAGACATTCTTCCATATTTTTAGGACGAATATGTGTTTTTAAGAATTCACACCAGAAAATGGTATGGAACTCTGCATTGATTTGCTTGCGAGTCCATATTTTCACAAAGAAGTCGAAACGGAAACAAATTCGTTTCCCGTATGTCTAAAGCATTAACGGATTTTTTTACAAGCTGCTTACATTGGTCAGGAATTAGTTGATTGGTTTGTTTATATGCTTATATCTTTTATAAATTATCTCAATGATAATAATGTTCAACACATTATCCGCTCCAAAGAGGACAGCTTTCTTTTCTGGTGCACCATTAGTGTATGTAAATAAATAAATAAAAGTAATCTCAGCTTTCTGGTATCTCATGTGAGAATCAAATATCAATCATCTACATTTATTACGCTATGTAAAGTTTCACAAACTCTTTTGATGAGTAATTTCATAAAAAAAAAGCTCTAAAACTTGGGACTTCTAATAATTAATACTCTTCAACGTTAGAGCTCACCCTTGGGAAAGAATTTTAGTTGAAAAGGCGCAGCTATAAATAAAGAATAGACCTTTGTTTTCTTATGACGTAACAAAATATGTAACAAAATTTCTTATCATGTGTGATATCTCAAACAAAACATCTTTGTTTTTTTTGAGTAGCATATTTTCAAATTTCTGGTAGGTTTCAGCTCTCAGAATGCTATCCATATTTCCTTCGATTAAGGAAACAGGGCGCAGATGCAGACTCTTCGTATGGATTTGTATAGTAGAAAAATGGACAATTATCTCTGATGCATGTCGTCCTTGCTCTACGCTTCATTATCACACGGATTCGTCGCCGTTTACGACTTTTGCATGTCTTTATTTGCAACAACCGCAGGTGCGGCACTTCCGTCGATTTACGACCACCAACTACAAACATTTGCTCATATCGATTCTTATCGAGTCGAGACAATACTGGAATGTATTTATCGATATCACAAGTTATTTGAACGGACGTGTTCATCCGAAAGATTGCATCCGGATGAAAAGGGGAAATGCACTTAGCAGATAATTGGAGAAGAAAGATGGAAACCTAGGGACCGCCCTTCATTTTACCTTTATACAAAATTTTTTCTAGATATGAGAAAAAAAGAATTGACAATAAAAGGATTGTTTTTGAGGAACGTACGTAGATGTTTCAGGAGTGTCTATGAGAATTAATTGCTCATCACGTCTATTAACTCATTCATTATCATATTATTAAAAATACCATTAAATCATTCACTACAATATTAAAAAGTACGATTAATTCATTCATTAAATTAAAAAAAATTTAAAAATCAAAAAATAAAACACAATTGTTGTTTTTCCTACTCTCTCTAGTACAAATATGAAAACAGAATCATTTCTGATGCAAACCCACCACACTGTTCAACGCTCTGTTCCTCTATACACAGTTTTTCTATTATAACTTATGAAAATAAATACGAATAGTTAGCAATAACGTTAGTAGTGTTAATAGTGATAATAATGGAAAATGTTCACGTAATATGACCATTCTTATTCACAGAACGACCCAAAAAAACAACATTTCTTGAAGTCGCTAAGAAAAAAATCGTCTCAGGCTCAGTTTCTCCGTCGACTTAGTGGTCGTGTGGCTTACACGGTAGTTAATCATTTCTTGAGTTGGTGAATAAACGATGGTATCCGTGACTAAGCGATCAAGTTCTTTCTTCTTCATGACCCCGTTGGACCGGCTCGTAAACCCTGATGCGTAATGAAATCGCTATCTTTGCAATGTTTTTACTCCAAGAATCACTCGTTGAATGTCTACGTATAGCATCCGAACCATGCCCCCGATCCTTAGGAAGTAATAATTCTACAAGATTTGACCGGACGCAAGCCAACTTCTCATTGCAGATAAAGGAGCACCGCAGAGAGAAGTAAAGAAGAGCAGCGAGTTGATTGAGGAGATGGAAAATATTGGAATACCCCTGTTTTAACCAGTTTTACTGTGACAACTTTGTTTTTGTTTTCTCTTAAACCAAATTTGAATTAAATCAAATTGAAACAATTACTTAATAATGACATAATTGAATTTAAAGATTTTCTAAAACAAGTATCGCTCAGGTACTTCACTTAATTTGACTTGTAATTTACTTTCTTCATTGATATCACATGCCGTTGTTTTCCATAGCGGTCTGAAATATTTTTTAAAATTTATTGTAGATATTCCTCCACTATATATTTGTTAGGACCCACGGATCTCCCTCACTAGAGGGATCACAGCCGGTTAGCCGCGAGGTTACGTGGTGTGTCCCCGGATGGCGGATAGGGGGCTAATCGCGGACCAACCGACTTTGTGCCCCTCGAGAGACGCGGGTGGACCAGGGAATGGACTCCTTGTTTCTGCTGAGCCAGGAGCAATCAAGTGACTGGGAGATGCAAGGGAGGCGGTTTGGAGTCGACTCCAACAAATAAGCTCCAAACGTCCACTCCGGGAGAACGAAAATTCTCCCAAAAGCTCATGGGACTAGAGGCTTGCAATCTATCCATGGGTTTGAAATTTTTTTGCCTGTCACAGTAATAGAAAAGTGTCTCCTGATTCCGGAGGAAAGCCTGGTACGGTAGCGCCAGGAAGGACGGGGTTGCGGGAGTCATATAGGCTACCGAAACGGAAAAGGACTAGGATGACTATCTATACTTATAACGCACGTACGCTTGCATCAGAAGCGGTCATCAAAGATCTGATACAAGCCAGAAAGATCAAGTACGACGTCATCAGACTGATCGAGACGAGACGACGACACCCTCTCAACGCCGTATATAAAACTGGAGAACACCTGTTTTTAGGAACATGCGACAGTAGAGATGCTGATGGAGTTGGCGTCCTCGTCAACACGAGTATGGCAAAGAACGTCGACTCTTTCGAACAACTTACGCCGGACGGACGTCTGCGTATGAGAAGATGTGGCCCAACACCAGCTTTGACTATCTTCGTCGCTTACGCTCCAACATCAAGCTACGAAGAAGAAGTCGAAGCTTTCTATACGGACTTGGAGAAGTTCTACCGAAGAGATCATGCCTTCTACAAGGTCATAATTGGCGATTTCAACGCCAAAGTTGGCCCAAGAAGAACGCCGGAGGAATTTCACATCGGGGCCCACGGCCTACAATGGAATGACCAGGGGGAGAGGCTCTCCGAGTTCATCATGACGACTAAGACCATCCATGGGAACTCGCAATTCCAGAAGCCCTCCTCTCTACGCTGGATGTGGAAGTCACCCGCTGAATTGTACCGTAATGAAATAGACCACATCATCGTGCACCTCTCTGCAAAGCTCGCAAGGCTTTGCAGAGAGGTGATAAAGGAAGACCTTAAAAAGAGAAGAGCAGAAGTGCTGGCTGAAGCTGCAGAGGCGGATAAAAGCATCCGCTATGTCCATCGAGACTTCTCCAATCGCAAGGCGAGGATGACTGCTCTCCATAATCCGAAGGGAACCACCATTGCATCGAGAAGGGCATGGAAAAAATCATCTTCGACATCTACTCTGATCTCTTCGACAGCCATGTCCACTTCCCTCCTCACCATCAGAAGGAAGACGGACATTTTATTCCAGAGGTCCTCCCCTCCGAAGTACGACAGGCTATCATTTGGGTAAGAAAGCGCACGGCATCCGGTTCCGACAGACCAGAACACCTGAACCTTCCGCCAGTACTCACCAACACCCTGACGAGGCTCTTTACAGGTTTCTTTTGGGAATGCAGTGGAAGACCACCAAAACCGTGTTGTTGTATAAAAACGGAGATCTACATGACATCGACAACTATCGCCCAATCTGCTTACTGTCCGTTATGTACAAGCTCTTTACAAGAGTGATCCTTAATGGGATTGAAAAAGTCTTGGATGAAGGACAGCCATGCGAGCAAGCAGGGTTTCGAAAAGGATTCAGCACGATTGACCACATTCACACTGTTTCGAAACTCATCGAGGTATCAGGAGAGTACAAGGTGCCGCTCTGTCTCACCTTCATCGACTTAAAGAAGGCCTTCGACTCAGTTGAGACGGAAGCGGTCGTGGAAGCCTTGGACAACCAAGGCGTCCCTACTCAGTACATAACGGTATTTGAGGTAAGAGAGTTGTACAGTAACTTCACAACCGGAATTTCACAATTCTACAAGAATATCATCATTGACGTGAAGAAAGGGATCCGACAGGGTTATACAATCTCACCCAAAATATTCACAGCCACCCTCGAGAACGCAATGCGAAAGTTGGAATGGGACGACATGGGAGTGAAAAACGACGGTCGGCAGCTAAACCATTTGTGCTTCGCTGATGACATCGTACTGATAACACCTAGCATCAGCCATGCGGAACCAATGCTTACCGAAGTCGACGAAACATGTGGATGCATCGGTCTTCAGCTGAATCTGCAAAAGACGATGTTCATGCGCAACGGATGGGTCTCGGATGCCCCAATCACGCTCACCGGAACGAACATATCCGAATGCACCAGCTACATTTATTTGGGTCGGGAATTGAACATGATGAACGACTTGACCCTCGAGCTGGGCAGGAGGAAACGAGCGGCTTGGGAAGCGTACAAGCGCATCGAAGATGTAGTGAAGACCAGGAACCCCAGACTCCGTGCTCACCTCTTCAACGCCACCGTACTTCCTGCCTTGACCTGTGCTTCGGAACCCTGAGCATTTCGCAAGCAGGAAGAAAAGGCGGTGAGCATCATTGAACGCGCATTTGAAAGAGTGATGCTAGGAGTATCCCGTTTTACGCAAGTGAAGGACGGGATTCGAAGTTCTCTCCTACGTCAGTTATCAAAGATTAGAGACGCTGCCACGTTTGCCAAGGAAAGTAAAATAAGGTGGTCCGGACACGTGATGAGCTTTAACGAGAACCGTTTTACCAGAGCCGTGAGTCTCCTCGCGATATTAAGCGCACTACGGGAAGACCGCCGAGTCGATGGCAGATTTCTTCACGAAGTCCTTCAAAGAAAAATATGATGCTCTTCGTGTCCCACGCGAAAGGAGGAACACTGGGCTACTCTGGCACAAGATTGGGACAAATGAAAGAATTACTGGCGTCCGCTCGACCACTTCGAAGATCAACGGGCGTCAAGGTGATCAAGGTGATATATTTGTTATGATCATTACTTGTATTATTGTAATTTATTGTACTTAATAAGGGCGGGTGTGGCGCAGTCGGTTAGTGGTCCATTGTAGCCGCATGGTCGAGGGTTCGAAAACCGTCCTAGTGCAAACCAAGCCTCTCATCCATCCGGGGTCGATAAATTGGTACCAGACTTGTCTGGGAGGATAAAAACACTGACTTGATCATTGGCTAGCCCCGGCTGGTCATTGTGTAGGCCAGCACACGTTCAAAAACCTCAACGATTACGAATTCTTTTAAATTGTGTTTGCGCATCCTAAGTGGATTGATGCGCCAGTGACTTTATCCTTTATCCTTTATTGTACTTATTTTTTACCTTTACGTTGAATCATACTATCCGCCTTTTACTTTATTAGTGAGGATCTGACAAGTATTATATTCCCTAAAGCCTTACGCTTGAATTTTTGGTCTGATATTGTTGGTATTTGCTTGTTACTCCTTCCTTATCAAGTCTAAAATAACATTTTTTTCATCTCCACGCACATCGGTTGAGTGCGGTGAGCAAATATACCTGCTTGGAGTACTGCCGGTGCTGTACCTGTAACTTGCATGAAGAAGACATTTTGCTGGCTGATGTGAATGGATGCCACTGATATCTATGACCTACCTGCATTTTGATAATTCCACAGGTAGTTTAAATATATCTAATAAAGTGATGGAAGATCCACATCAATTCAGAATCGTTGGGGTTTACGAACGTGTAACTGCCCCATAAAATGACTTGCGGGGGCTAGCCGATGTGTGACCTCAGTGTTTTTACCCTTCCAGACAAGTCTGGTACCAATTTATCGGCCACGGAAGGATGAAATGCTTGGTGAGCACTACGGCGGAATCGAACTTACGATCGATCGTGCAGACAGCGGAGCCTCTAACCGATACACTACTCCAACCTAAAATATAGCTAATATGTAATAGTAACAGTGAATTAATAATAGTATATTTATAATAATATACCCAATATCTAATACCTAACTTGCCTTAGTTTTGGTATTTTGGTTTTTTTTGTCTAGGATTTTTTACGTTTCTTTACTGAATCATCTTTGTGCAGGAATCGGGAACACGGGACTGTTCCCTGCTCATTCTAATCTTTTGTTACTTTTTTTACTCTGTGTTTTCTATGTGTTTTTTTTGTATTAATCTTTGCCACATCCTTTTCTTTCGCCCCATTCAACGTAATAAATAAATGAAAAGACAAATAAATTCAAATTGTTTTCTTGTTGCTGAAGTAATTGCTTGAAAATTTGTAATTCTGGAAGAGTGACGCACGATTGTGTGAGACATACCAAGCACATATAGTTATAGTCAAGAAATTATAATTATAGAAGTAAGGATTATAAAGAAATTACGCCTTAAATTCATAAAAATTAAAAATCAGTTAAACTACGTGCCTTTGAAATTATTTGCAATTTTTTGTTAAATCGTTGATGAATGCGAACATAAAAACGACTATATTATCCTACACCCGAGAGAGAACTTGCGGGAATTGAATGTGTTTCCGTTGAGGAACGAAAAATAGCAATTATTCCTTTTAATTATACAGGCATAGACAAAGATGTGCTGAAGTCTTTCGGCTTGCCTGTCAGCTACACCGAATTGAACACGTCTGCTTAACAAAACACATGAGAGGATAAATCTTTGGAAATTTGGTATTATTTTTTGTGATACCTTGGTAAAGCTCTGCTGTAATTATTCAAGTGCGAATTTTACTAATTTGGGTTTTAGAGAAATTCATTGAAGAAAATAATTTTGGAGAATTTCTCTAAAGAAATAGAGCAGTCAAGCAATCAAGCTCTGCCTCTTTCATATTTTACCGTGAATGCTATTCGTGTTCAGTAGCTTGGTCCTTGTCGGAAACCTGTTATGTTTTAATGGTAGTAATTTTAAGGGACCCAAGGTCCTTGTCGGAAACCTGTTGTGTTTTTTAAATTGTAGTAATTTATCAAAGTAAACATGTAGAAATTTGACGAAACGTTGTAGCCAGCAATTTCAAATATTATAACAGAGCTTCAGATTTCTCGAAGCCGAAAACATTGCTTATTTTCTGGATAGATTTTTGAGCACTGTTTGGGGTTGGTGATATTATTATCTAATGAGTGGAAAAACCAACATGCCCATCGGGGGAACGGTAAAGAGGATCCCCGCGGATTCTCCGTGAATGCCTCCGAGAAATAACGTGCCCAGTGGATATGCCGGCGGATACGCGAGCATACCTCAAAGAGGTCACGCTCCAGTCGTTCATGAAGATGCGGACAACCGTCTTAGATATTGTTCTAGCCACAAAGATGCAGAAAACTGCGGAGTTACAAGAAAATATGCAAAGAAGAGTGGTATGAGCTGTCGAAATTACCGAATAAGTCAAAGAATAATAGTGTTAGATAGAAGTACATGGGATTTTGAATGGTGTTCTAATAAAGAAAGGGAGTGAGTTTGTCTTTATATCATCTTCAGAAAGTCTAGAAATCTTACTAAATTTAAACTCTTTTTCTTCCTGTAAGTTCCAAGAAGTCAGAGATGCAGAAGATCCCTCTGTCAAAGAACAGAGGTATGAGAGAAATAAATTAGGCTACAAAAAAGCTTGAGAGTTACAGGATAACGATAATTCTCATTACCGCTACTTTTGAAACCTGGAATGTTCCGTTCTAACGAAAATATTTATGCACGTAAATTGAAGCTATTAGATACATCCTCATCTCATATTTCACGTGAGGATTTCTCTTGCTTCTGGTGCGATTATAAATTGATTGAGATCACCTCACGTGACAAAATTGCAGTGAATATGTCTAATTCTCCAAAACAATTTAGTGAAGAGTGAATTGTGTCCTAGCCGGTGATGCAGCGTATGATTAGCGGTAGGTAAGCAGAGTCAGCTATTTAGGTGCTAACGAAAGTGAATCTCTTTAGGACACGCACCTTCGCTAATTGCTCTGACGAGGCATGATCGGGGCATGCTCGAAATTCCGCTGGGACCCTCTTTACACGCACTATTCCTATCGCACATTCGCACGTCAATAATCGTATTCCATCAGCTGACGTCTTCTAATTTGCCTATCATCGTATGTGGATTGTTCAAAGACGATGCAAGAGGCGGCGGCGATGGCGGCGGTTCGCGATGGCTGCTGCCGTCGTTTAGAACGCTCGTTTGTCAGGATTTAGCGCAAATTATGCATTTTGGTTGAGCGTAACCAGGCATATCGCTACAAATGAGCAGCAAATCTTGAATCCAATTAAAACAGAGCCATTTATTTTAGTTTCGCATTTAAGTACTGTAGGTAATTGCCTTATTTTTCTCTTGCATTCGCATAGAATATTATCTGGGAGGGAAAAAAATCACATCACTATCTTTCCTTCTAAACTATCTACTACCATCTACGGAATGTATTGACCTAAAAGAGGAGAAACTGCCCGTTTTTTTAATTTTTAAACTTATTCCTTATTTATATGGGTTTTATTTATATGGGCTTTAGTTATAAAACGTAGGGTTTTTTAGGGTTGTTTCTCCTATGTCTAGTATTTTGTTTATTAAATTTGCAAACATAATACATTTAGAAAGTAAACAAATCTTGTGTAAAGCAGGTAAGAAATCGCAGAGGAAGAAGAATTTGTAATGTTTGATAACTTTCTTTATTCATACCGAAAATTCAAAAATTCACAAGATCATGTACAACAAATACAGAAAACCAGTCAAAACACTCTATAGAAATAAAATTTGTTCCATCCTTTTCGCATAAAACATAAAATTTTGTTTTAACATAATAACATTTAACATTTTAATATAAAAAAAATGTTTGATATCCCTGAGATATAACTTGAGATTTTTTAAGGCTTATTTTTCTGAGAAAACCACAACGGTAAATTTTTGCATATGTTCGAATTGTAATGTAAGACGATTTTACATTCGTGTAGCATCGGTAATAATAAGAATAAGAGTTTATTTTTTATAACTACTTTCAATAAATCTCCCTGGGAAGAGACACTTTTAGGCAGTCTTGCCCTTCTTCGCTAGACGATGGACGATTGTGCAGTTCGACATTCTGCACGTCAAAGCACCGTGGTTCAGGAGCTCATCTTCCTACAGGAACATTCCGGAATCAACGTTCATCACATTTCGCATCGCTCTCAGTATAAGCAAATCCATTCGTTGACGGGATCGTTGACGTTACCCACCGTTACCGCTGACGTTCAGAATCGCATGCATTTCTTCGTCCATGAACCACGTTTAGCAGTCCATAACGTGTCTGGCTTCTAACCAGAATACGCAAAGGCATCACCCCACGAATCTGAGGTGGTACGGATTTCAGGTGGAGTATTCGTATACAGGATGGGTGTGGCGCAGTCGGCTAGAGGTCCGTTGTAGCCACACGGTCGAGGGGTCGAAATCGCCCTAGTGCAAACTAAGCCTTTCATCCCTCCGGAGTCGATAAATTGCTGCAAGACTTGTCTGGGAGGATAAAAACACTGACTTGACCATCAGCTGGCCCCCGTAAGTCATTGTATAGGCCAACACGCGTTCCAAAACCTCAACGATTACGAATTCCAGTCAAACGCGTTGGCGCATTCCAAGTGAATTGATACGCGACTGATTTTATCCTTTTTATTCGTATACGGGATAGTAGATTATGGAGAGAAGGTGATTCCGTCCATTTCTTCCTAATTGCCATAAAAAACGGCCCGGAAGATGCGGAAGTCTGACGCGCTCCAGTCGAACTCGTCGTGGAAAATAGCGCGCCGGAACGCTCGAAGTCGTATCTTCCGGGCCGTTTTTTATGGCAATTAGGAAGAGATGACGGAATCACCCTTCGCTCTATGACTCCGTACAGTCATAAACTACTTGAAATCCGCATCACCCCAGATTCGTGGGGTGATGCCTTTAATCTACGATTCTTTTTACAGACATTTCAAAAACAACCAATACATTGTTGGGCTGAGAATCACAAAAGGCGAAGCGATTAAATTGTCTGAATATTTCATTTGTTCTATTTTTGTTTCAATAGAAATCTCAGTCTTTATTTCTTATTCATATCACCTTCCCCTGATCGATTGTTAATTTATCGAAAATGACGTGGAATGCTTTCAAGCGACGCACATGCTGCAAATTTGCTGCAAATGCGATGAACACAATGGATTCGTAAGTAAAACATTGGTGCTTATGGGAAACTCTCAATGCTAAACAGAAAAGTCCGGAACGAAAGACAAAGTTTATCCTCCTTGTTTTTTTTTCAACGGCTAAAAATTATGCTGCATTTGCAGTGACCGACCGATAAGAGAAGGTTTAGGGACCTCCATTATTTAAAATATGTCAAGCACTTCTTTCCCTTTTCTCTAACAAATATAGAATTGGAAAAAAGAAAAGAAGTCGGGCCATCCCTGTTTTTTGGCTTTTTTTTCGGCTTGAAATATGCTGTATGTATTTTCCAATGAGTGGCGATAACAAGAGGTTTATGCACCGCAATTCTAAAAAAATTATATCAATCACTTTTTTCGAACAATGATTTCGCCGCTAAAAATTGCATCCGCTTCTATTCTGACAGAGGCAACATTAATTTAAAAAAATAAATAATAAAGTAATATTAGGAACTGCAGATTTTTAACGCTAATTGACCGAAATGACTACATTTGAGAGTAATTCAATAGTGTTGCTTATTTTAGTTATTATTATGGGTATGGATTGGACAATACGGTCGAAGTTTTTACATAATTCTTATCAGTTTGAAATCTTTTAATAGCTAAGAGCATCCAATCAAAAAAAAAATGCACAATCCATTAATTTAAAATCTGATCGAAGCATGCAAATTAGGACAACAAGTCGATACGTTTTGCATACAGTATATAAATCATTGCAAAACACTCATCACATTCCACTGAACATGGCTCCCCTCTCAACTGCATCATTTTTAATTTGCTTGCTGCTCTTTTAAATTTATTTTCTTATAATAGTTTTTAAAGACGTTTCAATACTTTTAACGTTTACTCTTAGCTTCCGAGAACTCGGAATGTCGGATGTGTCGAACCTTTTCTCTGCCTGGGAAACCCTGCCGGAAACTCCACTGAGCAGTCGTGTGGAAGTTTTAAAATATATTTTCTTATAAAAGCCTTCAAAGATGTTCTAATACTTCTAACCTGTTTTTGACTTAAAGGAATGACCCCACGAATCTAGAGTGGTGCGGGTTTCGGGTGGGTTATGCCTATACGGGGTCGTAGATTATGGGAAGGGGGGGGATGATCTCCGTGCATCTCTTTCTAATCGCCGCAAAAAAAAAAAACGGATCAGAATATGCGGCTTCGAACATTCCGGGGTGCCATTTTCTATGACGAGTTCGATTGGAGCGGACCAGCCTTGCGCACGCGCCACATCTTCCGTGCCGTTTCTGGGCTACCGGACGGAATCACCCCTTCCCCCTCCTCCTAATCTACGACCCCCGCATAGGCATAACTCACCCCAGACTCGAGAGGTGATGCCTTTAATCGACGGTACGATGTTGTTGCCTAAGCTAGGGCGGGTGTAGCGCAGTCGCTAAGAGTTCCACTGCATGATCGACCGATGCTTTAAAACCGTTCTAGTGCCAAGCAAGCTTTTCGCCTCTCCGGGGCCGATAACCAGGCCAGACTTCTCTGGGAGGATAAAAACACTGACTTGACACATCGGCTAGCAACCGCAAGTCACTGTATAGGCCAGTTACACGTTAGTAAACCTCAAACCATTATGAATTGAAGTGAACGCGGGGGCGCATCCCAACCGGATTGCTCAAAGCCAGTCTCTTTATCCTTTAAGGGGATAGTATCCTTGAGGGAATGGCGCATGCTCCAAATCCTTATTTCAAAACTTTCAACTTTAAATAGGCAAAAGTCGATTATTTCATTTTCGAATCCTGTAACTCGAATAACGAACAGCTCCATTGACAGAACGGGTAGTTCTCGCCAGCAACTTGAGGCGGTGAATATTTCAGGTCTTGAAATTGTGATCATTGTGTTATTCCGTGAGATCATGTGTTTTCAAAATTGCCTGGACCAAAAGATAAGACTACTTCTTTTCACTGACAGAGGAAGAGAGGATAGTTTTTAAAGAGAAGGCAATGCCAAATGTAGAAGAAATAAGAAATGAAAGGTCAAATGTAGAAGAAATATAGTAAAAGTACAAAAAAAACTATACAGCTGATGAAAGGTCAAAAACCAATGAGATCCCAGACGTGAGGAAAGAAGAGAGCACGTTTTAGTTCCGTGTAAGGTTCTTTGTTTATGATTGATCGTTCATGTTTCCGTAAAAAATTCATTGATCCTGTTCCGAAGATTCACTTATTATACCACTAAATAATGTTTTTTTTTCTATTGGATGGATTTCATGAACAATTTTCTAATTAGCTGAAAAGGAGTGGCATGGTTTTGAAGGAGAACTGTTGTACGTCGAATTGAAATTGGAAGTGGAAATTCTCCATGAGGTTTCTATTGTGCATTTTATTTTCTGCATTTCTAATAACTACACTGAAATCTGCAATCGCCAAAGATGTCTACGGTAAGGAATTTTCGTTGATGACTTCGCTACAGTAACTGACGAACCACAATCCACTTCTTAAATTCAGATCCGACGACATGCGGTCTACCTGGACCTGGCTTCAAGCGTAATAAATTGAAAGCGTAAGTCAAGAAAACGATTTTAAAAGCAGAAAAAGGAGAGATTTTTAATGTTGACAATACATGTAGATAGGATTTAGGACATAAATTGTAAATCACACGGGAAATGAGGAATGACTTCTACTGTTACAATGGGGCTCAGTTCACCTGACGAGGCAACTCTTTACATCCATAGGGTTGACTTCTTCTACTCTTCCCTCGAAGACAAAACAAAGTGGAGTTAAGAAGTTTTTTCGAAAGAAATTACAAGATGTGTCTCTATATCGATACGAATAAGGACATCTACCTTATCTTTAAAGCTACTTTAGACAATTCCTTCCTATTTCCCACGTTCGACGGTCCTTGAATGTTAAATACGTAGCTCTCTTTTATTGATTTGCTTGAGCTGTGGCCAAGATTTGTACCGACATTTAACAGCAGCTAATCTTTCGGCGCTTTCGCCTTCGCCAGAACCTGGAAAAATCAAAGCCATTAGTGATTTGTTCTCTCAAGCACCTCATCACCTACAGAAAGCATCCAAGCGGTAGGCAAACTCAAACCGCAACGCACTGTCTTGTGCTTACCTCATTAGCTAGACATGGTTACGCAACACGCCACCACGTACCTCAACTACGAGTCACATGGATTTTATAGGGACCTGACGGAAGGGTTTCTTTACAGGGACCTAACGGAAGGGTTTTTCACAAGAACCTGACCGTGCCCTTGTGACTCATATTTGTGGCACGTGGTGGTCTGTTCCGTTACCAAGTCTAGCTAATGAGGTAAGCACCAGCCAATGTGTTGCTGTTTGAGTTTACCTTCCGTTTGAATGCTTTCTATAAGGTGATTGGTCGCTTGAGAAAATAAATCACTAATGGCTTTGATTTTTTCCAGGCTCTGACGAGGGCGATAACGCCGAAACGTCAGCTGTCAAAAAAAAATCCTCTTATTTTCCCCAAAACTTTTGGGTGGTCTTCAATTGGTCCAGCCTTCATATTCATACCAATACTAGGAAATCGAAGGAAGTTCATTTTAGAAAAGCAAGAAAATACGTTGGAAATGATGTAAAGAGGATTGTGAAGAGAGACATTGATAAAGACTATTCGGCGGACTATAATCCTACTGCTGGTGATGAGACCGAGGAGGACGAGAACGATCCGATGCGAACAAAGGTTCCCAACAGTTTTTATACCATTGGTTTTAGAATTTAGCGCGGAAATTTGTGAACAGCAGTGAATCACTACGAACCAGGCGTACGCGTGATGTTGTCCAGGAATATTTTTTTACAGGGAAATAAGTATTAGGCTTATGCATAAGTCTCCCGTTGCGAGTCCTTTGTGAATAATTTAAAAACGGAAAGGTCTGGAGATCGACCGTGTGCACCGTTCCCATCATTCGCTCGACTTCGATTCTCGGGCATCCTGTCCGGTCCCTCCTTCCAGGAAAAACTGGAATGAGACTTGAAATAATCTTCAAATGATCAAGCATAAAACTAAAACTAAAAAAAGCATATGCATAGGCATAAAATTTATGCATCAACCGAACCGGTAAAAATAAGGGCAACTGCGAGGGTGAATAGGTGCCCAATAAGAAAAGAAATTATGAAGTTCTACAAATGTAAACTATAAGCTTTTTTCCATGCATTACCGATCGGTTATCGACTTAAACTGAAAGTCCTGAAATGTTCAGGAAATACAGACATCAGTCGAGTCTTTTTCTTTCCCTTGGAAATACGGTAAAAACTCAACTATTTTTCGTAGCGGTTTTTCATAGATGCAGAAGATTTAATTCACTTAAAAATTAAAGCGCTCACAGTGTGCAGGTGAAATGAGTGAGAAAAGTGGAAAATAATGCTAAAAAATCTTGTGAAAATAAAAATGTTATAGTATAAAGAACGTGACAAATAAATTGGTTCCAGATAATGGGAGGTGAGAGAGCTGCGAAGGATGAACTGCCGTGGGCTGCGGTTGTTGTGCGTAAGACGACGAGAGGTAAGCGTGAACCAGCTGCTCATTTCGAATATTTAAAGTGTGATTTCCGTATTTTTCGTTACACGAATGTGTGGTGGGACGCTTATATCAAGGCGACACATAATCACAGCTGCTCATTGTTTCAGGATGTCTCCGAATGGCACTATAAGGCAAGTTGCTAAGGATGATCACAAAAATCCCCACTTACTAAGCTTGATTTTGTTTTGTTCTTATATTTGAGTGAAGGTTGTTTGACAGTCATCTTTTTTCTTTGAATTTTTTTTTTAAAAATAGATCTGGATTTGTAGCGTTGATAATATGATTCCTGAGGGAAAAGTTCCGACTGAGGTCTATGTTGCGATCGGTGGTACTTGTCAGAAAGTCGACAAAAAATACAACTGTGCTGAAGAAGATATTGTTTCCGGGTTCCACATTAAGAGGTAAGGAGAGTACTACTGGATTTAAAATACGGTATGAAAAAGTCTCCGACGGTTACTGTATACATATTGTTGTGTTCGCGGCGAATAACCAGAAAAAGTGCTTGATTATGAGGATGAATAATGCTATCTATCCTCCTTTTCCTGACTTTTCACATCTAGAAATACGGCGAAAATGGTTGCGTACGCTTAGGAAGCTAAGAGAAATATGATAATTCGAAATAACCTTCAAGAAATTTGGGTTGCTGGTTTCCTTTGAGTTGGAATCAGGCATCGTGAGTTGATCTTTTCTTGAACAGTAGTAAAAATTGCAAAGCTAAAATTACGAGGAGCATGATGAGTCCTAGAGGCAGCAGATTACTTAACGAATAGACAACTTGAACCCACGAATTGAGGATATGAAACCCGGGAAAGTGGACTAAAGGTGAAACGAGAGACGCATTGAAGCAACAACTTTTTTTTCTGGATTAACTCCGAGTAAGGGATTTCATCATAAAAGAAGGTGGGATTAATTGTTTGATGTTAATCAATCCTTTATAAATGCTCGAAGTCCTGATCACGCTGACTCTTTTCATCAAACATATGGGAGCAAAGAGTTTCCCTCTGAGTAACGTGAACTGAGTGCTCCTTTAGTGCTCCTAATACCTTTGATTTCTTTATTTGTTTGATGGGAGCGTTTTGAGTTCTAGCGGGAAAATTTGTAAATTGCGTCCAAAAATTCAGAAGTGGTGGAAAGAAATTAGCTTGAAGTTTTGTCCACCTCAAATCATATGAAATTTCATCACGTTATCCTCATTAATCTCACTTGACTCAGTTCCAATATTTTAATGGATCACAAGGTGATTTGTCTGCTAAACTTCATATATTAATAGTCTTAAATTCAGATAAGATACTCTGAGTCACTTTGACACCTTTTTTGGAATACATTCATTTTTCTTTTAGAGATTTTTTTTTCAGAAGGATGAGCTATTAAATATGAATTTGGAAGAAAATTTACTAATATAACATTGCAATGTAGTAATAATGTAGCTGCAAACTGTCATAACAGTAATATGATATACAACATAATAGTAAAACAATTAGTTTTCACAAATATGACACAAACCGACCATCAGTTACATTTTACCTATTGCTACACGTTTTTAAAAGTTTTCTTTCAAAAAGAAAGATTTTTGTAAGGATGGTGGTGCATATTAGTTCATTTTCAATAAAAGAAAGAATGTCCAGTATATTTCCTACTTCTAAAGTATTCGTAATCATCCTATAGGGTTCTTGGGAATTTTTTTTTTCAATTTCGGAAAAAAAATCAGTAGAAATTCTTCTGATCACGGGAATTGCTCTGCTTAAAAAAAATGCTCCCTTCGAACATATTTGCAGTACTTTGCTTCCTGTTATCGATGTTCCTTGCGGATATAAGCGGAAGTGATCCTTAAAAGATTTCATGCACAGAATACACCATTTAAAAGAAACAAATACGAGAACTTTTGAGAAACTTTTCAAATTTTTGAACTAGACACCATTTCCCCCCCCCCCCCCTAAAATGTAAAAAGATGGTAAGATTTAAAAGCATGAACCTTTTGTTTTTTCAGAGCATCTTATAGAAGTTTTTTCGAGTCTGGAAGTGACTTTGCACGCGACTTCGCGATTCTTGAGCTAACTGATGACGTTCCTAAACATATCCATCATATTTGTCTTCCTCACATGAACAAGAAGATCGATATAAGTGATTCATCGTTGAGAATGAGCTCATTTGGATGGGGCAGCGACCGTGAGTTTGGCTTACTTGTACTGTTCTTTTTTCCAAATGTATTACATTTATACACATATTTTAAGCAATAAAAAATCTCACAGTTGTACCATTTCTCCGGAAAGTGATGTTAGGTAAAATTTTGTGATTGATGGAGGCAGCATATCAGGAAATTGACGGTGTTGGAATCTTTTCTCGGCGCAAAAATGGCAGTAGTTGGCGGCTTATCACGGGATCACGCTCAATTCCGAGAAGTAAACAAAAAAAGGATGAAGCGTCTGGCTTCAATCAATCCGCCTGCGCGACCACGTTCACTTCAATTCAGAACTGTTTAAGGCTTACAAACGTGTAACTAGTCTATACAATGACTTTAGGGGCTACCCAATGTGTCAAGTTAATGTTTTTATCCTCCCAGACAACTCTGGTATCAATTCATCGATACGGGAGGGATAAAAGGTTTTGGTGGCACCTAAGCGGTTTCAAACCTTCGATCGATCATACACTCAGAGTCAGAACTCCTTATCGACTGCGCTACACCCTCTCTTTCTCTCTGATTTCTCCAAAAACGCCAGAAAAAAAGAGTGAGAAGTAGCCTTAGTGTGAAATGTCTCCCGACATTTCCGACTGAGGCTACTTCTCACTCTTTTTTTCCCGATGTAATCAGATGCGCTATAAAACGTGAGCTATTCCATCACCGCTCGAATTCGGCAATCCAATCAATGCAACCAAAGCAAGCACCAGAAGTTGCTTCACCAGCACTCGTCTTAGTACCCTTAATAATTTGTATCTTTGAGGAAACGGGATCTTAGAGCGCCAAAAATTCAACTTTTCCTTACAAGGTTTTAACGTTTAAGTAAGAGAATTGAGCATAGCACTATACTCGCAGTCGTGAACTAAGCGCACTCATGCAACTGTCTTTTCCCTCTGACATCAGAAAACCGTCATGATATGCTGCCTTCAGACAAAAACAATTTTGAGTTGTTTCAAGTTCTTATTGGTTCAAGGTGTGAAAATGACTGAAAAGGAATGCAAAAAATTCTACACCAAAAAGTTGGATGACACTTTCTGCACCTTTGAACGTCGCGACCGGAACGTTTGCGAAGTGGGTGTTTGCGTTTCTTTACAGATTTTTTTGAATTAAACTTTATAGATTTTACAAAATTAAGTTGTGCTTGGAAACGTAGAACGTAGTTAGTTGTTGTTCATTCGGAAATACGGTTTTTGAAAAGGTTCGCTCGGTACATGTTTTTTATCTAACGAAAAACAAGGTTATAGTTGAATCAAAACGACGTGGACATCGGTACAGTTGGGTAAGCTGGAGCGCTTAAAGAGGTGCGGTTGAGCGCAGCGAAAAAAAACAGGAAAAGGTAAGGAGTGGGATAGTAAATTATCGCGTGGGATGAGTAGTTAGCATAAAAGTAATGGAAATATTCAAGAAGTCCTACATAAAATCCTGAAAGGCCTTGTCGATTTAATTGTTCCCGCTAAAGAACCATTTGTTACATCCATTAGACTGTGGGCATTCTAATAAAGTCGCCTAAAAAAGTGCTTATTTGTTTGTAGCTCGCATTAATGGGACACCTTACATATAAAAAAGAAGAAAAGTTTATTTATTTATTTATTTATTTTTACTTGAAAACACATATAGGTGTGGCAGAAAGCAGAAAACAGAAACAGAAGAGAGCGGAACTTTCTAGAATTTAATCAAAGTCATAGTTTTATTCAGAAAAGTTGGCCCTTCATTGCTCACTGCATGATGGGTTTCTCACTTTCTGTTACAGAAAGTGAGAAATCCTAGAAATATTGTGTCCAAACCAAACATCACTTCGACAGTTAGATTTTTTTCGTAGAAAAGAGAAGGAAATTGAACTATGTCATACTTTTCGTAGCGGTAAGATCAGGCATTTCTCCACTTACCGTAGGTGAAAGGTTCTATTACGAGACTTCTTCCCCAGATCCATGACCAGAATGAATCGATATTAGGTGAGTCTTCTAGGAATGAATAGCTATTCTCAGTTTTCATTTTCAGGGCGATAGTGGTAGTGGAATTACAGCAGAAATAGACGGCAGAACATATCTTGCTGGAGTAGTGTCTTTTGGAGCATCATGCGGTGATCTACATAGCGGTCGTAGAAAACCAGAAGCTCAGGTACCTGATATAGTAGATGTTCTTATAAAAATTTAACTAATGTAAAAAGGATACCTTTTCTGTATTGTATGTAGACTAATCTCTTCTCGGGATACTCCACTTTTTTCGACATCAAATCAGATTATCTTCGAGTTTTTCCGAATACGTATCTAGCGTAAAAAAAAAACTCTTGAAGTGGGGAGCTAGAAGGAACGAGGTCAGTATTTTTTCTAAATCCATCCACGAGATAACCCTGGTTGTTTGTTTTTGAATTTGACCTTTTTCTGACAAGGTGGAAGTGAAGGACTCGGGTGGCTTAGAAAGATTTTCACTCATCGACCGGTGCAGCAGGGTGGAACCACCCGCGGCTACACTCGGCGCTTAAAAAAATTTCTGGAAAAAATCCCCCATGTTTGATTTATGAAAAACAAAAAAAAAATAATCAGTGAACAACAGATTTTATGTACTTTTGCAGTAGTTATATTATCCTATAGTTCAATTACATTCGAGGCCGCTTAGTTCCTTTTTTTGAGCAGACTGTGCTGCTGACATTGTTCTAATGCAGAAATCTTCTATGTCGTGTACTACTTTTCGGTGCAGAGCCAAATTTGTTAGTTCCAATTTTGTTAGTGATGTCAGTTGAACATCCCTAGTTAGAGTTGTGCCTCTAATATGCATAAAAGTAAAATAGGTAAGTAGATAATGATGGATAAAATAGCACACGATTTTAATCTACAGTGCGACGATACGAAAAAAAAAGTCGAATGTTGTGCTTTTTAGGAAGTGTCCTTTTGATATGAGGAGACGGTGGTAGTGCATTCCAAGCTTTTTCATCCTTCATTAATGTTTAGATTTTATACACATGAGAAATTGACAATAGTTTTACAAGGACAAAAAAATCGATTATATTTGCAATGTTTCTACTCTTTGCATATCGCTTCATCAGAATCAATTGGAAAATTCCATTACCTGTCAGCACTCAACCATTTCAACAAAATCGAAAGCTTCAATCATATTTTTATTTTTCTTTGATTAATTCAATGTTCTTTAAGCTCAACACGGACGTTACTAAGTATGCCGCTTTAATCGATAGTTACCTTGGAGCGAAAAAACCCAAATGATATGAAAACATTCTTCTCATAAAGGAGCTTTGTCTTCAAAGGTTTCTTACTATTAGATCTGTGAGCTGATGTTTTTCAATCTAAAGAAAATTGGCGTTTTATAGTGTGTGGGCGGCATGTCGCTGTCGACAAGCCGAATTCTCTTGAATATTTTTCATGCAATAAATTATTTCGCTCGATGAAAGTACAGCATAATGATTTTTGTGTTCTGTTCCCTATGAGAAAATGAGTACATTTCGAATAACCTTGAATAATTTCCATGATTGGGAAGAGGTTATTCTCTCACTCCCATTTTGTAGCTGTCTGGCCCCGGCGCACCAAACCGACGCCACAGTATTCATCTCCCTCTCTTTCTGTAATTGCTTGACTAAGACACACACATAAAGATGCGCACACGAGACAGATTAAGCCCGTTGTTATACACCATGATAGCTGGCAAATTTGGAAGTATACATTGAGATAAAGGTTTATTTACCTTCTCTAACATGTGAGAGAAACGAACTTGCTTTATCAAAGCCAGCCATACATACCTGCACAGTTTGGGGATATGGTGAAAAGGTAGAGTGCTCGTCTATCAGGTACATGGCAATGGTTCTGCAGGTGCAGAGTTCTAAATCACTATGGAGTATTTTCGTGACACACAGAAAAACACACACACACACGGACTAAGCGCTCTTATGTAGCATGATCATGATCATATATATAAATATATATATATATATATATATATATATATATATGGAGTATATAGTATACATATGGTATACATGAATACATGAATACATAAATGAGTGCTATACATTCATATCATCAAAAGATGAACCACAATTGTTGTTTTTCCGTTTCTCTGTCTAGTACAAATATGAAAACAGAATCATTTCTGTTGGAGACCCACCACACTGTTCAACGCTCAGTACCTCTATACACTGTTGTTTTGTGTTCTATTTTTATTTTTATTTAAATAAAAGAACCATAGGCGATCATTTCTGGTACATCTCAGGAGGGAATCAGTTGTTGAAAGATATAATTTTTGAAGATATTCACTTACGTACAGGTAACCTATTAAACTGTCAACCATATACAACTAAAATAACTTATAAAAATAAATACGAATAGTTGGTAAATAATCTCAATAGTGTTAATAGTGATAATAGTGGAAAATTTTCAAGGAGACATGACCATTCTTATTTACAGAACGACCCAAAAAACAACATTTCTTGAAGGAAAAATCTTCCCAGGCCCAGTTTCTCCGTCGACATAGTGGTCGACGCCTACACGGTAGTTAATCATTTCTTGGCTTGGTGAATAAACGATAGTATCCGAGACTAAGCGATCAAATTCCTTCTTCATCATGATTCCGTTTGACCGGCTCGTAAACCCTGATTCGTAATGAAATCGCCATCTTTTGAATGTCTACGCTTAGCATCCGAACCATTTCCTCGATCCTTAGGGAGTAATAATTCTACAAGATTTGACTGGACGCAAGCGAACTTCTCATTGCAGATAAATGAGCACCGCAGAGAGAGGTTGAGCAGAGCAGCGAGTTGATTCAGAAGATGGAAAATATTGGAATATCAATGCTTCAACCAGTTTTACTGCGACCACTTTGTTTTTTTTCTCTTTCAAATCAAACTAAAACAATTACTTAATAATGGTTCTATTAAATTTAAAGATTTTCTAAAACAAGTATCGCTCAGGTACTTCAATTAATTTGACTTGTAATTTGTCTTCTTCATTTCTATCACATGCCGTTCTTTTCCATAGGAGTCTGAAATATTTTTTAAAGTTATTGCAAATATTCCTCCACTATATATTTGATAGGACCCACGGATCTCCCTCACTAGAAGGATCACAGCCGGTTAGTCGCGAGGTTACGTGGCGTGTCCCCGGATGGCGGATAGGGGG
Organism: Necator americanus; assembly: GCF_031761385.1. Taxonomy (NCBI): domain Eukaryota; kingdom Metazoa; phylum Nematoda; class Chromadorea; order Rhabditida; family Ancylostomatidae; genus Necator; species Necator americanus. The sequence continues at coordinate 8,193,251 of NC_087373.1, forward strand.
ATAATCGCGGACCAACCGACTTTGTGCCCCTCGAGAGACGCGGGTGGACCAGGGAATGGACTCCTTGTTTCTGCTGAGCCAGGAGCAATCAAGTGAATGGGAGATGCAAGGGAGGCGGTTTGGAGTCGACTCCAACAAATAAGCTCCATACGTCCACTCCGGGAGAACGAAAGTTCTTCCAAAAACTCATGGGACTAGAGGCTTGCAACCTGTCCATGGGTTTTAAAATTTTTTTGCATGTCACAGTAATAGAAAAGGGTCTCCCGATTCCGGAGGAAAACCTGGTACGGTAGCGCCAGGATGGACGGGGTTGCAGGAGTAATAAAGGGTGCCGAAACGGAAAAGGACATGACGATCTATACTTATAACGCACGTACGCTTGCATCAGAAGCTGTCATCAAAGATCTGATGCAAGCCAAAAAGATCAAGTACGACGTCATCGGACTGAGCGAGACGAGACGACGTCACCCTCTCAACGCCGTATATAAAACTGGAGACCACCTGTTTTTAGGAACATGCGACAGTAGAGATGCTGGTGGAGTTGGCGTCCTCGTCAACACGAGTATGGTAAAGAACATCGACTCTTTCGAACAACTTACGCCCCGAGTCGGACGTCTGCGTATGAGAAGATGTGGCCCAACACCAGCTTTGACTATCTTCGTCGCTTACGCTCCAACATCAAGCTACGAAGAAGAAGTCGAAGCTTTCTTTACGGACTTGGAGAAGCTTTACCGAAGAGATCATGCCTTCTACAAGGTCATAATTGGCGATTTCAACGCCAAAGTTGGCCCAATAAGAACGCCGGAGGAATTTCACATCGGTTCCCACGGCCTACAATGGAACGACCAGGGGGAGAGGCTCTCCGACTTCATCATGACGACTAAGACCATCCATGGGAACTCGCAATTTCAGAAGCCCTCCTCTCTACGCTGGACGTGGGAGTCACCCGGTGGAGGGTACCGTAATGAAATAGACCACATCATCGTCAATAAAAGGTTCTGCCTCACGGACCTTGCTGTTGTACCAAAGTTCTATACAGGATCGGACCATCGCCTCCATCGGAGGAAGATTTTCCTTCACAAGGAGAGCAGTGAAAGCCGCCAGTTCGAGAGAGAAATCCCAGCACTGTCATCAACTGGGACTCTTCTTACTCCGGCTTTTGGGAAGATTCCGCAATGGACAACATCGACGAGGAATATGACCGGCTCGTTGAACACCTTCACGACTGCAAGAAGAAGGCTGAGAGTTTTAAAACCACCAAGAGACGCCTGTCTCTTGAAACTCTTGAGCTGATACGCCAGCGTGGAGCAGCACGAGCCGCAGGGAACGAAGAACTCACCTCCTTTATCACCTCTCTGCAAAGCTCGCAGGGCTTTGCAGAGAGGTTATAAAATAGGAAAGAAAACCGCGGAAACGCAAGCACGATTGATTGGTTCAGGCGGGATATCCTATAGCCATAATTTGTAAATCTGAGATCAGAGACCTCAGCTTTGCTCACGGAGACGAACGAGAATGAAAGAAAAAATTGAAAAAAAAGGAAAAACGAAAAAAGTTGGAGGCACCCGGCTGCACGTAACTTCGGCGAAAAAAAAACGAAGACTACATAGAAATTTTGTGAAAATAAAAATAATATAATATAAAGAATGTGACAAATAAATTCGTTCCAGGTGATGGGAGGTCTGAGGGCTGCGAAGGATGAACTGCCGTGGGCTGCGGTTCTTGTGCTTAAGACGACGGGAAGTAAGCGTGAAAAAGCTGCTAATTTCAATCATTTCAAATGTGATTTCCAATTTTTTTTTTCGTTGCAGCATTATGTGGTGGGACGCTTATATCAAGGCGGCACATAATCACAGCTGCTCATTGTTTCATGAGGGACCTGAATGGCACTTGTAGGCAAGTTGCTAAATATGATCACAAAAATCTCCACTTACTAAGCTTGATTTTGTTTTGTTCTTATATTTGAATGAACGTTGTTTGACAGTCATCTTTTTTTTTGAATTTTTCTAAAAAAATAGTTCTGGATTTGTAGCATTGAGAATATGATTCCTGAAGAAGAGGTTCTGACTAATGCCAAGGTTGGGGTCGGTGGTACTTGTCTGCAACGAAAGGAAGAATACAACTGTGCTAAAGAAGATGTTATTTACGGGTTCCGCATTAAGAGGTAAGCTTAAACTAAGGAGAGTACTAGTGAATATAAAATACGATATGAAAAAGACTCCGACGGTTACTGTATACGTATTGTTGTGTTCGCGGCGAATAACCAGAAAAAGTGCTTGATTATGAGGATGAATGATGCTATAGATGCTGCCTCCTTTTCCTGACTTTTCACATCTAGAAATACGGCGAAAATGGTTGCGTACGCTTAGGAAGCTAAGAGAAATATGATAATTCGAAATAACCTTCAAGAAATTTGGGTTGCTGGTTTCCTTTGAGTTGGAATCAGGCATCGTGAGTTGATCTTTTCTTGAACAGTTGTAAAAATTGCAAAGCTAAAATTAAGAGGAGCATGATGAGTCCTAGAGGCAGCAGATTACTTAACGAATAGACAACTTGAACCCACGAATTGAGGATATCAAAACCCGGGAAAGTGGACTAAAGGTGAAACGGGAGACGCATTGAAGCAACAACTTTTTTTTCTGGATTAACTCCGAATAAGGGATTTCATCATAAAAGAAGGTGGGATTAATTGTTTGATGTTAATCAATCCTTTATAAATGCCCGAAGTCCTGATCACGCTGACTCTTTTCATCAAACATATGGGAGCAAAGAGTTTCCCTCTGAGTAACGTGAACTGAGTGCTCCTTTAGTGCTCCTAATACCCTTGATTTCTTTATTTGTTTGATGGGAGCGTTTTGAGTTCTAGCGGGAAAATTTGTAAATTGTGTCCAGAAATGCAGAAGTGGTGGAAAGAAATTAGCTTGAAGTTTTCTTCAGCTCAAATCATATGAAATTTCGTCACGTTATCGTCGTTAATCTCACTTGACTCAGTTCCAGTATTTTAATGGATCACAAAGTGATTTGTCTGCTAAACTTCATATGTTAAAAGTTTTAAATTCAGATAAGATACCTTGAGTCACTTCGACACCTTTTTTTGGAATGAATTCATTTTTCTTTTAGAGATTATTTTTTTTTCAGAAGGATGAGTTATTACATATGAGTTTGAAAGAAAATTTACCAATATAACATTGTAATGTAATAATGTAATAATGTAGCTGCAAACTGTCATTACAGTAATGTGATATACTACTTAATAGTAAAATAATTAGTTTTCAGAAATATGACACAAACCGACCATCAGTTACATTTTACCTATTGCTACAAGTTTTTGAAAGTTTTTTTTTAAAGAAAGATTTTTGTAAGGATGGTAGTGCATATTAGTTCATTTTCAATAAAAGAAAGAATGTCCAGTATATTTCCAACTTTTAAAGTATTCGTAATCATCCTATAGGGTTCTTGGGAATTTTTTTTCAGTTTCGGAAAAAAATCAGTAGAAATTCTACTGATCAGTGGAATTGCTCTGCTTCAAAAAAAATGCTCCCTTCAAACATGCTAACAGTTTTTTTTTCTTGTTTTGTGGAATAAACTGATCTTTAAATCAGTTGATTATAATATACATTTAAAAGAAAAAAGAAAGAAAAAAATTTTTAAAAAAAAAAAAAAAAAAAAAATTTGCAGTTTGGAGATTCGTAAATTGTTTCAGAAGGATGAGTTATTAAATATGAATTTGAAATGATGTATTATTATCCTAAACATTACAATACTTATAACATTGCAACGTAGTTTTTAAGAATGTATCATCTGTTTTTGTTTTAATAAAAGTGATTTGAAAGAAAATTTGTATATAATTAAACAGTAATATGATATACTACTTAATAGTAAAATAATTAGTTTTCAGAAATATGACACAAACCGACCATCAGTTACATTTTACCTATTGCTACAAGTTTTTGAAAGTTTTTTTTAAAGAAAGATTTTTTGTAAGGATGGTGGTGCATATGAGGTCATTTTCAAGTAATAAAAAAAGAATGTCCAATATAAATCTAGCTTTTCCAGTATTCGTAATGATAATATAGGGTTCTTGGGAATTTTTTTTTCAGTTTCGGAAAAAAATCAGTGGAAATTCTACTGATCAGTGGAATTGCTCTGCTTCAAAAAAAAAATGCTCCCTTCGAACATGCTAACAGCTTTTTTTCTTGTAATCCGTGATTTAAGCGGAAGTGATCTTTAAATCAGTTGATTCACATAATATACCATTTAAAAGAAACAAAGCCCAAACTGATGAGAAACTTATCAAATTTTTGAAAAAGACACCATTTTCCCCCCTAAAATGTAAAATGATTGTAAGATTTGCAAGCATGAACCTTTTGTTTTTTCAGAGCATCTTATAGAAGTTTTTTCGAGTCTGGAAGTTTCTATGCACATGACTTCGCTATTCTTGAGCTAACTGATAACGTTCCTAAACATATCCATCATATTTGTCTTCCTCACATGAACAAGAAGATCGATATAAGTGATTCATCGATTAGAATGAGCTCATTTGGATGGGGCAGCGACCGTGAGTTTGGCTTACTTGTACGGTTTTTTTCCGCATGTGTTACGCTTATACATATATTTTAAGCAAAAAAAAATCTCAGTATGGTACCGTTCCTCCAGAAAGTGATGTTAGGTAAAATTTTGTGATTGATGGAGGCAGCATATCAGGAAATTGACGGTGTTGGGTTCTTTTCTTGACGCAAAAATGGCGTAAGGGGCGGCTTATCTCGGGATCTCGCACAATTCTGAGAAGTAAACAAAAAAAAAGTATAAAGCGTTTTAACGTTTACGTAAGAGAACTGAGCATTGCACTATACTCGTAGTCGTGAACTATGTGCTCTCATGCAAATGACTTTTCCCTCAGAGCTGAGAACACCGTCATGATATGCTGCCTTTAGACAATAAAAATTTTGAGTTTTTTTGAGTTCTTATTGGTTTAAGGTGTGAAAATGACTAAAAAGGAATGCAAAAAATTCTACCCCAAACAGTTGGATGACACCTTCTGCACCTTTGAACGTGCCGACGAATGCATTTGCGAAGTGGGTGTTTGCATTTCTTTACAGATTTTTTTTTGAGTTAAAGTTTATAGATTTTTCAAAATTAAGTTGTGCTTGGAAACGCAGAACGTAGTTAGTTGTTGTTCATTCGGAAATACGGTTTTTAAAAAGGTTCGCTCGATACATGTCTTTTATCTAACGAAAAACAAGGTTATAGTTGAATCAAAACGACGTGGACATCGGTACAGTTGGGTAAGCGGGAGCGCTTAAAGAGGTGCGGTTGAGCGCAGCGAAAAAAAAACAGGAAAAGGTAAGGAGTGGGATAGTAAATGATCGCGTGGGATGAGTAGTTAGCATAAAAGTAATGGAAATATTCAAGAGGTCCTACATAAAATCCTAAAAAGCTATTAGTTTTTGTCGATTTAAATATTGCCGATAAAGAACCATTTCTTACCTCCATTAGATTGTGGGCGTTCTAATAAAGGCGCCTAAAAAAATGTTTATTTGTTTATAGCTCGCATTAATGTGACATCTTGAATCCAAAAAGGAGGAAAAGTTTATTTATTTATTCATTTATTTATTTTACTTGAAAACTCTCTAGAATGAATGTGATAGAATAGGAGCTCTCTAGAGTTTCATCAAAGTTTTAGTTTTATACAGAAACGTTGGCTCTTCATTGCACATTGCATGATGAGAATCCTAGAAATATTGTGTCCCGACCAAACTTCACTTCCACAGTTAGATTTTTTTCGGAGAAAAGAGAAGAAAATTGAACTACGTAATACTTTTCATTGCCGTAATATCAGGAATTTCTCCACTTACCCTTAAGTGAAAGGTTCAGTTACGAGATCTGTTCCCCAGATCCATGACCAGAATGAATCAATCTTAGGTGAATCTTCTAGGATTGAACAGCTATTCTCAGTCTTTAATTTCAGGGCGATAGTGGTGGTGGAGTTACGGCAAATATAGACGGCAGAACATATCTTGCTGGAGTATTGTTTCGTGGAACTCCATGCAAAGATTTGTATAGCGGTCGTAAAGAACCAACAGCTCAGGTACCTGATATAGTAGATATTCTTATAAAAATTAGCTAATGTAAAACGGATAACTTTTCTGTATGTAGACTAATCTCTTCTCGGGGTACTCCTCTTTTTTCGACTTCAAATCAGAATATCTTCGAGTTAATCTGAATACGTGTCCAGCGTTAAAAAAACGCTTGGGGTGGGGAGCTAAAAGGAACGAAGTCAGTATTTTTTCTAAATCCAACCAGAAGATAAGCCTAGTTGTTTGTTTTTAGAGTTTGACATTTTTCTGACCTGGTAGAAGTGAAAGACTCGGGTGGCTTAGAAAGGTTTTCCGTCATCGACCGGTGAACCAGAGTGTAACCACCCGCGGCTACACTCGGCGCTTGTGAAAATTTCCTGAAAAAATCCCCCATGTTTGATTTATGAAAAACAAAAAATTAATCATTGAACAACACATCTTATGTACTTCTGCAGTAGTTATACTATTCTATAGTTTAATTACATTCGAAGCCGTTTAATCCTGTTTTTCGAGCAGATTGTGCTGCTGACATTGTTCTAAAGCAGAAATCTTCTATGTTGTGTGCTACTTTTCTGTGCAGAACCAAATTTGTTAGCTTCGATTCTTATTCTGGCAAACGCTTCGGCGTCCTCACATTCTTCGGAGCATTGTAGGCGGTAAAATTGTGATGTTAGTTAAACATCTTTAATTAGAGTTGTGCCTCTAATATGTATAAAAATAATGTAGGTAAGTAGATAATAATGGATCAAATAGCGCACGATTTTAATCTACAATGCGACGATTCGAAAAAAAAGTCGAATTTTGTGTTTTTTAAGAAGTGTTCTTTTGATACGACGAGACGATGGTAGTGTATTGTAAGTGTACGTATTCCAAGATTTTCCAACCTTCATTAGTGTTTGGATTTTATAGACTTGAATAATCGACAATGGTTTTGCAAGTGATTGATATTTTTCAATAGAAAAAAAAACAAAAAAAGATCTATTATTTTGGCAATGTTTCTACTCTTTGCACATCGCTTCATCAGAATCAGTTGAAAAATTCCATTATCTGTCAGCACTCAACCATTTCAATAGAATTGAATGCTTCGATTATATTTTAATTTTTTTTATTAATTCATTGTTCTTTAAGCTCCACACGGACATCACTAAGTATACTTCTCTAATCGATAGTTGGCTTGGAGCAAAAAAACCCAAATGAGATGAAAACATTCTTTTCATAAAGGAGCTTTGTCTTCAAAGGTTTCTTACTATAAGATCTGTGAGCTGATATTTTTCAATCGAAAAAATCTGACGTTTTATAGTGTGTGTGCGATGTGTCGCTGTCGACAAGCCGAATTCTCTTGAATATTTTTCATGCAATAAATAATTTCGCTCGATGAAAGTACAGTATAATGATTTTTCTGTTCTGTTCCGTATGAGAAAATGAGTACATTTCGGTTAACCTTGAATAATTTGCATGGGTGGGAAGAGGTTATTCTCTCACTGCGAAGTTAGCAATACAGGGTAATCCACTCGCTCAAAGAAGCACTGCATCTCTGGATTTTCCAAAGCCCGTTACGCTTGATGTGGACCACCCATATACTCGCTGAGCGAAATTTTATCAGTCAAAACTGATTTATTGGACATTAAAGTGTATGAAATCACAAAGGAAGTGTCCTCGAGCCGATCTGACATTTTAATCAAAGAAGTACATGTGAACCAATCCAGACGTCACTAAAGTGATGCACGAGCTCGCCTCTCTGCTCCTTGGTCTCCTATGCTGCAAGGATCGCGCTGCTTTTCCGTCCCGGCCTATTAGCATGGTGAAGCTATAGAGGAAACAGGAAACAACAGAAACAGGAAGTTCGGCTACTTTTGGTCTAGAATATATCATAATGTAAACATTTACGCCATGTTCGATATGGTACCCCAACGGATGCCGCGTGAAAACGTTAACATCTTGCTGTGCCGTATAGTCCTCTGCTTAATCATGGATTTAGTAGAGTGGACAGGAGATACACTTCATTTTCTTCTTGTTACATTGAGATCTGGTCAATTTCCAGGAAAACGCAAAAAGCATAATACCGTTCACTGAAAGCGTTCATCAAGGGTGACCGGACTACAATGTCGATAGTCTTCTCGTCATTCATCTTATATTGCTTCCATTCTGATGGCTTATGGCCTATGCCTCCTTTTCAATGGCTGTAACAATCGTGTAACACAAGGGGTCCCATATCTATCTTACTTCTTTTCGATTGTCATATCTGTACGGTTAAAAAAACCACGGAAAATATGAGCGGATTATTTTTTGGGATGTAATCAATTTGTCAATTCCCTCCTATATATTTCACCATTTTACACCTTTAGCGTAGCAGAAAAGAAGCTATTTTTTCGCATAGTCTATGGTGGATCTCCTTCGCTATTAAATTAATCTCATTCTACATCTATGGGTCATGTAAATTCCACCAGTCACTGTCCGCGCAGAAACCACAGGTACACACTTTTTAGCATGGAAATATCCGAAACACTTCTACAGTCACCGCCACTGTAGCTGCTTCAACTGTATCTCCGCCTTAAATAAATGCAAAAGCAGCTGTCATTTCTATTAATATCATCTAGACAATCACTGTACTTCGCTGGTCTTGTTCTTCTCGCTTCCCTCCTATCTTCAGTCCTCCTCTTTTATCACATTGATTCATAAATAACATCCGCCCAGGTACATGTACCTATTGTTATTGTACACACATACAATTGCAAACTCTAGCAAGGGATTTTTGTTATCGCTACGAAGGCAGAACTTTGACTTGTCTTTAGAAAACAGTCTAGTGCCTGTACTTACGTTTAATTTTTCTTGTTCACTTCGAAAACACAGAATCGAAAAATACACTTACGCAATATGATGCTTTTGGGAATTTAAACGAGGTAATAGTGTTGCGGCCACGGCTCAAATAAAGCAGTTTGCATGGTAAAGGAGTGATGAACGAACAGGCAGTCAGAATTTGGCTTGTCAAATTCTGTTTCGAAGTCTGAACTTGATAAACAAACCAAGGAGAAGGAGAGAGAGAGAGAGGTGGAGGAGTGAAGGTGGAGACGCCCTCCATACTTTTACGTTTAGTTTTAGTTTTTTTTTAGTTTGAAGTCGTTATTGGTGCAAAATCCGCGCCAAACTATGAGAGAGCAAGAAGAGATGCTCAAAAGGTCAGGGGTGTGCAAAGAGAGTCCCGGCTGAATTTCGAGCATGCCCCGGTCACACCTCGTCAGAGCCATTAGCGATGGTGCGTGTTCTGAAGAGATTCACTTTGTTGGCACCTAAGAAGCTGACTCTGCTTACCTAGCGCTAATCATACGATGCATCGCCGGCTAGGATATAATTCACTGTTTACTAAATTGTTTTGGAGAATTAGACAAATTCACTACAATTTTGTCACGTGAAGCGATCTCAATTTTATAATCGTACCAGAACGAGAGAAATACTTACGTGAATTATGAGATAGGGATGTATCTGATAGATTCAAATTAAAATCAATCGTGCACAAAAATTTTCGTTAAAACGGAATATTCCAGCTTTCAAAAGTAAAAATGAGAATTATCGTTATGCTGTAACTTCAAAGCTTTTTTGTAGCCTAATTTATTTCTGGACAGAGGGATCTTCTGTATCTATGACTTCTTGGAACATACACGAAGAAAAAGTGTTCAAATTTGGTGAGATCTCTAGACTTTCTGAAGGTGATATAAAAACAAACTCACTCCCTTTCTTTATAAGAACACCATACAAAATCCCATGCACTTCTATCCAACACTTCATTCTTTTATTTATTCGCTAATTTCCACTCTTCTTCGCATATTTCATTGTGACTGCGCAGCCTTCTGCATCTCTGTGGCTAGAAGAACATCTAAGACGGTTGTCTGCGTCTTCATGAACGACTGGAGCGTCACATTTTGGAGGTATGTTCTCGTATACGCCGGCATATCCATTGGAAACGTTATGTCTTGGAGGCAATCGCGGAGAATCCGCCGGCACCCTCTTTACCGTTCCCCCAAAAAGGTCACAATCACAATGAATCATCATCAAAGTAAATGTCCATAAAAAACAAAAGGTAACTTATTTATGACTCAACCTAATACGATCTTCGTCGTATCATGCTTATGCGTGTATTTATATTCGATAGATACGATATCCCAATCAAAACATCTTGTTGCTTCTTTTGAATAGCAGATTTTTAATTTTCTGACAAGCTTCAGCTCACAATATGCTGTCCATACTAGCTATGCTTCCTTCGATTAAGGAAGAAGGCGCAGATGCAGACTCTTCGTATGGATTTGTATGCTGTAGTAGAAAAACTGGACAATTATCTCTGATGCATGTTGTCCTTGCTCTGCGCTCCGTTGTCAACGGATTCGTCCCTATTTACGACTTTTGCATTTCTTCATTTCCAACAACCGCAGGTGCGGCAATTCCGTCGATTAATGATCACCAACTACAAACATTTGCTCATACAGACTGTTATCAAGTCTAGGCAATACTGGAATGTATTCATCGGTATCACAAGTTATGCAAACGGACGTGTTCATCTGAATGATTGCATTCGGATGAAAAGGAGAAATGCACTTAGCAGATAAGTGGAGAAGAAAGATGGAAACATAGGTACCATTTTAGATGGAAACATAGGTACCATTGTACATTTTACCTTTATACAAAATTTTTTTGAGATATGAGAAAAAAAAGAATTGACAATAAAAAGATTGTTTTTGATGAACATACGTAGATATTTCAGGAGTGTCTATTAGAATTAATTTGCTCATCACGTTCATAAAATCAGATCATCAAATCATTCGTTATTCTTTCATTAAAAAATATCATGTATCATATAAATATGTAATATAACAGTGCAAAATAAATATCATATTGAAATATCATTGAACCGGTCTGAGCGTCCGGCTAAAGCCGGACTTCAGACTTTCTGTGGTATTTGCTTCGCACGCTTCACTGATCAACGAAGATCAATATTAGTGCCGTTTTCTATGAAATTGGACTCATGTATCTCCAACAATCTTTCTTTCTTTTTTATATTTTAACTAAAGGCGAAGGATTTCATAGTCTTCTTTCTAAGAGCGTCAGTTCTACATTTGGAAAACATTCGAACTTCAGCTTCAAACACTCCTTATCAATATATGAGAGACTAAATTTAAAAGTATCACTCGAGATATGGGTTTTCCTCCTATTTTTTCCCAACAGCTATGGAAGAATGATGTTTTGCCACGAAATGAAAGAGAGAAAAAGACATCTTTTTCCATCCCCTCTCTGATAAAGATAACGTTCCACGTCAGATCTTATAAACATCTTGCTACTATTCAAGCAGCCGTTGCATACGTGTTTCCACTTTCTGAGAACGGCATGCTACAAACTTGAGGCGAACGAAGAAGGAAATAGGCACGCGGAGGAGTGATAAAGGTGAAAAACGAAGCGCCCAGTGGCCATGGCTATGAAACGGCTACAACCATCCATCATTTGCGTCACCCACACGAAGTTATTACGCACCAATCCGACGCCAGTGGACCCGACTCACACCATTTTGTGTCTATCTGGTCCCGGCGGAGCAGTCCGACGCCGGCGGACCCGTCGCAGCCCATTTTGTAGCTATTTGGCCCCAGCGCACCAATCCGACGCCGGTTTCTTCGTCGCACCCTTCTTTTCGAATTTCGTGACTGACACACACACGTGACAGAATGAGTCCGTTATTATATACCAGTCTGAATGTCCGGCTAAAGCCGGACTCAAGACCTTCGGTGGTTTTAGCTTCACTCCCTTTCACTGATCAATGAAAGTTAATAGTAGTGGTGATTTCTGTAAAATTAGATTTGTGTTTTTTTTTAACAACGCTTTCCTTCTCTTCTTTATATTATAAATTAAGGCGAAAGATTACGGACTTTTCCTTCTAAACACGTCAATTCTACATTTGGAGAATATTCGACCATCAGCTGCAAACACTCTTTCGATGCCAGAATAATATAGATACAATTTGAAAGCATTACTCGACGTATGGGTATTCCTCTTGATTTCCCCCAATAGTTATCACAGAATGATGTTTTAACATTAAATGACGTGAAAGACATCATTCTAGTAATAATGATAACGTTCCACGTCAGACCACATAAACATCTTGCTACTATTTAAGCACCCGTTTGCATGCGTGTTTCCACTTTCTGAGAGCGGCATGCTACCAACTTGAGGCGAACGAAAAAGGAAATGAACACACGGAGGAGTCATATACGGTGTAAAGCAAAGCGCCCGTGGCCACGACTTTGAAACGGCTGCAACCATCTATCTTTTGCGTCATGCACACGAAGTTATTGCGCACTATTTCGACGCCGGTGGACCTGTCGCACCTCCTTCCATAGGTGTCTGGCGCCGGCGCGCCAGTGTAACCCCTGTGGACTGGACCCGCCGCACCCCCTTCTATAGGTATTTGGCGCCGGTGGACCCGTCGCACCCCCTTCTATAGGTATTTGGCGCCGGTGGACCCGTCGCACCCCCTTCCATAGGTATTTGGCGCCGGTGGACCCGTCGCACCCCCTTCTATAGGTGTCTGGCGCCGGTGGACCCGTCGCACCCCCTTCCATAGGTGTCTGGCACCGGTGGACCCGTCGCACCCCCTTCTATAGGTGTCTGGCGCCGGTGGACCCGTCGCAACCCCTTCTATAGGTATTTGGCGCCGGCGCGCCAATGCGACACCGCGGGACCCGTCGCAACCCTTTTTATAGCTATCTGACCCCAGCGCACCAATCCGACACCGGGTGGACCCGTCGCACCCCCTTCTAAGGCTATCTGGCGCCGATGGACCCGTCGCACCCCCTTCTATAGGTATCCGACGTCTTGGACCCGTCGCACCCCCTTCTAAGGCTATCTGGCGCCGATGGACCCGTCGCACCCCCTTCTAAGGCTATCTGGCGCCGATGGACCCGTCGCACCCCCTTCTAAGGCTATCTGGCGCCGATGGACCCGTCGCACCCCCTTCTATAGGTATCCGACGCCGTGGACCCGTCGCACCGCCTTCTAACGCTATCTGGCGCCGATAGACCCGTCGCATCCCCTTCTATAGGTATCCGACGCCGATGGACCCGTCGCACCCCCTTCTATAGGTATCCGACGCCGGTGGACCCCTTCACACCTCATTTTATAGCTTCCTAGCTTCGAGGCATTAACTCGACGCCGGTGGACCCGTCACACCCCTCATTTTGAATTTCGTGACTGACACACACACACACAGACACACAGACACACGTGATAGTAGATCACGATCATGATCATTCGTACCATCCAAAGATAAACCGCAATTGTTGTTTTTCCGTTACTCTGTCTAGTACAAATATGAAAACAGAATCATTTCTAATATATCCTCTCAAATGCCTCATCCAGAACAAGTCATCATCCCCTGGGATATTACACCCGGAAACAAAAACCAAAAAGCCCAAATCGTTGTGCCTACCTCAGTAGGCGCGTTGCCGTGATGTTAGCGGATATCCGCGTGACGCAATCGCTCCGCTGATACTAATTAGGATGCGACCCGCATATGATCCCGTAGATCAAAACCCGCAAAAGGTCTTGATCCAGAGCCAGCTCGTTGGTCACGGCTGAGCACTCTTCCTTTCCATTCATTTTTGGACCTTTTGCATTTATCAAAACGATTCTAAAATTCTGCGAGCTATAATTTCGGGTTCGTACTGTAGGATCGTGGCAGCTATGCAGAAAGGAACGTTTTCATGACATTGTCTGCAGTGAACTCCAAGAGGAGTTGCTGCATTCGACTGTTTCATCCCCCTTAGATGTTCTTTAATGCAATCACAAAGGGGGCGCCCTGTTTCGCCAATGTATTGGTCCCCACATGTTTTGCACGAAATTAGATAGACTACGCCAGAGACCATGCAGTCCCCTTCCTTCCCGAATGGGCATATTACACAGTCTGGAGTGAGACAGAAGCGGTCGTACATTCTGTTTCGAAATAGTTGTTTTTTGAGATTTGTTGAAGGTATTTCCACAACTCTCACTTGGTCCTCAAGACCGCAAGAATCATTTCTGTTGCAGACCCACCACGCGCTCAATACCTCTATACACAGTTGTTTTGTGTTCTATTTCTATTTTTATTTAAATAACAGCACCACACGCAGTCATCTCTGGTACATCTAAGTAAGGAATGAATTGTTGAAGGATATAATTTTTTAAGATATTCACGTATGTACAGGTAACCTATTAAACTGTCAACCATATACAACTAAAATAACTTATAAAAATAAATACGAATAGTTGTATAATGTTAATAATGATAATAGTGGAAAATTTCTCAGGTAACATGACCATTCTTATTCACAGAACGATCCAAAAAACAACATTTCTTTTCTAGATATGAGAAAAAAAAAAGAATTGACAATAAAAGGATTGTTTTTGATGAACGTACGTAGATGTTTCAGGAGTGTCTATTAGAATTAATTGCTCATCACGTCTATTAACTCATTCATTATCATATTATTAAAAATACCATTAAATCATTCACTACAATATTAAAAAGTACGATTAATTCATTCATTAAATTAAAAAAAATTAAAAATCAAAAAATAAAACACAATTGTTGTTTTTCCTACAGTTTTTCTATTATAACTTATGAAAATAAATACGAATAGTTAGCAATAACGTTAATAGTGTTAATAGTGATAATAATGGAAAATGTTCACGTAATATGACCATTCTTATTCACAGAACGATCCAAAAAAACAACATTTCTTCAAGTCGCCAAGGAAATATCTTCTCAGACTCAGTTTCTCCGTCGACTTAGTGGTCGACGCCAACACGGTAGTTAATCATTTCTTGACTTGGTGAATAAACGATAGTATCCGCGACTAAGCGATCAATTCTCTTCTTCTTCATGACTCCGTTTGACCGGCTCGTAAACCCTGATGTGTAATGAAATCGCTATCTTTGCAATGTTCTTACTCCAAGAATCACTCGTTGAATGTCTACGCTTAGCATGTCCCCGATCCTCAGGGAGTAATAATTCTTGAGGATTAGACTGGACGTAAGCGAACTTCTCATTGCAGATGCATGAGCACCGCAGAGAGAGAGAGAGAGATTAAGCAGAGCAGCGAGTTGATTCAGAAGAAGGAAAATATTGGAATACCCCTGTTTCAACAAGTTTAACTGTAACAACTTTGTTTTTCCCCTAACAAAATTTAAATTAAATTAAATCAGAACAATTAATCAACAATAATATTAGATAAATTCGAATGGTTTCTAAAATAACTGTCGCCTATGTACTTCGATTAATTTGACTTTTGATTTACTTTCTTCATATTATATATTTAAATACCAGTCTGAATGTCCGGCTAAAGCCGGACTTCAGACTTTCGGTGGTTTTAGCTTCGCTCCCCTTCACTGATCAATGAAAGTTAATAGTAGTAGTGTTTTCTGTAAAATTGGATTTTTTCAAACAACGCTTCCCTTATCTTCTTTATATTATAAATTAAGGCGAAAGATTACGGAGCTTTTATTCTAAACGCGTCAATTCTACATTTGGAGAATATTCAACCATCAGCGACAAACACTCCTTCGATGCCAGATTAATGTAGATACTATTTGAAAACATTACTCGAAGTATGGGTATTCCTCTTGATTTCCCCCAATAGTTATCACAGAATGATGTTTTAACATTAAATGACGTGAAAGACATCATTCTACTGATAATGATAACGTTCCACGTCAGATTACGTAAACATCTTGCTACTATTTAAGTAGCTGTTTGCATGAGTGTTTCCACTTTCTGAAAACGGCATGCTACGAACGTGAGGCAAACGAAGAAGGAAATAGATACGCGGAGGAGTCACGAAGGTGAAAAGCAGCGCGCTCAGTGGCCACTGCTATCAAACGGCTGCAACCATCTATCTTTTGCGTCATGCACACGAAGTTATTGCGCACCAATCCGACGCCGGTGGACCCGTCGCCTCCCAAATTATGGGTATCTGGCGCCGGTGGACCCGTCGCACCCCCTTCTACAGGTATCTGGCGCGGTGGACCCGTCGCACCCCATATTATGTCTATCTGGAGCCGGTGAACCCGTCGCACCCCTTCTATGGGTATCTGGCGCCGGTGGACCCGTCGCACCCCTTCTATGGGTATCTGGCGCCGGCACACCAATTCGACGCCGGTGGACCCGTCGCACCCCCTTCTACAGGTATCTGGCGCGGTGGACCCGTCGCACCCCCTTCCATAGGTATCTGGCGCCGGCACACCAATTCGACGCCGGTGGACCCGTCGCACCCCCTTCTACAGGTATCTGGCGCCGGTGGACCTGTCGCACCCCCTTCTATAGGCATCTGGCGCCGGCACACCAATTCGACGCTGGTGGACCCGTCGTACCCCCTTCCATAGGTATCTGCCGCCGGTGGACCCGTTGCACCCCATATTATAGCTATATAACCATAGCGCATCAAGCCGACGTCGGGTGGATCCGTCGCACCTCCTTTTTCGAATTTCGTGACACACAGACAAACACACACACACACACACACACACACACACACACACACACACACACACACACACACACACACACACACACACACACACACACACACACACACACACACACACACACACACACACGGACTAAGCTCGTTATTATGTATCATGATCATGATATTTATATTATATCTATATTTATACATCAGTACTTAAGGATGCTGCACAGTGCAGAGATCTCATTCGCCTTGGTGACAGTATTTAAGAACGCGGGGGTTTACCAACCCCGTTAGCCGGTGGGACTGCTCGGTTGTTTTCCTTTTGAAGGTCTTGCGTGGTGTACTTGGAACAATATCGAGGTATGGCGAGGAAAGAGGAGAAGTTTGATGGGATATGCATGGTGTCAAAGACCTCGAACCATTTTCAGGCCTTTGAAAAAGACGAGTTTGTCGAAACGGCAGGTATCGCCCAATCTGCCTACTGTCCGTCGTCTACAAGCTCTTTACAAGAGTGATCTTTAATAGGGTTGAAAGAGTCTTGGATGAAGGACAGCCATGCGAGCAAGCAGGGGTATCGAAAAGGATTCAGCAAGACTGACCACATTCACGCTGTTTCGAAACTCATCGAGGTATCACGAGAGTACAAGATGCCGCTCTGTCTCACCTTCATCGACTTAAAGACCTTCGACTCAGCTGAGACGGAAGCGGTCGTGGAAGCCTTGGACAACCAAGGCGTCCCTACTCGCACATAAAGGTACTTCGAGAGTTGTACAGTAACTTCACGACCGGAATTCACCATTCTACAAGAATATCATCATTGACGTGAAGAGGGGGGTCCGACAGGGTGAAACAATCTCACCCAAAATATTCACAGCCACCCTCGAGAACGCAATGCAAAAGTTGGAATGGGACGACTTGGGAGTGAAGTTTGATGGTCGGCAGCTGCACCATTTGCACTTCGCTGATGACATCGTACTGATAACACCTAGCATCAGCCATGCGGAACCAATGCTTACCGAAGTCGACGAAACATGTGGATGTATCGGTCTTCAGCTGAATCTGCAAAAGACGATGTTCATGCGCAACGGATGGGTCTCGGATGCCCCAATCACGCTCAACGGAACGAACATATCCGAATGCACCAGCTACATTTATTTGGGTCGGGAATTGAACATGATGAACGACTTGACCCTCGAGCTGGGCAGGAGGAAACGAGCGTACAAGAGCATCGAGGATGTAGTGAAGAAGACCAGGAACACGCGGCTCCGTGCTCATCTCTTCAACACCAACACTCTTCCTGCTTTGACTTATGCTTCGGAAACCTGGGCATTTCGCAAGCAGAAAGAAAACGCGGTGAGCGTCATTGAACGCGCAATTGAGAAAGTGATGCTAGGAGTATCCCGTTTCACGCAATTGAGGGACGGGATTCGAAGTTCTCTCCTACGTCAGCTATCAAAGATTAGAGACGCTGTTACGTTTGCCAAGGAAACTTAAATAAGGTGGTCCGGACACGTGATGGGCTTTGACTACAACCGTTGGACCAGGGCCGTGAGCCTCCTCGCGATATTACTACGTACCACCTTATTTTACTTTCCTTGGCAAACGTAACAGCGTCTCTAATCTTTGATAGCTGACGTAGGAGAGAAGACTACCGAGTCGATGGCCAGATTTCTTCAAGAAGTCCTTCAAAGAAAATTATGGTGCTCTTCGTGTCCCATACGAAAAGAGGAATCACTGGGCTACTCTGGCACGCGACCGGGACAAATGGAAGAAACTGGCGCCCGCTCGACCAGTTCGAAGATCAACGGGAGTCAAAGTGATCAAGGTGATGAATAAGTAATCTCCGGGAGTGAAGCGAAGGATCAATGAATTTTTTACGGAAACATGAACGGTCAATCACAAAGAAAGAATCCAACACGGAAATAAAACGTGCTCTCTTATTTCCTCACGTCTGGGATCTCACTGACTTTTTTTTCTTTTTCTTTCTTTTTGACCTTTAATCAGCTGTATAGTTTTTTTGTACTTTTACTATATTTCTTCTAACTTGGCATTGCCTTCTCTTTTAAAACTACCCTCTCTTCCTCCGCCAGTGAAAAGAAGTAGTCTTATCTTTTAGTCCAAACAATTTTGAAAACACATGATCTCACGGAATAACACAATTATCACAATTTCAGAACCTGAGAGTCAAGTTGATCAAAGTGATATATTTGTTATGATCATTACTTGTATTATTTCAATTTATTGTACTTATTTTTTACCTATTCGCCGTTCAAATTATTAGTAAAGAACAGACAAGTGCTCTATTCCCTAAAGTCTTACGCTTAAACTTTTGTCTGATATGGTTGGTATTTACTTGTCACTCTTTCCTTATCAAGCCTAAAATAGCAGTTCCTTCATTTCTACGAACGTCGGCTGAGCGCGGTGAGCCTGTATACCTGCTTGGGGAACTGAGCGTGCTGTACCTGTAACTTGCATGAAGAGGAAATTTTGCTGGCTGATGTGAATGGATGCCTCTGACCTGCCTGCACTTATTTCTAATAATAATTTCACATGCAGTATAAACATCATGATCATGATTATAATAACGGGCTTATTCTGTCACCTGTGTCTGTGTTTGTGTCAGTCACGAAATTCAAAGAGGGTGGTGCGATGGGTCCACCAGCGTCGATTTGGTGCCTCGACGCTAGAAAGCTATTAAATGGGGTGCGACGGGTCCACTGGCGCCAGATACCTATAGAGGAGGGTGTGATGGGTCCACTGGCGCCAGATACCTATAGAAAAGGGTGCGAAGGATCCAGCGGCGCCAGATACCTATAGAAGGGGGTGTGACGGGTCCACCGGCGTCGGATTGGCGCGCCTGCACCAGATACCTCTAGAAGGGGGTGCGACGGGTCCCATGGTGTCGAAATGGTGCGTAATAACTTCGCGTGCATGTCGCAAAAGATAAATGGTTGGAGCCGTTTTATAGCAGTGGCCACTGAGCGCGCTGCTTTTCACCTTCGTGACTCCTCCGCGTATCTATTTCCTTCTCCGTTCGCCTCACGTTCGTAGCATGCCGTTTTCAGAAAGTGGAAACACTCATGCAAACAGCTACTTAAATAGTAGCAAGATGTTTACGTAATCTGACGTGGAACGTTATCATTATCAGTAGAATGATGTCTTTCACGTCATTTAATGTTAAAACATCATTCTGTGATAACTATTGGGGGAAATCAAGAGGAATACCCATACTTCGAGTAATGTTTTCAAATAGTATCTACATTAATCTGGCATCGAAGGAGTGTTTGTCGCTGATGGTTGAATATTCTCCAAATGTAGAATTGACGCGTTTAGAATAAAAGCTCCGTAATCTTTCGCCTTAATTTATAATATAAAGAAGATAAGGGAAGCGTTGTTTGAAAAAATCCAATTTTACAGAAAACACTACTACTATTAACTTTCATTGATCAGTGAAGGGGAGCGAAGCTAAAACCACCGAAAGTCTGAAGTCCGGCTTTAGCCGGACATTCAGACTGGTATTTAAATATATAATATGAAGAAAGTAAATCAAAAGTCAAATTAATCGAAGTACATAGGCGACAGTTATTTTAGAAACCATTCGAATTTATCTAATATTATTGTTGATTAATTGTTCTGATTTAATTTAATTTAAATTTTGTTAGGGGAAAAACAAAGTTGTTACAGTTAAACTTGTTGAAACAGGGGTATTCCAATATTTTCCTTCTTCTGAATCAACTCGCTGCTCTGCTTAATCTCTCTCTCTCTCTCTGCGGTGCTCATGCATCTGCAATGAGAAGTTCGCTTACGTCCAGTCTAATCCTCAAGAATTATTACTCCCTGAGGATCGGGGACATGCTAAGCGTAGACATTCAACGAGTGATTCTTGGAGTAAGAACATTGCAAAGATAGCGATTTCATTACACATCAGGGTTTACGAGCCGGTCAAACGGAGTCATGAAGAAGAAGAGAATTGATCGCTTAGTCGCGGATACTATCGTTTATTCACCAAGTCAAGAAATGATTAACTACCGTGTTAGCGTCGACGTCATTGGTAGCATGACGTTCTCAGAAAGTGGAAACGCGCATGAAAAACGAAAACGGGTACTTAAAAAGTAGCAGAATGTTAATGCGATCTGACGTAGAACGTTATCCTTAGACTGGTATATAATAACGGGCTTATTCTGTCACGTGTGTGTGTGTGTGTGTGTGTGTGTGTGTGTGTGTGTGTGTGTGTGTGTGTGTGTGTGTGTGTGTGTGTGTGTGTGTGTGTGTGTGTGTGTGTGTGTGTGTGTGTGTGTGTGTGACGAAATTCATAAAGGGGGGTACGACGGGTCCACAGGCGTCGACTTGGTGCTTCGACGCTAGATAACTATAATATAGGGTGCGACTGGTCCACCGGTGTCGGATTGATGCGCCGGCGTCAGATAGCTATAAACTGGGGTACGACGGGTTCTGCGGCGTCGAACTCCTGTGACGTGGTACAGACGTATCGCGCAGTAAATTCGTGTGCATGTCGCAAAAGGTAATGAGACCTTGCGAACGTTTCATAGTCGCATCCACTTTCTGCGCTCTTTTTCATATCTACGATTCCTCCGTTCTTCAAGAAGTGGAAACACGAATGCGAAAAATAATACCGTCACCTCATTTTATGTGAAACATCATTCTGTGATAACTGTTGAGGGAAACAAGATTGAAACTTATACTTTGAATAATGATTCCAAGAGGTGTCTATATCACATTGTATTGGTATCGAAAGAGTGCTTAAAGGTGAAGTTTGAATGTTCTCCATATGTAGAACTGACGCATTTACAAAGAAAACTATGAAATCTTCAGCCTTAATTCCCTCTCAGAAAAAGAGGAAGACGTTGTTAGAAAAACACAATTCTAAATTCACAGGAACTGTGACTATTATTAACATATTTTTATTAATCAGTGAAGGCGAGCGGAGCGAACACCACAGCGGAGCGAACACAGAAAGTCAGGGATCCGGCTTTAGCCGGACGCTCAGACTGGTATCTAATAAAATGATGTAGGAAAAAATGTCTGGTGTTAATCAATCCACTTGAGATGCGCCCCCACCTTCGCTTCAATTCAGAATCAGGGATGAAAGGCTTGATGAGCACTAGGGCGGATTCGGACCTATGATCGATCGTGCAGACAGCGGAGCCTCTAAGCGCAACACTACATGAACCCCAAAAATAATTAATATGTAATAGCAGTAGTGAATTAATAATAGTATATATATTATAATATACCCAATATCTAGTACCTAACTTGCCTAAGTTTTGGTTTTTTGGTTTATTTTGTTTAGGATTTTTCACGTTTCGTCGTTATTGAATCATCTCTGTGCCGGAATCGGGAACGCGGGACTATTCCCTGCTCATTCTACTCTTTTTGCTGCTTTTTTACTCCGTTTTTTCTGTGTTTTTTTTGTACTCATCCTTGCCACATCCTTTTTTCCCCTTTCAACGTAATAAATAAATGAAAAACAAATAAATTCAAATTGTTGTCTTGTTGCTGAAGTAATTGCTTGAAAATGTGTAATTTTGGAAGATTGACGGACGATTGTGTGAAACATACCAAGCACATACATTTATGGACAAGAAATTATAATTATATAGAAGGAAGGATTTTAAAGAAATTACGTCTTAAAGTCAACAGAACAAAAAATCAGTAACACTACCTGCTTTTGAAATTATTTGCATTTTTTTGTTAAAACGTTGATGTTGACATAAAAACGATTATATTATCCTACACCCGAGAGAAAAGTTGCAGGAATTGAATGTGTTTCCGTTGAGGAACGAAAAATAACAATTATTCCTTTCAATTATACAGGCATAGACAAAGATGTGCTAAAGTCTTTCAGCTTGCCTGTCAGCTACACTGAATTGAACACGTTTGCTTAACAAAACACATTAGAGGATAAATCTTTCGAAATTTGGTATTATTTTTTGTGATACCTTGGTAAAGCTCTGCTGTAATTCCTCAAGTGCGAATTTTACTAATTTGGGTTTTAGAGAGCTTCATTGATGAAAATAATTTTGGAGAATTTCTCCAAAGAAATAGAGCCGTCAATCAATCAAGCTCTGCCTCCTTCATGTTTTATCGTGAATGCTATTCGTGTTCAGTTGCTTGGGACCCGAGGTCCTGGTCCTAAACCTCTCGTCTTTTTTAAATTGTAGTAATTTATCAAAGTAAACAAGTAGGAATTTGGCGAAACGTTTTATTTTCTGGATAGATTTCTGAGCACTGCCTCTGGTTGGTGATATTATTATCTAATGAGTGGAAAAACCAGCATGCCCATCGTACATTCGTACGTCAATAATCGTCTTCCATTAGCTGAGGTCTTCTAATTTGCCTATCATCGTATGTGGATTGTTCGAAGACGTCGCGGGAGGAGGCGGCGATGGCGGCGGTTCGCGATGGCTGCTGCCGTCGTTTAAAATTCTCGTTTGTCAGGATATTCGCAAATTATGCATTTTGGTTGAGCGTAAGCAGAGTATCATCGGTAAGAATAAGAATAAGAGTTTATTTTTCATAACTAACTTCGATAAATCTTCCTGGAAAGAGACACTTTTTTGCAGTTTTGCCCTTCTTCGCTAGACTCGTTGGTTAATAACGCGAAATGAATTCGCTGTTGATGGACGATTGTGCAGTTCGACAGCTGCATGTCGAAGCACCGTTGTTCAGGAGCTCATATTCCTACAGTAACCTTCCGGAATCAACGTTCATCACATTTCCCATCGCTGTCAGTAGAAGGAAATCCATTATTGTCAGGATCGTTGTCGTTACCCACCATTACCGCTGCCGTTCAGAATCGCATGTATTTCTTTGTCCCTGAAGCAAGTTTAGCAGTCCATAAATGTCTGGCTCCTAACCGGAACACTCAAAGGCATCACTCCACGAATCTGAGGTGGTACGGATTTCAGGTAGAGTATTCGTACACAGGACGGGTGTGGCGTAGTCGGTTAGAGGTCCGTTGTAGCCACACGGTCGAGGGGTGGAAACCTCGACCGTGTGGCTACAACGGACTAGTCGTCCCTAGTGCAAACTAAGCCTTTCATCCCTCCGGAGTCGATAAATTGCTGCAAGACTTGTCTGGGAGGATAAAAACACTGACTTGACCATCAGCTGGCCCCCGTAAGTCATTGTATAGGCCAACACGCGTTCCAAAACCTCAACGATTACGAATTCCAGTCAAACGCGTTGGCGCATTCCAAGTGAATTGATACGCGACTGATTTTATCCTTTTTATTCGTATACGGGATAGTAGATTATGGAGAGAAGGTGATTCCGTCCATTTCTTCCTAATTGGCGTAAAACACGGCCCGGAAGATGCGACTTATGCACAAGGCTGGCGCCCTCCAGTCGAACTCGTCGTGGAAAATAGCGCACCGGAACGCTCGAAGTCGTATCTTCTGGGCCGTTTTTTATGGCAATTAGGAAGAGATGACGGAATCACCCTTCGCTCTATGACTCCGTACAGTCATAAACTACTTGAAATCCGCATCACCCCAGATTCGTGGGGTGATGCCTTTAATCTACGATTCTTTTTACAGACATTTCAAAAACAACCAATACATTGTTGGGCTGAGAATCACAAAAGGCGAAGCGATTAAATTGTCTGAATATTTCATTTGTTCTATTTTTGTTTCAATAGAAATCTCAAAGTCTTTATTTCTTATTCATATCACCTTCCCCTGATCGATTGTTAATTTATCGAAAATGACGTGGAATGCTTTCAAGCGACGCACATGCTGCAAATTTGCTGCAAATGCGATGAACACAATGGATTCGTAAGTAAAACATTGGTGCTTATGGGAAACTCTCAATGCTAAACAGAAAAGTCCGGAACGAAAGACAAAGTTTATCCTCTTTGTTTTTTTTTTCAACGGCTAAAAATTATGCTGCATTTGCAGTGACCGACCGATAAGAGAAGGTTTAGGGACCTCCATTATTTAAAATATGTCAAGCACTTCTTTCCCTTTTCTCTAACAAATATAGAATTGGAAAAAAGAAAAGAAGTCGGGCCATCCCTGTTTTTTGGCTTTTTTTCGGCTTGAAATATGCTGTATGTATATTCCAATGAGTGGCGATAACAAGAGGTTTATGCACCGCCATTCTAGAAAATTATATCAATCACTTTTCTTGAACAAATAATTTTGCTACTAAAAATTGCATCCGTTTCTCCTCTGACAGAGGTAAAATTAATTTCAAAAAAAATAAATACGTAATATTTGGAACTGCAGATTTTTAACGCTAATTGACCGAAATGACTACATTTGGGAATAATTCAAATGTGTTGCTTATTTTAGTTTATATTCAATATACCATAGAAACTAATGCTATTATCAGGTTATGGATTGGACAATACCCTCAAAGTTTTTACATAATTGATATCAGTTTGAAACCTTTTAATAGCTAAGAGCATCCAATCAAAAAAAGGCACAATCCATTAATTTAAAATCTGATCGAAGCTTGCAAATTAGGACAACAAGGCAAGATACGTTTTGCATATAGTATATAAATCATTGCAAAACACACATCACATTCCACTGAACATGTCTCCCCTCTCAACTGCATCCTTTTTAATTTGCTTGCCGCTCTTTTAAACTTATTTTCTTATAATAGCTTTTAAAGACGTCTCAATATTTTTAACGTGTTTTCAACCTAAAGGCATCTTCCAACCAATATGCGGTTTCAAGTATGTTGCGCCTATACGGGGTCGTAGATTATGGTGAGGAGGGTGATTCCGTGCATTTCTTTCTAATTGCCGGAAAAAACGGTCCGGAAGATGCGGCTCCGAGCGTTCCGGGCCGCTGTTTTCTACAACGAGTTCGACTGGAGCGCACCAGCCTTGTGCACGCGCTGCATCTTCCGTGCCGTTTCTGGGCTACCGGATGGAGTCACCCCCCACCCCCATAATCTACGACCCCGCATAGGCATAACCCACCCCAGACTCGTGGGGTGATGCCTTTAATTGACGGTGCGATGATGTTGCCTAAGGCGGGAGTAGCGCAGTCGCTAAAAGCTCTACTGCATGATCGACTGATGGTTCAAAACCGTTCTAGTGCAGCAGTTCTTTTCGCCCTTCCGGGGCCGATAACCAGATCAGCAAGTCATTGCATAAGCCAGTTATACGTTCGTAGACCCCAAACCATTCTGAATTGAACTGAACGTGGTGGCGCATCCCAACCGGATTGCTCAAAGTTAGTCTCCTTCAAAGGGATAGTATCCTTGAGGGAATGGTGCATCCTCCAAATCCTTATTTCAAAACTTTCGACTTTGAATGGGCAAAATTCGAACATTTCATTTTCGAATCCTGTAACTCGAATCACGAACAGCTCCAGTTGAAAAAACGGAACAAAACGGATAGTCCTTGCCAGCGGCTTGAGGCGGTGAATATTTCTGATTCTGAAATTTTGATCATTGTGTTATTCCGTGAGATCATGTGTTTTCAAAATTGCCTGGACTAAAAGATAAGACTACTTTTTTTCACTGACGGAGGAAGAGAGGGTAGTTTTTAAAAAGAAGACAATGCCAAATGTAGAAGAAATACAGTAAAAGTACAAAAAAACTATACACCTGATGAAAGGTTAACAATCAATGAGATCCCAGGCGAGAGAAAAGAAGAGAGCACGTTTTAGTTCCGTGTAAGATTCTTTGTTTATGATTGATCGTTCATGTTTCTGTAAAAAATTCATTGATCCTGTTCCGAAGATTCACTTATTATATCAAGCTTTTGAAGGAAAACTGTTGTAGGTTGAATTGAAATTGGAAGTGGAAATTCTCCATGAGGTTTCTATTGTGCATTTTATTTTCTGCGTTTCTATTTACTGCAGTGAAATCTTTAATCGCCACAAATGTTTACAGTAAGTAATTTTTGTTGGTGACTTCGCTACAGTAACTGACGAACCACACTCCACTTCTTAAATTCAGATCCGACTACATGCGGTCTACCTGGACCTGGCTTCAAGGGTAACAAATTGAGAGCGTGAGTCACGAGAACGATTTTAAAAGCAGAAAACGGAGAGATTTGCAATCTTGACATTACATGTACATAGGATTTAGGACATAAATTGTAAATCACACGGGAAATGAGGAATGACTCCTACTGTTATAATAGGGTTCAGTTCAAAGTGGAGTTAAGAAGTTTTTTCGAAAGAAATTACGAGATGTGTCTTTATATCAATACGAATAAGGACATCTACCTTACCTTTAAAGCTACATTAGACAATTCCTTCCTATTTCCCACGTTCGACGGTCCTTGAATGTTAAATACGTAGCTCTCTTTTATTGATTTGCTTGAGCTATGGCCAACATTTGTAGTGGTATTTATCAGCAGCTAATCTTTCGTCGCTTTCGCCTTCGTCAGAGCCTGGAAAAATCAAAGCAATTAGTGATTTGTTCTCTCACGCACCTTATCACCTACAGAAAGCATCCAAACGGTAGGCAAACTCAAACCGCAAGGCACTTTCTAGTGCTTACCTCATTAGCATGGTTACGCAACACGCCACCACGTACCTCAACTACGAGTCACATGGATCTTATAGGGACCTGACGGAAGGGTTTCTTAACAGGGACCTAACGGAACGGTTTTTCACAAGAACCTGACCGTGCCCTTGTGACTCATAGTTGTGGCACGTGGTGGTCTGTTCCGTTACCAAGTCTAGCTAATGAGGTAAGCACCAGCCATTGTGTTGCTGTTTGAGTTTACCTTCCGTTTGAATGCTTTCTATAAGGTGATTGGTCGCTTGAGAAAATAAATCACTAATGGCTTTGATTTTTTCCAGGCTCTGACGAGGGCGATAACGCCGAAACGTCAGCTGTCAAAAAAAATCCTCTTATTTTCCCCAAAACTTTTGGGTGATCTTCAATTAGTCCAGCCTTCATATTCATACCAATACTAGGAAATCGAAGGAAGTTCATTTTAGAAAAGCAAGAAGATACGTTGGAAATGATGTAAAGAGGATTGTGAAGAGAGACATTGATAAAGACTATTCGGTGGACTATAATCCTACTGCTGGTGATGAGACCGAGGAGGACGAGAACGATCCGATGCAAACAAAGGTTCCCAACAGTTTTTATACCATTGGTTTTAGAATTTAGCGCGGAAATTTGTGAACAGCTGTGAATCACTACGAACCAGGCGTACGCGTGATGTTGTCTAGGATTTTTTTAATGAAATAAGTATTAGGCTTATGCATAGGTCTCCCGTTGCGAGTCCTTTGTGAATAATTTAAAAACGGAAAGGTCTGGAGATCGACCGTGTGCACCGTTCCCATCATTCGCTCGACTTCAATTCTCGGGCATCCTGTCCGATCCCTCCTACCAGGAAAAGCTGGAATGAGACTTGAAATAGTCTTCAAATGGTCGAGCATGAAACTAAAACTAAAAAAAGCATATGCATAGGCATAAAATTTATGCATCAACCAAACCGGTAAAAAAAGGGCAACCGCGAGGGTGAATAGGTGCCCAATAAGAGTAACAACACCACAAAAAGAAATTATGAAGTTCTACAAATGTAAACTATAAGCAATACTTTTTCCATGCGCAAAAAAAGGGTAGTTTTTGCTCCTCAACATTTCATATGTCAGGATCTTATGGGTTATCGACTTAAATTGAAAGTCATGAAATATTCAGGAAATACAGACATCAGTCGAGTCTTTTTTCCTTGGAAATACGGTAAATACTCAACTATTTTTCGTAGCGGTTTTTCATAGATGCGGAAGATTTAATTCACTTAAACATTAGAGCGCTTAAAGTGAGGTGTTGAAATGAGTGAGAAAGGTGAAAAATTATGTAAGATTTTCTCGTTATTGTTGTTAAAACAACAACCGGGTCGAATTTCAATGGAATTTCCACCTACCACGTCGGAGCAAATATTCATTTTCAACGGGATGCGATAGATTTCTTTTTTTATAATAGTTACTCCTATATTCTTCTCTCCTGTTTTTCGGTAAGGGCCTTCAATATGTACGTTATAGAATAGAAAAGAAAACCGCGGAAACGCAAGCACGATTGATTGATTCAGGCGGGATCTCCCATAGCCATAATTTGTGAATCTAAATACAAAGAAAAGACCTACGACAGAGACTTCAGCTTTGCTCACGGAGACGAAAAATGAAAAAAAAAATTGGAAGAAATAAAAAAATTGGAATAAAAGGAAAAACGAAAAAATTTGGAGGCACCCGGCTGCACGTAACATTGGCGAAAAAAACGAAGATTACATAGAAATGTTGTGAAAATAAAAATAATATAATATAAAGAATGTGACAAACAAATTCGTTCCAGATGATGGGAGGTCAGAGAGCTGCGAAGGATGAAGTGCCGTGGGCTGCGGTTCTTCTGATTAGGAAGACGGGAGGTAAGCGTGAACCAGCTGCTAATTTCGAATATTTCAAATGTGATTTCCACTTTTTTTCGTTGCAGTATTATGTGGTGGGACGCTTATATCAAGGCGGCACATAATCACAGCTGCTCATTGTTTCATGAGGGACCTGAATGGCACTTGTAGGCAAGTTGCTAAATATGATCACAAAAATCTCCACTTACTAAGCTTGATTTTGTTTTGTTCTTATATTTGAGTGGAGGTTGTTTGACAGTCATCTTTTTTTTGAATTTTTTAAAATGAATCTGGATTTGTAGCGTTGAGAATATGCTTCCTGAGGAAGACCTTCTGACTGGAACCGTTGTTGCTATTGGTGGTACTTGTCTTGATCGCAAGGAAGAATTCAACTGTTCAAAAGAAGATAAACCTTCCGCGTTCCACATTAAGAGGTAAGCTTAAACTAAGCAGAGTACTACTGGATTTGAAATACGGTATGAAGAAGACTCTGACGGATACTGTATACATATTGTTGTGTTCGCGGCGAATAACCAGAAATGTGCTTGATAATGAGGATGAGTTATGTTATCTATCCTCCTCTTCCTGACTTTTTACATCAAGTATTACAGCAAAAATGGTTGTGTACGGTTAGGAAACTAGAGAAATTCGATAGTTTAAAATTGCATTCAACAAATCTTGTTTGGGTTGCTAGTTTCTTTTGAGTTGGAATCAAGCATCGTGGGCTCATCTTTCTCTGAGCAGTAGTAAAAATGGCAAAGCAAAAATATCCAGGAGCAAAACGAGTTCAAGAAGCTGCAGATTACTTAACGAATAGACAATTTGAACCCACGAATTGAGGACATGAAACCTGGGAAAGTGGAATGAAAGTGAATTGTAGAGACCCATTGAAGCAACCAGTATTTTTCTGGATTCCCTCCAAGTAAGGGATTTCATTATAAAAGAAGGAGGAATAAGCTGTTTGATGTTAATCAATCCTTTATAAATGCTCGAAGTCCTGATCACGCTGATTCTTTTCGTCAAACATGTGGGAGCAAAGAGTTTCCCTCTGAGTAACGTGAACTGAGAGCCTAAGTGCTCCTGATTCCTTTGATTTCTGGATTTGTTTGATGGGAGCGTTTTGAGTTTCAGCGGGAAAATTTGTAAATTGTGTCCAGAAATGCAGAAGTGGTGGAAAGAAATTAGCTTGAAGTTTTCTTCAGCTCAAATCATATGAAATTTCGTCACGTTATCGTCGTTAATCTCACTTGACTCAGTTCCAAGATTTCAATGGATCAAATGTGATTTGTCTGCTAAACTTCATACGTTAATAGTTCTAAATTCAGATAGATAAGATACTCTGAGCCACTTTGACCTCTTTTTTTATGGAATGAACTCATTTTTCTTTCAGAGATTTGGTTCAGAAGGATGAGTTATTACATAAGAATGTTTAGGAGAATTTACTACTATAACATTGCAATGTAGTAATAATGTAATAATTTATCATCTGTAATAACGGTAATATGATATGCTGCATAAAAGTATAATAATTAGTTTTCACAAATAAGACACATACCGACCATCAGTTACATTTTACCTATTGCTACAAGTTTTGTAAGGATGGTGGTACTTATTAGTTCATTTCCAATAAAAAAAAAGAGTGTCCAGTATAATTCCGACTTTTCCAATATTCGTAATGATCCTATAGGGTTCTTGGGATTTTTTTTTTCAGTTTCAGAAACAAACTCAGTAGAAATTCTACTGATCACGAGAATAGCTCTGCTTAAAAAAAATGCTCCCTTCGAACATACTTGCAGTATTTTGTTTTTTGTAATGAATGCTCCATGGGGATTTAAGCGGAACTGATCCTTAAAAGAGTTGATGCACGTAATATAAAATTTAAAAGAAACAAATCCCAAAACTTTTGAGAAACATTTCAAAATTTTGAACTAGGCACCATGTCACAAACGTGACCAAAGATCATAAAAATGAAGAAGTAAAGAAAATCTGTTTACTCTCGGTGGGAATGCTCAAACAAAGAGCTTTTGAATAACAGGCAAGCAATGGGAGTTGTACTCTCGCGCAGCTGGCGCATCTGGTGGGCAAAAACTACTCGAGCACAATCAGATTGCGAGGCATCAGTGCGAGGCAACTCTGGCCGACAGCAGACAAAGAACTTGGACCGTATATAAACGGTCCAAGAGTGTTTATTGCTCAGAGCATAGTCGAGCATTGACCCAAGGCCTCTCCTAATTTCTTGCCTTCTTCCCATTTATGTGTGTGCATATTTTTGCCTCATTTTTCTGTTCTTAATGCATTGTGCACTTCTGTTCGCGCATTTCTCGTTTGTTATTAAAAGTGCTTTTTGTAACGTGCCTTGTTTGATAATTCGCTGTGCATTATAT
The DNA here is from genome assembly GCF_031761385.1 of Necator americanus. Lineage (NCBI taxonomy): Eukaryota > Metazoa > Nematoda > Chromadorea > Rhabditida > Ancylostomatidae > Necator > Necator americanus. Next base: position 8,224,539 of record NC_087373.1, read on the forward strand.
AATTCGCTGTACATTATGTCGTACGTCAATATCAATAAGTTTAATTACCCAAGTTTGAGGCTAAAACACGTGGCATATTACGAAGAACTGAACCACCGCCATCTCACGTCATTTCCCCCCACCCCTAAAATGTAAAAAGTTTTTTGTTTCTTGTAATGAATGCGGATTTAAGCGGAACTGATCCTTAAAAGAGTTGATGCACATAATATAAAATTTAAAAGAAACAAATCCCAAAGGTTTTGAGAAACTTTTCAAAATTTTGAACTAGACACCATTTTCCCCACTAAAATGTAAAAAGATGGTAAGATTTAAAAGCATGAATCTTTCGTTTTTTCAGAGCATCTTATAGAAGTTTTTTCGAGTCTGGAAGTGACTATACACGTGACTTCGCTATTCTTGAGCTAACTGATGACGTTCCTAAACATATCCATCATATTTGTCTTCCTCACATGAACAAGAATATCGGTATAGGTGATTCATCGTTAAGAATGAGCTCATTTGGATGGGGCAGCGACCGTGAGTTTGGCTTACTGGTAGTGATTTTTTTTCCAGATGTATTACATTTATACATATATTTTAAGCAACAAAAAATCTCACTGTGGTACCATTCCTCCGGAAAGTGATGTTAGGTACAATTTTGTGATTGATGGAGGCAGTATATCAGGAAATTGACGGTGTTGGGATCTTTTGCGACGATTTTTTAAAATTAAACTTTATAGATTTTTCTAAATTAAGTTTTGCTAGGAAAAGAAGAACAATATAGTTAGTCGCTGTTCGTTCGGAAATCGGGTTTTTGAAAAGGTTCGCTCGGTACATGTCTTTTATCTAACGAAAAACAAGGTTATAGTCGAATCAAAACGACGTGGACAACGGTGCAGTTGCGTAAGCGGGAGCGCTCAATGCGGTGCGGTTGAGCGTAGCGGTTAGGATTTAGTGGGGATCCTTGCTGCCACTCATCGTTGTAGTTTACGATGGTCGCACTCGATCCTAACAGTTAGCCTAACCACACCGATTCGAGCGCAGCTGCCTACGCAACTGCAGCGAACATCATCTCGTTTTGATCTGACCATAGCAGAACAGGAATAGGTACGCGTGGAATGAATAGTTAGCATAAAAGTAATGGAAATATTCAAGAAGTAATACATAAAATCCTGAAAGGCTATTAGTTTTTGTCGATTTAATTGTTGCCGATAAAGAACCATTTCTTACATCCATTAAATTGTGGGCATTCTAATAAAGTCGCCAAGAAAGTGTTTATTTGTTTATTGTTCGCATTGGTTAGGATTTAGTGGGTCTTCTGCCACTTGGTCTCCTAAGTAATTGTAAGTACTTTATTTAATTGTTTTTTTTTTAATCTTCTAGGATTGAACAGCTATACTCACTCTTCAATTTCAGGGCGATAGTGGTGGTGGAGTTACAGCAAAAATAGGCTACAGAACATACCTTGTTGGAGTATTGTCTCGTGGAACTCCATGCAAAGATTTGTATAGCGGTCGTCAAGAACCAAAAGCTCAGGTACCTGATATAGCAGATATTCTTATAAAAATTTAACTAATCTAAAAAGGATAACTTTTTTGTCTTGCATGGAAATTAATTTCTTCTCGGGGTACTCCTCTTTTTTCGACTTCAAATCAGAATATCTTCGAGTTAATCTGAATACGTGTCCAGCGTTAAAAAAACACTTGGGGTGGGGAGCTAAAAGGAACGAAGTCAGTATTTTTTCTAAATCCAACCAGAAGATAAGCCTAGTTGTTTGTTTTTAGAGTTTGACATTTTTCTGACCTGGTAGAAGTGAAAGACTCGGGTGGCTTAGAAAGGTTTTCCGTCATCGACCGGTGAACCAGAGTGTAACCACCCGCGGCTACACTCGGCGCTTGTGAAAATTTCCTGAAAAAATCCCCCATGTTTGATTTATGAAAAACAAAAAATTAATCATTGAACAACACATCTTATGTACTTCTGCAGTAGTTATACTATTCTATAGTTTAATTACATTCGAAGCCGTTTAATCCTGTTTTTCGAGCAGATTGTGCTGCTGACATTGTTCTAAAGCAGAAATCTTCTATGTTGTGTGCTACTTTTCTGTGCAGAACCAAATTTGTTAGTTTCGATTCTTATTCTGGCAAACGCTTCGGCGTCCTCACTTTCTTCGGAGCATTGTAGGCGGTAAAATTGTGATGTTAGTTAAACATCCTTCGTTAGAGTTGTACCTCTAATATGCATAAAAATAAAATAGGTAAGCAGATAAGAATGGATAAAGTAGCACAGTATTTTAATCTACAATGCGACGATTCGAAAAAAAAGTCGAATTTTATGCTTTTTAAGAAGTGTTCTTTTAATATGACGGGATAGTGGTAGTGCATTTGAACCTTTTTACCCTTCATTAATATATAGAATGTATACATCTGAATAATCGACAATAGTTTTGCAAGTGATTGATATTTTTCAATAAAAAAAAACAAAAAAAATTCGATTATGTTTGCAATGTATCTACTCTTTGCATGTCGCTTCATCAGAATCAGTTGAAAAATTCCATTATATGTCAGCACTCAACCATTTCCACAAAACTGAAAACTTTGATTATATTTTGATTTTTTGGTTAATTCATTGTTCTTTAAGCTCCACACGGACATCACTAAGTATACTGCTCTGATCGATAGTTGGCTTGGAGCGAAAAAACCCAAATGATATGAAAACATTCTTCTTATAAAGGAGCTTTGTCTTGAAATGTTTCTTACTATTAGATCTGTGAGCTGATATTTTTCAATCGAAAAAAAAACTGGCGTTTTATAGTGTGTGCAGTGTGTCGCTGTCGACAAGCCGAATTCTCTTGAATATTTTTCATGCAATAAATAATTTCGCTCGATTAAAGTACAACATAATGATTTTTGCGTTCTGTTCCCTTTGAGAAAATAAGTAGACTTCGAATAACCTTGAATAATTTGCATGAGTGGGAAGAGGTTATTCTCTCACTGCGAAGTTAGCAATACAGGGTGATCCACTCGCTCAAGGAAGCACCGGATCTCTGGATTTTCCAAAGCCCGTCACACTTGAGGTGTACCACCCATATACTCGCCGAGCGAAATTTGATCAATCAAAACTGATTTATTGGACATTAAAGGGTAAGAAATCACAACGGAAGTGTTATCGAGCCGATCCGACGTTTTAATCCTTAAAGAAGTACATGTGAGCAAATCCAGACGTCATGCACGACCTCGTCTCTCTGCTCTTTGACCTCTTACGCTGCACGGAACGCGCGGCATTCCCATCTCGGAATATTAGGATGGTGAAGCTATAGAATAAACCGGATAACTGGAAGTTCGGCTACTTTTTGTGTTGAATATATCATAATGGAAACACTTACGCCCAATCCGAAATGGTACCCCAACGGATGCCGCGTGAAAACGTTAACATCTTGCTGTGCCGTATAGTCCTCTGCTTAATCATGGATTTAGTAGAGTGGACAGGAGATACACTTCATTTTCTTCTTGTTACATTGAGATCTGGTCAATTTCCAGGAGAACGCAAAAAGCATAATACCGTTCACTGAAAGCGTTCATCAAGGGTGACCGGACTACAATGTCGATAGTCTTCTCGTCATTCATCTTATATTGCTTCCATTCTGATGGCTTATGGCCTATGCCTCCTTTTCAATGGCTGTAACAATCGTGTAACACAAGGGGTCCCATATTTATCTTACTTCTTTTCGATTGTCATATCTGTACGGTTAAAAAAAACCATGGAAAATATGAGCGGATTATTTTTTGGGATGTAATCAATTTGTCAATTCCCTCCTATATATTTCACCATTTTACACCTTTAGCGTAGCAGAAAAGAAGCTATTTTTCGCATAGTCTATGGTGGATCTCCTTCGCTATTAAATTAATCTCATCCTATATCTATGGGTCATTTGGATATCTTCAGTCCACCTCTTTTATCACATTGATTCATAAATAACTTCCGCCCAGGTACGTGTACCTATTATTGTTGTATACGCATACAGTTGGTAACTCTAACAAGTGATTTCTGCTATCCTTACGTAGGTAGAACTTCGACTTGTCTTTGGAAAGCGGTCTAGTGTCGCGTACGTTACGTTTAATTTTTTTTGTTCACTTCGAAAACAGAGAATCAAAAATTTTACTTACGCCATGCGATGCTTTTTAAACGAGTAATAGTGTTGCGGCCACTGCTCAAAAAAATGCAGTCTGCATTATAAAGGAGTGATGACCGATCAGGCTGTTAGAATTTAGATCTGAACTTGATAAACGAACCAAGTGGAAGGAGAGAGAGATGGAGGAGTGAAGGTGGAGACACCCTCCATTCTTCGACGTTCAGTTTTAGTTTTTTTTTTAGTTTGAAGTCATTATTGGTGCAAAATCCGCGTCAAGCTACGAGAGAGTAAGAAGAGATACTCAAAAGGTCAGGTGCGTGTAAAGAGGATCTCGGCAGAATTACGAGCATGGCCTGGTCATGTCTCGTCAGAGCCATTAGCGATGGGGCCTGTCCTGAAGAGATTCGCTTTGTTGGCACCTAAGTAGCTGACTCTGCTTACCTACCGCTAATCATACGATGCATCACCGGCTAGGATATAATTCACTCTTCACTAAATTGTTATGGAGAATTAGACACATTCACTGCAATTTTGTCACATGAGGTGATCTCAATCAATTTACAATCGTACCAGAAGCAAGACAAATCCTCACGTGAAAAATGAGATAGGGATGTATCTAATAGCTTCAAATTACGTGCACAAAAATGTTCGATAAAACGGAACATTCCAGCTTTCAAAAGTAACGGTAATGAGAATTATCGTTATGCTAACTTCCAAGCTTTTTTGGAGATTAATTTATTTCTGGACACAGGGACCTTCTGTATCTCTGACTTCTTGGAAAATACAGGACGAAAAGGAGTTTGGTCGGTATTCTAGACTTTCTGAAGGTGATATAAAAAAAACTCACTCCCTTTCTTAATAAGAACAAGATACAAAACCCCATGCACTTCTATCTAACACTTCATTCTTTGACTTATTCGCTAATTTCCACTCTTCTTTGCATATTTCCTTGTGACTGCGCAGCTTTCTGCGTCTCTGTGGTTAGAAGAACATCTAAGACGAATTCTGCGTCTTCATGAACGACTAGAGCGTGACCTCTTCGAGGTATGTTCGCGTATCCGTCGGCATACCCACTGAGCACGTTATGTCCTGGAGTTATTCGCGGAGAATCCGCTGGCACCCCCTTTACCGTTCCCGCTAAAGGTCACAATCACAATAAATCATCATCAAGGTTAATATGTATGAAAAACAAAAGGGAATATATTTGTGACTCAATCTAATACTATGTTCTTCGTATCACGCTTATACGTGTATTTATATGCAATAGATACGATATTCCAAACAGAACATCATTGTTTCTTTTGAATAGTAGATTTTCAAATTTCTGACAAGCTTCAGCTCACAGTATGCTATCCACATTAGCTATACTTCCCTCGCTTGAGGAAACAGGGCGCAGATGCAGACTCTTCGTATGGATTTGTATGGCGTAGTAGAAATGGACAATTATCTCTGATGCATGTCGTCCTTGCTCTACGCTTCGTTATCACACGGATTCGTCGCCGTGTATGACCTTTGCATGTCTCTAACCGCAGGTGCGGCACTTCCGTCGACGTGGACGTGTTCATCCGAATGATTGCATTCGGATGAAAAGGGGAAATGCAGATAATTGGAGAAGAAAGATGGAAACCTAGGGACCGTCCTTCCTTTTACCATTACACAAAATTTTTTTGAGTTATGGGGAAAAAGATTTGACAATAAAAGGATTGTTTTTGATGAGCATACGTAGATACTTCAGGAGCGTCTATGAGAATTAATTTGCTCATCACGTTCACAAAAACGTATAATCAAATCATTCGTTATTCTTTCATTAAAAATTATCATATTAATATGTAATATAACAGCACAAAATAAATATCATATTGAAATATCATTGAACCAGTATAAGCCTCCGGCTAAAGCAGGACTTCAGACTTTCTGTGGTCTTTACTTCGCACCCTTCACAGATCAACGAAAATTAATATTAGTGCCGTTTTTGTGAAATTAGACTCGTGTATCTCCAACAATCTTTCCTCCTTTTTTATATTATAACTGAAGGCGAGGGATTCCATAGTCTTCTTTTTAAAAGCTTCAGTTTTACGTTTGGAAAACATTCGAACTTCAGCTTCAAACACTCCTTATCAATATGTTACAGACAAACGTTGACCGTTGGACCCGTCGCACCCGCTTCTATAGGTGTCTAGCGCCGGTGAAAACGTCGCACCCCCTTGTATAAGCATCTATCGCCCGTCGAAGCCCATCTTGCGGTTATCTGGTCCCGGCCCACCAAACTGACGCCATAGTATATTCATCTCCTCTTTTTGTGATTGCTTGACTAAAACACACACATAAAGATGCACACACGAGACAGATTAAGCCCGTTGTTATACAGCATGATAGCTGGCAAATTTGGAAGTATACATTAAGATAAAAGTTTATTAACCTTCTCTAACATATGAGAGAAACTTTATCAAAGCCAGCCATACATACCTGCACAGTTTGGGGCAATGGTGAAAAAGTGCTCGTCTATCAGGTACATGGCGATGGTTCTGTACCTCACCGGTGCAGAGTTCTAAATCACTATGGAGTACTTTTGTGACACACAGACAAACACACACACGGACTAAGCGCGCTTATATAGCATGATCATGCTATATACGAAGTATATAATAGTATATATATATATATATATATATGCTATACATGAATGATCATGATCACGATCATGATCATTAATATCATCAAAAGACAAACCACAATTGTTGTTTTTCCGTTACTCTGTCTAGTACAAATATGAAAACAGAATCATTTCTGTTGCATACCCACCACGCGCTCAATACCTCTATACACAGTTGTTTTGTGTTCTATTTTTATTTTTATTTAAATAACAGTACCACAGGCGGTCATCTCTGCTACACCTCAGGAGGGAATGAGCTGTTGAAAGATAGAATTTTTAAGATATTCACTTACGTACGGGTAACCTATTAAACTTTCAAACATATACAACTAAAATAACTTATAAAAATAAATATGAATAGTTGGTAATAACGTTAATAGTGTTAATAGTAATAATAGTGGAAAATTCTCAAGGTAACGTGACCATCCTTTTTCGCAGAACGATCCAAAAAACAAAAAAAAACAACATTTCTTCAGGTGGCCAAGAAAAAAGTTTTCACAGGCTTAGTTTCTCCGTCGACCAAAAGCGACCTTTTGCCTCTCGAGAGACGTGGGTGAACCAAGGAATGGACTTCTTGTTTCTGCTGAGCCAGGAGTGACTTATGACACCCTTGTGTCCCGCAGGTCTGTCCAGCCAAAAGCCTGCAATCAAGTGACTGAGAGGTGCAAGGGAGGCGGTTTGGAGTGCCCTCCAACCAATAAGCTCCACACGTCCACTCCGGGAGAACGAAAGTTCTCCCAAAAACTCATGGGACTAGAGGCTTGCAACCTGTCCATGGGTTTTAAAAGTTTTTTGCATGTCACAGTAATAGAGAAGGGTCTCCTGATTCCGGAGGAAGACCTGGAACGGTAGCGCGAGGAATTACGGGGTTGCAGGAGGCATATAGACTATAGAACTGGAAAAGGGCTCAGTTGAGATGGAAGCAGTCGTGGAAGCCTTGGAAAACCACAGTGGCATCCCTACTCAGTACATAAAGGTACTTCAAGAGTTGTACAGTAACTTCACGACCGAAATTTCGCCATTCTACAAGAAAGTCATCATTGACGTGAAGAGGGGGGTCCGACAGGGTGATACAATTTCACCCAAAATATTCACAGGCACCCTCGAGAACGCAGTTCGAAAGTTGGAATGGGACGACACGGGAGTGAAGAACGACGGTCGGCAGCTACACCGTTTGTGCTTTGCTGATGACATCGTACTGGTGACACCTAGCATCAGCCAAGCGGAACGAATACTGACAGAATTCGACGAAACATGTTGATGCATCGGTCTTCAGCTGAATCTGGTCAAGACGATGTTCATGCTGAACGGATGGGTCTCGGATGCCCCATTCACGCTTAACCGAACGAACATATCCGAATGCACCAGTTACATTTATTTGGGTCGGGAATTGAACATGATGAACGACTTGACCCTCGAGCTGGGCAGGAGGAAACGAGCGGCTTGGGAAGCGTACAAGCGCATCGAAGATGTAGTGAAGACCAGGAATCCCAGACTCCGTGCTCACCTCTTCAACGCCACCGCACTTCCTGCCTTGACCTGTGCTTCGGAATCCTGAGCATTTCGCAAGCAGGAAGGCAGTGAGCATCATTGAACGCGCAATTGAGAGAGTGATGCAGGGAGTATCCCGTTTCACGCAATTGAGGGACGGATTCGAAGTTCTCTCCTACGTCAGCTATCAAAGATTAGAGACGCTGCAGCGTTTGCCAAGGAAAGTAAAATAAGGTGGTCCGGACACGCGATGCGCTTTAACGGCAACCGTTGGACCAGAGCCGTGACTGACTGGGTTCCCCGCGATATTAAGCGCACTACAGGAAGACCGCCGACCCGATGGTCAGATTTCTTCACGATTTCGTTCAAAGAAAACTATGATGCTCTTCGTGTCCCAAGCAGAAAGAGGTACCACTGGACGACTCTGGCACGCGATCGGGACAAATGGAAGAATTACTGGTGCCCGCTCGACCAATTCGAAGATCTTCGGGAGTCAAGGTGATCAAGGTGATATATTTATTATGATCATTACTTGTATTATTGTAATTTATTGTACTTATTTTTTACCTACACGTTGAATCATACTATCCCCCTTTTACTTTATTAGTAAAGATCTGACAAGTACCATATTCCCTAAAGCCTTACGCTTAAATTTTTGGTCTGATATTGTTGGTATTTGCTTGTTACTATTTCCTTATCAAGCCTAAAATAACAGTCCCTTCATCTTGTTTTTTTTTGTTATGCCAACAAGGTTTAGGTGAAACTTCTTTATTGGCCTGACGTTTCGACAAACTCGTCTTTTTCAAAGGCCTGAAAATGGTTCGAGGTCTCTGATACCATGCATATCCCACCAAACTCCTCCTCTCTCCTCGCCATCCCCCGATATTGTTCCAAGTACACCACGCAAGACCTTAAAAGGAAAACAGCTGACCAGTATCACCGACTAGAGGGGTTGGTACACCACCGCGTTCTTAAAGATTGTCACCAAGGCGAATGAGATCTACGCACTGTGCAGTATCCTTAAGTACTGTTGTCTGGATAACGTTAAGGAGCTGCATGTGGGGCAATCTTATAGCTCACAGAGTGTTACGAACGGTAAGAAGTCATTGGTAATTGATAAGCACTCATTTTTGTTATTCATGGACGGATTCCTGGCGGAAATCCAGAACGCTGTCAAAGCCTTCCTAGCAGATATTTCTTTCTCGTGCGCTAATATCGTACATTTTATTTCAAACTCGTTTCCATCATGCTTATCATTTTTGTGGCGCCCTAATGGTGTCATCGAACTCCCTCGCCTTTTACCAGCCAAATGTTCCTTGATACGCACGTTCAGCATCCTTCCAGTTTCTCCAACATAAATGGCGTTGCACGTTAGGCATTCTATTTGGTAAATAACTCCGATTCTCGTGCAATCACCGGCCTTACCGAATGGACAAACAACGCAACATTCTGACCCGCATTGCCTATCGTAGAATCTATTGCGAACTAACTGTCGCTTGATGCTGTCGTTCGGTATGTTCACCAACACAACATCATCTTGCAGCTGTGCTCGCAAAAGAGTCCGCTGTGTAGCAGCAGTTAAGGAGTCAGAGACGAAGGGGATGCACAAAGGAATTCTACCTTCACGTGGGATCCTCAATATGTTGTTCGTACGTCGAGATTGGGTGTTAGATTTCAATCTCGAGTACCCGTTTGAACTAGCTATGCTTGTGGCTAGTTTTAGTGATTCCTCCCGTTCTCTATCCCCTGTGCACATTGCTGTTGCTGTTCTAACCATATTTCGGATAATTGCCTTTTTCATGCCATTAGGATGGGCTGACTTTGCGTTTATCGTGAAGTTTTTCGAGCTTTCCTTGCGATACCATTTCACACTTGCAATGCCATTGTATAGTCTTATTTGAGCATTCAAATAAGGCAGCCAACCATCTTTTGGTTGTTCTCGAGTGAGTTCTATGTACTGCGATCGCTCATTCAGAATTCTAAAGCATTCGTCCATTTCGGATTGCGTTGATGTTATAATGAAGCAATCGTCGATATAACGGCAGTGCATCTGTAGAAGACGTTCTATCACTGGTTGTTCTATTCTGCTCATAAAGCAAACGGCAAGAACTGGAGCAAGCCTTTGGCCCATAGCAAGTCCTCTTATTTGAAAGAAATATTTTCCTGACCATTTAAAAATATTGCACTGGAGGCATTCGTTGATCGGGATCATTCTGCATCGTAACGATCATCATAACGACCTACGCTCAATGTCAGCGGAGACATATAAAATAAGGCCAATAATAAGTTGTGTAGGAGGACCAACAGACCGTATCTCTTGGTTTCCAAATAGAATTGTGAGTCAACTACTACCAAAAGTGTCTTCTCATCTATCAAGCAGTTCACAATTCCTTGAACGTCTCAAAAATGCCAGATTCAAACAAAATTGTGTCATGGAGTCATTTGACGTGACGTCTTTGTACACAAACGTTCAAAACAAACAGGCGTTACAAGCGTTATCTGAAATGCTAGATAGACACGGCAGTAGTATAGAAACCTTTGGTCTAAGCAAGCAACGCATAATGATCCTGATCAACGAATGCCCCCAGTGCAATATTTTTAAATGGTCAGGAAAATATTTCTCTCAAATAAGAGGACTTGCTATGGGCCAAAGGCTTGCTCCAGTTCTTGCCGTTTGCTTTATGAGCAGAATAGAACAACCAGTGATAGAACGTCTTCTACAGATGCACTGCCGTTATATCGACGATTGCTTCATTATAACATCAACGCAATCCGAAATGGACGAATGCTTTAGAATTCTGAATGAGCGATCGCAGTACATAGAACTCACTCGAGAACAACCAAAAGATGGTTGGCTGCCTTATTTGAATGCTCAAATAAGACTATACAATGGCATTGCAAGTGTGAAATGGTATCGCAAGGAAAGCTCGAAAAACTTCACGATAAACGCAAAGTCAGCCCATCCTAATGGCATGAAAAAGGCAATTATCCGAAATATGGTTAGAACAGCAACAGCAATGTGCACAGGGGATAGAGAACGGGAGGAATCACTAAAACTAGCCACAAGCATAGCTAGTTCAAACGGGTACTCGAGATTGAAATCTAACACCCAATCTCGACGTACGAACAACATATTGAGGATCCCACGTGAAGGTAGAATTCCTTTGTGCATCCCCTTCGTCTCTGACTCCTTAACTGCTGCTACACAGCGGACTCTTTTGCGAGCACAGCTGCAAGATGATGTTGTGTTGGTGAACATACCGAACGACAGCATCAAGCGACAGTTAGTTCGCAATAGATTCTACGATAGGCAATGCGGGTCAGAATGTTGCGTTGTTTGTCCATTCGGTAAGGCCGGTGATTGCACGAGAATCGGAGTTATTTACCAAATAGAATGCCTAACGTGCAACGCCATTTATGTTGGAGAAACTGGAAGGATGCTGAACGTGCGTATCAAGGAACATTTGGCTGGTAAAAGGCGAGGGAGTTCGATGACACCATTAGGGCGCCACAAAAATGATAAGCATGATGGAAACGAGTTTGAAATAAAATGTACGATATTAGCGCACGAGAAAGAAATATCTGCTAGGAAGGCTTTGACAGCGTTCTGGATTTCCGCCAGGAATCCGTCCATGAATAACAAAAATGAGTGCTTATCAATTACCAATGACTTCTTACCGTTCGTAACACTCTGTGAGCTATAAGATTGCCCCACATGCAGCTCCTTAACGTTATCCAGACAACAGTACTTAAGGATACTGCACAGTGCGTAGATCTCATTCGCCTTGGTGACAATCTTTAAGAACGCGGTGGTGTACCAACCCCTCTAGTCGGTGATACTGGTCAGCTGTTTTCCTTTTAAGGTCTTGCGTGGTGTACTTGGAACAATATCGGGGGATGGCGAGGAGAGAGGAGGAGTTTGGTGGGATATGAATGGTATCAGAGACCTCGAACCATTTTCAGGCCTTTGAAAAAGACGAGTTTGTCGAAACGTCAGGCCAATAAAGAAGTTTCACCTAAACCTTGTTGGCATAACAAAAAAAAAAACATAAATACGCTATCAAATGCCTAGGTTTCAAGAAGAGAGGAGTTGGAGATTAGTTCCTTCATCTCCACGCACATCGGTTGAGCGCGGTGAGGCAGTACATCTGCTTGGGGAACTCCGCGAGTTGTAAATGTAACTTGCATGAAGAATACATTTTACTGGCTGATGTGAATGGATGCCTCTGACATCTATGACCTACCTGCGCTTTAATAACTCTACAGGTAGTATAAATGTATCTAATAAAATGATGAAGGATAAAGTGTCTGACGTTAATCAATCTACTTGGGATGCGCCCCCACGTTCACTTCATTTCAGAATCAGGGATGAAAGGCTTGATGAGCACGAGGGCGGTTTCGAACCTACGATCGATCGGGCAGACAGCGGAGACAGCGCCTCTAGCGCTACACTACACGATCCCCAAATATAATTAATATGTAATAGCAATAGTGAATTAATAATAGTATATTTATAATAATATACCCAATATCTAATACCTAACTTGCCTAAGTTTTGGTTTTTTGGTTTTTTTTTTGTTTTGCATTTTTTACGTTTCGTCGTTATTGAATCATCTCTGTGCCGGAATCGGGAACACGGGTCTATTCCCTGCTCATTCTACTCTTTTTGCTGTTTTTTTACTCCGTTTTTTCTGTGTTTTTTTGTACCCATCCTTGCCACATCCTTTTTTCCCCCATTCAACGTAATAAATAAATGAAAAACAAACAAATTCAAATTGTTTTCTTGATGCTAAAGTATTTGCTTGAAAAATTGTAATTCTGGAAGAGTGACGCACATACGATTGTTCGAAGACGATGCAGGAGATAGCGGCGATGGAGGCGGTTCGCGATGGCTGCTGCCGTTGTTTAGAACGCTCGTTTGTCAGGATCTAAGGCAAATTATGCATTTTGGTTGAGCGTAAGGAGACATATCGCAACAAATCAGCTGCAAATCTCGAATCCAATTAGACCAGAGTCATTTATTTTAGTTTTCGCATTTAAGTACTGTATGTAATTGCCTACTTTTGTCTTGCATTCGCATAGAATATTATCTAGGAGGAAAAAAATCACATCACTATCTTTCTTTTAAACCATCTACATTGGAATGGATCGTCTAGGAAGAGCCAAAACTAGCCCTGTTTTTTTTTTTATTTTTAACTTTAACACTTCTTTTATATTGGTTCTATGTATCTTAGCCATAGAACAGAATTTTTGAGGAGTATGAGGAATTTTTGCTAGCGTTGTTTCTCCTATTTCCAGTATTCTGTTAATTAAATTCACAAACACATCAAATTTAGAAAGCCAACAAAACTTGTGTAGAAGACGTAAGAAATCACAACGGAAGAAAGATTCGTAGTGTTTAATTACCTTAATTTTTTCGTATCGAAAATTCAAAAATCCACAAGATCGTGAACAACAAATGCAGATAATCAGTCAACACAATCTATGAAAATAAAATATGTTTCATCCATTAATAACACATAAAATATGTTTGATATCCGTGAGATATGACTTGAGATGAATATCAGATTTTTCATGGCTGATTTTTCTGAGAAAACCATCACAGTCAGTATTTGCGCGAGTACGAATTGTAATGTAAGACGATTTTACATTCCTGTACCATCGATAATAAGCGAGTGTTTGCATTTTTGTAACTACTTTCAATAAATCTCAGAGACACTTCTTGTAGTTTTGCACTTCTTCGCTAGATCCGTTCGTTAAGAATGCGAAATAAATTCGCTGTTGGTGGACGATTGTACAGTTCGCCAGGCTGCATGTCGAAGCACCGTTGTTAAGGAGCCTATCTTTATACAGAAATCTTCTGGAAACACCGTTCATCACATTTCGCATCGCTGCCAGTAGAAGCAAAACCTTTATTGTCGGGATCGTTGACGTTACGAACCGTTACCGCTGACGTTGAGATTCGCATGTATATCTTCGTCCATGAATCACTTCATTCAAAAATTCAGTCCACAACGTGTCTGGCCCCTAACCAGAACACTTAAAGGCATCCACGAATCTAAAGTGGTGCCGATTTCAGGTGGAGTATTCTCATACGGGAGAGTAGATTAAGGAGAGGGGATGATTCCGTCCATTTCTTCCTAATTGGCGTAAAAAACGGCCTGAAGGATGCGGCGCATGCACAAGACTGCTGCGCTCCAGTCGAACTCGTCGTGGAAAATAGCGCGCAGAAACGCTCGAAGTCGTATCTTCTGGGCCGTTTTTTGTGGCAATTAGGAAGAGATGACGGAATCACCCTTCTCTCTACGACACCGTACAGGCATAAACCACTTGAAATCCGCATCACCCCAGATTCGTGGGGTGATGCCTTTAATCTACGATTCTTTTTCCAAACATTTCGAAAACAACCAGTACAGGGCTGACAATTACAAAAGGCGAAGCGATTCCATTGTCTGAATATTTGATTCGTTCTATTTTTATTTCAATAAAAATCTCAAAGTCTTTATTTCCTATTCATATCACCTTCCCCTGATCGATTGTTAATTTATCAAAAATGATGTGGAATGCTTTCAAGCGACGCATATGCTGTAAATTTGCTGCAAATGCGGTCGACACAATGGATTAGTAAGTAAAACATTGGTGCTCATTGGAAACTCTCAATGCTAAACAGAAAAATCCGGAACGGAAGACCAAGTCTGTCTCCTTGTTTTTTTCTACGGCTAATAATTATGCTGCATTTGCAGTGACCGGCCGATAAGGAGATATTTAGGGATCACTCTTCCTAAGAATATCTCAAGAACTTTTTTAACTCTTCTCTAACAACTATAGAATTGGAAAAAAGAAAAAAAATCGGACCATTGGCTTTTTTTTCGCCTTGAAATATGCTGTATGTATTTTCCAATGAGTGGCGATAACAAGAGGTTTATGAACCGCCATTCTAAAAAAATTGTATCAATCACTTTTTTTGAACAATAATTTTGTCACTAAAAATTGTAACCTCTTCTCCTCTGAGAGGGGTAAAATTAATTTTAAAAAAATAAATATGTAACAGATTTGCAATTTGCAATAGGTTTTTTGGAACTGCAGATTTTTAGTGCTAATTGACCGAAATGACTACATTTGAGAATAATTCAATAGTGTTGCTTATCTCAGTTTATATTCAATATACCATAGAAACTAATCCTATTATCAGGTCATGGATTGGACAATATGGTCGAAGTTTTTACATAATTCATATCAGTTTGAAAGCTTTTAATAGCTAAGAGCATCCAATCAAAAAAAAAGGCACAATCCATTAATTTAAAATCTGATCGAAGCATGCAAATTAGGACAACAAGGCAAGATACGTTTTGCATATTGTATATAAATCATTGCAAAACACTCATCACATTCCACTGAACATGTCTCCCCTCTCAACTCCATCCTTTTTAAATTGCTTGCTGTTCTTTTAAATTTATTTTCTTATAATAGCTTTTAAAGACGTCTCAATAATTTTAACGTGTTTTTAACTTAAAGGCATCACCCAACGAATATGGGGTTTCAAGTGGGTTGCGCCTATACGGGGTCGTAGATTATGGTGAGGATGGTGATTCCGTGCATTTCTTCCTAACTGCCGAAAAAAACGGCCCGGAAGATGCGGCTTCGAGCGTTACGGGCCGCTGTTTCCTACAACGAGTTCGATTGGAGCGTGCCAGCCATGCGCGAGCGTTGCATCTTCCGGGTCGTTTCCGGACTTCCGTACGGAATCATCCTCCTCCTCCGGAAGTCATTGTATAGGCCACTTACACGTTCGCAGACATCAAACCATTCTGAATTGAAATGAACGTTGTTGCGCATCCCAACCGGATTGCTCAAAGCCAGTCTCTTTACCCTTTAAGGGAATAGTATCCTTGAGGGAATGGTGCATCCTCCAAATCCATATTTCAAAACTTTCGAATTTAAATGAGCAAAATTCAAACATTTCATTTTCGAATCCTGCTACTCGAACAGCTCCACTGACAAAACGGAAAGTCCTCGCCAGCAACTTGAGGGGGTGAATACTTCAGGTTCCGAAATTGTGATGCATTGTGTTATTCCGTGAGATCATGTGCTTTCAAAACTACCTGGACTAAAAGATAAGACTACTTCTTTACACTGACGGAGGAAGAGAGGATAGTTTTTAAAGAGAAGGCAATGCCAAATGTAGAAGAAATAAGAAATGAAATGTCAAATGTAGAAGAAATATACAAAAAATATACAAAATATACAAATAAAAGTACAAAAAAAAACTATACAGCTGATGAAAGGTCAAAAACCAATGAGATCCCAGACGTGAGGAAAGAAGAGAGCATGTTTTATTTCCGTGTAGGATTCTTTCTTTATGATTGTCCGTTCATGTTTCCGAAAAAATTAATTGATCCTGTGCTTCACTTCCGAAGATTACTTATTATACGAATAAATAATGGTTTTTTTTCTATTGGATGGATTTCATGAACAATTTTCTAATTAGCTGAAAAGGAGTGGCATGGTTTTGAAGGAGAACTGTTGTAGGTTGAATTGAAATTGGAAGTGGAAATTCTCCATGAGGTTTCTATTGTGCATTTTATTTTCTGCATTTCTAATAACTGCACTGAAATCTGCAATCGCCAAAGATGTCTACGGTAAGGAATTTTCGTTGATGACTTCGCTACAGTAACTGACGAACCACAATCCACTTCTTAAATTCAGATCCAACTACATGCGGTCTACCTGGACCTGGCTTCAAGGGTAATGAATTGAAAGCGTAAGTCACGAAAACGATTTTAAAAGCAGAAAAAGGAGAGATTTTTAATGTTGACAATACATGTAGATAGGATTTAGGACATAAGTTGTAAATCACACGGGAAATGAGAAATTACTCCTACCGTTAAAATAGGGCTCAGTTCACCTGACAAGGCAATTCTTTACATCCATAAGGTTGACTACTTCTACTCTTTCCTCTAAGACAAGTCAAGGTGGAGTTATGAAGTTTTTCCGAATGAAATTACGAGTTAAGTCTTTATATCGATACGAATGAGGACATCTACCTTACTCCTCCTATTTCTTCTCTAGTATGAGTGTAAAGAGTTATCTCTTTGGGGGATGATAAGGACTCTTTTCAATGGAATTGTAGTTGGTGTTTTGCATTTCCCTGCTTTTCTTTGCTTTCAAATTTTACCTATTAGATTGGGGAATCCGGAAAATGTCCTCTAGACGATGTCTTTAAAGCTACTTTAGACTATTCCTTCCTATTTCCCACGTTCGACTGTCCTTGAATGTTAAATACGTAGCCCTCTTTTATTGATTTGCTTGAGCTATGGCCAAGATTTGTATTGGTATTTATCAGCAGCTAATCTTTCGGCGCTTTCGCCTTCGTCAGAGCCTGAAAAAATCAACTCCATTAGTGATTTGTTCTCTCAAGCACTTTATCACCTACAGAAAGCATCCAAATGGTGGGCAAACTCAAACAACAACAACACACCAACACATTGACATGTGCTTACCTTATTAGCGAGACTTGGTAACGCAACAGAACACCACGTGGCACAACTATGATTCGCAAGGGTCCCATCAATTTCTTATGAAAAACCCTTTCTTCGAGTCCTTCTAAAAAAAACTCCCCTGAGCCACAACTACGAGTCACAAGGATTTTAGAGGGACCTGTCGGAAGGGCTTCTTTACAGGGACCTAACGGAAGGGTTTTTCATTGGAACCTGACGGGACCGTTGTGACTCATAGTTGTGGCACATGGTGGTCTGTTGCGTTACCAGGTCTAGCTAATCAGGTAAGCACTAGCGAATGTGTTGCTGTTTGAGTTTACCTACCGTTTGAATGCTCTCTATAAGGTGATAAGGCACTTGAGAAAATAAGTCACTAATGGTTTTGATACAAAAGGACTTCTGCTATCGGCAACGAAGGGGAAAAGAAGTGATCTACGACGATTGTGTACTCAAGGACTCTTTGTCCTTAGTTTCCTGGCACATCGAGGAGGGCCCAAAGGTGGAATACGAGAAGCTGCTCAGAGGATTACGAGACTGTGCTGACCGTGCCTCGAAGCCGGGCACGACAAAATTTGATCGAATTTCGAAGACCACCAAGGAGTTGTTCGAAAGAAGAAGGGCTTTGAGGAGGTTTGATCCGAATGCACCGCACATCGAGCGGTTATTAGCAAACACTAGGAGCAGAAAAGTCGTTGCAGGAGGATCTTTTGAAATACATGCAAAAGAATATTCTGGAACCAGCACAAAGAAGAACGAGTCTAAAGAGGTGCCGCAGGGATCTCCGCGGATAAAATATTCCGCTAGCAGCCTTGCTGAGCGAAGACAGGACTCGCACCTCTTCTCGTGGTAAGATGGAAATCATTACGGAGAGGTTTTACTCGAACCTTTTCCGTTCATCAACTTCTGTGACAAGCCGGATCATCTCCACTGGTGAAGCTCCACCACGTATTCTCCCTTCGGAAATACGAGTCGCTATCAAGAGCATGAAACCTGGCACAGCCCCCGGACCTGATTTTATATCAGCAGACTTTCTTCGAGCTGGTGGCCATCCACTTCATGTGATCTTTGCAGCGCACATGACATCCTACCCTCAGAAACTAAGGATCCCAGACCAGTGGAAGACCTCGCGAACCGTTCTTATCCATAAGAAAGGTGACCTTCGGAACTACCGTCCGATATGCTTGCTGAGCGTGTTATACAAAGTGTTCACCAAGATCATCCTCACGCGCATTTCCAGGACGATGGATGAAGCCCAGCCTCAAGAACAAGCTGGATTCCGTCAGGGGTTCAGCTGCTTAGACCACAACCAGACCGTGTCGAGGGTCATAGAGATTTGCCGGGAATACCGCCTGCCCATTGTTCTAACCTTCGTCGAACATGAGAAAGAATTTGACAGCGTAGAAGCGAATGCAATACTGTCAGCGCTGCTCGATCAAAGTGTAGACGCTTTGCATGTGAGGACATTAGCCAATTGCTACAATCGATGACCACTAAAATACAGCTTTTCCACCGTCCTCTCACTATACCCATTGGAAAGGGGTACGACAAGGCGATACTATATCGCCAAAGCTGTTTACGGCTGCATTGCAATGGATAATGAAATCACTTTCCTGGGAAGAAAGGGGCATACGTGTTTATGGAAGATTTCTCTCGAACCTACGTTTCGCGGACGACATCGTTCTCTTTTCGAGCAGTACCAAAGAAGCAGAAACGATGCTCAACGAATTGAACGAAGCACGGAAGAGAATAGGACTCCGAATAAACAAAAAAAAAAGACACAGTTCATGAAGAACGCCTACTGCGAGGACGGAGGAGTACAACTTGAAGGCATCCAAATCGTGGAAACTTCGTCATACGTATACCACGGACGTTCTATGAACATGGAAAACGACTTAAAGGAAGAACTGAATAGAAGAATGAGAGCAGCATGGGCAGCATTCGCAGCTGTGAAGCTACGGAGCAAAATCTTCGTGCCCATCTGTTTGACTCGACAGTTCTTCTAGCGCTCTGTTACGCAGCGGAGACGTGGTCAGACACCGCTGCCACGTCTAAGAAGCTACTTACTACCCACAGAGCCCTTGAGAGATGCCTTCTGAAGTTTCACCGGCGCACACAACACCTGGCCGGTCTTCGCAGCTCCGACTTAAGAGGAATGTCCCGTCTTCGCGAGCCAGCAGAATATGTTTCGAAAGCAAAACATAGATGGGCAGGTCACATCGTGAGAAGAATCGACGTTAGATGGACTGAAAAAACGCTAGAGTGGATCCCAAGAGATGCTAAACGCCCTCGAGGGTGACCGCCAACGATATGGAGTGACGTGTTCGCTATACGGATATACCAGCTGAAAGATCAGCTGAATACGGCTCAAGGACCTCGTCAACGTCAACAACGAAACTTGAGAACATCTTGGACACTGACAATTACGAGGGGTCCAGTGAAGACGTGCCATCTAAGTATCTAAGTATCTAAGCAGTGGCTTTGATTTTTTCCAGGCTCTGACGAGGGCGATAACGCCGAAACAATAGCTGTCTAAAAAATCCCCCTAATTTCTCTAAAACTTTTGGGTGATCTTCATTTGGTCCAGCCCTCATATTCATACCAATACTAGAAAATCAAAGAGAGTTCATTTTAGAGAAGAAAGAAAAAACGTTGGAAATGATGTAAAGAGGATTGTGAAGAGAGACATTGATAAAGACTATTCGGTGGACTATAATCCTACTGCTGGTGATGAGACCGAAGAGGACGAGAACGATCCGATGCGAACAAAGGTTCCCAACATTTTTCATACCATTGGTTTTAGAATTTAGCGCGGAAATTTGTGAACAGCAGTGAATCACTACGAACCAGGCGTACGCGTGATGTTGTCTAGGATTTTTTGAATGAAATAAGTATTAGGCTTATGCATAAGTCTCCCGTTGCGACTCCTTTGTGAATATTTTAAAAACGGATAGGTCTGGAGATCGACCGTGTGCACCGTTCCCATCATTCGCTCGCCTTCATTTCTCGGGCATCTTGTCCGGTCGCTCCCAGGAAAAACTGGAATGAGACTAGAAATAATCTTCGAATGATTGAGCATAAAACTAAAACTAAAAAAAGCATATGCATAGGCATAAAACTTATGCATCAACCTAACCGGTAAAAAAGGGCAACGATGAAGGTAAATTGGTGTCCAATAGGAGTAACAACACAACGCAAAGAAATTATGAAGTTCTACAAATATAAACTTTAAGCTCTACTTTTTCCATGCGCAAAAAAGGATAGTTTTTGTTCCTTAACATTTCATATGTCAAGATCTTATGGGTTCACCTTGATCACCTTGATTTCCGTTGATCTTCGAACTGGTCGAGCGGGCTCCAGTAATTCTTCCATTTGTCCCGATCGGGTGCCAGAGTAGCCCAGTGGTTCCTCCTTTCGCGTGGGACACGAAGAACATCATATTTTTCTTTGAAGGACTTCGTGAAGAAATCTGACCATCGGGTCGGCGGTCTTTCCGTAGTGCGCTTAATATCGCGGGTAACCCTGTCGCTCACGGCTCTGGTGTAACGGTTGTCATTAAAGCGCATCACGTATCCGGCCCACCTTATTTTACTTTTCTTGGCAAACGCGGCGGCGTCTCTAATCTTCGATCGCTGACGTAGGAAAGAACTTCGAATCCCGTCCCTCACTTGCGCGAAACAGGATACTCCTAGCATCATCTCTCAAATGCGCGTTCAATGATGCTCACCGCCTTTTCTTCCTGCTTGGAAAATGCTCAGGTTTCCGAAGCACAGACCAAAGCAGGAAGCACGGTGGTGTTGAAGAGGTGCCCACGGAGCCGGATGTTCCTGGTCTTCTTCACTACATCCTCGATGCTCTTGTGCACTCCCCAAGCCGCTCGCTTCCTCCTGCCCAGCTCGAGGGTCAAGTCGTTCATAATGTTCAGTTCCCGACCCAGATAAACGTAGCTGGTGCATTCAGATATGTTCGTTCCGTTGAGCGTAATTGGGGCATCCGAGACCCATCCGTTGCGCATGAACATCGTCTTTTGCAGATTCAGCTGAAGACCGATGCATCCACATGTTTCGTCGAATTCGGTCAGCAGTCGTTCCGCGTGGCTGATGCTAGGTGTTATCAGTACGATGTCATCAGCAAAGCACAAACGGTGTAGCTACCGACCGTCGTTCTTCACTCCCGTGTCGTCCCATTCCAACTTTCGCATTGCGTTCTCGAGGGTGGCTGTGAATATTTTGGGTGAAATTGTATCACCATGTCGGACTCCCCTCTTCACGTCAATGATGATATTCTTGTAGAATTGTGAAATGCCGGTCGTGAAGTTACTGCACAACATTCGAAGTACCGTAATGTGGTCAATCGTGCTGAATCCTTTCCGAAACCCTGCTTGTTCGCATGGTTGTCCTTCATCCAAGACTTTTTCAATCCTATTAAGGATCTTGTAAAGAGCTTGTACATAACGGACAGTAAGCAGATTGGGCGATAGTTGTCGATGTCATGTAGATCTCCGTTTTTATACAACAACACGGTTTTGCTGGTCTTCCACTGTTACCACCTTGCATTCCCAAAGGAAACCTGCAAAGAGCCTCGCCAAAGTGTCGCTGAGTGCTGGCGGAGGTTCAGGTGTTCTGGTCTGTCGGAACCGGGTGACGTTCGCTTTCTTACACAAATGATAGCATGTCGTATTTCGGAGGAGAGAACCTCTGGAATAAAATGTCCGTCTTCCTTCTGATGGTGAGGAGGCAAGTGGACATGGCTGTCGAAGAGATCAGAGAAAATGTCGTAGATGATTTTCTCCATCCCCCTTCTTGATGCAGTGGCTGTTCCCTCTGGGTTCCGGAGAGCAGTCATCCTCGTCTTGCGACGGGTGCCTCTCCCCGCCTCTGCAGCTTCAGCCAGTACTTCTGCTTTTCTCTCTCTAAGGTCTTTCTTTGTCACCTCTCTGCAAAGCCTTGCGAGCTCGGACGTGAGCTCTTGGTTCCTTGCGGCTCGTGCTGCTCCGCACTGTCGTATCAGCTCAAGAGTTTGAAGAGACAGGAGTCTCTTGGTCGTTTTAAAACTCTTAGCCTTCTTCGCACAGTCGTGAAGGTGTTCAATGAGCCGGTCATATTCCTCGTCGATGTTGTCCATTGCGGAATCTTCCCAAAAGCCGGCTAGCGTAGCGAAGAGATCCCGGTTGATGACAGTGCTGGGATTTCTCTCTCTGAACTTGGCGGCTTTCACTGCTCTCCTTGTGAAGGAAAATCTTCCTCGATGGAGGCGATGGTCCGATCCGATAGAACTTTGGTACAAAAGCAAGGTCCGTGAGGCAGAACCTTTTATTGACGATGATGTGGTCTATTTCATTACGGTACCCTCCACCGGGTGACTCCCACGTCCAGCGTAGAGAGGAGGGCTTCTGGAATTGCGAGTTCCCATGGATGGTCTTAGTCGTCATGATGAACTCGGAGAGCCTCTCTCCCTGGTCATTCCATTGTAGGCCGTGGGTCCTGATGTGAAGTTCCTCCGGCGTTCTTCTTGCGCCAACTTTTGCGTTGAAATCGCCAATTATGACCTTGTAGAAGGCAGCTTGATGTTGGAGCGTAAGCGACGAAGATAGTCAAAGCTGGTGTTGGACCACATCTTCTCATCCGCAGACGTCCGATTCGGGTCGTAAGTTGTTCGAAAGAGTAGATGTTCTTTGCCATACTCGTGTTGACGAGGACGCCAACTCCACCAACACTTCTACTGTCGCATGTTCCTAAAAACAGCTCTTCTCCAGTTTCATATGCGGCGTTGAGAGGGTGACGTCGTCTCTACGCCTTTGGGCAAGCACAAGGTCGCTTTTGGTTCCTGATTAGCCCCCTATCCGCCAACCGGGGACGCGCCACGTAGCCTCGCGACTAACCGGCTGTGATGCCTCTAGTAAGGGAGATCCGTGGATCTTATGGGTTATCGACTTAAATTGAAAGTCATGAAATGTTCAGAAAATACAGACATCGGTCGAGTCTTTTTCTTTTCCTCGGAAATACAGTAAAAACTCCACTATTTTTCGTAGTGGTTTTTTATAGGTGCAGAAGGTTTAATTCACTTAAAAATTAATGCGCTTACAGTGTGGGGTTGAAATGAGTGAGAAAAGCGAAAAATTATGTAAGATTTTCTCGTTATTTTTGTTAAAACAACAGCGAAGTCGAATTCCTAATTCCGGCTACCACGTCGGGGCAAATATTCATTTTCTAATGGAATGCCTTAGATTTCTTTTATTTATAATAGTTACTCTTATATTCTTCTCTTCTGTTGCTCGGTAAGGGCCCTCAATGTGTACGTTGTAGAAAAAAAAAGAAACCCGTTGAAACGCAAGCACGACTGACCGATCCAGGCGGGATCTCTCGTAGCCATAGTTTGCAAATTTGAATACGAAGAAAAGACGTACGACAGAGATCTCAGCTTTGCTCACGGAGAATGAAAAAATGAAACGAAAGAAAAGAGCAAAGTGAAAAAAGTTCTAGGCACCCGACTGCACGTAACACTGGCGAAAAAATAAAGATAACATAGAAATGTTGTAAAAATGAAAATAATATAACAAAAAGAATGTGATAAACATATCCGTTCCAGATAATGGGAGGTGAGAGAGCTGCGAAGGATGAACTGCCGTGGGCTGCTCTTCTTGTGCTTCTTGCGGAGAAAAGTAAGCGTGAACCAGCTGCTAATTTCGAATATTTCAAGTGTTATTTCTATATTTTTTCGTTGTAGGAATATGTGGTGGGACGCTTATATCAAGACGGCACATAATCACAGCTGCTCATTGTTTCTGGAAGTCTGGTTCTCCGGAAGACTCTTGTAGGCAAGTTGCTAAGGATGATCACAAAAATCTCCACTTACTAAGCTTGATTTTGTTTTCTTCCTATATTTGAGTGAAGAACGTTTGACTGTCATCTTTTTTCTTTGAATTTTTTTCCAAAAAATAGATCTGATTTGTAGCGTTGAGAATATGCTTCCTGAGGGAGACATTCCGACTGGGGCCTTGGTTAGGATCGGTGGTACTTGTCTGTTACCTGACAAAAAACACAACTGTACTGAAGAAGATCTCGGTTACCTGTTCGGCATTAAGAGGTAAGCTTCAACTAACGAGAGTACTTCTGGATTGGAAATACGTTATGAAAAATTCTCTGAAGGTTACTGTATACACACTGTTGTGTTCGCGGCGAATAAGCAGAAAACATGCTTGATAATGAGGATGAATAATGCTATCTATCCTCCTTTTCCTGACTTTTTACTTTCAGAAATTCAGCGCAAATTGTTGCGTACCCTTAGGAAAGTGAAGAAACGTGA
The DNA here is from genome assembly GCF_031761385.1 of Necator americanus. Taxonomy (NCBI): domain Eukaryota; kingdom Metazoa; phylum Nematoda; class Chromadorea; order Rhabditida; family Ancylostomatidae; genus Necator; species Necator americanus. Next base: position 8,249,593 of record NC_087373.1, read on the forward strand.
TGGTTTAAAACAGCATTCAAGAAATTTTGTTTGGGTTGCTGGTTTCTTTTGAGTTGGAATCAGGCATCGTGGGTTGATCTTTTTCTGAACACTAGTAAAAATGGCTAAAAATGGCAAGAAAAAATATCCAGTAGCATAATGAGTTCTAGAGGCAGCAGATTACTTAACGAATAGACAATTTGAACCCACGAATTGAGGACATGAAACCCGGGAAAGTGGACTAAAGGCGAGATGTAGAGACACAGTGAAGCAACAGCTTTTTTTCTAGATTTACTCCGAGTATGATATTTCATCATAAAGAGGAACGGATAAGTTGTTTGATGTTAAAGGCATCACCCCACGAATTTGAGGTGGTACGGATTTCAGGTGGAGTATTCATATACGGGATGGGAGACTATGGAGAAGGGAGTGATTCCGTCCATTTCTTGCAAATCGGCGTGAAAAAAGGGTCCGGAAGATGCGCTCTGTGCACACGGCTGGCGCGCTCCAATCGAACTCGTTGTAGAAAGTAGCGCGCAGGAACTCTCGAAGCCGTATCTTATATCTATATCACAAATATGAGACATACCGACCATCAGTTACATTTTACCGGGTGCTTCAAGTTTTTTAAAGGTTCTTTATTGCGATCAGATCTTTTTTTGAGGTCGGACGTTTTGACTTATTTCTCTAAACTATTCTCTCCGCTCTATTATTCTGTATAAGATAAACACTTAACCTGAAGGGTTTTTTACAAATTGTGTAGATAAAAGAAGTAGAAAAGAATAAATAGAAAGATTTTCGTAAGGATGGTGGTGCATATTAGTTCATTTTCAATAAAAAAAAGAATGTCCAGGATAATTCTAACTTTTCCAGTATCCGTAAAGGTCCTATAGGGTTCGTGGAAAAATTTTTGCAGTTTCGGAGAAAACTCAGTAGAAATTCTACTGGTCACAGGAATTGCTCTGCTTCAAAAAAATCCTCCCTTCGAACATACTAACAGTTTTTTGTTTCTTGTTATCCGAATCGGATTTAAGTGGAACTTATCCTTGAAAAATAGTTGATGCACATAACATACCATTTAAAAGGAACAAATCCCAAACTGATGAGAAACTTATCAACTTTTTGAAAAAGGCACCATTTTCCCCTCTAAAATGAAAAGATTTAAAAGCATGAAACTTTTATTTTTTTCAGAGCATCTTATAGAAGTTTTTTCGAATATCGATGTAGCGGTACACGTGACATCGCTATTCTTGAGCTAACTGCTGACGTTCCTGAACATATCCATCATATTTGTCTTCCTCACATGAACAAGAAGATCGATATAAGTGATTCATCGTTAAGAATGAGCTCATTTGGATGGGGCGGTGACCGTGAGTTTTTCATACCTGTACGTTTTTTTCCAATTGTATTACATTTACACATATATTTTAAGCAATAAAAAATCTCAGTTCGGTACCATTCCTCCAGAAAGTTATGATCGGTAAAATTTTGATTTGATTGATGAAGGCAGTATATCAGGAAATTGACGGTGTTGGGATCTTTTCTCGACGCGAAGATGGCGGTAGGGGGTGGCTTATCACGGGATCACGCTCAATTCCGAGAAGTAAACAAAAAAAGATGAAACGTCTGGCTTCAATCACCCTGCCTGCGTCACTACGTTCACTTCAATTTAGAATTGTTTGAAGTTTACAAACGTGTAACTAGTCATTACAATGACTTTAGGGACTACCCAACGTGTCAAGTTAATGTTTTGTTGTTTTTATCCTCCCAGACAACTCTTGTATCAATTTATTGATACTGGAGGGATAAAAGGCTTTGCTGGCACCGTGGCGGTTTCGAACTTCTGGTCGATCGTGCCGTCACAGCCGGAACTTCTTCTGCGCTATACTCTTCCTTTGAGTTCTTCAAGCACGTCAGAAAAAAAAACGTGAGAAGTAGCCTCAGTGTGAAATGTCTCCCGACGATGTAATCAGATGTGCGATAAAACTTGAGCTATTCCATCGCCGCTCGAATTCGGCAATCCAACCAATGCAACCAAAGTAAGCACCAAAATTTGTTTCAGCAGCACAATTGGCGGCACACGCTGCGGATTCCCCCTTCGTCTTACTACCCGTAATAAGTTGCATCGTTCAGGAAACGGGGTCTTAGAACGCCCAAAACTCAACTTTTCCTTACAAAGTTTTAAAGTTTAAGTAAGAGAATTGAGCATAGCACTATACTTGCAGTCGTGAACTATGCGCACTCATGCAACTGTCTTTTTCCTCTGAGATCGGAACACTGTCATGGTATGCTGCCTTCAGACAGAAACAATTTTGAGTTGTTTCGAGTTCTTACTGGTTTAAGGTGTGAAAATGACTGAAAAGGAATGCAAAAGTTCCTTCCCCGAAAAGTTGGACGACACTTTCTGCACCTTTGAACGTCCCGACCGAAACGTTTGCCATGTGGGTGTTTGCGTTTTTTTACAGATTTTTTTTTGAATTAAACTTAGATATATATAGATTTTTCTAAATAAGGTTGTGCTTGGAAAAGTAGTAGTAGGATCACTCGGTAGATGTCTTTCAACTAACGAAAAACAAGGTTATAGTCGAATCAAAACCACGTGGACGACGGTGCAGTTGCGTAAGCGGGAGCGCTCAATGCGGTGCGGTTGAGCGTAGCGGTTAGGATTTAGTGGGGATCTTTGCTGCCACTCATCGTTGTAGTTTACGATGGTCGCACTCGATCCTAACAGTTAACCTAACCGCACCGATTCGAGCGCAGTCGCCTACGCAACTGCGGTGAGCTTCATCTCGTTTTGATCTGACCAAAGTAGAACAGGAATAGGTAGGCGTGGAATGAACAGTTAGCATAAAAGTAATGGAAATATTCAAGAAGTCCTACATAAAATCCTGAAAAGCTATTAGTTTTTGTCGATTTGATTGTTGCCGATGAAGAACCATTTCTTACATCCATTAGATTGTGGGCATTCTAATAAAGACCTAAAAAAGTTTATGGCTCGCATTAATGGGACATTTTTCATCTAAAAAAAGAGGAAAAGTCTATTTATTTTCTTATTTTTTTATTTTTTTTACTTGAAAACTCCCATACGTGTGCCAGAAAACAGAAACAAGAGACAGCGGAGCTCACTAGAATTTCATCAAAGTTTTAGCAGTTTAGTTTTAGCTTTATACAGAAACGTCGGCCCTTCATTGCACATTGCATGATGGGTTTCTCACTTTCTGTTACAGAAAGTAAGAAATCCTAGAAATATTGTGTCCGAACCAAACATCACTTCGACAGTTAGATTTTTTTCGTAGAAAAGAGAAGGAAATTGAACTATGTAATACTTTTCCTTGCGGTAAGATCAGGCATTTCTCCACTTACCGTAAGTGAAAGGTTCTATTACGAGATTTCTTCCCCAGATCCATGACCAGAATGAATCGATATTAGGTGAGTCTTCAAGGGCTGAATAGCTATGCTCAGTTTTCAATTTTAGGGCGATAGTGGTGGAGGAATTACAGCAAGAATAGATGGCAGAACATATCTTGCTGGAGTAGTGTCTTTTGGATCATCATGCGATGATTTGCAAAGCGGCCGTGCAAAACCAGAAGCTCAGGTAGCTGATATAGTAGATGTTTTTATAAAAATTTAACTAATGTAAAAAGGATAACCTTTTTGTATTGTATGTAGACTAATCTGTTCTCGGGGTACTCCTCTTTTTTCGACTTCAAACCAGAATATCTTCGAGTTTTTCTGAACACGTGTCTAAAGCGAAAGCGTTTAAAAAAATACTTGGGGTGGGTGCTAGAAGGAGCGAAGTCAGTGTTTTTTTTTTAAATCCAACCAGAAGATAAGGCTGGTTGTTTGTTTTTTGAGTTTGACATTTTGCTGTGACATGAAGTGAACGACTCGGGCGGCTTAGAAAGGTTTTCAGTCATCGACCGGTGAAGCAGTGTGGAATCATCCGTGTATACACTCTTGTAAAAACTCCCTGAAAAAATCCCCCATGTTTGATCTATGAAAAACAAAAAAAAAACAACCATTGAACAGCAGATCTTAAGCACTTCTGCAGCACTTATACTATCCTATAGTATAATTACATTCTAAGCCACTTAGTTTGTTTTTTGAGCATATTGTGCTGCTGACATTGTTCTAAAGCAGGAACCTTCTACATCGTGTACTACTTTTCTGCGCAGAACCAAATTTGTTAGCTTCGATTTTTATTCTGGCTAACGTTTTGGCGTCCTCGTTTTCTTCGGAGCATTGGAGGCGGTAAAATTGTGGTGTGAGTTGAACATCGTTAGTTAGAGTTGTGCCTCTAATATGCATAAAAATAAAATAGGTAAGTAGATAATAATGGATAAAATAGCACACGATTTTAATCTACAATGCGACGATACGAAAAAAAAGTCGAATGTTGTGCTTTTTGAGAAGTGTCCTTTTGATATGAGGAGACGGTGGTCTCGCATTCGAAGCTTTTTCACCCTTCATTAATATTTAGCTTTTATACATTTGAATAATCGACTGTGGTTTTGCAGGGACAAAAAAAATCAATTATGTTTGCTAAATTTCTAATCTTTGCATATCGCTTCATCAGAATCAACTGAAAAAATCCATTATCTGTCAACACTCAACCATTTCAACAGAATCGAAAGCTTTGATCATATTTTTATTTTCTTTTGATTAATTCATTGTTGTTTAAGGTCAACACGGACGTTACTAAGTATGCTGCTCTAATCGATAGTTGGCTTGGAACGAAAAAATCCAAGTGAGATGAAAACATTCTTCTCATAAAGGAGCATTGTCTTCAAAGGTTTCTTACTAGTAGATCTGTGAGCTGATGTTTTTCAATCTAAAGAAAATTGGCGTTTTATAGTGTGTGGCCGGTATGTCGCTGTCGACAAGCCGAATTCTCTTGAATATTTTTCATGCAATAAATAATTTCGCTCGATTAAAGTACAACATAATGATTTTTGCGTTCTGTTCCCTTTGAGAAAATAAGTAGACTTCGAATAACCTTGAATAAAGGGAAGAGGTTATTCTTTTACTGCGAAGTGAGCAATACAGGGTGATCCACTGGCTCAAGGAAGCACCAGATCTCTGGGATTTCCATAGCCCATCACACTTGATGTGGACCACCCATACACTCGCTGAGCGAAATTTCATCAATCAAAACTGATTTATTGGACATTAAAGTGTATGAAATCACAAAGGAAGTGTCCTCGAGCCGATATGACGTTTTAATCCTCAAAGAAGTACATGTAAACAAATCCAGACGTCATGTACGAGCTCGCCTCTCTGCTCTTTGACCTTTTATGATGCACGGACGGCATTCCTATCCCGGGATGCCTACTAGGATGGTGAAGCTATAGAATAAACCGGATAACTGGAAGTTCGGCTACTTTTTGTGTTGAATATATCATAATGGAAACACTTACGCCCAATCCGAAATGGTACCCCAACGGATGCCGCGTGAAAACGTTAACATCTTGCTGTGCCGTATTGTCCTCTGCTTAATCATGGATTTAATAGACTGGACAGGAGATACACTTCATTTTCTTCTTGTTACATTGAGATCTGGTCAATTTCCGGGAAGATGCGAGAAGCATAATACCGTTCACTGAAAGCGTTCATCAAGGGTGACTGGATTACAATGTCGATAGTCTTTTCGTCATTCACTTTATACCAGTCTGAATTTCCGGCTAAAGCCGGACTTCAAACTTTCGGCGGTGTTAGCTTCGCTCCCCATTCACTGATCAATGAAAGTTAATAGTAGTGGTGTTTTCTGTAAAATTAGATTTGTGTTTTTTAACAACTCTTTCCTTCTCCTCTTTGTATTATAAATTAAGGCGAAAGTTTTCCTCCTAAACGCGTCAATTCTACATTTGGAGAATATTGGACCATCAGCTACAAACACTCCTTCGATGCCACATTAATGTAGATGGCAAAATAATATAGATACAATTTGAAAGCTTTACTTGAACTATGGGTGTTCTTGATTTCCCCCAATAGTTATCATAGAATGATGTTTTAAAAATAAAATATAAAATGACGTGAAAGACATCTTCCTACCGATAAAGATAACGTTCCACGTCAGACCACAAAAACATCTTGCTACTATTTAAGCAGTCGTTTGGTTTTCATTTTCTGAGAACGGCATGCTACCAACTTGAGGCGAACAAAAAAGGAAATAGACAGGCGGAGGAGCCGTAAAGGTGAAAAGTAAAGCGGCCAGTCGCCACGGCTATGAAACGGCTGCGACCATCTATCTTTTGCATCTTGCACACGAAGTTATCACGCACCATTTCGACACTGGTGGACCCCTAACACCCTCTTCTATAGGCTATCTGGCACCAGCACACCAACCCAACCCCGGTGGACCGGTCGCGCCCGCGTCTATAGGTATTTGGCGCCGGTGGACCCGTCACCCCCCTTTCTATAGGTATCTGGCACCGGCGCACCAATCTGACGACGGTGGACCCGTCGCACCCCCTTCTGTAGGTATCTGGCGCCGATGGACCCGTCGCACTCAATTTTATATCTTTCTAGCGTCGAGGCACCAACTCGACGCCGGTGGACCCGTCGTACCCCCTTTTTGAATTTCGTGACTGACACACACGCACAGACAGACACACGTGACAGAATAAGCCCGTTATTATATATCATGATCATGATTTGTATTTAAATAACAGCACCACACGCGGTCATCTCTGGTACATCTCAGGAAGGAATGAATTGTTGAAGGATATAATTTTTGAAGATATTCACTTACGTACAGGTGACCTATTAAACGTTCAACCGTGTACAACTAAAATAACTTACGAAAATAAATACGAATAGTTGTTAATAACGTTAATAGTGTTAATAGTGATAATAGTGGGAAATTTTCAAGTAACATGACCACTCTTATTCACAGAACGATCCAAAAAACAATATTTCTTCAAGTCGCCAAGAAAAAAATCTCCTTAGGCTCAGTTTCTCCGTCGACATAGTGGTCGGCGCCTATACGGTAGTTAATCATTTCTTGACTTGGTAAATAAACGATAGTATCTGAGACTGAGCGATCAAGTTCCTTCCTCATCATGACTCCGTTTGACCGGCTCGTAAACCCTGATGCGTAATGAAATCGCTATCTTTGCGATGTTTTTACTTCAGAATCACTCGTTGAATGTCTACGCTTAGCATCCGAACCATGTCCCCGATTCTTAGGGAGTAATAGTTCTGGAGAATTAGACTGGACGCAAGCGAACTTCTCATTGCAGATGCATGAGCACCGCAGAGAGAGATTAAGCAGAGCAGCGAGTTGATACAGAAGCGGGAAAATGTTAAAATACGCCCGCTTCAACCAGTTTAACTGTAACAAACTTGTTTTTTTTTCCCTTAACCAAATTTGAATTAAATTAAATCAGAACAATTACTCTATAATGATACAATTAAATTTAAAGAATTTCTAAGCAAGTATCGCTCAGGTACTTCAATTATTTTGACCTGTAATGTAACTTTTCATTACTATCACATGCCATTCTCTTCTTCCATTCTTCCATAGCCATCTGATATATTTTTATTTGATTATATAAATTTTTGTTATCATTAATTGTATTGTTGTAATTTATTGTACTTATTTTTACCTATAAAAGATCATAAGAAAAAAACCATACTATCCGCCTTTTGCATTATTAATAAGGATCTGACAAGTACTATATTCTCTAAAGCTTTACGCTTAAATTGTTGGTCTGACATAGTTGCTATTTACTTGTTACTCCTACCTTATCAAGTCTAAAATAGCAGTTCTTTCATCTCCATCTCTCATCTCCATCTCACATCAGTTGAGCGGGGTGAGCCAGTATACCTGCTTGGGGAACTGCCGGTGCTGTAGGTGTAACTTGCATGAAGAGGACATTTTGTTAGCTGATGTGAATGAATGCCACTGATATATATGAACTACCTGCACTTTGATAACTCCACAAGTAGTATAAATATATCTAATAAAATGATGGAGGTTAGAGCGTTTGGCGTTAATCAATCCATTGGGATGCGCCCACACGTTCACTTCAATTCAGAATCAGGGATGAAAGGCTTGATGAGCACGAGGGCGGTTTCGAACCTACGATCGATCGTGCAGACAGCGGAGCCTCTAACCGCTACACTACACCAACCCCAAATATACCTAATATGTCATAGCAATAGTGAATTAATAATAGTATATCTATAATAATATACCCAATCATGATCATCATGATATATAATAACGAGCTTAGTCCGTGTGTGTGTGTGTGTGTGTGTGTGTGTGTGTGTGTGTGTGTGTGTGTGTGTGTGTGTGTGTGTGTGTGTTGTTTGTCTGTGTGTCACGAAATTCGAAAAAGGGGGTGCGACGGGTCCACCCGGCGTCGGATTGGTGCGCTGGGGTCAGATAGCTATAAAAAGAGTTGCGACGGGTCCCGCGGTGTTGCATTGGCGCGCCGGCGCCAGATACCTATGAAAAGGGGTGCGACGGGACCACCGGCGTCGGATTGGTGTGCCGGCGCCAGATAGCTATAATATGAGGTGCGACGGGTCCACCGGCGCCAGATACCTGTAGAAGAGGGTGCGACCGGTCCAACGGCGCCAGATTGCTATAATATGGGGTGCGACGGATCCACCGGCGTTGGTGGACCCGGTCATTGGAGCGCAATAAATTAGTGTGCATGACGCAAAAGGTAAATGGTTGCAGCCGTTTCATAGCCGTAACCACTTGGCGCTTTGCTCTTCACCTTTATTATTACTCCGTGTGCCTATTTCCTTCTTCTTTCGCCTCAAGTTTGTAGCATGCCGTTCTCAGAAAGTGGAAACGCGCATGCAAATGGCTGCTTAAATAGTAGCAAGATGTTTATGTGATCTGACGTGGAACGTTATCTTTATCAGTAGGATAATGTCTTTCACGTCATTTAATGTTAAACATCAACTATTGGGAGAAATCAGGAGGAATACCCATACTTCGAGTAATGCTTTCAAATTGTATCTATATTATTCTGGCATCGAAGGAGTGTTTGTAGCTGATCGTCGAATATTCTCCAAATGTAGAATTGACGCGTTTAGAAGGAAAACTCTGTAATCTTTCGCCTTAATTTATAATATAAAGAAGAGAAGGAAAGCGTTGTTAAAAAAACACAAATCTAATTTTCCAGAAAACACCACTACTATTAACTTTCATTGGTCAGTCAAGGGGAGCGAAGCTAAAACCACCGAAAGTCTGAAGTCCGGCTTTAGCCGGACTTTTATACTGGTATATAATAACGGACTTATTCTGTCACGTGTGTGTGTCAGTCACGAAATTCAAAAAGGGGGGTGCGACGGGTCCACCGGCGTCGAGTTGGTGCCTCGACGCTAGAAAGCTATAAAATGGGGTGCGACGGGTCCACCGGCGCCAGATACCTATAGAAGGGGTAGCGACGGGTCCACCGGCGTTGGATTGGTGTGCCGGCGCCAGAAAGCTATAAAATGGGGTGTGGCGGATCCACCAGCGTCGGATAACTATAAAAGGACGTGCGACGGGTCCACGGGCGTCGAGTTGGTGCGCCGACGCCAATTAGCTATAAAATGCGCTGAGGCGGGTCCCACGGTGTCGAGTTGGTGTAGAAGTATCGCGCAGTAACTTCGTGCGCATGTCGCAAAATGTAAACGCGACTTTGCAAATTTTCCACATCCACTTTCCACTTTCCCATTGGTTTTCTCCTCAACTCATCCGTTCTTCAGAAAGTGGAAACTTGAATGCTAACTGCTGCTTATATAGTAGCCAACTGTTTACATGATTTGATGTGGAACGCTATCTTTATCAGTACGATGATGTCATTCACTTCATTTCATGTGAACCATCATTCTGTGATAACCGTTGAGAGAAACAAGGTGGAAACCTATACTTTGAGTAATGATTCCAAGTTGTGTCTATATTACATTGGTATCGAAAGAGTGCTTAAAGGTGAAGAATGAATGATCTCCAATTGTAGAACTGACCCGTTTACAGAAAAATCTATGAATCTTTAGCCTAAACTTGCTTTAAGAAAAAGAAGAAAACGTTGTTAGAAAATCACAATTCTAATTGCAGAGAAAATGCCACTACTGTTAATTTTCATTGATTAATGGAGGGGATCGAAGCCACGGAACCACAGAAAGTCTGAAGTCTGGCTTTAGCCGGACGTTCAGACTGGTATCTAATATCTAACTTTCCTGAGTTTGGGTTTTTTTCGGTCTTTTCGTTTAGGATTTTTCACATTTCGTCGTTACTGAATCATCTTTGTGCCGCAATCGGGAACATGGGACTGTTCCCTGCTCATTCTACTCTTTTTTCTGTTTTTTTACTCTGTTTTTTCTATGTGTTTTTTTTTTGTACTCACCCTTGCACCATCCTTTTTCCTCCTTGAACGTAATAAATAAATGAAAAAACAAATAAATTCAAATTGTTTTCTTGTTGCTGAAGTAATTGCTTGAAAAATCTGGAAGAGTGACGGACGATTGTATGAAACATACCAAGCACATATATTTAGGGACAAGAAATTATAATTATATAGAAGGAAGGGTTTTAAAAAAATTAAGTCTCAAAGTCAACAGAACTAAAAATCAGTAAAATTACCTGCCTTTGAAATTATTTGCATTTTTTTGTTAAAACGTTGATGAATGTTGACATAAAAACGATTATATTATCCTACACCCGAGAGAAAACATGCAGAAATTGAATGTGTTCCCGTTGAGAAACGAAAAATAACAATTATTCCTTTCAATTATACAGGCATAGATAAAGATGTGCTAACGTTTTTCAGCTTGCCGGTCAGCTACACTGAGTTGAACATGTCTGCTTAACAAAACACATTACAGTATAAATCTTTGGAAATTTGATATTATTTTTTGTGAAACCCTGGTAAAGCTCTGCTGTAATTATTCAAGTGCGAATTTTACTAATTTGGGTTTTAGGGAACTTCATTGAAGAAAATAATTTTGGAGAATTTCTCTAAAGAAATAGAGCAGTCAAGCAATCAAGCTCTGCCTCTTTCATATTTCACCGTGAATGCTATTCGTGTTCAGTAGCTTGGGACCCAAGGTCCTTGTCGGAAACCTGTTGTGTTTTTTAAATTGTAGTAATTTATCAAAATAAACATGTAGAAATTTGACGAAACGTCGTATCCAGCATTTTCAAATATTATAACAGAACTTCAGACTTCTGGAAGAAGAAAATATTGTTTACTTTCTGGATTGATTTCTGAGCACTGTTTCTGATTGGTGATATTATTATCTAATGAATAAAAAAAGCAGCATGCCCATCGCACATTCGCACGTCAATAATCTTCTTCCATCCGCTGACGACCCTGATCCCAACCCCTTTCCTAGTGGCTATAATATGGTGCGAGTGGTTATGTGCAAATGGTTTATCCTAATAACGATACTATACGGCAATGCAAAAATACACGACATTAACGGCGGAAGAATATAGGGGCCTTTCACAGGCTTAGTGGTTGTCGTATTCGGCGATAGATGGATAGTGTTTGCGGTTCGGGCCCAGGGACAGCCAGCCAGGGTAGATGGTAGAATGCGAGCATGCGGTTGTGGTGCGGCAATCGATCGAGAAAGCGCGAACACGAACACGAAATCACGACACCACAATAGAGGCGAAAGAGGAACTGGAGCCCCGAGTGCTCGGAGCCAACCCTTATTAACTGCGGCGGTGTGGGACCGCTACCGTAATACATTGCCATTGGCAATGTTTCCCGCGCGCAGCGTGAGAAAAGGTGCCGGCTGACCGGGAAAGTCGTGCCGGGCACGACATTCACTAGAAACGCGAAATGAATTCGCTGTTGGTGGACGATTGTGAAGTTCGCCAGACTGTATGTCAAAGCACCGTTGTTCAGGAGCTCATCTTCCTACAGAAACCTTCCGGAAACAACGTTCATCACATTTCGCATCGCTGTCAATAGAAGCAAAACCATTATTGTCAGGATCGTTGACGTTACCAACCGTTACCGCTGACGTTCAGAATCGTATGTATTTCTTCGTCCATGAACCACCTTTAGCAGTCCATAGCCTGTCCGGCCTCCAACCAGAACATTCAAAAGCATCACCCCACTAATCTACGATTCTTTTTCCAAACATTTCGAAAACAACCATTACATTGATGGGCTGAGATTCATAAAGGCGAAGCGATTCCATTTTCTGAATATTTGATTCGTTCTATTTTTATTTCAGTAGAAATCTCAAAGTCTTTATTTGTTATTCATATCACCTTCTTCTGATCGATTGTTAATTTATCGAAAATGACGTGGAATGCTTTCAAGCGATGCACATGCTGTAAATTAGCTGCAAATGCGATCAACACAATAGATTCGTAAATAAAACATTGCCAGAACAGAAAAATCCGGAACGAAAGACTAAGTATGTCCTCCTTGTATTTTTTTCAACGGCTAAGAATTATGCTGCATTTGCAGTGACCGACCGATAAGAGAAGGTTTAGGGACCACTATTCCTATATTTTGAATGTTCCTATATGATCCTACATGAATGTTCCTATATGAGTATGTTAAGAGCTTTTTTCCCTCTTCTCTAACAAATATAGAATTGGAAAAAGGAAAAAAATTGCGCCATCCCTGTTTTTTTGGCTTTTTTTTCGGCTTGAAATATGTTGTATGTATTTTTCAATGAGTGGCGATAACAAGAGGTTTATGCACCGCCATTCTAAAAAAATTATATCAATCCTTTTTTCTGAACTAATAATTTTACCACTAAAAATTTCATCCTCTTCTCCTCTGAAAAGGGTAAAATTATTTTAAAAAAATAAATACGTAACAGATTTGCAATTTGTAATAGATTTTTTTGGAACTGCAGATTTTTAGCGCTAATTGACCGAAATGACTACATTTGAGAATAATTCAATAGTGTTGCTTATCTTAGTTTATATTCAATATACCATAGAAACTAATCCTATTATCAGGTTATGGATTGGACAATATGGTCGAAGTTTTTACATAATTCATATCAGCTTGAAAGCTTTTAATAGCTAAGAGCACCATATAGTATATAAATCATTGCAAAACATTCATCACATTCCACTGTACATGTCTCCCCTCTCGACTGCATCCTTTTTAATTTGCTTGCTGCTCTTTTAAATTTATTTTCTTATAATAGCTTTTAAAGACGTCTCAATATTTTTAACGTGTCTTTAACTTAAAGGCATCATCTAACGAATCTGAGGTTTCAAGTGGGTTGCACCTATACGGGGTCGTGGATTATGGTGAGTAGGGTGATTCCTAATTGCATTTCTTCCTAATTGCCGAAAAAAACGGTCCGAAAGATGCGGCTTCGAGCATTCCGGGGTTCTATTTTCTACAACGAGTTCGATTGTAGCGTGCCAGCCTTGTGCACGCGTCGTATCTTCCGAACCGTTTCCGGGCTTCTGGACGGAATCACCCTCCTCCTCTCCATTATCTATGACCTCGTATAGGTTTAACCCACCTGGAACCCGCACCACCCCAGATTCGTGGGGTGATGCCTTTGCCTCGACGGTGCAATCCTATTGCCTAAGCCTCTAGTATGCGGGTGTAGCGCGGTCGGTAAGAAATCCGCTGCACGATCGACCGATAGTTCAAAACCGTTCTAACGTCAAGCAAGCCATTGGCCCATCCAGGGCCGTACCAAATTGGTACCAAAACCAAACCAAAACATACTAAATTGGAACCAGACTCATCTCGTAGGACAAAACACTGACTTCACACATTGGCCAGCTACTTTCAGTCACTGTATAGGCCAGTTACACGTTAGTAAACCTCAGACCATTCTGAATTGAAGTGAACTTGGGGGCGCATCCCTACTGGATTGCTCAAAGCCAGCCTCTTTATCCTTTAAGGAAATAGTATCCTTGAGGGAATGGTGCATGCTCCAAATCCTTATTTCAAAACCTTCAACTTTCAATAGGCAAAAGTCGATTATTTCATTTTCGAATCCTGTAACTCGAATAACGAACAGCTCCATTGACAGAACGGGTAGTTCTCGCCAGCAACTTGAGGCGGTGCATATTTCAGGTCTTGAAATTGTGATCATTGTGTTATTCCGTGAGATCATGTGTTTTCAAAATTGCCTGGACCAAAAGATAAGACTACTTCTTTTCACAGACAGAGGAAGAGAGGATAGTTTTTTAAAGAGAAGGCAATGCCAAATGTAGAAGAAATAAGAAATGAAAGGTCAAATGTAGAAGAAATATAGTAAAAGTACAAAAAAAAACTATACAGCTGATGAAAGGTCAAAAACCAATGAGATCCCAGACGTGAGGAAAGAAGAGAGCACGTTTTAGTTCCGTGTAAGGTTCTTTGTTTATATTGATCGTTCATGTTTCCGTAAAAAATTCATTGATCCTGTTCCGAAGATTCACTTATTATACCACTAAATAATGTTTTTTTTCTATTGGATGGATTTCATGAACAATTTTCTAATTAGCTGAAAAGGAGTGGCATGGTTTTGAAGGAGAACTGTTGTAGGTTGAATTGAAATTGGAAGTGGAAATTCTCCATGAGGTTTCTATTGTGCATTTTATTTTCTGCATTTCTAATAACTACACTGAAATCTGCAATCGCCAAAGATGTCTACGGTAAGGAATTTTCGTTGATGACTTCGCTACAGTAACTGACGAACCACAATCCACTTCTTAAATTCAGATCCGACGACATGCGGTCTACCTGGACCTGGCTTCAAGCCTAATAAATTGAAAGCGTAAGTCACGAAAACGATTTTAAAAGCAGGAAAAGGAGAGATTTTTAATGTTGACAATACATGTAGATAGGATTTAGGACATAAATTGTAAATCACACGGGAAATGAGGAATGACTTCTACTGTTACAATGGGGCTCAGTTCACCTGACGAGGCGACTCTTTACATCCATAAGGTTGACTACTTCTACTCTTTCCTCTAAGACAAAACAAAGTGGAGTTATGAAGTTTTTCCGAATGAAATTACGAGATGAGTATTTATATCGATGCGAATGAGGACATCTACCTTACTTCTCTTATTTCTTCACTAGTATGAGTTTAAAGAGTTATCTCTTTAGGGAATGATAAGGACTTTCTTCAGTGGAAATGTAGTTGGTGTTTTGCATTTCCCTGCTTTTCTTTGCTTTCAAATTTTACCTATTAATGGAGAATGGGGAATCCGGGATAGAAAATGTCCTCCGGACGATGTCTTTAAAGCTACTTTAGACTATTCCTTCCTATTTCCCACGTACGACTGTCCTTGAATGTTAAATACGTAGCCCTCTTTTATTGATTTGCTTGAGCAGTGGCCAAGATTTGTATTGACATTTATCAGCAGCTAATCTTTCGCTGCTTTCGCCTTCGCCAGAACCTGGAAAAATTAAAGCAATTAGTGATTTGTTCTTTCAAGCACCTCATCACCTACAGAAAGCATCCAAGCGGTAGGCAAACTCAAACCGCAACGCACTGTCTTGTGCTTACCTCATTAGCTAGACTTGGTAACGGAACATACCACCACGTACCTCAACTACGAGTCACAAGGATTTTGTAAGGACCTGACTGAAGGGTTTCTTTACAGGGACGTAACGGAAGGGTTTTTCATAAGAACCTGACCGTGCCCTTGTGACTCATAGTTGTGGCACGTGGTGGTCTGTTCCGTTACCAAGTCTAGCTAATGAGGTAAGCACCAGCCAATGTGTTGCTGTTTGAGTTTACCTGCCGTTTGAATGCTTTCTATAAGGTGATTGGTCGCTTGAGAAAATAAATCACTAATGGCTTTGATTTTTTCCATGCTCTGACGAAGGCGATAACGCCGAAACGTCAGCTGTCAAAAAAAATCCTCATATTTTCCCCAAAACTTTTGGGTGATCTTCAATTGGTCCAGCCTTCATATTCATACCAATATTAGGAAATCAAAGGAAGTTCATTTTAGAAAAGCAAGAAACAAGAGAGACATTGATAACTACTATTCGGCGGACTATAATCCTACTGCTGGTGATGAGACCGAGGAGGACGAGAACGATCCGATGCGAACAAAAGTTTCCAACAGTTTTCATACCATTAGTTTTAAAATTTAGCGCGGAAATTTGTGAGCAGCAGTGAATCACTACCAACCAGGCGTACGCGTGTCTAATATTATTTTTTTTAAAAGGGCAATAAGTATTAGGCTTATGCATAAGTCACCCGTTAATCTTCAAATGATAGAGCATAAAACTAAAACTAAAAAAAAGCATATGCATAGGCATGAAACTTATGCATCAACCTAACCGGTAAAAAAGGACAACGATGAGCGTAAATTGGTGTCCAATAGGAATAACAACACACCACAAAGAAATTATGAAGTTCTACAAACGTAAACTATAAGCACTACTTTTTCCATGCGTTATCGATCGGTTATCGACTTAAACTGAAAGTCATGAAATGTTCAGGAAATACAGACATCAGTCGAGTCTTTTTCTTTCCCTTGGAAATACGGTAAAAACTCAACTATTTTTCGTAGCTGTTTTTCATAGATGCGGAAGATTTAATTCACTTGAAAATTAAAGCGCTCACAGTGTGAAGTTGAAATGAGCACGTAACACTGGCGAAAAATAAAAATAACATAGAAATGTTGTGAAAATGAAAATAATATAATATAAAGAATGTGATAAATATATCCGTTCCAGATAATGGGAGGTGAGAGAGCTGTGAAAGATGAACTGCCGTGGGCTGCTGCGGTTAAGAAGACTCTTAAGAAGAAAAGTAAGCTTGAACCAGCTGCTAATTTCGAATGTTTCCAAATGTGATTTCCATATGGTGCACGAATGCGTGTGAAGTGTGGTGGGACGCTTATATCAAGCCGGCACATAATCACAGCTGCTCATTGTTTCATGGAGGACCTGAATGGCACTGTAAGGCAAGTTGCTAAGGATGATCACAAAAATCTCCACTTACTAAGCTTGATTTTGTTTTGTTCTTATATTTGAACGAAGGTTGTTTGACAGTCATCTTTTTTCTTTGGAACTTTTTTTAAATAGATCTGGATTTGTAGCGTTGATAATATGATTCCTGAGGGAGATGTTCGGAATAGGGCCTCGGTTGTGATCGGTGGTACTTGTCAGAAAGTCGACAAAAAATACAACTGTGCTGAAGAAGATGTTGTTTCCGTGTTCCAAATTAAGAGGTAAGCTTAAAGTAAGGAGAGTACTACTGGATTTAAAATACGGTATGAAAAAGTCTCCGACGGTTACTGCATACATATTGTTGTGTTCGCGGCGAATAGCCAGAAAAAGTGCTTGATAATGAGGATGAATAATGTTATCTATCCTCCTTTTCCTGACTATTTACATTCAGAAATTTAGCGCAAATTGTTGAGTGCCTTAAGGAACCCCGAGAAGTTTGATATTTTAAAATTGCTTTCAAGAAATTTTGTTTGGGTTGCTAGTTTCTTTTGAGTTGAAATCAGGCATCGTGGGCTGATATTTATCTGAGCAGTAGTAAAAATAGCAAAGAAAAATATCCAGGAGTATAATGAGTCCTAGAGGCAGCAGATTACTTAACGGATAGACAATTTGAACCCACGAATTGAGGATATGAAACCTGGTAAAGTGGACTAAAGGTGAAGTGTAGAGACCCATTGAAGCAACAACTATTTTTCTGGATTCCCTCCGAGTAAGGGATTTCATCATAAAAGAAGGAGGAATAAAGTTGTTTGATGTTAATCAATCCGTTATAAATGCTCGAAGTCCTGATCACGCTGATTTTTTTCGTGAAACAAATTTGAGCAAAGAGTTTCCCTCTGAGTAACGTGAACTAACGGCCTTAGTGCTCCTGATGCCTTTATTTCTGCATTTGTTTGATGGGAGCGTTTTGAGTTTCAGCGGGAAAATTTGTAAATTGTGTCCAGAAATTCAGAAGTGGTGGAAAGAAATTAGCTTGAAGTTTTCTTCACCTCAAATCATATGAAATTTCATCACGTAATCCTCATTAAACTCACTTGACTCAGTTCCAATATTTTAATGGATCACAAGGTGATTTGTCTGCTAAACTTCATATGTTAAAAGTCTTAAATTCAGATAAGATACCTTGAGTCACTTTGACCTTTTTTTTGGAATGAATTCATTTTTCTTTTAGAGATTTGTTCTAGAAGGATGAGCTATTAAATATGAATTTGAAAGAAAATTTACTACTATAACATTGCAACGTAGTAATAATGTATCATCTGTAATAACAGTAATATGATATACTACTTAATAGTAAAATAATTAATTTTTTACAAATATGACAAAAACCGACCATCAGTTACATTTTACCTATTCCTACAAGTTTTTGAAAGTTTTTTTCAAAAAGAAAGATTTTTGTAAGGATGGTGGTGCATATTAGTTCATTTTCAATAAAAAAAAAGAATGTCCAGTATAATTCTAACTTTTCAAGTATTCGTAATGATCCCATTGAGTTCTTGGGAATTTTTTTTTTCAGTTTCGGAGACAAATCAGTAGAAATTCTACTGATCACGGGAATTGCTCTGCTTCAGAAAAAATGCTCCCTTCGAACACACTAACAGTTTTTTGTTTCTTGTAATAAATGCTCCATGCGGATTTAAGCGGAACTGATCCTTAAAAGAGTTGATGCACATAATATAAAATTTAAAAGAAACAAATCCCAAAACTTTTGAGAAACATTTCAAAATTTTGAACTAGACACCTTTTTCCCCACTTAAATGTAAAAAGAATGTAAGATTTAAAAACAAGAAACTTCTGTTTTTTCAGAGCATCTTATAGAAGTTTTTTCGAATATGGAAGTGAGTTTACACATGACTTCGCGATTCTTGAGCTAACTGCTGACGTTCCTAAACATATCCATCATATTTGTCTTCCTCACATGAACAAGAAGATCGATATAAGTGATTCATCGTTGAGAATGAGCTCATTTGGATGGGGCAGCGACCGTGAGTTTGTCCTACTTGTACGGTTTTTTTCCGCATGTATTATGCTTATACATATATTTTAAGCAAAAAAAAATCTCAGTTCGGTGCCGTTCCTCCAGAAAGTGATGTTAGGTAAAATTTTGTGATTGATGGAGGCAGCATACCAGAAATTGACGGTGTTGGGATCTTTTCTCGGCGCAAAAATGGCAGTAGAGGGCGGCTTATCACGGGATCATGCACAATTTCGAGAAGTAAACAAAAAAAAGGATAAATCGTTTTAACGTTTGGGTGAGAGAACTGAGCATAGCACTATACTCGTAGTTGTGAACTATGTGCACTCGTGCAACTGTCTTTTCCCTTTTAGATCAGAACACAGTCATGGTATGCTGCCTTTAGACATTAACAATTTTGAGTTGTTTCGAGTTCTTATTGGTTTAAGGTGTGAAAATGACTGAAAAGGAATGCAAAAAATTCTACCCCAAAAAGTTGGATGACACATTCTGCACCTTTGAACATCCCGACCGAAACGTTTGCCGTGTGGGTGTTTGCGCCTTTTTTTACAGATTTTTTTGAATTAAACTTTATAGATTTTTCCAAATTAAGTTGTGCTTGGAAAAGTAGAGCAATATAGTTAGTCGTTGTTCGTTCGGAAATAGGGTTTTTGAAAAGAATCACTCGATGGATTTTCTTTATCTAATGAAAAATAAAGTTATAGTCGAATCAAAACGACGTGGACGACGGTGCAGTTGCGTAAGCGGGAGCGCTCAAAGCGGTGCGGTTGAGCGTAGCGGTTAGGATTTAGTGGGGATCCTTTCTGGCACTCATCGTTGTAGTTTACGATGGTTGCACTCGATCCCAACCGTTAGCCCAACCGCACCGATTCGAGCGCAGTCGCCTACGCAACTGCAGCGAGCATCATCTCGTTTTGATCTGACCATAGCAGAACAGGAATAGGTAAGGAGTGGGATCGTAAATGATCGCGTGGAATGAACAGTTAGCATAAAAGTAATGGAAATGTTCAAGAAGTCCTACATAAAATCCTGAAAAGCTATTAGTTTTTGTCGATTTAATTGTTGCCGCTAAAGAACCATTTCTTACATCTATTAGATTGCGGTCATTCTAATAAGGTCGCCTAAAAAAGTGTATTTGTTTGTAGCTCGCATTAATGGGACATCTTACATCTAAAAAAGAAGATAAGTTTATTTATTTATTTATTTATTTTACTTGAAAACACATATAGGTGTGCCAGAAAACAGAAACAAGAGACAGCAGAGCTCTCTAGAATTTCAACAAAGTTTTAATTTTATACAGAAACGTTGGCCCTTCATTGCACATTGCATGATGGGTTTCTCACTTTCTGCTACAGAAAGCAAGAAATCCTAGAAATATTGTGTCCAAACCAAACATCACTTCGACAGTTAGATTTTTTTCGTAGAAAAGAGAAGGAAATTGAACTATGTAATACTTTTCCTTGCGGTAAGATCAGGCATTTCTCCACTTACCGTAAGTGAAAGGTTCTATTACGAGATTTCTTCCCCAGATCCATGACCAGAATGAATCGATATTAGGTGAGTCTTCTAGGGCTGAATAGCTATGCTCAGTCTTCAATTTTAGGGCGATAGTGGTAGTGGAATTACAGCAAATATAGGCGGCAGAACATATCTTGCTGGAGTAGTGTCTGGTGGAAATCAATGCGATGATTTGCTAAGCGGCAGTGAAAAACCAGAAGCTCAGGTACCTGATATAGCAGATATTCTTATAAAAATTTAACTAATGTAAAAAGGATGACTTTTTCTGTATTGTATGTAGATTAATCTCTTCTCGGGATGCTCCTCTTTTTTCGACTTCAAACCAGAATATCTTCGAGTTTTTCTGAATACTTGTCTACCGTTTGAAAAAATACTTAGGAATGGGAGCTACAAGGAACGAAGTCATTATTTTTTCTAAATCCAACCAGAAGATAAGCCTGGTTGTTTGTTTTTAGAGTTTGACATTTTTCTGACCTGGTAGAAGTGAAAGACTCGGGTGCCTTAGAAAGGTTTTCCGTCATCGACCGCTGAAGCAGAGTGTATCCACCCGCGGCTACATTCCGCGCTTGTGAAAATTCCCTGGAAAAATCCCCCATGTTTGATTTATGAAAAACAAAAAAAAATAATCATTGAACAACACATCTTATGTACTTCTGCAGTAGTTATACTATCCTATAATTTAATTATATTCGAAGCCGCTTAGTTTCATTTTTTGTGCATATTGTGCTGCTGACATTGTTCTAAAGCAGGAACCTTCTACATCGTGTACTACGTTTCTGTGCAGAACGAAATTTGTTAGGTTCGACTTTTAATCTGGCAAACGTTTTGGCGTCCTCGTTTTCTTCGGAGCATTAGAGGCGGTAAAATTGTGGTGTGAGTTGAACATCGTTAGTTAGAGTTGTGCCTCTAATATGCATAAAAATAAAATAGGTAAGTAGATAATAATGGATAAAATAGCACACGATTTTAATCTACAATGCGACGATACGAAAAAAAAGTCGAATGTTGTGCTTTTTGAGAAGTGTCCTTTTGATATGAGGAGACGGTGGTAGTGCATTCCAAGCTTTTTCATCTTTCATTAATGTTTAGATTTTAAACATTTGAATAATCGTCAGTGGTTCTAAAGGGAGAAAAATATCGATTGTGTTTGCAAAGTTTCTAATCTTTGCACATCGTTTCATCAGAATCAACTGAAAAAATCCATTATCTGTGAGCACTCAACCATTTTAACAGAATCGAAAGCTCCGATCACATTTTTATTTTCTTTTGACTAATTCATTGTTGTTTAAGGTCAGCACGGACGTTACTAAGTATGCTGCTCTAATCGATACTGCTTGGCTTGGAACGAAAAAATCCAAGTGATATGAAAACGTTCTTCTCATAAAGTAGCTTTGTCTTCAAAGGTTTCTTACTATTAGATCTGTGGGCTGATATTTTTCAATCGAAAGAAAATAGGCGTTTTATAGTGTGTGTGCAGTGTGTCGCTGTCTACAAGCCGAATTCTCTTGAATATTTTTCATGCAATAAATAATTTCGCTCGATTAAAGTACGGCATAATGATTTTTGTGTTCTGTTCCCTATGAGAAAATGAGTACATTTCTAATAACCTTGAATAATTTGCATGATTGGGAAGAGGTTATTCTCACACTGCGAGGTTAGCAATACAGGGCGATCCACTCGCTCAAAGACGCACCGCTCTCTCGATTTTTCAAAGTCCGTCACACTTGATGTGGATCACCCATATACTCGCTAAGCAAAATTCCATCAATCAAAGTGATTTATTGGACACAAAAGGGTAAGAAACCACAACGGAAGTGTTTTCGAGCCAAAAAAGGCTTTTTTATCCTCAAAGAATTACGTGAGAACAAATCCAGTCGTCAATAAAGTGGTGGAAGAGCTCGTCTCTCTGATCTTTGACCTCTTATGCTGCATGGACAGCGTGGCATTCCCATCCCTTGGGAGCAGGGTCAAGCGTGTGTTGAGAATTTCTCAACAAGGGGTCGTAAGAGGGGTGTTCTTTCGGGGGGGGGGGGGGGGGGGGGGGGGTCCTAAGAGGGGGTCGGAAAATTAAGAAAAAATTTAAGTAGAGGTTGGAAAATCAGAAAAAAATGGAAGGAGCAAAGAGAAAAGGAAGACGGGGTTGTGGTTTTCAAACAAACACATATTAAAGTGTACAAAATGAAGTGTAATTTAGGTATGCGACATTCAGCAGAAAAACAGGAGTGAAAACTGCTTCTTTTCAGACGTAGTGCTGAAACTTGAAGGATGATGAGCAGTGAATGGCATGTTTTTATCGCATGTCAGAAGATATTCACAACTGAAACGTATTCTAAAGCTTTTTTTCAGGTCCCGATATCTGCGACTAAAAAATGGAAGAATTGTCTCAAAGAAGAAAATACGTCAATGATGCATATTCAGTACTTGAGTTCTGTTTAATATAAAAATAAATGATATAGAATAAATAAATTTTTTTAATATTCGAATAAACGATTGAAGAAGACTCGCTGTTGCAGTTGAGGAAGACTATTGTAGCATAAAAAGTTAGGAGAAAAAGAGGGTACACAAACCAAAAAATGATTTCTAAAAATTTATTCTTCATAATTCTGGTAATAAAACTACTGATTTTTGCTTCTACAACTTTTTGAGCCAATCTTGAAGATGGACGATTAGCATTTTTTGCTGCTCTAACTGATGCTTGATGACGTCGGAGTCGCTTCGGTGGCACAAACCAAAACAATTGAAATCTTGAATAAATTTGATGCATAATAAATAAAGTGATAATGTTGTGATGTGATAAAATAAGAAACCAAATATTTTAAATGCAATTAACTACCTGAAAGTTTTTGTTCTTTCAAAAATCGACTTTTTGTTAAACCCATCAAGTCCAAGCACTACAAAATTACAGTTCTACAAAACAAAATTACAAAATTACAGTCTGCACAACAAAATTGTGTGTTACTAATTTATATGAAAGAAATGAAACTAACCAGAGGTGACTTCGTTTTGAGTACCATAAAAGGCAATCTTCATAGCTTGCACAGTGCTTTGGCCCTCTTCGTCACAGCCAATTCAATATCAGAAGCTAACAGAAGTGTAAGAGCACTAAGTGAAAGTAGAAAGATAGCTGCAATGAAAAGCAAGTACGGTGGCTCGAATTGGTAAGTGTAGTGCAGACTTATTTATGCGTGATTACAAAGACTTCGATAAGGACATCTGTTAATTGGCCTTTACACGCTCTGTTGAAATAGGGCTGGTGCTGGTAATTTATCAAGGTTGGATCGAGGCATCTCAACGAGATGCCGCGCTGTTTTCATTGAGGCGGTCAGGAATCAATCCCTGCCAACATGTTTTTTTTTGCACTTGGCGTAAAAGAATTTAAAGAGCACATTTCTATTCCTACAGTGAAGAACTTCTTACCTTCAGTCGAAAAAGCAATTCTGATGCTGCTACTGAGCGAAAAAAAGACATCTACAGGCGTAATTAGGGTTAAAATTAGTACAAAGTGGGCTCCACGAGTTTCTGAATATCTACGCTCAAAGTGAATTTTATGCAATAACGCTGGCTGCGATCTGTAGAGAGAGATTTCTCCTATATTTCTACAAAGTTTGGTGCCTCTAGTTTGTTTTGAAACCTGTGGAACATTGTATTTTTTTTTAATAGTTTGGGAAACAACACTTAAGAAAATTTTTAAGGTTTTTCCTTGATGCTCTATCCAAATATGGAGTCGAATTTTTCAACGGCGCTACCGTATCCTCGCAACGGGGAAAAAAGCGAAATCTCGGATTTTCGGCAACGCGTCAAAATCTGTGTGACTTCAAACAAATTTCCATAACTCAGCTCATAGTCTATAAAAACGAGTTCGGTTTGAAGTATGTTGTAGAGGAAAACTTTTGCTATCTTTTTGCAGGTAGTTTTCATCTTTAAAAAAGCTAATTGAGAAGAATTTGAGAAAAATGCCAAATTTCTCAACTTTTTCTCAACTAGGTTTCAAAAAAAACGAGAGGGTCCCTGCAAAAGATTTTCTGACCATTTTGTAGCGCAAATCCTCCTCTACACAGCGCAACTAGCGTTATCTTTTTATGTCTCTTCGTTAGTGAGTTATTCATGTTTATTTCAAGGTAACAAAATCCGACCTGTCCTGCAGTAATTTCCAATTAAGACCTGGTTTTAATCGCTAAAATAACCTCTATATAACACTTGTATGTTACCAACAGTGCTCTAAACACAATTTCAAGAAATTGCCGGTGAAATTTTCTCCTCAGTGACATTTTTTTCGGTTTTGCAAACATCTAGATTCCGGCGGGGAACTCTCATCCGTTCATTTCCATTGTCGATGAGTAAAATTGTTTATTAATAGTTGGAAATAGTGTGAAAATTGTTTTAAAAGGTGTTCTCCTTCTTTTCCAGCTGTTTTTTCGTTTTGCAAAAATAATGGTTACGGCGGGGATCGAACTTTTGTTTATTGTTTAAAGCTTTTATTTTTCTTGATCTTCTTCCATCTGGCACACGTCACGCGGCATCTTGAACATATAATTAATTTCTAGTTATTATTTATTCCATTAATATCGCTGCATTACAATATGTATTTTGTTTTACTTGTAGCAATACTATTTTTTAAAATAATTTATTATTTGTTTATTACATCGTATTATTTTAATTTATTTATTAGGCGCTTATTTGTTTTTTAAATTTTTTTATTATACCCAAATTTTGATTGCGTTGTGGGCAGCTATACTGGTAGGAACGAGATGAGGGGGTCGTTTTTGGGAGGGTCTGCGAGGGGGGGTCGTTTTTAGGACGGATTTTTCCCAACTATACGTTTGATTCTGCTTGGGAGGGTGAAGCTATAGAAGAAACCGGATAACTGGAAGTTCGGCTACTTTTGGTCTTGAATATATCATAATGGAAACACTTACGCCCAATTCGAAATGGTACCCCAACGGATGCCGCGTGAAAACGTTAACATCTTGCTTTGCCGTGTTGTCCTGTGTTTAGTCATGGATTTAGTAGAGCGGGCAGGAGAACACTTCATTTTCTGCTAGTTACATGAAGAGCTGGTCAATTTCCGGGAAAGCGCAAAAAGCATAATCCCGTTACCATAATACTGAAAGCGTTCATCGAAGATGACCGGACCACAATGTCGATGGTCTTCCTGTCATTCATCTCAAATTGCGTCCATTCTGATGGCTTATGGCTTATGCCTTCTTTTCAATGGCTGTAACAATTGTATAAGCCAAAGGGTCTCATATCTATCTTACCTATTTTCGATTGTCATATCTGTACGCTTAGAAAAATCAAGGTGAAATATGAGTGGATTATTTTTTGAGATGTAATCAATTTGTCAGTTTCCTCCTATATATTTCACCATTTTACACTTCTTGCGTAGCACAAAAGAAGCTATTTTTCGCATAGTCTATGGTGGATCTCCTTCGCTATTAAATTAATATCATTCCATATCTATTGGTCATGTGAATATCTTAAGTCCTCCACTTTTATCACGTTGATTCATAAATAACTTCCGCCCAGGTACATGTACCTATTATTATTGTAACGCATACAATTGGTAACTCTAACAAAGAATTTTTGCTATCCTTACGTAGGCAGAACTTCGATTTGTCTTTAGAAAGCGGTGTAGTGTTGAGTACGTTACGTTTAATTTTTCTTGGTCACTTCGAAGACAGAGAATCAAAAAATAAACTTTCGCAAAATGATGCTTTTGGGCATTTAAAAGAGGTAATAGCGTTGCGGCCACAGCTCAAAAAAAAGCAGTCTGCATGGTAAAGGAGTGATGACCGATCAGGCGGCTAGAATTTGGCTTGTCAAATTCTGTTCCGAAATTTGAACTTGATAAACGAACCAAGGGGAAGGAGAGAGAGAGGTGGAGTAGTGAAGGTGGAGACGCCCTCCATATTTTGACGTTTAGTCTTAGATTTTTTTAGTTTTAAGTCGTTATTGATGCAAAATCCGCGTCAAACTACGAGAGAGTAAGAAGAGATGCTCAAAAGGTTAGGAGCGTGTGAAAAGGATCTCGGCAGAATTATACGATGCTAATGCTAATCATACGCTGCATCGCTGCACCATCATAATTCACTCTTTACTAAATTGTTTTGGAGAGTTAGACACATTAACTTCAATTTTGTCACGTGAAGAAATCTCAATTTTATAATCGTACCAGAAGCAAGAGAAATCCTTACGTGAAATATGAGATAGGGATGTATCTGATAGATTCAAATTGCGTGCACAAAATTTTTGTTAAAATGGAACATTCCAGCTTTCAAAAGTAACGGTAATGAGAATTATCGTTGTGCTGTAACTTCAAAGCTGTTTTGTAGCCTAATTTATTTCTTTCTTAATTTATTTCTTCTATATCTATGACTTCTTGGAACATACACGAAGAAAAAGAGTTCAAATTTAGTAAGATCTCTAGACTTTCTGAAGGTAATATAGAGACAAACTCACTCCTTTTTTTATTAGAACACCATACAAAATCCCATGCACTTCTATTTAACACTATTATTCTTTGATTTATTCGCAAATTTCCACACTTCTTCGCATATTTCCTTGTGACAGCGCTGCTTTCTGCGTCTCTGTGGCTAGAGGAACATCCTGGACGGTTGTCTGCGTCTTCATGAACGACTGGAGCGTGACATCTTGGAGGTATGTTCGCGTATCCGTTGGCATATCCACTGGGCACGTCATGTCCTAAAGGCATTCGCGGAGAATCCGCCGGGACCATCTTTACCGTTCCCCCAAAAGGTCACAATCACAATAAATCATCATCAAGGTTAATGTCCATGAGAAACAAAAGGGAACTTATTTGTGACTCAACCTAATACGATGTTCTTCGTATCATGCTCATACGTGTATTTGTATGCGATAGATACGATATCCCAAACAAAACATCATTGTTTCTTTGGAATAGCAGGTTTTTAAATTTCTGACAAGTTTCAGCTCACAGTATGCTATCCATACTAGCTATACTTCATTCGGTTAAGGGAACGGCGCAGAAGCTGACTCTTCGTATGGATTTGTATGGTGTAGTAGAAAAATGGACAATTATATCTTATGCATGTTCTCCTTGCTCTACACTTCATTGTCACACGGATTCTTCCCTGTTTACGACCTTTGCATTTCTTGCAGGGGAAATGAACATAGCAGAATTAACTGGAGAAGAAAGGTTGAAAACTTCGAACAGTCCTTCATTTTACCTGCATGCAAAATTTTTTTGAGATATGAAAAAAAGAATTGGCAATAAAAGGATTGTTTTTGATGAGCATACGTAGATATTACAGGATTGTCTATGAGAATTAATTTGCTCATCTCGTTCAAAAAATCGTATAATCAAATCATTCGTTATTATTTCATTAAACATTATCATATAAATATGTAATATAACAATACAAAATAAGTGTCATATTGAAATATCATTGAACCAGTATGAGCGTCCGGCTAAAGCTGGACTTCAGACTTTCACTGAACTTTCACTGATCAACGAAAATTAATATTAGTGCCGTTTTCTGTGAAATTGGACTCGTGTATCTCCTACAATATTTCTTCCCTTTTTATATTATAACTAAAGGCGAAAGGTTTCATAGTCTTCTTTCTAAAAGCGACAGTTCTACATATGGAAAACATTCGAACTTCGGCTTCAAACACTCCTTATCAATATATTACAGACAAAACTTAAAAGTATCACTCGAAATATGGATTTTCTTCCTGTTTTCCCCAAACACTTCTGGTGTCGGTGCATCAATTCGACGTTATTGGACCCGCTTCTAAAGGTGTCTGGCGCCAGTGGAACCATCACACCCCCTTCAATAGGTATCTGGCGCCGGTGGACCCGTCGTACTCCCCTCCTCCCACCACACGCGGTCATCTCTGGTACATCTCAAGAAGGAAATGAATTGTTGAAGGTATATTTTTGAAGATATCCACTTACGTACAGGTAACTTATTAAACTGTCAACCATATACAACTAAAATAACTTACAAAAATAAATAGGAATAGTTGGTAATAACGGTAATAGTGTTTATAGTGATAGAAATGGAACATTTTCAAGGTAGCATGACCATTCTTTTTCGTAGGACGATCCAAAAAACAACATTTCTTCAAGTCGCCAAGAAGAAAATCTTCTCAGGCTCAGTTTCTCCGTCGACTCAGCGGCTGATGCCTACACGATAGTTAACCATTTTTTGACTGGGTGAATAAACGATAGTATCCGTGACTAAACGATCAAGTTCCTTCTTCTTCATGACTTCTTCATGACTCACTGACCGGCTCGTAAACCCTGATGCGTAATGAAATCGCTATCTTTGCAATGTGCTTACTCCAAGAATCACTCGTTGAATGTCTACGCTTAGCATCCGAACCATGTCCCCGATCCTTAGGGAGTAATAGTTCTAGAGGATTAGACTGGACGCAAGCGAACTTCTCATTGCAGATGCATGAGCACCGCAGAGAGAGATTAAGCAGAGCAGCGAGTTGATTCAGAAGAGGGAAAATTTTGGAATACCCCTGTTTCAACCAGTTTAACTGTAACAACCTTGTTTTTTCCCCTAACAAAATTTAAAATAAATTAAACCGAAAGAATTACTTTATAATGATATAATTGAATTTAAAGAATTTCTAAACGCTACTTTCTAAAGAAGTATCGCTCAGGTACTTCAATTATTTTGACCTGTAATGTAACTTTTCATTACTATCACATGCCATTCTCTTCTTCCATTCTTCCATAGCCATCTGATATATTTTTATTTGATTATATAAATTTTTGTTATCATTAATTGTATTGTTGTAATTTATTGTACTTATTTTTACCTATAAAAGATCATAAGAAAAAAACCATACTATCCGCCTTTTGCATTATTAATAAGGATCTGACAAGTACTATATTCTCTAAAGCTTTACACTTAAATTTTTGGTCTGACATAGTTGCTATTTACTTGTTACTCCTACCTTATCAAGTCTAAAATAGCAGTTCTTTCATCTCCATCTCTCATCTCCATCTCACATCGGTTGAGCGCGGTGAGCCAGTATACCTGCTTGGGGAACTGCCGGTGCTGTAGCTGTAACTTGCATGGAGAGGACATTTTGCTGGATGATGTGAATGGATGCCACTGATATGTATGAACTACCTGCACTTTGATAACTCCACAAGTAGTATAAATATATCTAATAAAATGATGGAGGTTAGAGTGTCTGGCGTTAATCAATCCAT
Organism: Necator americanus; assembly: GCF_031761385.1. Lineage (NCBI taxonomy): Eukaryota > Metazoa > Nematoda > Chromadorea > Rhabditida > Ancylostomatidae > Necator > Necator americanus. Next base: position 8,279,183 of record NC_087373.1, read on the forward strand.
TGTGATGCGCCCACACGTTCACTTCAATTCAGAATCGGGGATGAAGGGCTTGATGAGCACTAGGGCGTATTCGAACCTACGATCGATCGTGCAGACAGCGGAGCCTCTAACCGCTACACTACACCAACCCCAAATATACCTAATATGTCGTAGCAGTAGTAAATTAATAATAGTACATTTATAATAATACACCCAATATCTAATACCTAACTTTCCTGAGTTTTGGTTTTTTGGTTTTTTGTTTAGGATTTTCCACATTTCGTCGTTACTGAATCATCTTTTTGCCGCAATCGGGAACACGGGACTGTTCCCTGCTCATTCTACTCTTTTTGCTGCTTTTTTACTCTGTTTTTTCTATGTGTTTTTTTTGTACTCATCCTTGCACCATCCTTTTTCCTCCTTGAACGTAATAAATAAATGAAAAAACAAATAAATTCAAATTATTGTCTTGTTGCTGAAGTAATTGCTTGAAAATGTGTAATTTTGGAAGATTGACGGACGATTGTGTGAAACATACCAAGCACATACGTTTATGGACAAGAAATTATAATTATATAGAAGGAAGGATTTTAAAGAAATTACGTCTTAAAGTCAACAGAACAAAAAATCAGTAACACTACCTGCCTTTGAAATTATTTGCATTTTTTTGTTAAAACGTTGATGTTGACATAAAAACGATTATATTATCCTACATCCGAAAGAAAACATGCAGGAATTGAATGTGTTCCCGTTGAGAAACGAAAAATAACAATTATTTCTTTTAATTATACAGGCATAGATAAAGATGTGCTAACGTTTTTCAGCTTGCCGGTCAGCTACACTAAGTTGAACATGTTTGCTTAACAAAACACATTACAGTATAAATCTTTGGAAATTTGATATTATTTTTTGTGAAACCCTGGTAAAGCTCTGCTGTAATTATTCAAGTGCGAATTTTACTAATTTGGGTTTTAGGGAACTTCATTGAAGAAAATAATTTTGGAGAATTTCTCTAAAGAAATAGAGCAGTCAAGCAATCAACCTCTGAATCCTTCATGTTTTATCGTGAATGCTATTCGTGTTCAGCAGCTTGGGACCCGAGGTCCTTGTCCTAAACTTCTCGTGTTTTTTAAATTGTAGTAATTTATCAAAGTAAACAAGTAGGAATTTGGCGAAACGTTGTAGCCAGCATTTTCAAATATTATAACAGAGCTTTAGATTTCTGGAAGCTGAAAATATTGCTTATTTTCTGCATAGATTTCTGAGCACTGTTTGTGCTTGGTGATATTATTATCTAATGAATGGAAAAAGCAGCATGCCCATCGCACATTCGCGCGTCAATAATCGTCTTCCATCAGCTGACGTCTTCTAATTTGCATATCATCGTATGTGGATTGTTCGAAGACGATGCATTAGGCTTCGGCTATGGCTGCTGCCGTCGTTTAGAACGCTCGTTTATCAGGATATTTCGTAAATTATGCATATTGGTTAAGCGTAAGGAGACTTATCGCCACAAATCAGCGGCAAATCTTGAATACAATTAGAACAGAGCCGTTTATTTTAGTTTTCGCATTTAAGTAGTGTAAGTTATTCTTGATTTTTTCTCTTGCATTCGCATAGAATATTATCTAGGAGGAAAAAAATCACTATCTGCAATAGTAATATACTTGAAAAAAAATATCACTGTCTTTCTTCTAAACCATCTACTACTATCTACGGAATGGATTGATTAGATTGACTAAGAAGTGGAGAAACTGTCCGTCTTTTTAATTTTTAAACTTTTTCCTTATTCATATAGGTTCTACTTTAGTTATGAAACGTAGTGTTTTTTTAGGGTTGATTCTCCTATGCCCAGTATTTTGTTCATTTAATTTGCCAACATAATTGACATTCTAAATGTACATTTAGAAAGTAACCAAATCTTGTGTAAAGTAGGTGAGAAATCGCTGAGGAGGAAGAATTTGTAATGTTTAATAACTTTCTTTTTTCATACTGTAAATTCAAATATTCACAGGACCGTGTACAACAAATACAGAAAATCAGTCAACACACTCTATAAAAATAAAATTTCTTCCATCCTTTTCACATAAAACATGAAATTTTGTTTTAACATAATAACATTTAACATTTTAACATTAAAAAATGTCTGATATCCCTGTGATATAACTTGAGATTTTTTAAGGCTGATTTTTCTGATAAAACTACTGCGGTAAATTTTTGCATATCTTCGAATTGTAATGTAAGACGACTTTACATTCGTATAGCATCGGTAATAATAAGAATAAGAGTTTATTTTTTATAACTACTTTCAATAAATCTCCCTGGGAAGAGACACTTTTAGGCAGTTTTGCCTTTCTTCGTTAGACGATGGACGATTGTGCAGTTCGACATTCTGCATGTCAAAGCACCGTTGTTCAGGAGCTCATCTTCCTACAGGAACCTTCCGGAACCAACGTTCATCACATTTTGCATTGCTGTCAGTAGAAGCAAAACCAGTATTGTCAGGATCGTTGCCGTTACCCACCGTTACCGCTGACCTTCAGAATCGTATGTATTTCTTCGTCAATGAAGCACGCTTAGCAGCCCACAAGTGTCTGGCTCCTAACCGAAACACTCAAAAACATCACCCCACAAATCTGAGGTGGCGCGGATTTTAGGTCGAGTATTCGTATACGGGATAGTACCATTTCTTAATAATTGGCGTAAAAAACGGCCCCGAAGATGCGGCGCATGCACAAGGCTGGCGCGCTTCAGACGAGCTCGTCGTGGAAAATAGCGCGCCGGAACGCTCGAAGTCGCATCATCCGGGCGGCCGATTTTTATGGCAACTAGGAAGAAATGGACGAAATCTTTCTTCTCTCTATAATCTACGACTCCGTATAGGCATAATCCACTCCATCGTAGATTAAAGGCATCATCCCAGATTGTGGGGTGATATTTGAGCTATGGCCTAGATTTGTATTGATATTTATCAGCAGCTAATCTTTTGGTGCTTTCGCCTTCGTCAGAGCCTGGAAAAATCAAATTCATTAGTGATTTGTTCTCTCAAGCACCTTATCACCTACAGAAACTATACCACCAACCACAGAAAGCATCGAAATGGTAGGCAAACTCAAGCAGCAACACATTGCCTAGTGCTTTCCTCATTAGCTAGATTTGGTAACGCAACAGACCACCACGCGCCACAATTATGAGTCAGAAGGGTATGATCAGGTTCTTATGAAAAACGCTTCCGTCAGGTCCCTGTAAAAAAAAAACTTCCCTGTATCACAACTACGAGTCACAAGGATTTTATAGGGACCTGACGGAAGGGTTTCTTTACAGGGGCCTAACGAAATGCTTTGCTGCTGCTGAACTGCTTTGAATGCTTTCTATAAGGCGCCTGAGAAAATAAATCGCTAATGGCTTTGATACAAAAGAACATCTGCTGTCGGCAACGAACGAGAAAAGAAGTCGTCTACGATGATTGTGAACTCGAGGACTCCTTGTCCCAAGGTGACTGGCACATCGAGGAGGACCCCACTGGACTACGATATGCTGCTCAGAGGATTACGAACCTTTGCCGACTGTGACTGGAAGCCGCGCACGACAAACTTGGATCGAATTTCGAAGACCACCAAAGAGTTGTTGGAAAGAAGAAGGGTTTTGAGGAGGTTCGATCCCAATGCACCGCACACTGAGCGGTTAGAAGCAAACACTAGCTGCAGAAAGCGCTGCAGGAGGATCTTTTGAAATATAGGCACAATAAAATACTCCGCGAATAAAATATTCCGCTAGCAACCTTGCTGAGCGAAGAAGGGACTCGCACGTCTTCTCGTGGTGAGATGGAAATCATTGCGGAGAGGTTTTACTCGAACCTTTTCCGTTCATCAACTTCTGTGTCAAGCTGGATCGTTCCCCACATAGGTTGTATCAAGAGATCTGCACACCACCTGATTTATTCTCCTTTCGGAAATACGAGTCGCTATCATGATTTAAGAGCATGAAACCTGGTTCACCATAAGAAAGGTGACCTTCGGAACTACCGTCCGATATGCTTGCTGAGCGTTTTATACAAAGTGTTCACCACGATCATCCTCACGCGCATTTTCAGGACGCTGAATGAAGCCCAGCCTCAAGAACAAGCTGGATTCCGTCAGGGGTTCAGCTGCTTGGACCACAACCAGACCGTGTTAAGGGTCGTAGAGGTTTGCCGGGAATACCGCCTGCCCCTTCTTCTAACTTTTGTCGACCATGAGAAAGCCTTCGACAGCGTAGAAACGAATGCAATACTGTCAGCGCTGGTCGATCATGTTGTGGACGCGACGTATGTGAGGATATTTGCCAATTGCTACGATGCGCGACTAGGATACAGCTTATCCACCGCCCTCTCAAAATACAAATTAGAAGGAGGGTACGACAAGACGATACTATATCGCCGAAGCTGTTCACGGCAACATTACAGTGGATAATGGGATCACTCTCCTGGGAAGAAAGGGTCATACGTGTTTATGGAAGATTTCTCTCGAACCTATGTTTCGCGGACGACACCGTCCTCTTTTCGAGCAGTACCAAAGAAGCAGAAACGATGCTCAACGAATTGAACGAAGCAGGGAAGAGAGTAGGACTGGAAATAAACAGAAAGAAGACACAGTTTATAAAGAACGCCTACTGCGAGGACGGAGGAATACAACTTGAAGGCCACCAAATCGTGAAAACTTCTTCATACGCATACCACGGACGTTCTATGGAAATGGAAAATGACTTGAAGGAAGAACTGAATATTAGAATGAGAGCAGCATGGGCAGCATTCGCAGAAGAATGGACGTTAGAAGGACTAAAAAAACGCTAGAGTGGATCCCAAGGGATGCTAAACCCCCTCGAGGGAGACAACCAACGGGATGGAATGACGTGTTCGCTATACGGATATACCAGCTGAAATCTCAGCTGCATTCAGCTCAAGGAACTCGTCTACGTCACCAACGAAACTTGAGAACATCTTGGATGACAATGGCGAGGGAACGAAATGAGTGGAAGAGATGCTGGGACCCGCACGTCCAGTGAAGACGTGCCATCTAAGTATCTAAATATCTAAGTAATGGCTTTGCTTTTTCCAGGCTCTGACGAGGTCGATAACGCCGAAACGTAGCTGTCTAAAAAACCCCCTAATTTTTTCTAAACTTTTGGGTGATCTTCATTTGATTCAGCCTCCATATTAATACCAATACTAGAAAATCAAAGAGAGTTCATTTTAGAGAAGAAAGAAAAGACGTTGGAAATGATGTGAAGCAGATTGTGAAGAGAGACATTGATAAAGACTATTCGGTGGACCATAATCCTACTGCTGGTGATAAGACCGAAGAGGACGAGGACGATCCGATGCGAACAAAGGTTCCCAACAGTTTTCATACCATTCTTTTTAGAATTTAGCGCGGAAATTTGTGAACAGCAGTGAATCACTACGAACCGTACGTACCCATGATGTTGTCTAATAATATTTTTCTAGAAGGAGAAATAAGTGTTAGGCTCATGCATAAGTCTCCCAATGCGACTCCTTTGAAAATATTTTAAAAACGGATAGGTCTGGAGATCGACCGTGTGCACCGTTCCCACCATTCGCTCGGCTTCAATTCTCGGGCATCTTATCCGGTTCCTCCTCGCAGGGAAAACTGGAGTGAGACTTGAAACAATCTTTGAATGATCGAGTATAAAACTAAAACTAAAAAAAGTTTATGCATAGGCATAAAACTTATGCATCAACCAAACCGGTAAAAAGGGCAACGATGATGATAATATGATTCCTGAGGGAGATGTTCGGACTAGGGCCTCGGTTGTGGTCGGTGGTACTTGTCAGAAAGTCGACAAAAAATACAACTGTGCTGAAGAAGATGTTGTTCCCGTGTTCCAAATTAACAGGTAAGCTTAAAGTAAGGAGAGTACTACTGGATTTAAAATACGATATGAAAAAGTCTCCGACGGTTACTGTATACACACTGTTGTGTTTGCGGCGAATAAGCAGAAAACATGCCTGATAATGAGGATGAATAATGTTATCTATCCTCCTTTTCCTGACTTTTTACTTTCAGAAATTCAGCGCAAATTGTTGCGTACCCCTAGGAAAGTGGAGAAACGTGATAGTTTAAAACAGCATTCAAGAAATTTTGTTTGGGTTGCTGGTTTCTTTTGAGTTGGAATCAGGCATCGTGGGTAGATCTTTCTCTGAACAGTAGTAAAAAAGCTAAAAATGGCAAGGAAAAATATTCAGTAGCATAATGGGTTCCAGAGGCAGCAGATTACTTAACGAATAGACAATTTGAACCCACGAATTGAGGATATGAAATCCGGGAAAGTGGACTAAAGGTGAGATGTAGAGGCCCAGTGAAGCAATAACTTTTTTGTTTGTGGATTTAGTCCGAGTAAGACATTTCATCATAAAAAAGGATAAGTTGTTTGATGTTAAAGGCATCACCCACGATCTTGAGGTGGTACGGATTTCAGGTGGAGTATTCGTATACGCGATGGGAGACAGACAGACAGACAGACAGACAGACAGACAGACAGACAGACAGACAGACAGACAGACAGACAGACAGACAGACAGACAGACAGACAGACAGACAGACAGACAGACAGACAGACAGACAGACAGACAGACAGACAGACAGACAGACAGACAGACAGACAGACAGACAGACAGACAGACAGACAGACAGACAGACAGACAGACAGACAGACAGACAGACAGACAGAGAGACAGACAGACAGACAGACAGACAGACAGACAGACAGACAGACAGACAGACAGACAGACAGACAGACAGACAGACAGACAGACAGACAGACAGACAGACAGACAGACAGACAGACAGATCAGATAGACAGAACAGATGCAGACAGATCAGACAGACAGACAGACAGTTAGACAGACAGACAGACAGACAGACAGACAGACAGGATCAGATAAGATCATAGACTAGACAGTCAGACAGACAGATAGTTGATATTAGGACAGATGACAGACAGATAGATAGTTTACAGACAGATCAAGACATTGACAGACAGACAGACAGATAGACAGACAGATCAGACAGACAGACAGACTAGACAGAGTAAAAAAGCCAAAGATGGCAGATAGACAGATAGACAGTAGCATAAAGACTAGACAGACAGATTACTTAGACAGACAGACAGATAGACAGATCAGGATAGACAGACAGACAGATAGACAGAAGGTCAGACAGATAGGGTTCAGATAGACAGACAGATAGTTTGATAGACAGACAGATAGACCGAGACAGACATCACATACAAAAGGACAAGTTGACAGACAGACAGACAGACAGACAGACAGACAGACAGACAGACAGACAGACAGACAGACGGACAGACAGACAGACAGACAGACAGACAGACAGGCAGACAGGCAGGCAGGCAGGCAGGCAGGCAGACAGACAGACAGACAGGCAGACAGGCAGGCAGGCAGGCAGGCAGGCAGACAGACACACACACACACGTGACAGGCTAAGCTCGTTATTATATAACATATCCATGATTAATTTCGTAAATCACAAGAGAGAACACTACGATAGAAGAGAACTTGAACACTGATCGATTGTAGCATTGCATGTCACTGATTATTGATTGTTGGGTCAAAGACAGCATTAAACTTTATTCACTGCATTAAAGGAGCTGTAATCAAAGCCGAACTAAAAACTGATGAATCTGCGGCGGAAGCAGCTAGCTACAGCTCAAGAAATCAACAGGCACCAGACGAACTAACAGGGGTTCTCAGGAAAGAACAATATTCAAGGATAAAACACAGAACAAACATGGATCCGAAGAGGAACTACTATGGAAACAGAGAGAGAGAGAGAGAAACTGTGTGAGAGAAAGAAGGAACTAGATAATAGATATGAAACGAGGAGAAACTAGGAGAAAATAGATGAAAAACGCACATTGAGTGAATCAAAACTTTGCTTGCCTGATTTTGCAACTATGTTACTGTATATTGCATCATAATTCTCGAACATTTCTTCCGAAAAACATAAAATAACTGTCACATACGTTTTCATAAACACACTAGTGTCTGTGGTGCACATCGCCTATGTCGATCTAAATCAAAAACTGGATTGTAGGAAATATATTTTGCTTTGTACTGATTAAACTACTACAGTACTACTACCCTTCAAACAAAGACCGTCACAAATACTATTGGTATACTTGTAGACTGTATGTACACCTACTGCGGTATTCTTTGAATGCTTTCTTGCTCCAATCCAGGTATCAATTAGATCTGTATAATGCATAACATCAGTGTTTACCTGAATAGAAAACTTAAGTAATACATCATATGATTTGTAATGAGTTTGGTAAATTTTAATTTGGTGTTAGGCAAACTAGTTCTACATCTCTTATGGTGCTATATTTATGCAGTATCAGAAAAAATCTCAAATGGGCAAGTAATATGGTAAGAAAAAAAAAGACCAATGAACTGTCCGTTTCTTATCAAAGTTCCCAACGAGATCTTTTTCGGGAGGATGACAACTAAAAATCTGACAAACATATTCGCGGCGTACATATTGTGCTCCAGATATTGTTTAATGTTCTGAGGTGGTGTGCCGTGTTCGCTGACTCCTCTCATGAACAGTACAAGGATAAAAACACTGACTAGCCACCGCAAGCATTGTATAGGCCAGTTACACGTTCGTAAACCTCAAAAGGTTCTGAATTGAAGTGAACGTGGGGACGCTTCCCAACCGGATTGATTAACGCCAGAAACATTACCCTTCATCGTTTATTCGAAGCCTCCACACTTAGCTTTTCTGAACATCAAAGCCGCTATCGATTTTCTTCTTTGAGGCCGTCCTCTCAACGCACTTCACGCCGATGGTGTTCCAAAATTTTGTACGCCTAATTAATGACGTGAATAGAAGAAACACTAGCTACTTCATCGCTCAAAGTGGAAACTAATGTGAGACAAGGGGTTGTGGTGGGACTCATCCTGTTCAACTTTCCCGTCGATGACATCATGCGAAGATCCCTGTTGAGTTGAGCAGTGCCCCTTTGATATCACTTAGCACTGTCTCTCCGTCCCTTGGTGGAGTGACGAGTATGTCGATGATGTAGTATGGCCCATAGCAGCGCAAAGTTACAACATGTTGTTAACCTTGTATTGAAGTTAGCTGCAGTCTACGGGCTGGAACTCCACCCTGATAAAAGCAAGAGGGTGTGGGTCTCCTTGAGACGCTCAGCAGGAATCAGAATGAACGGACAATCAATTCAACTTGTAGACGAGCTTTGTCATTGCATGATGAAAAGCGATGGCAGCTACGAGAGATATTTGGCAAAGCCAGCTCAGCATTCCACTCATTGACCAAGTATTTGTGGTCGACCCCTAACGCCAACAAAGACAAACTGCGAGCCTACCTACCCGCAATTCGCCCACTCATGATGGACAGAATTCCGCTGCACCGTCGAAGATGATGAAGAAGCTTCGCTGAATGAAGAGAAAGCTATTTAGACGGTTAAAGCTGCTAGGCCACTTTTTGACGAAGGGTACTACAAGGAAAAACCTTACTCGGGAGTAGATGTGATAGATCAGATGACCCGTAGAAAAAGGCCTTCTGAAGAAGACAAAGACAACCGTCTTCGCTTCTTTGATCACGCTATGAGAGGATCGTCTAATGTTCTAGTCCAACTTGTCCAGAGGATGCTTTCAGACCCGGACTTGAATGGGCCTCTTGGTCGTAAAAGAAACGGAAGGATATGGCAAATCTGAGGATACTTGACGTTGACAGGTAGTTCAGTCGAGGCGTAAAATTGCGCCACTTGTGGAATGGCGGCGAATGGTTAGATTCTATGCGAACTCTAGCTGAAGATCAAACAGGAAACAAACTGGGAATCGAACTGGGAACAGGATCGGTTATCTTTAAGGACGTCATACACTGGCGAACATGTGGGTAACTGCGTTAGGCCATAACATCCTCCCGCCGATAAGATCAAGTAATTCATATACTTCTTGACTTATGCAGGTGGTTTGTTCGTCATGTCATGTACAGTACAATTCAGACCATTCTTAATGACGACTCTTTCTCTTCGCTCCTTTTTCAGACAGAAGCCTTCGACACAAAGTAAAGAAACCATGACCAACATCACCGATGCGTGTGTTCCTTGAACACAGCTCTGCGTAACCTCGATCTACAGCTGGATCTCGCAAAGAATCCACCCATTTTTCACTGATTCATATCATGCGAGACTTGGTGTCTCCCTTGAACCGTTTATCAAAACCGATTGACCAGAGTACTTCAAGTCGACAATGTTCGGAAGCTCAGTGTAGCAAAATGGATAGTTGTTCCCGACGTTTCCACGCTCCCTCTAGGCATTTGAGCTATTTGGGCTGGGGTTTGGCGGTATGCTGGACGTGGACAACAGCACGTTTTTGCAACCTCTCAGTGATTTCCAACACATGAGTGTGCACGTTATGTAGCTCACACGTCCTTGTACCGTATCTTCAGTTGCTTGATTGCATTTAGTGCAAGCATGCAACTGATGATACGTGCAGGAAGCAATCAGACTTGTTTATGAGGTCCCACATTTCCATAAACACAAATAAGAAAGAAATACTAAAAACTCAAGATGAAACTTTATTTCATCCTGAACGCTTACTTGCGAGCCTGGAGGCATCCCATTGAGCAGATCAGTGCACGATGATCCGTAAGAAACTAAACCCATCAGGAATGCCCTACCATTTAGCGATGCAACGATTCCACCACCGCTGTCACCCTGAATTGCAAACTACATAAACAGAATTGCATTGTATCGTTTTGTATTGAAAAGATACTGGATGCATCGATATTTTACCACTATGCTTTTATCAATAACATGCACGTAAAACATCCTTTATATTAGAGGTGTAATTACTAAAATATCACTTTATGTGAATTTTCAGTAAGCAAAAAGTAGTTGAAAAAAATGCAAAAAAAGCAATTATTTTTTGTAGCACTAAAATATTTCTCATATTTGTGATTGAATTCTAAGGATATCTGCATGTTTGTGTGAGGAAAGCTTTATTTAAATAAACTACTGAATTAAACTAATTAGATTTTAAGCAACTTAAAAACGATTAGTGCACAAAGCGAAAGTTCTAGATATAGACTGTTTGATGGCATTTCTCAACCGAAACTGTGCTCGCTCAAACACGAACAAGAAACTATTTGTTTTTTTTGTTTTTGTTGCGAAAATTTCTTTCCGGTTGCGGTCTGCGGAAAGTATTTGCGGACAGTTCTATTTTCTGAGTTTTTTTTCCACTCCATCAATTTAACGTTGTCAAAAACCCACATGACAAACATTCCTATCTGGTAGTTCGCGCGTGCAGAACGTGTCGCTCTGTTTTGAAGGAACTTCCTTCTTGCACTCTTTATCCGTCATTTTCGAACCTTAAAATCGGCCACAAGTTTCTACTGTTATAAAAATCAAAAAACAAAATATAAAAAACTACCCAGGTTTATTTTCTGCAGAAAAGGAGTGGCTACATCAATGAAATTATTTGCCGCTGAAAATATGGATAATTTCGTTAATAGAGGAGGATCGTTGTCAGTTTATTCTTACGATCCGCTCCCCATCCGAATGAGCTTAGCCTCAACAGAGGATCACTTAGTTCATCTGCATCATGTAAATGAGGGAGACAAATGTGATGGATGTTTTTAGGCACATCTTCTGTGAGTTCGAGAATGGCTATATCATGTGTGCCCCTGCAGCCAGTGTTGAAGAAGATGTCGTAAAAAGCTCTGAAAAAGAATTAAATTTCTTATCTGTGACGTTATATTCTAAATTCTACAAAAACCATAGTTTTCTAGGACAAGGGTTAGGTTTATCCATTTCAGGTCAAAAAATATCCCTCACAATAAAAACAGACACAATACATGAACTATCGAAAATAAGGCAACTCTCGTCACCACATACTAAAGTCCCTTGCATTTACAGAGCGTCTTTTTAAGGAAGCATATCCTGTACTTCCATTTGAAGGCATAATCCCACGAATCTGAGGTGGTGTGTTCGTGTACGGGATCGTAGATTATGGAGAGGTGGGTGATTCTGTCCATTTCTTGTTAATTGCCGTAAAAAACGGCCCGGAAGATGCGGCCTGTGCACACGGCTGGCGCGCTCCAATCGAACTCCTTGTAGAAAATAGAGCGCCGGAACGCTCCAAGCCGCATCTTCCGGCCCATTTTTTACGGCAATTACGAAGAAATGGACGGAATCACGTTCCTCTCCATAATCTACGATCCCGTATATGAATAGTCCACCTGAAATCCGTACCACCTCAGATTCGTGGGGTGATGCCTTTAACAACGGTACAACATATATCACTTCTATCTGAACTGAAGACAGCTTTGGGTTGGAAAATTTTAAATTTTTCATCCCAAAGTAGTCTTCAGTGTTGGGAAATTTTCAATTTTCAAAGCAATAGCCTATATCGACTAACCGTTTAAGAAACATTCGCATTCCGAGATCATGCTTGGTGCAGTTATGCTTTGTATTAACTTTCAAACATGTCCTACCAACATATACTCTGAGGTCATCTTTCAGCTCTTCTAGAGGAACTTTTCTGTAAGAGGAGAATAATTACAGAAATAAATATGAGGGAGTAAAAATAAAAATGGAGTAGTGGAAATAAAAAGATAAAATCCTACGTTCAACTCTGGAATCAAAACAAAATAGTTCAGAGTTCTTCTCGTTTTACAATGCTGAAATAATTGACCTGCAATGATTTCCATTTACATCAGTGGGTCGTGTGAAGCAGTGAGCAGCTGTAATAACGTGTTTCTTTGATATTAACGTTCCACCGCACAGTTCTACAATGTCGTTAGAGATTGATTTTTACAACAACATGAACAAGTAAATAAGTGAATAATTTATGATTTGTTTACATCTCATCGGATTTGTCACATATCCAGCCTATCTTGTTTTATTCTCATTGGGAGTTGAAACGAAATCAAAAACATTGTTTTTTTGACTCGTCCGACCTCTTCTGATCTTGAAACAGGAAGATGCGACGAGAGCTGTTTCCGACAACGGCTACCTCCAGTGTGTAGATAAAACATCGACAATGGGTTTCCAAAAATTAAAACATCAATGACAGGAAAACCTTCAAATCCTGTTGTATTTCTTTTCTTTCAGGTGAAATAAGTTGGCGCACCACACAGAAACGAGAAACATCGCTCTTTGTTGTTTGTTCTGGCAAAGAAATCGACTCTTAAGATCGGCAGTGCCCTTATTATGCGTTTTTTTTTCAATCTCATAAACCCTACGTCTCCCTATTGTTTAACGGTCGTCATTCAAATGCGTCACATGTCCAGCCTATCTTGTTTTATTCTCATTGGGAGCATTCATTACACCTAGATAGTTATCTTGAAGACGAGCGATGAACCCTACTGTTGCGTGATGAGAGATATTTCTAATTGTCAACCTTTCAACAGGAACCGTCGATAAGGATGCGCACAGATTAGTTTCCTCCACTACATCCTCAATGCTCTTCCATGCTCCAGAAACTGCTAGTTACGTCCAGTTCTCTGAAGTTACTTTTTTCGATTACTGTAACCACTTTCATTTCTTGATGGCGTACTTGACTTTTAATGGGATATTATATTTTCAACTGTTTCTGAAATAGAGAAACTCAGAGACCGCTAGATTTGACGATTGGGCAAGGATATTGATGAGAGGAGGCGGTGAATTCCTCGCATGATGGAATTAGTTCTGATCTTACGATTCTTTGCGAAAACAAGGACGTGAAGACCTTCGAACTACCATATGCACTGTGTCTCATATACGAATATGTAGTTGTCGAAGAGATCAGAGCAGAAGTTGTGAATGACTTTTTCCATCTCCTCTCTTTTTACAGTTTTCGATCCGTCGTCACATCTTCGATGGTCGCTTTCGATTCGAGCATACATTTACTATTTGTACAAATTGCTTTCTTTCTTCTTTGACAGCTGCAGTGATTCCTTTAACCACTTTTTCATTGCACCTGATGATGCAGGACCTTTCTAAACAGTCGCGAGATTATCTGTTAGACTTTCCCACGGATGGAACTACTATTTGCTGTCACGCAAGAACATCAACATGCGTGCTTGACCATGGCAACGCCCATGTGGAATGAGGAAGTCTGTTCTGGCACAGCAGAAACCCACTGCTTATACAATCTGCGTCTCAGAGCAGAAGCAAAATCGCACAGCATTGGAAGTTAACAAAAAAATCAGTAATTCGACCAATTGCCAATTTTGAAGCCAAACGAATTTTTTCTGGCATCTTTTCAGAGGTAGTAGAATTTTATGCGACGTCTAGATGAAATATTTACAGGACCTTACTTTTTGTCTTCAGAAAATCGAGAAGCACAGCCCACGGTAGTTCATCCTCTGCTGCTTTGATACCTCCCATCACCTAGAAGGAGTCTGAAGGTTCTTCTCAGTTGCAGTTGACTTGACAGTTGAGTCAGTTAGTTATAGTTGACTTCACAAGCATGGTAGTCATTTTGATCTTCGTCTGACTCAAAATTCTTGCTCTTCAAACTCTTAAGAAAAATACCAAAAACTAATCTTTAGGGCGGAATTTTCAAAAATATTCAAACAATCAACATTCAGGTTTTCTAGATTATTTCTTATCACTACAAAGATAGTTTTCGTTACATAGCCTATCGTACTATAAAAATGTGCAGTAAATTCATTTGTAATCTCCATGCATTATTTTCTCATATAGGTATATTGTTTGGAAGCCAGCAATCCGTTTCTGTTTTTAGAGGGAAAAGGAGTGCCATACATGGATGTTTGTGCTAGATTTTTCAATTTTTTTTTAACTGTTGAAAAAGAGCCCGAATCGTTTGTGTCATCTAATATTAAAAGGAGTATAGAAAACTGGTTTGTATGTTTCTTTATTTGTGTTTTTTATGAAATTCCAATTCCTACTAGATCTCAAGAATTGACGCGCCGCAGTTGTGCAAAGGCTGAGAGTGTTAATGTTTGGAGCCTCCATGACGGTATACCGCCTCAAAGCGGCGCGAAGTTAGCTCAGGAAGGTACGTTTTGTTGTACAGGAGATGTATACAGGAGGTACGTCCTGTGGTAAGGTCTCCCAAGCCGAGAATTAGTTCGACACATCCGACATTCCGGCATCTCGGAATCGGAAGCCTAGCTAAGAGTAAGCCACTACTAAGATTCGCAAGTTTCTTAGCAAACCGTCGCAAGGAGGCTCCCTGATCCGTATAGGTTGGGCAAAGACCTGCATTTGCGCATGAAATCTAAGCTTATTATGGGAAGGCTGCTTAGTTTGGGGAAAAGCCTTCTTGACACTTTTCAGTACCCTGCGCACTGGGCCCTCCCGCCATAGATCCGCCGTCGGTGAATATGACAACCGATGAGGCGATCAAATCTCAGGTTGCTCAAAACGTGTTTGACTCCGGTCCAAATCGACATATAATCGACGGTCCCAGACTGTGTACTCATAGCGCAAGAACAGTGCCCACGGATGCAGACCTATATGCCCTTCGCGGAGCTGCAGAGCGCATCAAATTCCACGTGATTGCTCTGCAAGAGACCAAGAGCAGAAAGAGCGACGTACGATATATGATTGTGCACTCGTCATTAATCGAATCTGCGTTGAGTTTCTTGTGCCCATCTGCCGTCCAATTTGCCGATTCTCACAAGACCCTGCGACCTCATCTGCAAATACAAACTCTTGACGGATTTTTCAAGGTAAAACTAGAAAAGGCTACAGAAGGGGTATACAATATCGGAAATTCTGGAGAGTTTCGAACCTTTTCCATTCTTCACCTCCTGTGGGAAGCCCAACCGTCAACACTGGTGGAGCTCCACCACGGATTCTCTCTTCGGAAGTGCGGGTCGATCAAAAGCGTGAAACCTGTTAAAGCTCCAGGACCTAATTTTATATCGGCAAACTTTCTTCGGCCTGGTGGCCATCCGATTCATGTAACTCTAGCAGCGCACATGACGTCCTATCTTCAGAAAGAAAGGATTGCAGACCAGTGGAAGACCTCGCGAACCGTTCTTATCCATAGGAAAGGTGACTGAAGGAACCTTCGAAACAACCGTCTAATATGCTTGCTAAGCGTATGTAAAGCCGTCCATGTCGAAGGTCTTTGAGGTTTGCCGGGAATACTGGCTGCCTTTGTTCTAATCTCCGTCAACAATGAGAAAGCCTTGGTGACAATCTTTAAGAACGCGGTGGTTTATCAACCCCGCTAGTCGGTGAAACTGGTCAGTTGTTTTCCTTTTAAGGTCTTGCGTGGTGTACTTGGAACAATATCGAGGTTTGGCGAGGAGAAAAGAGGAGTTCGATGAGATATGCATGGTGTCAAAGACCTCAAACCATTTTCAGGCCTTTGAAAAAGACGAGTTTGTCGAAACGCCAGGCCAATAAAAAGTTCCACCCAAACCTCGTTGGCATAAAAAGGAAACATAAATGAGAAAGTCTTCGACAGCGTAGAAACGAATGCAGCATGTCAGCGCTGATCGATGAAGGTTTGAATGAGTCATATGTGAGGGCATTAGCCAATTTCTATTTCTAGAGGAATTTCTATGATGCACGATGTATCACTACGATACAGCTTTCCCACCTTCCAAACACCATGCCTAGTGGAGAGGGGGTACGTTAAGACGAAACGGTGTTGCCAAGGTTGTCCACTGCTTTTTTACAATGGGTACTGAAATCGCTTGCTAGGGACGAAAAGGGCATAAGCGTTAACGAAGACTCTTCTTCAGTCTTCGTCTTGCGAACAACATCGTTCTCTTTCCGAGAAGTACCAATGAAGCAGAGACGATGCTTGAGGAATTAAACAAAGCAGGGAAGAGGGTAGAACTTTGGAAAAACTGAAAAAAGAGAGAGTTCATGACGTACATCTTCCGTGAGGACGGCGGAGTGCAACTTGAAGGGTAACAAATTGTGAAAACCTCGTCGTACAACTACACTGGACGTTCTATGAATGCGGAGAACGACATGGAGGAGGAACCGAATAGAAGAATGAGAGCAGCATTTGAACCCGTCGGAGAAGACCAATTGACAGACCGAGAGTTCCCTGTCCATCTGTTCGACTTGACAGTTCTTCCATCGCTCTGTTATGCAGCAGAGACGTGGGCAGACACCGCTGCCACATCTAGCAAACTATTCACTACCCATAGAAGCATTGACAGATGTCTTCAAGGGTTCAACAGACGCACTTAACCGGTCTTCGCAGCCCCGACTTAAAAGAAGTGTTCCGTCTTCATGACGCAACAGAGTATATATCGAAAGCAAAGCATAGATGTGCTGAATGATGAGAAGGATCGACGAAAGTGGGCCAAAAGAATGCTCCCAAGAGTGAATCCCAAGAGATGCTAGACGCCCTCGAGGCAATCCCACAACAAGCACTTACTCTTCGCTACATGGGTGGACCAGCGGATCCAGTTCAAAGACCTCGTCAACGTCACTCACTGAACTTGAGAACATCTTGGATGACGACGACAAGCGAACGGATTGCTTAGAAAACATGTTGTGGCCTGCACGTCCAGTGAAGACTGGCCACGTAAACGATCTAAACTAGTCCAAGCGAATGTTTGAGGAGTGAGATAGTTTACAAATCTTACTTGAATGTTCAAAAATCCTAAGAGTTGCTACTAACAAACGTTATTTCCTAAAAACATGCTCTCGCCTTGGCTTCAAAATAGTTTTGCATCCACATAAAAAAGTCTACTTCATTCAGAGGCTTCCTCAAGAGGGAACCTTTCTTCCTTTAGAATGTGCAAATTTACTACTGATACACTTCTCCATATGCTATTATGTTCAGTTTGAGTAAAGCATGTTGCGTACTAGTAATTGTGCATCTAGATAAAATTTTACATCAATTTTATTCCTACAGATTTTCCATGCTTCGAAAAATCTCTCACCTTATGCCGCATCGGATCGTTATCATCTTCCTCTAGAAGCTCACTGTCGCTGAGTTTATAATCATCTTGGTAGTCATCATCCTTCTTCGCTTTAACGTGGTGATCCTCATGCAATATATGATGCCGAAAATGGAAAACCATGTAATCTGCGTTGCCTTATAAAGCTCTTGTAGCAATATTTTTGTTGTTTTGTTGTTGTTCTCATTTAAAACGTGAATATCTCAACAAGCTTACTTATCATTCTCATTCTTCACATAGTTCGGTCCCGGAAGGCCACAAGTTTCGCGATCTAGACTATTAATTTAATATTGTAGACGGTCAAATAAGAGCTACAAAACAATTTTTGTTCGTACCATAAAGAGCTTTGCTCCACGTGGATGATTCTGATGTTGGTTCTTTTGATTCTATAGCCGGTGACATTTTTGACGTTAAAAAAATTGAGAACATAAGACACAAAAGGCCAATCATTTCACTTGCGTCCTTTGTTACCGCTGGTTAATCTGTGCTTCGGAATTATGATTTTAAAAAATATGAATTAAAAGCGTAGATTACTATTATTACCATGGTAGATTATCAACCGTTGATTGGCAAACAAAACACCATTTTATTAGATTTATTTAGGCAAAAGACAATAGTACCTTATATTCCCCCAGATTATCAAACCGCAGATTTAAAAAGAAGAGTTTCAGATTTTGTATCGTAATGAACATACTACAGCTACTAGCGATCATTGATCAATGTTTGCAAAATCCCGTCCATATTAATTTTCGATGTCAACTGATTTTCTAACTAACCTCCGAAATATTTTTGCCCGTATTGGGAAGTTTTCTGTATCCTTTGACTTTTAATAATAGCATTAATACCTACTTGGTTTGTTGCTGTTTATCTTATTCAAAATAATTTATGCAATTGTTCATGAAATTAAACTGTAAAGAAATTGGAGCGGAAACAAAAACAAAATCATCTTGGAGTATTTATTTGATTGCTCAAGCAAGAGCAGTGAACATATTTAAACAGCCAGCGTTTGGAAACCAAAAAGTATATCATGCTATATAACAACAGGCTTTGTTCGCCTTGTGTATATATGTGTACGTGAGCCTGAAAAACGAATTTCTAGAGAAAGAGTAAAGAGACGGGTGGGTGGATGTGGCTGAGTATGTTGTAGCCACGCGACCGAGAGTTCGAAACCGCCCTAGTGCAAACTTTTCATCCCTCCGGGGTCGATAAATTGGTACCGGACTTGTCCGGGAGGATAAAAACACTGACTTGATCACCAACTGGCCCCTGCAAGTCAATAAGCCAATACGCGTCCCAAAAACTTCAACGATTATGAATTACAGTAAAACGTGTTGCCTTATCCCGAGTGGATTGATACGCCAGTGGCTTTATCCTTTTTTCCTTTTTAAAGTGACGGGTCGCACGACGTCGAATTGGTGCTGAGCGCCAGAAACGGATAAATTGGAGTCAGAGGGGTCCTACGACAGTGAATCGGCAGAAAGCACTGAGAACTGCATAGGTGGGCCGACCATGCAGAAATTGAAGTCAGCGTGACTATTGGTGCAGCATTACCGCGCTCCGGGCGCATATGACAACAAGTTGACGAGATGTTTTGGCCCGTTTCATAGCCATGATAGTTACATGTGTTGCACTTTTCTTCTAAATGATCCCTCCAGATGTCTTTCATCAACACGTTTCCTCATCAGATTGGTCAAACCATTCCTTTAGAAATTCCAAACACTCATACAAATGGCTGCTTAAATTGTGGCTAACAGTTCACATGATGTGACGTAGAATCTTATCTTTATCAGTACAATGATGTCGTTTGTCTTCATGTTAGCAGATTTTCAGCAGGAAAACGAGGAGGAAAAAACATACTTTGAGTAATTTGTTCAAACTGTAGCGAGAGTAGGTGTGTAAAAAGGGGAGGAAAAAAAAAAAAAAAAAAAAAAAAAAAAAAAAAAATGAATCTCCCCCAAAGAGACTATTGATCTTTCATCAGTACTTAAGTTTCCTCGAAAAAGAGAGGAAAAGAAAAGAAAATTTTGGTTGGGAAAAAAATTGTAAAAAATTCTGTCAGCAATACTTCATAGAGACTAAAAAGGGGTTAATTCTGTAAAAATTTGAGACCCTATCAAAAATACGTTTTGCGTCTGTGAGGAAAATTTGTCAGCAACTTCTATTACTACACAAATGCAACGAACTAATAGGAAAACGTAGCTCTTCACGGCAATCCTACCATTTTCAGAATCTGGTTTGTGGTTTCCTATCAAAGAAAAGAAAAAATGTTGGGCTTTCTACACTTTAAATACTTGCAATAATTACTTAATATCTTAGACAGTAGGTTGAAGAAGTTACAGCTTTTTGTAACCACCAGAACCTTTTCCAATTCTTGAAACTTAATAGTAGCAGATAAAGAAATTAGAAAGGGTTAGGAAGGAATTTTGACAGGTATTACCCAAAAAACAAGAGTTTAGGAAGATGAAAAGATGAAATTCTTTAGCCTTTATGCCCCAAATCATTTTCATAGATCATGTACGGTCTTCTGCTTTTTTTTGCAAGAGCAAGCGTTGTATGCAGACTCTGTGTGAGGAAGAGTCTAAATGTGCCACTCAGAGTAGCTGCGGGTGGATCGTGGAGAAACACAGTCCGTAAGAACTTCCGCTGTGGTTGTACGATCGATCGGAAGTCCGAATCCACCTTGATAGGAACCAAGTCCTTCATCTCTTCGGAGTTGATAAATTGGTTAAACGATGATTTCATACATTGGCTTGCCTCTCAAGTCATTGTTGGGCTGCACTTGCGTTCGTAAACCTCAAACAGTTCTCAAATGAAGTCGAACGCTTACGCGCATTCCTATACGGATTCATCAACGCCACGCAGTTTATACTTTGTTTCTATTTCTCGTCTCGCACCAGCAAAGTTCTTGTGAGAGCGGGAGGAGAACATGTCGGGTGAAGAAGACAAAATCACGTTAAAGCCAGCATACTACGAGTCTGATGCGGTGAGCGAGTCCTCGGCAAAAGCTAGAATTGGATCTGTAGATCGCGATATCAGGGTTGGTTCCGCTCACCTCCCCCTAATCGTCCTAAAAAAACGGCATGGGAACCGCTCCAGTTCCTACGAGTAACGTTAAAACGCTCCTCCATGTATACGTTCTGGTCCCCTCAGCAACCTATTCGTAGGTTTCACTTGAATAGGCATTCGAGGAGAACTCACTGGCTTTCGACCACGGAGCAGCAGGATGCGGCACGTGTACGAATGTGGAGCGTTACAACAGAAACGTCGTAAAAAACCGAGTCTTTCACGCCGTTTTTTTTTACTATGATTAGGGAGAGATGAGTGGAACCACCTCTGATCTCGCAATCTACGACCCCGTATAGAGTTTGTCCATAGAAATCCACACCTCGTCAGATTGAATTAGAATAAAAACTTTAATTCATTGGAGAAAATCTTAAAGTTTCGTAGCTTTTTTAAAGAAACTACAAAATGAAACATCCAGCATCAGTTTGAATTTGAATTTGAAGTTTATTAAAATAATTTCGCAGTTAAGATATAACTGAAATAGTCAATATACTATTATAAAAAATAGCGGAATAACACGAATGAACCGAACATGAGATTGGCTGAACAACCATCACATACGGGAAACATTTCTGCTTTAAACGTTAAGGCAAAGTTTTTTCTCATTAGGAAAAAGTGAATTCTGACAATTCGTATTTGCGAAAAACCCCGTATTTATATAAATAATTATGCTTGATGAATTCACTACAGTGCTATCCATATATTATTGGCGATAAGGTTAAAGGATAAAGTGTCTGGCGTTAATCAATACACTTGGGATGCGCCCCTACACTTCAATAAAGAATCGTTTAAGGTTTACGAACGTGTAACTGGCCTATACAATGATATTTGCGGTGGCTAGCCGATGAGCCAAGTCAGTGTTTTCATCCTCCCAGACACGTCAGGTACCAATTTATCGACCCGGAAGGATGAAACGCTTAGTGAGCACTACAGCGGATTCGAACCTCTGATCGATCGTGCAGGAAGCGGAGCCGCTAACCGCTCCACTACACCCGCACTTTTTTTAACGACGATAAGACATTGTAATTACACTATCGGCAAAAACTAATTATTTTTATAATATTATTAGAATACCAAATGTATAGTACCGACTCATTAACTAATGCATAACAAAAAGAGCAAATAAGCTTAGCTGAGGTTTTTCACGACACAACAATGTAAACGCATATCGAAATTCAATCCTTAAGAAAGAATCGTCTGATCGAGGCGATTATTCGTACGTCAATGAATTTTCCCGCATAGTTTAACAGTTTTTTTTTAATTCTTAACGATGTTATAAACGTTATGACGTCGTTTGTAAAAGTACGTCGCCATCTAAATCAAGAATGACAGCTCTATTCTTTCAAAAATTGTTAGCAGTGTTAGCAACTACATAGAAAAAGACGCATTCACTA
Organism: Necator americanus; assembly: GCF_031761385.1. Classification (NCBI taxonomy): domain Eukaryota; kingdom Metazoa; phylum Nematoda; class Chromadorea; order Rhabditida; family Ancylostomatidae; genus Necator; species Necator americanus. The sequence goes on from NC_087373.1 coordinate 8,301,549, forward strand.
CAAAAACCTATTACTCATTCAATATATGGTGTATTTTTGTTTCACAATTAATCCGCTGCAGCAAAATCCTTAAAGTTTATGGGTAAGCATGCGTGGTACGGTGGCAAGATCATCCAGAACGTCTATACGGTCGATGGTTTGAAATCGCCGCATGAATACTAAACTTTTTGTCTGTCTGGAATCGATAGGTACCAGATTTCTTTGGGCGGGGTGAGATCACGAAATTGACTGATCTGCATGACCAGACTTTTCCCGGCATGGTATGATAGTGGTAGATGGTTAGCTTTTTGAATGCGTACACGGTGGACTCTCACGCGTCCGCTGCACAAATAAGTTTTCAAATAGAAAATTACAGATACTATAGACGGGTCAAAACGACACGGATCACAAGTGTAGTTGCGGTGCATTTGCGTACGCGCTCGAAACGACGCGGTGGAGGCAGCAGTTGGGACCGAGTTGGGGCCGTCGCAAACTGTAGCGATGCGTGGTGCCAGCAAGGATTTCAAAACGCTCCTAGCCGCTACGCTCCACCGAAGCGTCTCGAGAGAAGCTGCGTACGCAGTTGCGTACGTGCTTCATGTCGTTTTGACCCTACTACAGGCACATTATTAGCAAAACCAAAGTACAGTACACAACTTTATCTCAATGATAAAAGAAAACATTTTCGCGGAAATGACTTTAGCAAATGGACGGTTGATATGATATCAATAGTATAGATATCATGTGTTCAGTATTTCTCACTTGCCTCATTCTCGTCCCATGTACTCACCGCTGACCTCTCAACATCTGATGAAGGATGTCCTACGTTTTTTAATAATCAGCTTACTAACATCTACAGTAACAATGAGCGAAGATGACTACGGTACGACGAACACATATGTCAATTTTTACCTGTCGCCGAATGTCTAATATTCTTGCTTAGATCCCAAGAGCTGTGGACTTCCTACAGATGAGTATATGCCACCTACGGTCATGTCGTAAGTTAATTGAACAATTATAAGGCGAAAAAATTGAGAAAAAATAGTGTGATCAAGGAGTATCTAGCTACGGGACAACTTCGCAGAGTAGAGGCAGACATTGGTGTTTAGAATCCAATCTCGGATCACGTAGGCTGGCTCTGAATAAAGCTGCCATGTAGCGTTCACCTCCGGACCCAAATGGGTATGGGTCCGGAGGTGAACGCCGGTCCGGAGGTGGTGGCCTTGCTTCATCTAAACGCAAGCAGGCGTTCGAGTGTACGCATTTGGAACGTACGAGCTATATAACCTGCACTGTTATACGGCGAAAGCTTCCATACATTGCAAAAAGGTGCTGTCGTCCAGCACACAGCCAAAGCCCATAACCTGAAAGGTCAACTGCCTGAAGGAAGCATGGAATCTTTGGCACCAACAATTCGTTTCGTCACGCTGAACTGCCGAACACTATCGAGTGAACTCCAACGAGCCGCTCTATCCAGACTTCTGCGATATCTCTGTGTGCCTTTTGCTGCACTGCAGGAAACACGCATGAGGGATCGGCCCGTCATCAGCATCGAAAATTACACCATATACTGCGGCGATGCTGATGAGAACAAAGGTGGCTGCGCGATAGCTGTGAGGAACGATTACAAGAACCTGGTGGAGGAATTTGGCTCAACGTCGTCTAGATGCGCCTTTCTACGACTGCGGGATCGCAGAGGACGTAAACTCTGGATCGTAAGTGCTCACGCAGCTACGGAAACAGCTGAAGACAACAGTAAGGACGCCTTCTAAGATGAACTCAATGCGTTGATGTCTAAAATACCAAGCGAGCAGGTGGTCATTGTCGAAATCGACGCAAATGCGAAGATGGGACTCGAACAGCAATCCGTTGTGCTAGGAAAATGGTACTATGCAGCGAAGCGCACGTCGGACAACGGTGACCGTCTGGTCGACTTGTGCGAACAGACGGGCCTCATCATCGCTTCCACGTTTAATAGGAATCATCGACGCCATCAGCTCACGTGGCAGGGGTCAACCCTTTTAACGCCTGAAGAGCAGCGCAGGCGGAAGATGAGGACTCTTAAGCTTAAGCTCGACTACGTTTTGGCGAGGAACATTCCTCAGTCAGATATCCGAAAATCTAGAGCTGTTTTGGACGTCGCGTTCGACTCTAACCACCGTCCAGTTCTTCTCAGCTTCAAGATACGGTTCCACAAGAGAAATGGAGGAGTTCCTCTCCAACCGAAAGTCGACATGGCAAGTCTGAAAGACGATGAATTCAGAACAAAATTCCGCCAACGTGTGTCTATTCATGTTGGAGTACGGACCAGGAAGAAGTATAGCGACGCGGATTCCTTCACAAAGTACACCCAGGACGCTGCAAAGGAAACGCTCCCGGTTCTATTGCCGCGGAAGAAGTTTGCCTTTGCATCTGCTGAAACAAAATCCACATACAATTCTGTATGTGTCGCGCGCAGCGCTGGTGACTTCAACCAGGAAATGCGTCTTAGAAGGAAGCTGCGTCGTCAACTGCAACAAGACCTCGATAACGAGTGAACGTCAAGAGCGATGGGAGTTTGAGAAGGCGTGGGAGGACAAGAACTAACGGAAAGCCTAGTCTACTAAATAAAGTAGTAGCAACGAAATGAAAAGATGTTCCCATGTCCTCAACACTGCTAATGGGGTAGCTGTCGGTGAAGCAACCCTACCAATTTGGAAAGAACACTTCAAGACCTTGCTGAACCAGCTAGCACCGTCAGCTCCTGAACTCGAACACGTTCATAGACCGACATATGCTGTTAACGAGGAGCCACCCTTCCGAGTCGGAGGTCCTAATCTGTATTCAAAAAATGAAGAATGGAAAATCTGGTGGAGACGACGGGATTAGCGCAGAAATGCTAAAATATCTCCCTCCGTCTGGGATTCGTGAGATGACAAAGATCATCCGTTTAATATGGATAGACGAAAGGATACCTGATTCGTGGAGACACGATATCATAATTTTCCTTCACAAGAAGTTATTCGTCAGGACCCAAGGAATTATCGAGGAATCTCTTTGCTGCGTGTTATGTACAAGGTATTGGAGCGCATTATCCTGGACCGACTCATTAAACATCGCGAAGAAACAACGCACGACGAGCAAGCTGGCTTTCGTCCTGGCCGATCTACGATTGACCAGGTGTTCATCGTCAGGAGAGTGATCGAAATCTGGCAGCGGTATTCGAAGCCAATGCAACTAGCGTTTCTGGACTTTGAAGCCGCGTTCGACTCTCCTCACCGAAGCCGTCTTCTCAACGCGCTTCGCGCCGATGGAGTACCTGGAAAGTTCGTTCGCTTGCTTGATGACATGAATCAACGAACAACTGCTGCAGTTCGAACACCAGCCGGATGTACAACACCGTTTGAAGTGATAACTAGAGTAAGACAAGGGGCGGTGGCAGAACCCTACCTGTTCAATTTCGCCATCGACGACATTATGCGAAGAACAGTCGACCAGTGTCCTGCCGACATTGTCTTAGCACCATCAGGGTGCCCCTTGACTGACCTCGAGTATGCCGACGATGTTGTTATATTCGCGGAAAGCAGTACGAAACTTCAACATGTTGTCAACCTTGTATCGAAGCTGGCTGCAGCCTATGGACTACGGCTACGCCCTGATAAATGCAAGCAGATGTGGATCTCTTCGAGACCACGAACGGGAATCAGGGTGGACGGACAACCAGGTAATAGAACTCGTCGATGAGTTCTGTTACCTAGGCTGTACGCTTAAGAACAATGGCAGCTACGAGAGAGATGTTCAGCAAAGATGCGCTAAGGCCACTTCTGCATTTAACTCTTTAACGAAATTCCTGTGGTCGACCCTCATCACCAACGAAGTCAAGCTGCGAGTCTACCTATCCGCAATTCGCCCCATCATGATGTACGGATCGGAGACTTGGGCAGCACCATCAACGGTTATGGAGAGGCTTGACTGCACGGAACGAAAGCTGCTTAGACGGCTACTTGGCTACTTTTGGCCTAGGGTATGCCACAATGAAGATCTTTACGCAGAAATTGATGTGGTTTACCAGCGGATGACACGTGGAAGATATCAACATCTTGCACCGCCATCGAAAGCGGCTAAAGTAAATCGTCTTTGCTTCTTTGGTCATGAATTAAGGAGACCGGCAGATCGCCTTGTCCAACGAGTTCTGAGGAGTTCGTTGGGTTCTGTAAGAAGCCACCTGGCCGAAAACGGTAGTTCTGGACTGAGGTGGTAAAAGAGGTCCTGAGGACACTCGGCGTGGATAGACAGTTTCACGCGAGAGGTAAGGTTTCGCAGAATATGGAATAGCGACGAATGGATTGATTCTGTGCAAGCTCTCGAGAAGGTTGGGCAGAGCTGTGTTCAAAGACAGCACACCACGGCGAAGATGCGGGTAATCGCGTCAGGCCATGATATCAGCCCGCCGATTAAGTCAAGTAAGTAAGTTTTCTTCTTTCTTTTTTTCACTATAAACAAAGACAAAAGATTTCATAGGTTTCTTTCTAAACGCGTCAGTTCTACATTTGGAGAGTATTTAAACTTCAGCTTCAAACACTCCGTCGATACCAATATAATGTAGATACAATTCGAAAGCATTAGTCGAAATTTGGGTTTTCCTCCTGTTTCCCTCGAACAGTTATCAAAGAATGATGTTTTGGCATAAAATGACGTGAAAGACATCGTCCTGCTGATAAAGATAACGTTCCACGTCAGATCACATAAACATCCTGCTACTATTTAAGCAGCCGTTTTCATGCTTGTTTCCACTTTCTGAGAACGGCATGATACCAACTTGAGGCGAACGAAGAAGGAAATAGATACGCAGAGGAGTCATGAAGGTGAAAAGCAACGCTCCTAGTGGCCACGACTATGAAACGGCTTTAACCATTTATCTTTTGCGACATGCACACGAAGTCATTCCGCACCATTTCGACACCGCGGGACCCGTTGCAACCCATTTTATGGCGTTCTGGCGTCGGTGCAGGATCCGACGCCGGTGGACCCGTCACACCCTCTACTGAAGGTATCTGGCGCCGGTGGACCCGTCGCACCTGCTTCTGTAGGTATATGGCGTCGCTGGACCCGTCGCACCCGCCTCTGTAGGTATCTGGCGCCGGTGGACCCGTCGCACCCCATTTTGTAGCTTTCCAGCGTCGAGAAACCAATTCGACGCCGGTGGACCCGTCGCACCCCCCTTTTTGAATTTCGTGACACACACACACACACACACACACACACACACACACACACACACACACACACACACACACACACACACACACACACACACACACACACACACACACACACACACACACACACGTGACAGAATAAGCCCGTTATTATATATCATGATATGTAATGGAGTGCTGTTTTTGTATAGGTGTACTCCACTCACAAGGCTAGAGATGTTAAGGACCAGGTTCTTTAGCCGACATCGTGTTAGACTATTTTGTTGACCCTCGTCTATGTATTGCAAGACTCGCCTATGTATTGCACTTAAAGGCATCACCTCACGAATCTGAGGTGGTACGGATTTCGGGTGGAGTATTCGTATACAGGATCGTATATTATGAAGAGAAGGGTGATTTCGTTCATTTCTCCCAAATTGCCGTAAAAAAAACGGCGCGGACGACACAGCTTCAAGCGTTCCGGCGCTCTATTTCCACCAACGAGTTCGACTGGAGCGCGTCAGCCTTGTGCACGCGCCGCATCTTCCGAGCCGTTTTTACAGCGACAGGAAGAAATGGATGGAATCACTCCCCTTTCCATAATCTACTATCCCGTATACGAATACTCCACCTCAAATTCGCACCACCTCAGATTCAGGGGGTGATGCCTTTAACCATATCCTGTATATATGTACTGTGATACCATCTGCAACTGTTTATAGTATTGTCGTTGTGTTTGCAGCATTCAGTCGTATTTAGTGGTAGTAATCCGTCGTACTGTCAGTGGTGTTTCAGCATAATTAGTCGTCTAATTTTGTAGTGTTGTGATAGAGATAGAGACTGTCAATCCATACTTTCTGCATAGCGTGCTCGGTCTGCAGCACATAAGAGGGGCCGACACAAGGCACAAGGTACAAGAGTACTGATGGATTGTAATGCATTGATTGGCTTAGATAATTGCAAGCCCCTCCGGATCCAGGCAATGATGACCGAGCTCTTAATAAATAATGCTGATGCTGCTGTTTTGGGAACAGACCCGCGGCACGACAGGCGGCGAAAATGAGAAGTGGCACACATACACAGCTATCGAAACAAGACGGACCTCATTAATTCATAAGATCATGATATATGATAGCGAGCTTAGTCCGTGTGTGCGTGTGTGCGTGTGTGTGTGTTTGTCTGTGTGTCAAAAAATTCGAAAAAGAGGGTGCGACGGGTCCACCGGCGTTGGATTGGTGCGCCGGCTCCAGATAGCTATAGAAGGGGGTGGGACGGATCTCGCGGTGTCGAAATGGTGCGGAATGACTTCGTGTGCATGTCGCAAAAGATAAATGGTTAAAGCCGTTTCATAGTCGTGGCCACTGGGAGCGTTGCTTTTCACCTTCATGACTTCTCTGCGTATCTATTTCCTTCTTCGTTCGCCTCAAGTTGGTATCATGCCGTTCTCAGAAAGTGGAAACGCGCATGAAAACGGCTGCTTAAATAGTAGCAGGATGTTTATGTGATCTGACGTGGAACGTTATCTTTATCAGCAGGACGATGTCTTTCACGTCATTTTATGCCAAAACACCATTCTTTGATAATAGAAATAGAAAACAGGAGAAAAACCCATATTTCACGTGATACTTTTAAATATTGTCTATAATATATTGATAAGGAGTGTTTGAAGCTAAAGCTCGAATGTTTTGCAAATGTAGAACTGACGCGTTTAAAGAAGACTATGAAATCTTCAGTTGTAATGTAAAAAAAGAAGGATTGCTGGAGATACACAAGTCCAATTTCATACAACTAATAACACTAATATTAATTTTCGTTGATCAGTGAAGGCGAGCGAAGCAAACACCACAGAAAGTCTGAAGTCCGGCTTTAGCCGGACGCTCAGACTGGTAACGTGATAAGCGCTAAAAGGGTTAAAGATGGTAGCGACAGAATTGCTCTTTCATATGATTTACGGGCCGTTCAAATCGATTACATTCAAAGAACTGCAAAATCGCAAAGGGAAGATGACGAGACCCGAGCACGAACACGTGTGCTGTAAACAAACTGACTGGCAATGGGAAGTACAGTAGAAAGAGGGATACCTCGTCGACGTGACGACTACATCTAGCCCCCTAATTGGCTACACGTCCCTAAGACTCCCTGTCCATCTCATTGACAAAAACAAACTATTATATTTGCACTTATCGAATGATGCTTTTTTTTCATTGGGCCATTGGCTATTCGATTAAGAAGAAATCAGTAGTCTATTCTATGGCATAATAACCATTGTTCTCATTAAATTTCCTTTTCATGCAAGCGATGGCTCTCCTAAAATAACAAATTGTTTCGCTACGACTCAAAGTAGTGAACTTCTTTCTCTTTTTCTTTTTTTCTGAGCGGTTTTTAAAATACAAATTTTAGTTTTAGTTTAGTTGGTAGTTTAGTTTTAGTAAATAATTAATAATAAGTGGTTAGTTTACTTCCAGTAAATTTTAGTTTAGTTTTAGTAAATAGTTAGTTATTTTTTAGTTTTAAAGTTTGAGTTTTAAACAAAGTGGATTACTTCCTCGAGTCATTCCAAAATGATGACATTCTCGTCGCGATTTTCCGCATCTTTCCGCATCGAGGTGTACATCATAAATAACTTCGTCCAACCTATTACGTCACGACATTTTCAGAAGAATAATCGCAGGGTAAAATTTGTTTTTTTTAAAGAAGATCTATCGTTCCTGAAGAAGACGAACTTTTTTTGGCGGAAGAAGAAGTCAATAGGAGAGGAGATAAACGAGAGGTGAAGTACACTGAGAGAAACCAGAGTGTTAACAGTGACTATGAAGAAGAATATGTTGGTGACAAGAGCAATAATAGTGAAGGATTACCGCAAGATCAAAACGATCCAATGCGACAAAAGGTGGGTCGAGTTGAAATCCTTACAAATACCTCGTTTCAACTCAGAGAAGACTCTATGGCTACAAATTCTATCCGATAGCTGTTCTTTCTTATTAAGTATTTCTTCGCTACTTCTTTGTAGCTATTCTCCTAGACTTAATGGATCGCTTTTCTTGGTATATATTAGAATTTTGATGTTGCAGATTATACATTGATATGTGAACTTGTCCCAAAACTGAGTAGTTCCAGGTGATGGGCGGTGTCAAAGCTCTCAAAGGCGAGCTGCCATGGGCAGTTTATATTAACTTGCCGTTCGAAAGTAAGAAAATCAGCATTATATATATAATGTATATATAAATAAATTATATATATATATATATCCCCTCGTTTAACTGACTATGATTCTACTATTTCTTGCAAAATAATTGAAAGGGAGAAAAACTAAGCTTTTTTTAGCGTATGCATTTAATCTATGATTCTTCTTTTTTTTGGTGTCTGCGGTGGAACTCTGGTATCGAAACGGCACGTGCTTACAGCAGCGCACTGTTTTTGGAAAATGGAAGGTTCAGAGGACCCATGCAGGTAAATTTCGAAGATTTTCAAAGGCAAACCCTTATACAGTGATGTTTTTGTTGCATTTGTGTACTTTGTCGTTTCCTCATACTTTATTTTTGTCATCAGTACGAAGAATATGTATCCAGTCGAAAAAGTGATTAGCAAAGGGACAGTCGTGGTTGGTGGGATTTGCTCAAGAGTGGATGCAAAACAGAACTGCACTGAGAAAGATGTCGGCACAGAAATAAAAATTAAAAAGTAAGTTACTCATACCCATATTCATGTTGACGAGGACACCAACTCCACCAGCACTTTTACTGTCGCACGTTCCTAAGAACAGATCCTCTCGAATTTCATATACGGCGTTGAGAGGGTGGTGTCATCTCCTCTCGGTCAGTCTGATGACGTCGTACTTAATCTTCTTACTTTGCGTCATCAGATTTTCTATGGCCGCTTCCGTTTCAAGCGTACGTGCGTTTAAGTGCAGGTCGTCATCCTGATCCCTTTCCTTTTCGGTAGCCTATATGACTCCTGCAACCCCGTCTTTCCTGGCTCTACCGTAAGACCGGCTCCTCGCTTTCGGAATTAGGAGACTCTTTTCTATTGCTGTGACATGCGTAAAACTTTAAAAAGAAGTGGAACTCATAAAAGAACAATGAAAAGGAAAAATAAATAAACACAAGCAAGCACTCCTAAACAGTCCTTTAAAAAACTGCACTGTAAATAAAATCGGGACCGTCTAAAGGTTTAGCTAAACAACTGGTTGAAGAGAAATAGGGCTTGATTCTAACATAGTTATGTTTTCTGTAAAAAAACGAGCAACACCCGCAGTCTTACGATGAGACTCAAGTGTAGCCATTCAACAGTCGCTAGTCGCCTCCAGGCCCTACAGAAAAACCGACTTGATAGATCTCTCACACCTTGACGGACGGAACCAGATTTACCCGGGTAACTATCTATCAATCTCTCCTTCTTCGGCCACACCGAAAAGAGTTTTTCGAAGAGCTTATTACTGGAGATGAGAGTTGGGTCTTCTACGACTCTACCACGCACCAGGCCATCTTCCCTCGGCGAGAAGACCCGCCGACCGCATGCCAAATCGGACTTCCACCTTAAGAAGTGTCCGCTTTATTGCTTCTGGGATTCGAGTAGAATGCTGTTTTATGAGCTGCTCCTTCAAGGTCATACCATCACCGGTTCCATATCCGCTAGTCAGCTCCAGAAGCTCGCATCGGCCGTTCGAGAAAAACGGCAGAGACGAGCTTCGGTGTATCTTCTCCACGATAACCCATGTAGCTAACGAGACCCATGAAAAACTGGAGGAGTTAGGCTGGGACACGGTGTCCTAGCCCCCTATTCTCTCGACCTTGCTCCTCAGTCTACTACTTATTCAGGCTTCCCAAGGCTTTTCTAGCTAAGAAAACCTTCACCAAATATAAGGAAGTCGAACGGGCGGCCAGCAGCTTTTTCGACTCTCAGTTTCCCCAGTTCTGGCAGGAAATGATCGCTGACCTGCCCATTAGGTGCGAAACTGTTGTAACTAATGATGGTGATTATATTATTGATTGATTTCTATTGTAAGCTGACTAAAAATAAAGCAGTAAAAAATGACAAATGGTGACAAGACTCTCCGTCCAGCCTCCTAATACATTCTAATCTCTAACTTTTGGACGTTGTAATACTGTAGAAGCGGTGTTTTCCAAAATCGTTTCTCCCAAGAACATCCCCATTTACTCCAAATTTCGAGTAGCATTATCTTAATAAAAGACCGAGTAAGTGATTGAAGCGGACATCACCCTCGGAAACAAGTTCTGCTTGTATTTGTACGATTTGTACTCTAACACTGCTTTATTCATTATACTTTTTTGTTTCTCTGGATCTTTTCGATCTTTTTTCGCGGTAATGTTGTTTTTTTCCAGTTCACATGGTGATTTTTCTATGAATAGATACTGATTTCAATTATTTTGTACTAGCTGCTGTTTTATTACAAAGATTTTCCAGAGCATTGTATAGCATGTTTTTCGAATATGGCTGCAGTTCTACTAAGGATATCGCTGTGCTTGAATTGACAGAAGAAGTACCGAAAGGCATTAATCACATTTGTCTTCCCCATCGTCATGACATCGATGACCTTATGGATCCTTCAACAAAGCTGTTTTCTTTTGGATGGGGATCGGATCGTAATCTCTACTAATCTATGAACTTTACACTGACAAAGTTTTTAATCAAAACACTTATAGCTACTAAGGAAGGGTATGAAAGTTCTCCTGTTCCGTTCCTTCAAAAAGTGGATTTGGGTGAGTATAGCACAACATGCAAGAAGCATATGCTACTAGATCTTCACGTATCCTTTTTCCATTTAAAAAAATTAAAAGTTTTTAAAATTTATTAGTACAAATCAAGCAAATCAAGGATCAAAAATATAATTACCATGATTACCAGCAACATCACTTAATAACCAGTGTCTCAATGTCCTTATTCCAAGATTTGTTCGATAAAAGCATATCGAACCACGTTTGTGAGGTCAATGAAGTCTTCGGGAGTTTCTGCACGCAAATGCTGGTATAAGTCCCGAAACAGGTGATAGTCGGATGGCGCAAGGTGCGGGCTATAGGAAGGGTGGGGAACAGTTGCATAACTCAGACCCTCCAAAAATTGGGGGGTCACCTTTTGACGTGCGAGATCTCGCGTTTGTCATACAGCAGTAAGACTTCGAAGGTTTTAGGGCATTTTTCGCGCGCTTTAGAGAAAATTTCTATCTTTTTTATCGTATTTGGCCTGTCCTTTTTGTTATTGATTGTGGCTGATAAGTCTGTTATAGCCTTGATTTATTGTAACTTTTACGTCTTCTGTGTGATTTCTGAACTTTAGCCACACGAGCTCATCAAATGTAATGCCCCCCCTTTAACAGAAAACTGATGTAGAGCAAAGTCATTTTCCTGAATGCCTTCGTTGCTTTCATACAATCATGTTTTCATGTTCTACTGTCATGTTAATTACCCAACTTTGAGGTAAACTTTTACCTGTCGTTGTGTCTGGCTGTATACCAAAACCGGCGTGGAAACACAAGAGCAAAACACCACACGGACTGTAACGGCCAGTTTCTGCACTTGCTTCATAGTGCAATTGGCATTGACTACCTGATTATTTACCGCAACTCCCAGAAGAGAACACCACGCGAATCCCAGAATACAGGGAGTAATCTTGCGACCGGGTGTCGGCTTTTTCTGTCGGCTGGTGTTTACGCTTCACGAGGGATCCAGTAGCCAATGTAGTGCAGTGCAGTGGCAGCGAGCCCACGACTCACTCGCAGTGACAGTCCACCTTCTGTACGTACGAAAAAGAAAATTCTGCAATTAGCGACGTTGACTAGAACTGCGCTGCCGCGGTCGGTCAGTGCATGAGTTGCAGTTCGTCCTGAAAGGATTTGCGGTAGTCCATAGACTGCAGGTGGCGACCAATGGTGTTGTAGTAGTATTCGAGTGTTTCCTCCGTATTTTGTGGAGGCATCAGTATGCCCATGGGCGGTGTAGTGCAGTCGGTAAGAGGTTCCACTGTGGCTACAATTGACCGGAGGTTCGAATGCAAGTGCAAACCAGGCGTTTCATCTCTTCGGCGTGCCACACTTGTCTGGGAGAATAGAAAAAAATTGGCTTAGCGCATTGGCTGGCCCCCGCAAGTAATTGTGAGGGTGCACGCGCATTCATAAACTTCAAATATGAGTTCAAGTCGAACGCGTAGGCGCATCCCCATAAGGATTAATTAGCGCCGTGCACTTTATCTTTTATCAGTGTGCAATTTGAATTCGCGGCGAAATGTACACTCATCGAAGAATGAATTGGAAAGAATGATCTCAAACGGGTTGATCTTGGAGATTCCTGTTGCTGTCGTTAAAGGCCTGGAATCAACTCCAAATGGTGAGGTCGGTCACGATGCCTTCTCCGTGTTGGTTTTTTCGGCTGCCTCATTCAATTCCTTCCTGAAACAATTTTCGTAAAGGGTAAGGGTTCGAATTCGAAGATGGTTCATTATGAATTTCAAAAATGAAATTTTATTAATATTTATTATACTGTATTTTATTTTATAATTTTATAAATTTTTGACATGCTTCCTCGCTCTCCTATATAAAAAAAGCTTCGAGAGTGCTCTACAACATGCTGTACCGTTCCAGAACGTTCTCTTAACAAATCAGAATAAAAGTATTAAACCAGGAGTGGGGAGAAAGAATTGCAAGAACCCAATAGACATATTTTATTTCATAAGAGTCTGACATTCCTACATTTTGATATTTCTACCGTAAGCTTCAGGTGTAAAAATGACCGAAGAGGAATGCCAAAAACAGCGTAAAATACATCAAGACACATTTTGTGTCTTTGAGCGTGCCGGAAAAGATGTTTGCCACGTGAGTTTCTGACACGCGCATTCGAAAACATCTACGTCACTGAAATTCTTTTGCAAGTTAGGATCGAAAGGATGGATTTTATCATGTTTATCCTCCTTGCTTTAAAAATCATCATTTTTGAATTTTTCTACAAATATACAGGGTTTCCGTAAAGTGGTGATGCGCATTTGATCGGTCACGCGACAGCAAATAAACAAGATAGTAATGTGAAATCTCCACCAAATCAACGGAAAAAGCCCCACGTTTTCGTAATATGATGCGGAGCGTGCGCACAAGTGATGACGTAACACCACGAGCTGCGCAGCACGACATCAGTCCTCCCCTACGCCAGTAAAAATGTGGACGGTACAGAGGGAAGATTCTATGGCTTGCTAAGTCCGAATCCACAAGAAAACTGCAACGTGAATGTCGGCACGTCTACAACGAACTGCAACCACCTAGGAATTGCATTAATTGGTAGGATACGCAATTAAAGGACACCGTCAGGGCTCTGTCAAACCATCCCCACTCCGATTTTCGAATTCGATGCCCTTAGACTTTTACTTGTAGGGCTAAGTAAAGCAACATGTGTGCAGTGAAGTATCAAAAACATCAATCATTTGAAACAGAGAATTGCACACGTAATAATAACTTTTTTACAGAACAGATAAGAAACATAAAGAGGTTTCCTTTTTAGTTCGTGAAGATTTCACATTTCTATCTTGTTTCATTGCTTTCTTACGAGCGATCAAAAGTGCACCATGACCGGGTGTCAAGCACAGAGTGGAAAGATTTAGGATGATAGTGATGTAGGTATGACGGGTTCATTGACGGAAGAACGATCTTTGCGCTTAGTGTAGCGGGCAGGCCTATTAAGAAGACTTGCAGCGCTGACTATATTCATTTGAATTTTGTTGTAATGGTAACGAATAACGTTGATAGCATTCTGTTAAAAATAGAATTTAGGGGGACAGTGGTGGAGGTGTGACGGCTTCATTGAACGGTAGAAGTTATATAATGGGAATAGTCTCTCATGGATCTTCTTGCAGCGATTTGTTGTATGGTGCTCCTCCATCTGGGCAGGTAAGTCCAGTGACACTTGAATATTGTAAATGAAAATGTTGGGAATTTCTCTTTCACTGAAAAAAGGCATAAAACGAGTCATACTTTTCCATGGATTCCAGTCTTATCAGAAAAATATCAGCAACTGAGTCCCCAACATTGAAATTAGGCAGTTCTTTTTTTTCTTACAAAACGTTTTCCTCGCAAGCATCAAGGATAAAAGGTGAAGTGTCTGGCGTCAATCACTCCGCTTCGGATGCACCAACGCGTTCACTTATCAATACATATACAATACAAGATACGAATACAATACAAGATCAGAATCGTTTCAAGTTTACGAACACGTAACTAGCCTTTGCAGTGACCTGCAGGAGCTAGCTGATGTATCAAGGCAGTGTTTTTACCCAACCAGACAAGTTTGCTACCAATTTATCGACTCAGGAAAGATGGAAGGATTGGTTGGCACTAGGACGGAATCGGAACTCCGATCGATGATGTTGTAGCCACAGCGGTCCTCTTACCAACTGCTCTACCCTACTCCTGCCGCGCGCATCAAATTATATATTCTTTTCATTCTCGTTTTTGGACATCCGACAACGTGCACAGTGATGTCATATTTCTTTTTTATCTTGACAAGTACACGTTCCAAGGTGGAAATGACACTTCAATAGAGTTTTAAACGTACAGTGCAATCTGCTGTCATTGTGAAGTGTATTTATGCTTTCTTGTTAGGACAACGAGGTTTGGATGAAACTTTATTATTGGCCGGAAGTTTCGACAAACAAACAGACAAACTCATTTTCATCATGCTTCTCATTATTGTGGCTAATGGTGTTACCGAACTTCCACGCTTTTGCCAGCCAAATGCTTTTTGATACGCAGATTCAGCATTCTTCCAATTTCTCCAACATAGATGCCGCTGCACGATAGACACCCTATTTGTTAGATAACTCCGATTTTCATGCAATCTACATTCTTAACGAATGGACAAACAATGCAACTGTCGTTCGTAATGTCCACCAATTCAACATCATCTTGCAACTATGCTCGCAGAAGAAGTCCGATGTATAGCAGCAGATAAGGGGTTAGAGAGGAAAGGTATGCACGGTATTTCGGATGATTGCCTTTTTCATGCCAATAGGATGAGCTAACGTTGCGCTTATCAGTTTGTTTCTCGAGCTTTGCTTGCGATACCATTTTACGCTTGCAGTGCCATTGTGCAGTTTTAATTCAGCATTTAAATAAGGCAGCCAACCATTTGTAGGTTGTTCTCGAGTGAGTTCTAAATAGATATTAATAAATAACAAAATAGAACAACCAATAATCGAACGTCTTCCACAGATGTACTGTCGTTATATCGATGATTGCTTCATTGTGACATCAACGCCATCCGGAATGGACGAGTGTTCTAGAATTTTGAATTAACGATCGCAGTACATAAAAATCACTCGAGCATAAAGATAGTTGTCTTATTTAAATGCTCAAATAAAACTGCACAATGGCATTACAAGTGTGAAATGGTATCTCAAGGAAAGCTCGAAAAACATGCTGATAAAGGCAGCGTCACCTCATCCTATTGGCATGAAAAGGCAATTATCCAACAGTAATGTGCACAGCTAGTATAGAACGTGACATATTACTAGAACTAGCAGTAAACATAGCTAGTTCTGAATCCTTAACTGCTGCCTGCTGCTATACATCGGACTCTTTTGCGAGCTCATTTGCAAGATGATGTTGTGTTAGCATCAAGCGACAGTTATTTCGCATTAGATTCTACGATAGGCAATGCTTTTCAGAGTGTTACCTTGTTTGTCCATTCGTTAAGACTGGAGACTACACGAAAACCGGAGTTATCTACTAAATAGAATGCCTAACCTGAAGCGGCATCTAAATTGGAAAAATAAGAAGGATGTTGAACCTGTGTATCGAAGAGCATTTGGCTGGCAAAAGGCGTGGAAGTTTGGTAACACTATTAGCCAATAACGAGAAGCATGATGGAAATGAGTTTGAAATAAAGTGTATGATATTAGCGCAGGAAACTTATGTAATGTAACGAAATATTTCCTGGAGAGGCATTGGAAGCATTCTGGATTTCCGTCAGGAACCCAGCCATAAACAACGAAGTGCTTATCAATTACCAATGACTTCATGCCGTTTGTAACGCTCTGTGAGCTATAAAATTGTCCCACAATTTCTTAACGTTATCCAGATGCTTATTTTATGTGCTAAATCTTGTAACGCAGCAGAACATGTCGTACCACAACTACGAGTGACAAAGATCGATTTTTATAAGGGGCCAAGGAACACGCCCCGTAGATCAGGTTCGGAAGAAGTCTTTTGATATGGTGACCAGTTCGTTTCTGGTCACAATGCTCTCGTCTTTCCTTCTTATTTGATTTTTCATTTTCTGAAAGATCAATACTAATCTTAGCTGTATATCAATCAAATTAGTTGAAAGCTATAGTTCTAAAGGTTTATCTAGGTTGTTACCTTATCTTTTCGCTTTCTACTCTCGAATTGATTATCCCCAAACTTTTTCGATTTCCATCAAACTTATTTTTCCGGTGAAATAATAGTCACCTTTTCCAGCGAATATCACAAACCATACCTCCAATCTCTTCTATTCCAGGTAATGACTGATGTGATGTACTACAGTGCAGATATCGACACAATATTGGGGATAAGAGTCGAAGATAGAAGAAGTCGATGGGAAAGCGTAGGCACAGATTAAGCGAAATATTAGATAACATCAAAATTGACACGTTAAGAGGAAGATTACTGGAAATAAACTGGTTGTATGTGTTATTCATCTATTCGATTCGCCTAGAATGAAATCTGTAGATTTACATTTTTTGAGATTTTTTCGATATGGGCTTGATAGATATAGTTGGGTCAAAACGATATGAAACACGGTGCAGTTGCGTTGAGAGTGGCGTTGGAATCGACCTTCCGGAATTACAGTGAAGGCTGGTTCTAGCAGAGGTCCCTACACGATCCTAATCGCTGTGCTCCACCGTGCCACTTCGAGCGCTCCTTTTACGCAACGGCGCTATGCTTCATGCCGGCTTGACTCTGCTATAGTTCGGCAGTCCTGTTGCATTGCTTTCTCACGAGGTTGTTTACAATTGGGGCAAGATTTTGAAATTAAGGAATAATCAGAGATAGTTAAAAAGGATAAAATCTCTGCCGTATCAATCGACTCGAGATGAGCCAAGGTTTTACTGCAATTCGTAATCGTTGAGGTTTTGGAACGCGTGTTGGCTCACACACGAGGAGGCCAGCCGGTAATCACGTCACTGTTTTCATCCTCTCTGAAATGTCCGGTACCAATTTATCAACCCCAGAGGCATGAAAGGCCTCATTTGCACTGGAACAGTTTCTAACCATCGACTGTGCGACCACAGCGGACCTCTAACCAATCGCGTTACACTCGCTTTATCAGAGATAATTACCGTACAGAAATACATACAGAATAATAATATAATACACATACAGACGAATACAGACGAGATGAATCATACGAATACAGAAGATCTGTCAAATAAAGTTATTATAGAATGGTGAAAAGCAGTGAAGGCTTTAGAGGAGGACATCAATCAAATTAGTTGAAAGCTATAGTTCTAAAGGTTTATCTAAGTCGTTACCTTATCTTTTCGCTTTCTACTCTCGAATTGATTATCCCCAAACTTTTATTTTTCAGTCTTCTTTTTTAAATATTGAACCAATGAAGAAATAAAAAAATCCGGTTTGCTACTTCAATGTTATTACTTGCATCAATATTTTTCCTGCTTCTGATTTGACTGAAAGCTTGTATCAACTCCCTCAATCCTGTGATATTCATCACCATGTTTATATACAAAATTAAAATTAAGAAGGTCGTAATTTTAATCTAGTTAAGAGCTCGAAACCAAATACTTGAACTGTTTTAACTTAACTTAACTAACTTCATGTGTTTTTCTTCGATCCTTACACAGAACTTAGCTGGAAGCTATTCCCTTTTCTACGTTCTGGTATTAAGGCCTCATTCCGGGAGTGAATACCGTTCTTCTCGCATTCCATATTGTTTACAATTGTATCTCTCCGTTTTCGGGACGGAGTCTGAATGGTAAGCGCTAATTCCAAGGAGTTCACATGGACGCCACTGAATAGTTCGCTAACCTTCAAAGTATGTAAATTCTAGCAACTGAATGATTGTAAAAGGACTTAGAATTTAGGTCTTCAATCGCCCCAATCGAATCTGTGAAGCGCAACACAACTTGAGGAGAGCCGAACTAAGCTAATCTCCACAAAGTTATGCTAATTATACTGCAGCTAATAATGAAAGAACATAACCAAAACGAAGGAGAAACTTACGTGGTGTCTCTTCAATGGAATGTCTTGTCAGTGCTTAATGAGGTTTGCGCGTTAGAACATCAAGTAGTTTTCGAGGAAGCTAAAGTCAAATCCAGACAGTGAAAAATCGTCGCTGATATGTTTGTTGTAATATATCATGCGTATGTGAGAAATGTGCAACGATTAAATGCCAAAATAGGTAGTGAAGTACGGTGGGACCGGGATAATCAATTTAAATTCTCGAAATGATTGTGATTCAGCATATGCCTTTTTGACTAGAGCCCCACACCAAGATCTTAAAAGCAACGTATTGCGAAATTGACATTTAGGATCCTTCCACCGAAAAGATAAAGGTTGAGGTGTAGTTCACGAGTATGAGGGTGATCACTCTCAATCTTCCGAAGTGATTAAGAAAAAGGAGTATGAAACAGCCTTGTGTGGTCCTGTCACACTAAATGTCACAACGATGAAACTTATTACGGCCAGTGAAATGCGGGCGACCCGCAACGTGTAAACGATTGTGCGGGTGGGAATTTGACAGATTTTGCTGCTTATTCGAATTGTATTAGCTGGATTGCAAATTTTGATAGACGACGGGGCTGCCCTCAGTCAACTTGATCACCTTGACTCCCAGTGATCTTCGAACTGGTCGAGAGGGCGCCAGTAATTCTTCCATTTGTCCTGATCGCGTGCCAGAGCCACCCAGTGGTACCTCTTTCTGCTTGGGACACGAAGAGCATTACAATTTTCTTTGAAGGACATCGTGAAGAAATCTGACCATCGGGTCGGCTGTCTTCCTGTTGTGCGCTTAATATCGCGGGGAATCCAGTCGCTCACGGCTCTGGTCCAATGGTTGTCGTTAAAGCGCATTACGTGTCCGGCCCACCTTATTTAACTTTTCTTGGCAAACGCGGCAACGTCTTCGATCGCTGACGTAGGAGAGACCTTCGAATCCCGTTCCTCACCTGCGTGAAACGGGATACTCCTAGCATCACTCTCTCAATTGCACGTTCAATGACGCTCACTGCGTTTTCTTCCTGCTTGCGAAATGAACAGGTTTTCGAAGCATAGGTCAAAGCAAAAAGTACGGTGGTGTTGAAGAGGTAAGCACAGAAGCAGATTTTAGGTATTTCACAGTCCTCACATACTATCGCGTAATAAGTTGCATCGTCGAGGAGACCGGATCACCCGAAGCTCTTTCCTACTACTTTTTCTGTACTACTTGGGGGATTGAGCGTGATTGTACTTATGAACTACACTTCTTCCTCTATCCAGTCGCGAAGGGATCCTAGGATTATTATTTTCAAGATACGTGATCTTTTTTGGTCGTGATCACTGACTAACGTTCCGATAAGTTCGAATTCATCACAGCCTGGAAAGGTGGAGTCGAAAGTGGTTTATTCGGACAAATATCTCATCCCAAACAGAGAAAAAAGTCCGCAAATCTGTCTTTGGATCTCACAGGTAGAAGTGGAAGTGCAAACCGTATCACAGGTTCAGAAAGTATTTTTTCCGTCATTATTGGATACCGGGGGGAGCTGGATAATATGATGCAATGCATACGATGGGATCGTTCTGCTAATGAGAAATTGGAATCGCGAAGTCACGCCGACAAAGGTGGTGTACGAACACGTGTTCTGTGCTTCTATGCCTAATTCGAAATCTTCTTCTGTTTGATTGCTTTCATATTTGATCCCATAGTTGCTCTTGTATAATTGTTTAATTTGACAGCATAGCAGACATTTGCAGAAAATGAAAATGGAAGCAGCATATTATGAATTTTCAGAATTTCTCCAACGCTTACATACGGTTGTTTATGCTTAAATCAGAAAATCTTAATGTATCGTGTAGGAATTGCCTGAGCGGTACCTGAAATGCGGCCGTTTCCATTGATTGATATCCATAATGAATTCCACAAAAATGAGGATTGTGCAGCAAGATTTGCTTATCCGATTCACAAAGTAGGGTTTGCATGGTTATCAAAAGCAACGATTCCAATTTTCATTCTATGTTATAAGCCAGGAACGGAGTTGTACATATTTCCTTTACGGCTCATAAGTGATGTGAAATCAGAGCAGATATAGGTTGTTCACAGAAAGAGTGCAAAGTCGTGGTACACAAACGGGCTCAGTATAAAGAACTTTTGCGGTTTTTGATCTACGCAAGTCATATGCGGTTGGCACAATAATTAGTACGTGCCGAGCACGTGTCTATCACTCTCTGGACTGGCAATATCACAGCTACTCGGTTAATGTGCTAGAGATAAGAACTTGGTTTGGACTCTTTTGAGTTTGGACTCTTCCTTACTTCGAATTCCACCTCCTATAAAGTAATAACTTGCTCTGCTCTGAGGAATTTCGGAGAATATTTCAGGAATTTCCCGACTTTCCTAGCTCTGACGATTTCCACAACGTTAACCGTGGTAAAGAGTTTTGTTATTGTGTGTCTGCGAGGTTTTCAGATGGAACCTTTAATTGCCTGACGTTTCGGCTTTTTCGCCGTCTTCAGAGGCCTAAATAGAGGATGACTGGAACAATGTTATGTTTATTCCGTCAAGTGCCACACCACCCTGCGTCAGTGTTTCGATAATCGTTCAGGGTAGTGAAAACAGAAACCTATCTACATTGAAAATGGTCTTACGTTTTGCTCCACCGGATGTGGCACGGCTGGTTGCACGCACTTGCCACTCAGTGTACCAGCGAATGAGTATTACTGCGTGTAGATCACCAGCGACGATATAGATGATTTGATCTACACACAGAATATCAGGCGGTTATAGGTCACTGAGCGGTACAAGTGGCAAGAACTCATTCGTTATCGACAAGCATTCATTCCTATTGTTCATTGAAGGGTTTCTTTTAAGAATAAAAAACGCCTCCAACGTCTTCCTCGCCGATATTTCTGTTTCGTGAGCCAGTATAACGCATTTCACATCGTAATCGTTTCCGTTGTGGGCCTCATGTCTGTGCCTTCCTAGTGGTGTTATCAAACTTTTTCGTCGTTTTCCGGCTATGTGTTCATTAATCCTCACTCCAAGATTCCTACTGGTCCCCCCAACGTAAGTTGCATTGCATATCAAGCACTCAATCTCATATATTACCCCCATTTTTGCGCAGTCGCCTGTTTTCCGTAAGGACGCTGCACCTATAAGCAGAAGAGCGTTACCCCCAACACCATTTCCGCGCAACTTCTAAAAGAACCCGAACCAACTCGCGAAACAGATACAAAATTTAGAATTCTACTATCTGGGGTGTTGTCCGCTTATAACCATCATAGACGACTCACCCTTAACAATCTCACGCGCGAGCAACGGAAGGGTTTCAAGGAAATCCGCAAAATGACTACAAGGAGGACACACGCCTTCCAGTAAGCGATAAGGGTGGGGAATTTGTAGTCATGTCACAGGCTCTTGATCGGGAAATAACAAATCTTCACTTTCAAGATGAAACGATCTATCGCCGCGTAACAGAGAAAGGATTTCTTGTGCAGTGCAAACACTTGAATCATGTATGGATGACTATGGGAAAATCTGCTGGTCTTGACGAACGATTGTCGCATTGTAGATTGAAACCCTGTGCTATTTTATCCATTATAATCTATTTACCTACTTTACTTTTATGCAAATGAGAGGCACAACTCCAACTAACGTTCAACTAACACCACAATTTTACTGCCTCCATTGCTCCGAAGAAAACGAGGACGCCAAAACGTTTGCCAGAATAAAAATCGAAGCTAACAAATTTGGTTCTGCACAGAAAAGTAGTACACGATTTAGAAGATTCCTGCTTTAGAACAATGTCAGCAGCACAATCTGCTCAAAAAAAACGAACTAAGTGGCTTCGAATGTAATTAAACTATAGGATAGTATAACTACTGCAGAAGTGCATAAAATTTGCTGTTCAATGATTATTTTTTTGTTTTTCATAAATCAAAATCGGAGGGTTTTTTCAAGGAATTTTTTACAAGCGCCCACTGTAGACGCGGGTGATTCCACACTGCTTCACCGGTCGATGACTGAAAACCTTTCTAAGCCAACCGAGTTGTTCACTTCCGCCAGGTCAGCAAAATGTCAAACTCAAAAAACAAACAATCAGCCTCATTTTCTGGTTGGATTTTAAAAAAACATTGACTTCGTTCCTTCTAGCTCCCCACCCCAAGTATTTTTTTTTGAACGCTAGACACGTGTTCAGAAAAACTCGAAGATATTCTGGTTTGAAGTCGAAGAAGGAGGAGTATCTCGAAAAGAGATTAGTCTACATACAATACGAAAAGGTTATCCTTTTTACATTAGTTAAATTTTTATAATAATATCTACTATATCAGCTACCTGAGCTTCTGGTTTTGTACGGCCGCTTTGCAAATCATCGCATGATGATCCAAAAGACACTACTCCAGCAAGATGTTTTGCCGTCTATTTTTGCTGTAATTCCTCCACCACAATCGCCCTGAAATTGAAAACTGAGCATAGCTCTTCAGCCCTAGAAGACTCACCTAATATCGATTCATTCTGGTCATGGATCTGGGGAAGAAATCTCGTAATAGAACCTTTCACTTACGGTAAATAGAGAAATGCCCGATATTATCGCAACGAAAAGTATTACATAGTTTAATTTCCTTCTCTTTTCTCCGAAAAAAATCTAATTGTCGAAGTGATGTTTGGTTTGGACACAATATTTCTAGGATTTCTTACTTTCTGTAGCAGAAACGTGTCCCGTGAACCCATCATGGAATGTGCAATGAAGGGCCAACGTTTCTGTATAAAGCTAAAACTAAACTGCTAAAACTTTGATGAAATTCTAGAGAGCTCCGCTGTCTCTTGTTTCTGTTTTCTGTTTTCTGGCACACGTATGGGAGTTTTCAAGTAAAAAAAAAATAAGAAAATAAGAAAATAAATAGACTTTTCCTCTTTTTTGAAATGAAAGATGTCCCATTAATGCGAGTCATAAACAAATTAACACTTTTTTAGGCGACTTTATTAGAATGCCCGCAATCTAATGGATGTAAGAAATGGTTCTTTATCGGCAACAATTAAATCGACAAAAACTAATAGCCTTTTAGGATTTTATGTAGGACTTCTTGAATATTTCCATTACTTTTATGCTAACTATTCATTCCACGCGATCATTTACTATCCCACTCCTTACCTATTCCTGTTCTGCTATGGTCAGATCAAAACGAGATGATGCTCGCTGCAGTTGCGTAGGCGACTGCGCTCGAATCGGTGCGGTTAGGCTAACGGTTGGGATCGAGTGCGACCATCGTAAACTACAACGATGAGTGCCAGAAAGGATCCCCACTAAATCCTAACCGCTACGTTCAACCGCACCACTTTGAGCGCTCCCGCCTACGCAACTGCACCGTCGTCCACGTCGTTTTGATTCGACTATAACTTTATTTTTCATTAGACAAAAGAAATCCACCGAGTGATCCTTTTCAAAAACTCCATTTCCGAACGAACAACGACTAACTTTATTGCTCTACTTTTCCAAGCACAACTTAATCTGGAAAAATCTATAAGGTTTAATTCAAAAAAATCTGTAAAAACAAGACGCAAACTTCCACATGGCAAACGTTTCGGTCGGGACGTTCAAAGGTGCAGAAAGTGTCATCCAACTTTTCGGGGAAGGAACTTTTGCACTCCTTTTCAGTCATTTTCACACCTTAAACCAATAAGAACTCGAAACAACTCAAAATTGTTTTTGTTTGAAGGCAGCATATCATGACGGTGTTCCGATCTCAGAGGAAAAAGACAGTTGCATGAGTGCGCATAGTTCACGACTGCGAGTATGGTGCTATGCTCAATTCTCTTACTTAAACGTTAAACTTTGTAAGGAAAAGTTGAGTTTTTGGCGCTCTAAGATCCCGTTTCCTGAACGATGCAACTTATTACGGCTAGTAAGACGAAGGGGGAATCCGCAGCGTGTGCCGCCAATTGTGCTGGTGAAACAACTTTTGGTGCTTACTTTGGTTGCATTGGCTGGATTGCCGAAGTCGAGCGGCGATGGAATAGCTCACGTTTTATTATTATCACTATTCTGTCTGCTCTATTTATCTATATAAGATAAATACTTAACCTGAAGGGTTCTTTACAAATTGTTTACACAAAAGAAGTAGATAAGAATAAATAGAAAGATTTTCGTAAGGAAGGTGGTGCATATTAGTTCATTTTCAATAAAAAATGTATGTCCAGGATAATTCTAACTTTTCCAGTATTCGTAAAGATCCTATAGGGTTCTTGGAAAAATTTTTGCAGTTTCGGAGAAAACTCAGTAGAAATTCTACTGGTCACAGGAATTGCTCTGTTTCAAAAAAATGCTCCCTTCGAACATTCCAACAGTTTTTTGTTTCTTGTTATCCGAATCGGATTTAAGTGGAACTGATCCTTGAAAAATAGTTGATGCACATAACATACCATTTAAAAGGAACAAATCCCAAACTGATGAGAAACTTATCAAATTTTTGAACAAGACACCATTTTCCCCCTAAAATGAAAAGATTTAAAAGCATGGAACTTTTATTTTTTCAGAGCATCTTATAGAAGTTTTTTCGAATATCGATGTAGCGGTACACGTGACTTCGCTATTCTTGAGCTAACTGCTGACGTTCCTGAACATATCCATCATATTTGTCTTTCTCACATGAATAAGAAGATCGATATAAGTGATTCATCGTTGAGAATGAGCTCATTTGGATGGAGCGGTGACTGTGAGTTTTTCCTACCTGTACGGTTTTTTCCCACATGTATTACATTTATACATATATTTTGAGCTATAAAAAATCTCAGTTCGGTACCGTTCCTCCAGAAAGTAATGACCGGTAAGATTTTGATTTGATTGATGGAGGCAGAATATCAGAAAATTGACGGTGTTGGGATCTTTTCTCGACGCGAAGATGACGGTAGTTGGTGGCTTATCACGGGATCACGCTCAGTTCCGAGAAGTAAACAAAAAAAGAATGAAGCGTCTGGCTTCAATCAATCCGCCTGCGTGACCACGTTCACTTCAATTCAGAATTGTTTGAGGTTTACAGTCAACGTGGAACAAGTCATTACAATGACTTTAGGGGCTACCCAATGTGTCAAGTTAATGTTTTTATCCTCCCAGACAACTCTGGTATCAATTTATCGATGCTGGTGGGATAAAAGGCTTTGCTGGCAACGTGGCGGTTTCGAACCTCTGATCGATCGTGCAGTCACAGCCGGAACTTCTTCTGCGCTACACCCCCCCCCCCCCCCCCTTTGAGTTCTTCAAGTATGCCAGAAAAAAACGTGAGAAGTAGCCTCAGTGTGAAATGTCTACCGACGATTTAATCAGTTGCGCGATAAAACGTGAGCTATTCCATCGCCGCTCGACTTCGGCAATCCAGCCAATGCAACCAAAGTAAGCACCAAAAGTTGTTTCACCAGCACAATTGGCGGCACACGCTGCGGATTCCCCCTTCGTCTTACTAGCCGTAATAAGTTGCATCGTTCAGGAAACGGGATCTTAGAGCGCCAAAAACTCAACTTTTCCTTACAAAGTTTAACGTTTAAGTAAGAGAATTGAGCATAGCACCATACTCGCAGTCGTGAACTATGCGCACTCATGCAACTGTCTTTTTCCTCTGAGATCGGAACACCGTCATGATATGCTGCCTTCAAACAAAAACAATTTTGAGTTGTTTCGAGTTCTTATTGGTTTAAGGTGTGAAAATGACTGAAAAGGAGTGCAAAAGTTCCTTCCCCGAAAAGTTGGATGACACTTTCTGCACCTTTGAACGTCCCGACCGAAACGTTTGCCATGTGGAAGTTTGCGTCTTGTTTTTACAGATTTTTTTGAATTAAACCTTATAGATTTCTCCAGATTAAGTTGTGCTTGGAAAAGTAGAGCAATAAAGTTAGTCGTTGTTCGTTCGGAAATGGAGTTTTTGAAAAGGATCACTCGGTGGATTTCTTTTGTCTAATGAAAAATAAAGTTATAGTCGAATCAAAACGACGTGGACGACGGTGCAGTTGCGTAGGCGGGAGCGCTCAAAGTGGTGCGGTTGAACGTAGCGGTTAGGATTTAGTGGGGATCCTTTCTGGCACTCATCGTTGTAGTTTACGATGGTCGCACTCGATCCCAACCGTTAGCCTAACCGCACCGATTCGAGCGCAGTCGCCTACGCAACTGCAGCGAGCATCATCTCGTTTTGATCTGACCATAGCAGAACAGGAATAGGTAAGGAGTGGGATAGTAAATGATCGCGTGGAATGAATAGTTAGCATAAAAGTAATGGAAATATTCAAGAAGTCCTACATAAAATCCTAAAAGGCTATTAGTTTTTGTCGATTTAATTGTTGCCGATAAAGAACCATTTCTTACATCCATTAGATTGCGGGCATTCTAATAAAGTCGCCTAAAAAAGTGTTAATTTGTTTATGACTCGCATTAATGGGACATCTTTCATTTCAAAAAAGAGGAAAAGTCTATTTATTCTTTCTTATTTTCTTTTTTTTTTACTTGAAAACTCCCATACGTGTGCCAGAAAACAGAAAACAGAAACAAGAGACAGCGGAGCTCTCTAGAATTTCATCAAAGTTTTAGCAGTTTAGTTTTAGCTTTATACAGAAACGTTGGCCCTTCATTGCACATTCCATGATGGGTTCACGGGACACGTTTCTGCTACAGAAAGTAAGAAATCCTAGAAATATTGTGTCCAAACCAAACATCACTTCGACAATTAGATTTTTTTCGGAGAAAAGAGAAGGAAATTAAACTATGTAATACTTTTCGTTGCGATAATATCGGGCATTTCTCTATTTACCGTAAGTGAAAGGTTCTATTACGAGATTTCTTCCCCAGATCCATGACCAGAATGAATCGATATTAGGTGAGTCTTCTAGGGCTGAAGAGCTATGCTCAGTTTTCAATTTCAGGGCGATTGTGGTGGAGGAATTACAGCAAAAATAGACGGCAAAACATCTTGCTGGAGTAGTGTCTTTTGGATCATCATGCGATGATTTGCAAAGCGGCCGTACAAAACCAGAAGCTCAGGTAGCTGATATAGTAGATATTATTATAAAAATTTAACTAATGTAAAAAGGATAACCTTTTCGTATTGTATGTAGACTAATCTCTTTTCGAGATACTCCTCCTTCTTCGACTTCAAACCAGAATATCTTCGAGTTTTTCTGAACACGTGTCTAGCGTTCAAAAAAAAATACTTGGGGTGGGGAGCTAGAAGGAACGAAGTCAATGTTTTTTTAAAATCCAACCAGAAAATGAGGCTGATTGTTTGTTTTTTGAGTTTGACATTTTGCTGACCTGGCGGAAGTGAACAACTCGGTTGGCTTAGAAAGGTTTTCAGTCATCGACCGGTGAAGCAGTGTGGAATCACCCGCGTCTACAGTGGGCGCTTGTAAAAATTCCTTGAAAAAACCCTCCGATTTTGATTTATGAAAAACAAAAAAATAATCATTGAACAGCAAATTTTATGCACTTCTGCAGTAGTTATACTATCCTATAGTTTAATTACATTCGAAGCCACTTAGTTCGTTTTTTTTGAGCAGATTGTGCTGCTGACATTGTTCTAAAGCAGGAATCTTCTAAATCGTGTACTACTTTTCTGTGCAGAACCAAATTTGTTAGCTTCGATTTTTATTCTGGCAAACGTTTTGGCGTCCTCGTTTTCTTCGGAGCAATGGAGGCAGTAAAATTGTGGTGTTAGTTGAACGTTAGTTGGAGTTGTGCCTCTCATTTGCATAAAAGTAAAGTAGGTAAATAGATTATAATGGATAAAATAGCACAGGGTTTTAATCTACAATGCGACGATTCGAAAAAAGTCGAGTTTTGCGCTTTTTAAGAAGCGTTCTTTTGATATGACGGGACAGTAGTAGTGCATTGGAGGCTTTTTCACCCTTCATTAATGTTTAGCTTTTATACATTTGAATAATCGACTATGGTTTTGCAGGGACAAAAAAAATCGATTATGTTTGCAATGTTTCTACTCTTTGCATATCGCTTCATCAGAATCTATTGAAAAATCCCATTATTTGTCAGCACTCAACCATTTTAACAGAATCGAAAACTTCGAACATATTTTTATTTTATTTTCATTAATTCAATGTTCTTTAAGCTCAGCACGGACGTTACTAAGTATGCTGCTCTAATCGATAGTTGGCTTGGAACGAAAAAATCCAACTGAAATGAAAACATTCCTCTCATAAAGGAGCTTTGTCTTCAAAGGTTTCTCACTATTAGATCTATGGGCTGATATTTTTCACTGGAAAGAAAATAGGCGCTTTATATTGTGTGTGCGGTGTGTCGCTGTCGACAAGTTGAATTCTCTTGAATATTTTTCATGCAATAAGTAATTTCGCTCAACGAGAAAACAACTTAATGATTTTTGTGTTCTGTTCCCTATGAGAAAATGAGCACATTTCGAATAACCTTGAATAATTTGCATGGGTGGGAAAAGGTTATTCTCTCACTGCGAAGTTAGTAATGGAGGGTGATCCACTCGCTCAAGGAAGCACCGGAACTCGGACATGGACATTCCATAGCATGACACACTTGATGTGGACCACCCGTATACTCGCTGAGCGAAATTTCATCAATCAAAACTGATTTATTGGACACTAAAAGGATAGGAAATCACAACGGAAGTGTCCTCTAGCCGATATGACATTTTAATCCTCAAGGAAGCACATGTAAACAAATCCAGACGTCATGCACGAGCTCGCCTCTCTGCTCTTTGACCTTTTATGATGCACGGACGGCATTCCTATCCCGGCCTACTAGGATGGTGAAGCTATGGAAGAAGCTGGATAACTGGAAGTTCGGCTACTTGTTGTGTTGAATATATCATAATGGAAACACTTACGCCCAATCCGAAATAGTACTCCAACGGATGCCGCGTGAAAACGTTAACATCTTGCTGTGCCGCGTTGTCCTCTGCTTAATCATGGATTTAGTAGACTGGACAGGAGATACACTTCATTTTCTTCTTTCTACATTGAGAGCGTTCATCAAGGGTGACCGGATTACAATGTCGATAGTCTTCTCGTCATTCACTTTATAC
The DNA here is from genome assembly GCF_031761385.1 of Necator americanus. Taxonomy (NCBI): domain Eukaryota; kingdom Metazoa; phylum Nematoda; class Chromadorea; order Rhabditida; family Ancylostomatidae; genus Necator; species Necator americanus. Next base: position 8,330,943 of record NC_087373.1, read on the forward strand.
CAGTCTGAGTGTCCGGCTAAAGCCGGACTTCAGACTATTAGTGGTGTTAACTTCGCTCCCCTTCACTGATCAATGAAAGTAATAGTAATGGTGTTTTCTGTAAAATTAGATTTGTGTTTTTTTAACAACACTTTCCTTCTCTTCTTTATATTATAAATTAAGGCGAAAGATTGCGGGGCTTTCCTTCTAAACGCGTCAATTCTACATTTGGAGAATATTGGACCAGCTACAAACACTCCTTCGATGCCACATTAATGTAGATAGCAAAATAATATAGATACAATTTGAAAGAATTGCTCGAACTATGGATATTCTTCCTGATTTCCCCCAATAGTTATCATAGACTGATGTTTTAAAAGTAAAATATAAAATGACGTGAAAGACAACATCCTTCTGATAAAGATAACGTTCTACGTCAAATCACGTAAACATGTTGCTACTATTTGTGCAGCCGTTTGGATGCGTGTTTCCACTTTCTGAGAAGGGCATGCTGCAAACATGAGGCGAACAAAGAAGGAAATATGCACACGGAGGGGTCATGAAAGTGAAGAGCAAAGCGCCGAGTGGTCACGGCTATGAAACCGCTGCAACCATTAATCTTTTACGTTATCGTTACGTTATGTTTTACGTTCGCACCCCCCTCCGCAGATATCTGGCGCCGGTGGACCCGTCGCACCCCTTCTATAGGTATCTTAAGCCAGTGGACCCGTCGCACCCCTTCCATATTTATCTGGCGCCGGCGCAAAAATCTGACGCCGTTGGACCCGTCGCACCCGCTTCTATAGGTATCTTAAGCCAGTGGACCCGTCGCACCCCCTTCCATAGGTATCTTGCGACGACGCACCAATCTGACGCCGTTGGACCCGTCGCACCCGCTTCTATAGGCATCTGGAGCAGGCGCACCAACCCGACGCCGGTGGTCCCGTCGCACCCATATTATAGCTTTCTGGCTTTGAGGCAACAACTCCACGCCAGTGGACCCGTCGCATCCCCCTTTTCGATATTCGTGACTGACAGACAGACAGACAGACACACACACATACACACACAAACGACAGAATAAGCCCGTTATTACATATCATGGTCATGATTTGTATTTAAATAACAGCACCACACGCGGTCTTCTCTGGTACATCTCAGGAAGGAATGAATTGTTGAAGGTATATTTTTTGAAGATATTCACTCACGTACAGGTAACCTATTAAACGTTCAACCGTGTACAACTAAAATAACTTATGAAAATAAAAACGAATAGTTGTTAATAACGTTAATAGTGTTAATAGTGACAGAAGTGGAAAATTTTCAATGTAACATGACCATTCTTTTTCGCAGGACGATCCAAAAAACAACATTTCTTCAAGTCGCCAAGAAGAAAATCTTCTCAGGCTCAGTTTCTCCTTCGACTTAGCGGTCGACGCTTATACGGCAGTTAATCATTTCTTGTCTTTGTGAATAAACTTTGGTTCTTCTTCATGACTCCGTTTGACCGGCTCGCAAACTCTGATGCGTAATGAAATCGCAATCTTTGCAATGCTTTTACTCCAAGGATCACCCGTTCAATGTCTACGCTTAGCATACAAACCATGTCCCCGATCCTTAGGGAGTAATAGTTCTAGAGGATTAGACTGGACGCAAGCGAACTTCTCATTGCAGATGGATGAGCACCGCAGAGAGAGATTAAGCAGAGCAGCGAGTTGATTCAGAAGAGGGAAAATTTTGGAATTTAACCAGTTTAACTGTAACAACCTTGTTTTTTCATCTAACCAAATTTGAATTAAATTAAATCAAACAATTGCTTTATAATGATATAATTAAATTTAAAGAATTTCTAAACAAGTATCGCTCAGGTACTTCAATTATTTTGACTTGTAATTTAATTTTTCATTACTATCGCATGCCATTCTCTTCTTCCATTCTTCCATAGCCATCTGATATATTTTTTATTTAATTATATAAATAATTTTTATTATCATTAATTGTATTATTGTTATTTATTGTACTTATTTTTTACTTATACGCTGAATCAAACTATCCGCCTTTTACATTATTAGTAAGGATCTGACAAGTACTATATTCCCTAAAGCCTTACCCTTAAATTTCTGGTCTGACATTGTTGCTATTTACTTGTTACTCCTACCTTATCAAGTCTAAAATAGCAGTTCTTTCATCTTCATCTCTCATCTCCATCTCACATCGGTTGAGTGCGGTGAGCCAGTATACCTGCTTGGGGAACTGCCGGTGCTGTAGCTGTAACTTGCATGGAGAGGACATTTTGCTAGCTGATGTGAATGGATGCCACTGATATATATGAACTACCTGCACTTTGATAACTCCACAAGTAATATAAATATATCTAATAAAATGATGGAGGTTAGAGTGTCTGGCGTTGATCAATCCATGTGGGATGCGTCCCCACGTTCACTTCAATTCACAATCAGAGATAAAGGGATTGGTGAGCACTAGGGCGTATTCGAACCTACGATCGATCGTGCAGACAGCGGAGCCTCTAATCGTTACACTACACTAACCCCAAATATACGTAATATGTCATAGCAGTAGTGAATTAATAGTACTATATCTATAATAATATACCCAATATCTAATATCTAACTTGTCTGAGTTTTGGTTTTTTGGTTTTTTGTTTAGGATTTTCCACATTTCGTCGTTACTGAATCATCTTTTTGCCGCAATCGGGAACTCGGGACTGTTCCCTGCTCATTCTACTCTTTTTGCTGCTTTTTTACTCTGTTCTTTCTATGTGTTTTCTTTGTACTCATCCTTACACCATAGTTTTTTCTCACGCCGTTGAACGTAATAAATAAATGAAAAAACAAATAAATTCAAATTGATTTCTTGTTGCTGAAGTAATTGCTTGAAAATGCGTAATTCTGGAAGAGTGACGGACGATTGTGTGAAACACACCAAGCACATATATTTGTGGACAAGAAATTATAATTATATAGAAGGAAGGATTTCAAAGGAATTACGTCTTGAAGTCAACAGAATTAAAAATCAGTAAAACTACCTGCCTTTGAAATTATTTGCATTTTTTTGCTAAAACGTTGATGAATGTTGACATAAAAACGATTATATTATCCTACACCCGAGAGAAAACTTGCAGGAATTGAATGTGTTCTCGTTGAGAAACGAAAAATAACAATTATTCCTTTCAATTATACAGGCATAGATGAAGATGTGCTAAAGTCTTTCAGCTTGCCGGTCAGCTACACTGAGTTGAACATGTCTGCTTAACAAAACACATTACAGTATAAATCTTTGGAAATTTGATATTATTTTTTGTGAAGCCCTGGTAAAGCTCTGCTGTAATTATTCGAGTGCGAATTTTACTAATTTGGGTTTTAGAAAACTTTATTGAAGAAAATAATTCTGGAGAATTTCTCCAAAGAAATAGGGCCGGCAAGCAAGCTAGGAAGAGGCAAAACTATCCGTGTTTTTTTTTTATTTTTAACTTTAATACTTCTTTTATGTGGGTTCTATGTATTTTAGCCATAGAACAGAACAGGAGTATGAGGAATCTTTGCTAGCGTTGTTTCTCCTATATCCAGTATTCTGTTCATTAAATTCACAAACATATTAAATTTAGAAAGCCAACAAAACTTGTGGAAAATACGTAAGAATTCACAACGGAAGATGGATACGTAATGTTTAATTACCTTGTTTTTTCATACCGAAAATTCAAAAATTCACAAGGTCGTGTACAACGAATGCAGATAATCAGTCAACACAATCTATAAAAATAAAATATGTTCCATCCTTTAATAACACATAAGATGTGTTTGATATCCGTGAGATATGACTTGAGATAAATATCAGTTTTTTTATGGCTGATTTTTCTGAGAAAACCACCACAGTAAACATTTACACGAGTACGAATTGTAATGTAAGACGATTTTACGTTCGTGTACCATCGATAATAAGGGAGAGTTTATTTTTTTTATAACTACTTTCAATAAATCTTTCTGGTCAGAAACATTTTTTGTAGTTTTGCCTTCTTCGCTAGACTCGTTCGTTTGTCGAGCCCCAGGTCAGCTCCGACCTGCCTTTAAGGCTGCTATTAAGATGAGCAAACTTAGCAGCGGTGGATATGGACGGGTTGTCGTGGACCGCGGTCTCGAATATGGCCCAGGAATCATAGTAGCTAGAAAAATCCTCATCGGTGGTAGGCAGCTTTACCTTGCGGAGTTGCACGTTCATGGTATCTGCAGCGGTGAATGGTGGTAATGATGGTAATGAGCCTCCGGACGTGTGTGATGGTGTCAGGGGAGGGTTTAAGCCTGCGGTACGTGGTAATCGAACAAAACGGTAAAAATGGTATGGTTGGGGTGTGGGAACATGGGCAGCATAGAGGCGGGGAATCTGCAAGTGGGGAAAGGAACCCTGTCCACGGGCACACAGGGATCTAGAGTGGCTAATGCCACAACAACAAAGTACCAACACAACAAAAGAGAGGATGAGGGTTCAGGGTCGTGGATGCAAGGGCCATGAGTAGATCATCGGTCTGGCGCGTGCGGATATGCGTTTTGTGAGAGCCATAGGGTAGTGGTGTACGACTTCTGATCCAGGGTTCCTTCCGGTACCCACTACGCCTTCCCTCCTACAAGCTGCACTTAGCGCAAGGCGCTTGAGGACCTTACATCCCAAAATGTGTGCCTTCAGGAGTGCCAGGGCAACTACCGCTATGGAGATTATACCCCTAGGATTGACCGCTCCGAGAATGGGCGGCGGGCGTCGGTGGTAAGACCCAAGGCCGACTGCCCGGATCCGGAGGGGCCTGCGCCGGGCTAGCCACCGGCTGGTGGTCTAGTCTCTCCGAACCCTCCGGACACGTGCACAGGGTCCCATCCCCTGCTCCGATTCCCCTTCGGGGTCTCGGGGCTGCCCCCTGAGCCCACTCCCCCACCCATTTCCTAGTGGTTATAATGTAGTGCGAGTGGTTATGTGCAAGTGGTTTATCCTGATAACGATACTATACGGCAATGCAAAAATACACGACATTAACGGTGAAGGAATATAGGGGCCTGTCACAGGCTCAGTGGTTGTGGTATTCGGCGATAGATGGATGGAGGTTGCAGTTCGGGCACAGGGACAGCCAGCCAGGGTAGATGGTGGAATGCGAGCATGCGGTTGTGGTGTGGCAATCGATCGAAAAAGTGCGAACATGAACACGGAATCACGGCACCACAATAGAGGCGAAAACGGAACTGGAGCCCCGAGTGCTCGGAGCCAGCCCTTATTAACTGCGGCGGTGTGGGAGCGCTACCGTAATAATACTGCTACATTGCCAATTTGGCGCAGCGGTTTTGAGAAAAGGTGCCGGCTGGCTGGGAAAGTCGTACCGGGCACGACATTCGCTAGAAACGCGAAATGAATTCGCTGTTGGTGGACGATTGTGAAGTTCGCCAGACTGTATGTCAGAGCACCGTTGTTTAGGAGCTCATCTTCCTACAGAAACCTTCCGGAAACAACGTTCATCACATTTCGCATTGCTGTCAGTAGAAGCAGCACCATTATTGTCAGGATCGTTGACGTTACCAACCGTTACCGCTGACGTTCAGAATCGTATGTATTTCTTCGTCCATCTACCACGTTTATCAGTCCATAGCGTGTCCGGCCTCCAACCAGAACATTCAAAAGCATCACTCCACTAATACGGATTCAGATGTATGTGAGTATCAGGGACTCAGATATCGTAAATTAGGCACTCGAGGGATGAGTCAATTATGGAGAGGGGGGAAGGGGGGGGTTTTTTTTTTTTTTAAATGGGTTAAAAAAACGCCCGAAAAGAGGGGGCCAAAAAAAAGGGGGTCGAACTCGTCATGTAAAATCCGCTGGAACGCTCGAATTCGTATCCTCCAGACCGTTTTTTATGGCAATTAGGAAGAAATAGACGGAAACACTCTTCTCTCTATAATCTTCGACTGCGTATAGGCATAATCCACTTGAATTCCGCATCAACCCAGATTTGTGGGGTGATGCCTTTAATCTACGATTCTTTTTCCGAACATTTCGAAAACAACCAATACATTGATGGGCTGAGAATCACAAAAGGCGAAGTGATTCCATTTTCTGAATATTTGATTCGTTCTATTTTTATTTCAGTAGAAATCTCAAAGTCTTTATTTGTTATTCATATCACCTTCCGCTGATCGATTGTTAATTTATCGAAAATGACGTGGAATGCTTTCAAGCGACGCATATGCTGCAAATTTGCTGCAAATGCGATCAACACAATGGATTCGTAAGTAAAACATTGGTGCTTGTGGGAAACTCTCAATGCTAAACAGGAAAATCCCAAACGAAATACTAAGTCTGTCCTCCTTGCTTTTTTTCTACGGCTAAAAATTATGCTGCATTTGCACTGACCGACCGATAAGAGAAGGTTTAGGGACCTCCATTCCTTAAAATATGTCAAGCACTTTTTTCCCTCTTCTCTAACAAATATAGAGTTGGAAAAAAGAAAAAAAATTGGGCCATCCCTGTTTTTTGGCTTTTTTTTCGGCTTGAAATATGCTGCATGTATTTTCCAATGAGTGGCGAAAACAAGAGGTTTATGCATCGCCATTCTAAAAAATTATATCAATACCTTTTTTTGAACAATTAATTTTGCCACTAAAAATTGCATCCTTTTCTCCTCTGAGAGGAGTAAAATTATTTTAAAAAAATAAATACGTAACAGATTTGCAATTTGTAATAGATTTTCTTGGAACTGCAGATTTTTAGCGCTAATTGACCGAAATGACAACATTTGAGAATAATTCAATAGTGTTGCTTTTCTTAGTTTATATTCAATATACCATAGAAACTAATCCTATTATCAGGTTATGGATTGGACAATGTTGTCGAAGTTTTTACATAATTCATATCAGTTTGAAAGCTTCTAATAGCAAAGAGCATCCAATCAAAATAAGGCACAATCCATTAATTTAAAATCTGATCGAAGCATGCAAAGCACGTTTTGCATATAGTATATAAATCATTGCAAAACACTCATCACATTCCACTGAACATGTCTCCCCTCTCAACTCCATCCTTTTTAATTTGCTTGCTGCTCTTTTAAATTTATTTTCTTATAATAGCTTTTAAAAACGTTTCAATACTTTTAACGTGTTTTTAACTTAAAGGCATCAGCAAACGAATCTGGGGTTTCAAGTGGGTTGCGCCAATCCCGTATAGTGGATTATGGTGAGGAGGGTGATTTCGTGCATTTCTTCCTAATTGCCGAAGAAAACGGCCCGGAAGATGCGGCTTCGAGCGTTCCGGGCCGCTGTTTTCTACAACGAGTTCGATTGGAGCGTGCCAGCCATGCGCGAGCGTTGCATCTTCCGGGCCGTTTCCGGACTTGAGGACGGAATCACCCTCCACCTCCGGACGTCATTGTATAGGCCACTTACACTTTCGCAAACCTCAAACCATTGTGAATTGAAGTGAACGTTGTAGCGCATCCCAACTGGATTGCTCAAAGCCAGTCTCTTTATCCTTTAAGGGAATAGTATCCTTGAGGGAATGGTGCATCCTCCAAATCCATATTTCATAACTTTGGACTTTAAATGAAAGAAATTCAAGCATTTCATCTTCGAATTCCGCTACTCGAATCACGAACAGCTCCACTGACAAAACGAAACGTCCTCGCCAGCAACTTCAGGCGGTGAATATTTCAGGTTCTGAAATTTTGATCATTGTGTTATTCCGTGAGAGCATGTGTTTTCAAAATTGCCTGGACTAAAAGATAAGACTACTCCTTTTCACTGACGAAAGAAGAGAGGATAGTTTTTAAAGAGAAGGCAATGCCAAATGTAGAAAAAATATAGTAAAAGTACAAAAAAAATTATACAGCTGATGAAAGCTCAAAAACCAATGAGATCCCAGACGTGAGGAAAGAAGAGAGCACGTTTTAGTTCCCTGTAAGATTCTTTGTTTATGATCGATCGTTCATGTTTCCGTAAAAAATTCATTGATCCTGTTCCGAAGATCACTTATTATACCACTAAATGATGTTTTTTTCCTATTGGATGGATTTCATGAACAATTTTCTAACTAGTTGAAAAGGAGTGGCACGGTTTTGAAGGAAAACTGTTCTAGGTTGAATTGAAATTGGAAGTGGAAATTCTCCATGAGGTTTCTATTGTGCATTTTATTTTCTGCGTTTCTAATGACTACACTGAAATCTGCAATCGCCAAAGATGTCTACGGTAAGGGATTTTCATTAATGACTTCGCTGCAGTAACTGACGAACTACATTCCATTTCTTGAACTCAGATCCGACGACATGCGGTCTACCTGGACCTGGCTTCAAGGGTAACAAATTGAGAGCGTAAGTCATGAAAACGACTTTAAAAGTAGAAAAAGGAGAGATTTTCAATCTTGATAATACATGTAGATAGGATTTAGGACATAAATTGTAAATCATCGGGAAATGAGAAATGACTCCTACTGTTACAATAGAGCTCAGTTCACCTGACGAGGCAACTCCTCACATCCTTAAGGTTGACTACCTCTACTCTTTCCTCTAAGACAGAACAAAGTGGAATTATGAAGTTTTTCCGAATGAAATACGAGATGAGTCTTTATATCGATGCGAATAAGGATATCTACCTTACTTCTCTTATTTCTTCACTAGTATGAGTGTTAAGAGTTATCTCGTCGGGGAATGATAAGGACTCTCTTCAGTGGAAAAGTAGTTGGTGTTTTCCATTTTCCTGCCTTTCTTAGCTTTCAAATTTCACCTATTAGAATATGGGATCCGGGATCGAAAATGTCTTCTGGACGATGCCTTTAGAGCTACTTTAGACTATTCCTTCCTATTTCCCACATTCGACTGTCCTCCTATGTTAAATACGTAGCCCTCTTTTATTAATTTGCTTGAGCTGTGGCCAAGATTTGTACTAATATTTATCAGCTGCTAATCTTTCTGCGCTTTCGCCTTCGTAAGATCATGGAAGAAATCAAAGCCATTAATGATTTGTTCTCTCAAGCACCTCATCACCTACAGAAAGCATCCAAGCGGTAGGCAAACTCAAACCGCAACGCACTGTCTAGTGCTTACCTCATTAGCTAGACTTGGTAACGCAACAGGCCACCACGTACCTCAACTACGAGTCACGAGGATTTTATAGGGACCTGACAGAAGGGTCTTTTTTGGGCCCCACACGGAAGGGTTTTTCACAAGAACCTGACCGTGCCCTTGTGACTCATAGTTGCGGCACGTGGTGGTCTGTTCCGTTACCAAGTCTAGCTAATGAGGTAAGCACCAGCCAATGTGTTGCTGTTTGAGTTTGCCTGCCGTTTGAATGCTTTCCATAAGGTGATAGGGCGCTTGAGAAAATAAATCACTAATGGCTTTGACTTTTTCCATGCTCTGACGAAGACAATAACACCGAAACGTCAGCTGTCAAAAAAAAATCCCCTTATTTTCTCCAAAACTTTTGGGTGATCTTCAATTGGTCCAGCCTTCATATTCATACCAATACTAGGAAATCGAAGGAAGCTCATTTTAGAAAAGCAAGAAAATACGTTGGAAATGATGTAAAGAGGATTGTGAAGAGAGACATTGGTAACTACTATTCTGCGGACTATAATCCTACTACTGGAGATGAGACCGAGGAGGACGAGAACGATCCGATGCGAACAAAGGTTCCCAACAGTTTTCATACCATTAGTTTTGAAATTTAGCGAGGAAATTTGTGAGCAGCAGTGAATCACTACGAACTAGACGTACGCGTGATGTTGTCCAATAATATTTTTCTAAAAGGAGAAATAAGTATTAGGCTTATGCATAAGTCTCCCGTTGCGACTCCTTTGTGAATGATTTAAAAAAGGAGAGGTCTGGAGATCGACCGTGTGCACCGTTCTCATCATTCGCTCGACTTCGATTCTCGGACATCTTGTCCGGTCCCTCCTCCCAGGAAAAACTGGAATGAAGGTTAAAATACTCTTCAAATGATCGAGCATGAATCTAAAACTAAAAAAAGCATATGCATAGGCATAAAACTTATGCATCAACCTAACCGGTAAAAAAAGGCAACCACGAGGGTAAATTGGTTCGATAGGAATAACAACACAACACAAAGAAATTATGAAGTTCTACAAATGTAAACTATAAGCACTTTTTTCCATGCGTTATCGATCGGTTATCGACTTAAAGTGAAAGTCATGAAATGTTCAGGAAATACAGACATCAGTCGAGTCTTTTTCTTTCCCTTGGAAATACGGTAAAAACTCAACTATTTTTCGTAGCGGTTTTTCATAGATGCGGAAGATTTAATTCACTTAAAAATTAAAGCGCTCACAGTGTGCAGGTGAAATGAGTGAGAAACGTGAAAAATAATGCTAAAAAATCTTGTGAAAATAAGAATGTTATAATATAAAGAACGTGACAAATAAATTGGTTCCAGATAATGGGAGGTGAGAGAGCTGTGAAAGATGAACTGCCGTGGGCTGCTGCGGTTAAGACTCTTAAGAAGAAAAGTAAGCGTGAACCAGCTGCTAATTTCGAATGTTTCCAAATGTGATTTCCATATTGAGTAAAATGCGTGTGAAGTGTGGTGGGACGCTTATATCAAGCCGGCACATAATCACAGCTGCTCATTGTTTCATGGAGGACCTGAATGGCACTGTAAGGCAAGTTGCTAAGGATGATCACAAAAATTTCCACTTACTAAGCTTGAATTTGTTCTGTTCTTATATTTGAACGAAGGTTGTTTGACAGTCATCTTTTTTCTTTGGAATTTTTTTTAAAAATAGATCCGGATTTGTAGCGTTGATAATATGATTCCTGAGGGAGATGTTCGGAATAGGGCCTCGGTTGTGATCGGTGGTACTTGTCAGAAAGTCGACAAAAAATACAACTGTGCTGAAGAAGATGTTGTTTCCGTGTTCCAAATTAAGAGGTAAGCGTGAAGTAAGGAGAGTACTACTGGATTTAAAATACGGTAATAAAATAAAGACAGATCGGGTGGTCCTTACAAGTCAATGAAGAAAAAGTGCTTGATAATGAGGATGAATAATGTTATCTATCCTTCTTTTCCTGACTATTTACGTTCAGAAATTTAGCGCAAATTGTTGAGTGCCTTAAGGAAACCCGAGAAGTTTGATATTTTAAAATTGCTTTCAAGAAATTTCGTTTGGGTTGCTAGTTTCTTTTGAGTTGAAATCAGGTATCGTGATCTCATATTACTCTGAACAGTAATAAAAATGGCAAAGAAAAATATCCAGGAGTATAATGAGTCCTAGAAGCAGCAGATTACTTAACGGATAAACACTTTAAACCCACGAATTGAGGATATGAAACCCGGTAAAATGGACTAAAGGTGAAGTGTAGAAACTCATTGAAGCAACAACTATTTTTCTGGATTCCCTCCGAGTAAGGGATTTCATCATAAAAGAAAGAGGAATAAAGTTGTTTGATGTTAATCAATCCGTAATAAGTCGAAGGCCATAAGGCTGATCTTTCGTGAAACGTCCATGGGAGCCGGATTTTTCCCCTGGGAGTAACGTGAACTAACGGCCTTAGTGCTCCTGGTGCCTTTTTTGCATTTGTTTGATGGGAGCGTTTTCAGGTTAAATGGGAAAATTTGTAAATTGTGTCCAGAAATGCAGAAGTGGTGGAAAGAAATTAGCTTGAAGTTTTCTTCAGCTCAAATCATATGAAATTTCGTCACGTTATCGTCGTTAATCTCACTTGACTCAGTTCCAAGATTTCAGTGGATCACAAGGTGATTTGTCTGCTAAACTTCATATGTGAAAAGTCTTAAAATCAGATAAGATACTCTGAGTCACTTTTACCTCTTTTTTGGAATTAATTCATTTTTCTTTCAGAGATTTGTTCCAGAAGGATGAGTTATTACATGTGGATTTGAAAGAAAATTACTACTATAACATTGCAACGTAGTAATAATGTATCATCTGTAATAACAGTAATATGATATACTACTTAATAGTAAAATAATAATAAATTTTTTTTACAAATATGACAAAAACCGACCATCAGTTACATTTTACCTATTCCTACAAGTTTTTGAAAGTTTTTTTTCAAAAAGAAAGATTTTTGTAAGGATGGTGGTGCATATTAGTTCATTTTCAATAAAAAAAAAGAATGTCCAGTATAATTCTAACTTTTTAAGTATTCGTAATGATCTCATTGGGTTCTTGGGAATTTTTTTTTTCAGTTTCGGAGACAAATCACTAGAAATTCTACTGATCACGGGAATTGCTCTTCTTCAAAAAAAAAGCACCCTTCGAAGACACAAACAGTTTTTTGTTTCTTGTAATGAATGCTCCATGCGGATTTAAGCGGAACTGATCCTTAAAAGAGTTGATGCACATAATATAAAATTTAAAAGAAACAAATCCCAAAGTTTTTGAGAAACTTTTCAAAATTTTGAACTAGACACCATTTTCCCCACTAAAATGTAAAAAGAGTGTAAGATTTAAAAGCAAGAAACTTTTGTTTTTTCAGAGCATCTTATAGAAGTTTTTTCGAGTATGGAAGTGAGTTTACACATGACTTCGCGATTCTTGAGCTAACTGATGACGTTCCTAAACATATCCATCATGCTTGTCTTCCTCACATGAACAAGAATATCGGTATAGGTGATTCATCGTTAAGAATGAGCTCATTTGGATGGGGCAGCGATCGTGAGTTTGTCCTACTTGTACGGTTTTATTCCACATGTATTACGCTTATGCATATATTTTAAGCAAAAAAAAATCTCAGTTCGGTTCCGTTCCTCCAGAAAGTGATGTTAGGTAAAATTTTATGATTGATGGAGGCAGCATATCAGGAAATTGACGGTGTTGGGATCTTTTCTCGGCGCAAAAATGGCGGTAGGGGGCGGCTTATCACGGGATCACGCACAATTTCGAGGAGTAAACAAAAAAAAGGATAAATGGTTTTAACGTTTGGGTAAGAGAACTGAGCATAGCACTATACTCGTAGTTGTGAACTATGTGCACTCGTGCAACTGTCTTTTCCCTTTTAGATCAGAACACAGTCATGGTATGCTGCCTTCAGACAGAAACAATTTTGAGTTGTTTCGAGTTCTTATTGGTTTAAGGTGTGAAAATGACTGAAAAGGAATGCAAAAAATTCTACCCCAAAAAGTTGGATGACACCTTCTGCACCTTTGAACGTCCCGACCGAAACGTTTGCCGTGTGGGTGTTTGCGCCTTTTTTTACAGATTTTTTTGAATTAAACTTTATAGATTTTTCCAAATTAAGTTGTGCTTGGAAAAGTAGAGCAATATAGTTAGTCGTTGTTCGTTCGGAAATAGGGTTTTTGAAAAGGATCACTCGGTGGATTTCCTTTATCTAATGAAAAATAAAGTTATGGTCGAATCAAAACGACGTGGACGACGGTGCAGTGGCGTAAGCGGGAGCGCTCAAAGCGGTGCGGTTGAGCGTAGCGGTTAGGATTTAGTGGGGATCCTTTCTGGCACTCATCGTTGTAGTTTACGATGGTCGCACTCGATCCCAACCGTTAGCCTAACCGCACCGATTCGAGCGCACTCGCCTACGCAACTGCAGCGAGCATCATCTCGTTTTGATCTGACCATAGCAGAACAGGAATAGGTAAGGAGTGGGATAGTAAATGATCGCGTGGAATGAATAGTTAGCATAAAAGTAATGGAAATGTTCAAGAAGTTTTACATAAAAACCTGAAAGGCTATTAGTTTTTGTCGATTCAATTGTTGCCGATAAAGAACCACTTGTTACATCAATTAGATTGTGGCCATTCTAATAAAATCGCCTAAAAAAGTGTTAATTTGTTTATGGCTCGCATTAATGGGACATCTTTCATTTCAAAAAAGAGGAAAAGTTCATTTACTTTCTTATTTATTTCTTTACTTGAAAACACACCATGTCTCTTGTTTCTGTTTTCTGGCACACCATACGTATGCCAGAAAACAGAAACAGGAGACAGCGGAGCTCTATAGAATATCAACGAAGTTTTAATTTTATACAGAAACGTTGACCCTTCATTGCACATTGCATGATGGGTTTCTCACTTTCTGCTACAGAAAGCAAGAAATCCTAGAAATATTGTGTCCAAACCAAACATCACTTCGACAGTTAGATTTTTTTTCGGAGAAAAGAGAGGGAAATTAAACTATGTAATACTTTTCGTTGCGATAATATCAGGCATTGCTCTACTTACCGTAAGTGAAAGGTTCTATTACGAGATTTCTTCCCCAGATCCATGACCAGAATGAATCGATATTAGGTGAATCTTCTAGGATTGAATAGCTATGCTCAGTTTTCAATTTCAGGGCGATAGTGGTGGAGGAATTACAGCAAATATAGGCGGCAGAACATATCTTGCTGGAGTAGTGTCTGGTGGAAGTCAATGCGATGATTTGCTAAGCGGCCGTGAAAAACCAGAAGCTCAGGTACCTGATATAGCGGATATTCTTATAAAAATTTAACTAATGTAAAAAAGATAACTTTTTCAATATTGTATGTAGATTAATCTCTTCTCGGGATTCTACTCTTTTCTCGACTTCAAATCAGAATATCTTCGAGTTTTTCTGAATACTTGTCTACCGTTTAAAAAAATACTTAGGGTTGGGAGCAACAAGGAACGATGTCAGTATTTTTTCTAAATCCAACCAGAAGATAAGCCTGCTTGTTTGTTTTTAGAGTTTAACATTTTTCTGACCTGGTAGAAGTGAAAGACTTGGGTGGCTTAGAAAGATTTTCCGTCATCGACCAGCGAAGCAGAGTGTGTCCACCCGCGGCTACATTCCGCGCTTGTGAAAATTCCCTGAAAAAACCCGCCATGATTGATTTATGAAAAACAAATAATCATCGAACAACACATCTTATGTACTTCTGCAGTAGTTATACTATCCTATAGTTTAATTATATTCGAAGCCGCTTAGTTCGTTTTTTGAGCAGATTGTGCTGCTGACATTGTTCTAAAGCAGGAATCTTCTAATTCGTGTACTACTTTTCTGTGCAGAGCCAAATTTGTTAGCTTCGATTTTTATTCTGGCAAACGTTCTGGCGTCCTCGTTTTCTTCGGAGCAATGGAGGCAGTAAAACTGTGGTGTTAGTTGAACATCATTAGTTAGAGTTGTGCCTCTAATATGTATAAAAATAAAATAGGTAAGTAGATAATAATGGATAAAATAGCACACGATTTTAATCTCCAATGCGACGATACGAAATAGAAGTCGAATTTTGTGTTTGTTATGAAGTTTTCTTTTGATACGACGAGACGGTGGTAGTGCATTCCAAGCTTTTTCATCTTTCATTAATGTTTAGATTTTAAACATTTGAATAATCGACAGCGGTTCTAAAGGGAGAAAAAATCGACTATGTTTGCAAAGTTTCTAATCTTTGCATATCGCTTCATCAGAATCAATTGAAAAATTCCATTATCTGCCAGCACTCGACCATTTCAACAGAATCGAAAGCTTCGATCATATTTTTATTTTCTTTTGATTAATTCATTGTTCTTTAAGCTCAACACGGACGTTACTAAGTATGCTGCTCTAATCGATAGTTGGCTTGGAACGAAAAAATCCAACTGAAATGAAAACATTCCTCTCATAAAGGAGCTTTGTCTTCAAAGGTTTCTCACTATTAGATCTATGGGCTGATATTTTTCACTGGAAAGAAAATAGGCGCTTTATATTGTGTGTGCGGTGTGTCGCTGTCGACAAGTTGAATTCTCTTGAATATTTTTCATGCAATAAGTAATTTCGCTCGATGAAAGTGCAGCATAAAGATTTTTGTGTTCTGTTCCCTATGAGAAAATGAGTACATTTCTAATAACCTTGAGTAATTTGCATGATTGGGAAGAGGTTATTCTCACACTGCGAGGTTAGCAATACAGGGCGATCCACTCGCTCAAAGACGCACCGCTCTCTCGATTTTTCAAAGTCCGTCACATTTGATGTGGACCACCCATATACTCGCTGAGCAAAATTTCATCAGTCAAAAGTGATTTATTGGACACTAAAGGGTAAGAAATCACAACGGAAGTGTTTTCGAGCCGAAAAGACCTTTTTATCCTCAAAGAATTACATGAGAACAAATTCAGATGTCAATAAAGTGGTGGACGAGCTCGTCTCTCTGATCTTTGACCTCTTATGCTGCATGGACCGCGTGGCATCCCCATAACTTGGGAGGGTGAAGCTATAGAAGAAACCGGATAATTGGAAGTTCGGCTACTTTTGGTCTTGAATATATCATAATGGAAACACTTACGCCCATTTCGAAATGGTACCCCAACAGATGCCGCGTGAAAACATTAACATCTTGCTTTGCCGTGTTGTCCTGTGCTTAGTCATGGATTTAGTAGAGTGGGCAGGAGAACACTTGATTTTCTGCTTGTTACATGAAGAGCTGGTCAATTTCCGGGAAAGCGCAAAAAACATAATACCGTTCACTGAAAGCGTTCTCGAATATGACCGGACCACAATGTCGATGGTCTTCCTGTCATTCATCTCAAATTGCGTCCATTCTGGTGGCTTATGGCTTATGCCTTCTTTTCAATGGCTGTAACAATTGTATAACTCAAGGGGTCTCATATCTATCTTACCTCTTTTCGATTGTCATATCTGTACGCTTAGAATAATCAAGGTGAAATATGAGTGGATTATTTTTGAGATGTAATCAATTTGTCAATTTCCTCCTATATATTATATTTCACCATTTTACACTTCTTGCTTAGCACATGTAATGCTTTTGGGATTTACCAATTTATTAATAGTGTTGCGGCTGCTGGTAAAATTAGATTTGTGTTGGTTTAACAATCGTTTACATTCTTTTTTATTTGGAAACGTCCTTAGTTGATTATCAAATTATAGGTATGAAAGGATTTTGCTCCAAACGGTCAATTAGAGGATGTTGGCAGAATTAGGAACATGACCTCAAACATTCCTTTGATTGCCATCATTAATCATAGCTGGCAAATATAGGCATCATAGCTACCACTTTACTAAATTGTTTTGGAGAACTAGACACATTAACTTCGATTTTATCGCGCGAAGAGATCTCAATTTTATAATCGTACCAGAAGCAAGAGAAATCCTTACGTGAAATATGAGATAGGGATGTATCTGATAGATTCAAATTATGTGCACAAAAATTTTCGTTAAAACGGAACATTCCAGCTTTCAAAAGTAACGGTAATGAGAATTAACGTTATGCTATACCTTCCAAGCTTTTTTGTAGCCTAATTTATTTCTGGACAGAGGGACCTTCTGTATCTCTGACTTCTTGGAACATACAGGAAGAAAGAGTTCAAATTTGGTAAGATCTCAAGACTTTCAGAAGGTAATATAGAGACAAACTCACTCCCTTTCTTTATTAGAACACCATACAAAATCCCATGCACTTCTATTTAATACTATCATTCTTTGATTTATTCGCTAATTTCTACTCTTCTTTGCATATTTCCTTGTGACTGCGCAGCTTTCTGCGTCTCTGTGGCTAGAAGAAAATCTAAGACGGATGTCTGCGTCTTCATGAACGACTGGAGCGTGACATCTTGGAGGTATGTTCGCGTATCCGTCGGCATATCCACTGGGCACGTTATGTCCTGGAGGCATTCACCGAGAATCCGCCGGGACCATCTTTACTGTTCTTCCAAAAGGTCACAATCACAATAAATCATCATCAAGGTAAATGTCCATGAAAAACAAAAGGGAATTTATTTGTGACTCAACCTAATACGATGTTCTTCGTATCATGCTTATACGTGTATTTGTATGCGATAGATAAGATATCCCAAACAAAACATCATTGTTTCTTTGGAATAGCAAGTTTTTAAATTTCTGACAAGTTTAAGCTCACAGTATGCTATCCATACTAGCTATACTTCATTCGGTTAAGGAAACGGCGCAGAAGCTGACTCTTCGTATGGATTTGTATGGTGTGGTAGAAAAATGGACAATTATCTCTTATGCATGTTCTCCTTGCTCTACGCTTCATTGTCACACGGATTCTTCCCTGTTTACGACTTTTGCATTTCTTTTTTTCCAACAACCACAGGTGCGGCACTTCCGTCGATTTATGATCACCAACTACAAACACTTGCTCATATCGACTCTTATCGAGTCGAGACAGTACTGGAATGTATTTATCGATATCACAAGTTATGTGAACCTACGTGTTCATTCGAATGATTGCATTCGGATGAAAAGGGAAAATGAACTTAGCAGACTTAACGGGAGAAGAAAGGTTGAAAACTTCGAACCAGTCCGAGCGTCCGGCTAAAGCCGGATTTCAGATTCTCACGGATCAACGAAAATTAATATTGATTGCCGTTTTCTATGAAATTGGACTCGTGTATCTCCAACAGTCTTTCTTCCTTTTTTATATTTTAACTAAAGGCGAAGGATTTCATAGTCTTCTTTTTGAAGGCGTCAGTTTTACATTTGGAAAACTTTCGAACTTCAGCTTCAAACACTCCTTATCAATATATTACAGACAAAACTTAAAAGTATCACTCGAAATATGGATTTTTCTCCTGTTTTCCCCAAACAGTTCTGGTCTCGGTACATCAATTCAACGCTATTGGACCCGTCGCATAGGTGTCTGGCACCGGCGCAGCAGTCTGACGCCTGTCGACCCGTCGAACCCGCTTCTATAGGTATCTGGCGCTGGTGGACCCGTCGTACCCTCTTCCTCCCAGCACACGCGGTCATCTCTGGTACATCTCAAGAAGGAATGAATTGTTGAAGGTATATTTTTTGAAGATATTCACTTACGTACAGGTAACCTATTGAACATTCAACCGTGTACAACTAAAATAACTTTTCAAAATAAATACGAATAGTTGTTAATAACGTTAATAGTGTTAATAGTGATAGAAGTGGAAAATTTTCAAGGTAACATGACCATTCTTTTTCGCAGGACGATCCAAAAAAAACATTTCTTCAAGTCGCCAAGAAGAAAATCTTCTCAGGCTCAGTTTCTCCTTCGACTTAGCGGTCGACGCTTACACGGCAGTTAATCATTTCTTGTCTTGGTGAATAAACGATGGTTCTTCTTCATGACTCCGTTTGACCGGCTCGTAAACTCTGATGCGTAATGAAATCGCAATCTTTGCAATGCTTTTACTCCAAGAATCACTCGTTCAATGTCTACGCTTAGCATACAAACCATGTCCCCGATCCTTAGGGAGTAATAGTTCTAGAGGATTAGACTGGACGCAAGCGAACTTCTCATTGGAGATGGATGAGCACCGCAGAGAGAGATTAAGCAGAGCAGCGAGTTGATTCAGAAGAGGGAAAATTTTGGAATACCCCTGTTTTAACCAGTTTAACTGTAACAACCTTGTTTTTTCCCCTAACCAAATTTGAATTAAATTAAATCAAACAATTGCTTTATAATGATATAATTAAATTTAAAGAATTTCTAAACAAGTATCGCTCAGGTACTTCAATTATTTTGACTTGTAATTTAATTTTTCATTACTATCGCATGCCATTCTCTTCTTCCATTCTTCCATAGCCATCTGATATATTTTTTATTTAATTATATAAATAATTTTTATTATCATTAATTGTATTATTGTTATTTATTGTACTTATTTTTTACTTATACGCTGAATCAAACTATCCGCCTTTTACATTATTATTAAGGATCTGACAAGTACTATATTCCCTAAAGCCTTACGCTTAAATTTCTGGTCTGACATTGTTGCTATTTACTTGTTACTCCTACCTTATCAAGTCTAAAATAGCAGTTCTTTCATCTCCATCTCTCATCTCCATCTCACATCAGTTGAGCGGGGTGAGCCAGTATACCTGCTTGGGGAACTGCCGGTGCTGTAGCTGTAACTTGCATGAAGAGGACATTTTGCTAGCTGATGTGAATGGATGCCACTGATATATATGAACTACCTGCACTTTGATAACTCCACAAGTAATATAAATATATCTAATAAAATGATGGAGGTTAGAGTGTCTGGCGTTGATCAATCCATGTGGGATGCGTCCCCACGTTCACTTCAATTCACAATCAGAGATAAAGGGATTGGTGAGCACTAGGGCGTATTCGAACCTACGATCGATCGTGCAGACAGCGGAGCCTCTAACCGCTACACTACACCAACCCCAAATATACCTAATATGTCGTAGCAGTAGTAAATTAATAATAGTACATCTATAATAATACACCCAATATCTAATACCTAACTTGCCTGAGTTTTGGTTTTTTGGTTTTTTGTTTAGGATTTTCCACATTTCGTCGTTACTGAATCATCTTTGTGCCGCAATCGTGAACACGGGACTGTTCCCTGCTCATTCTACTCTTTTTGCTGCTTTTTTACTCTGTTCTTTCTATGTGTTTTCTTTGTACTCATCCTTACACCATACTTTTTTCTCACGCCGTTGAACGTAATAAATAAATGAAAAAACAAATAAATTCAAATTGATTTCTTGTTGCTGAAGTAATTGCTTGAAAATGCGTAATTCTGGAAGAGTGACGGACGATTGTGTGAAACACACCAAGCACATATATTTGTGGACAAGAGATTATAATTATATAGAAGGAAGGATTTCAAAGAAATTACGTCTTGAAGTCAACAGAATTAAAAATCAGTAAAACTACCTGCCTTTGAAATTATTTGCATTTTTTTGCTAAAACGTTGATGAATGTTGACATAAAAACGATTATATTATCCTACACCCGAGAGAAAACTTGCAGGAATTGAATGTGTTCTCGTTGAGAAACGAAAAATAACAATTATTCCTTTCAATTATACAGGCATAGATGAAGATCTGCTAAAGTTTTTCAGCCTGCCGGTCAGCTACACTGAGTTGAACATGTCTGCTTAACAAAACACATTACAGTATAAATCATTGGAAATTTGATATTATTTTTTGTGAAGCCCTGGTAAAGCTCTGCTGTAATTATTCGAGTGCGAATTTTACTAATTTGGGTTTTAGAGAACTTTATTGAAGAAAATAATTCTGGAGAATTTCTCTAAAGAAATAGAGCAGTCAAGCAATCAAGCTCTGCCTCCTTCATATTTTACCGTGAATGCTATTCGTGTTCAGTAGCTTGGGATCCGAGGTCCTTGTCCTAAACCTCTCGTGTTTTTTAAATTGTAGTAATTTATCAAAGTAAACAAGTAGGAATTTGGCGAAACGTTGTAGTCAGCATTTTCAAATATTATAACAGAGCTTTAGATTTCTGGAAGCTGAAAATATTGCTTATTTTTTGAATAGATTACTGAGCACTGCTTGTGCTTGGTGATATTATTATCCAATGAATGGAAAAAGCAGCATGCCCATCGCACATTCGCACGTCAATAATCGTCTTCCATCAGCTGACGTCTTCTAATTTGCCTATCATCGTATGTGGATTGTTCGAAGACGATGCAGGAGGCGGCGGCGAGGGCGGCGGTTCGCGATGGCTGCTGCCTTCGTTTAGAACGCTCGTTTGTCAGGATCTGCATTATGTATCATTATTACGGCAAATTATGCATTTTAGTTGAGCGTAAGGAGACATATCGCAACAAATCAGCTGCAAATCTTGAATCCAATTAGAACAGAGCCATTTATTTTAGTTTTCGCATTTAAGTACTGTATGTAATTGCCTAATTTTTGTCTTGCATCCGCATAGAATGTTATCTAGGAGGAAAAAAATCACTATCTACAATAGTAATATACTTGAAAAAATATCACTATCTTTCTTCTAAACCATCTACTACTATCTGCGGAATGGATTGACTAGATTGACTAAGAAGAGGAGAAACTGTCCGTCTTTTTAATTTTTAAACTTTTTCCTTATTCATATGGGTTCTACTTTAGTTATGAAACGTAGGGTTTTTTTAGGGTTGATTCTCCTATGCCCAGTATTTTGTTCATTAAATTTGCAAACATAATTCACGTTCTAAATGTACATTCAGAAAGTAAAAAAAACTTTTGTAAAGTAGGTGAGAAATCGCAGAGGAGGAAGAATTTGTAATGTTTAATAACTTTCTTTTTTCATACTGTAAATTCAAATATTCACAGGATCGTGTACAACAAATACAGAAAATCAGTCAACACACTCTATAAAAATAAAATTTCTTCCATCCTTTTCACATAAAACATGAAATTTTGTTTTAACATAATAACATTTAACATTTTAACATTAAAAAATGTCTGATAGCCCTGATATATAACTTGAGATCTTTTAAGGCTGATTTTTCTGATAAAACCACTGCGGTAAATTTTTGCATTTTTACGAATCGTAATGTAGGACGATTTTACATTTGTGTAGCATCGGTAATAGTAAGAATAAGAGTTCATTTTTTATAACTACTTTCAATAAATCTCCCTGGTAAGAGAGAGTTTTTTTTTTGTAGTTTTACCCTTCTTCGCTAGACCCGTTCGTTAAAAACGCGAAATGAATTCGCTGTTGATGGACGATTGTGCAGCTCGCCAGGCTGCATGTCAAAGCACCGTTGTTCAGGAGCTCATCTTCCTACAGAAACCTTCCAGAAACAACGTTCATCACATTTTGCATCGCTGTCATTAGAAGCAAAACCAGTATTTATATTATCGAGTTTGATAAGCTGTACAGGAGGTTGTTAAACAAATTTATTGGCTAACGTTTCGGCTATATCGCCTTCTTCAGAGCCTGAAAAGGGCGATATTCATTCTACAATTCAAACGACCAACCTTTCCACAACTAAACTGATAGACTCCACGCCTACTTTCAATCACAAATTTAGCGACTACACTGAATGCTCACCTTATATCGGAGACGCCTAGCATGGACCGCTGACTGATCGATCACGAGGGCAAATGGTTCGAATGTCACATTCGGATCGGACAAACCATTCGAGATATGGCGCGAGTTCCCGCGTTATCGACAGACATTCACCGCGATCCGAATGTGACATTCGAACCATTCGCCCTCGTGATCGATCAGTCTGCGGTCCATGCTAGGCGTCTCCGATATAAGGTGAGCATTCAGTGTAGTCGCTAAATTTGTGATTGAAAGTAGGCGTGGAGTCTATCAGTTTAGTTGTGGAGAGGTTGCTCGTTTGAATTGTAGATTGAATATCGCCCTTTTCAGGCTCTGAAGAAGGCGATATAGCCGAAACGTTAGCCAATAAATTTGTTTAACAACCTCGTGTACAGCTTATCAAACTCGATAATATAAATTCAACTATGCCGAGGTTAATTGAAAGTCGAACTTTTCAAAACCAGTATTGTCAGGATCGTGGACGTTACCCACCGTTACCGCTGACGTTCAGAATCGTATGTATTTCTTCGTCCATGAAGCACGCTTAGCAGTCCATAAGTGTCCGGCTCCTAACCGGAACACTCAAAGGCCCACGAATCTGAGGTGGCACGGATTTTAGGTCGAGTATTCGTATACGGGATAGTACCATTTCTTCCTAATTGGCGTAAAAAACGGCCCGGAAGATGCGGCTCATGTACAAGGCTGGCGCGCTTCAGACTAACTCGTCGTGGAAAATAGCGCGCCGGAACGCTCGAAGTCGCATCATCCGGGCGGCCGTTTTTTATGGCAACTAGGAAGAAATGGTCGGAATCTTTCTTCTCTCTATAATCTGCGACTCCGTATAGGGATATCTATATAGATCTATATCTACATAGATATAGCCGCTGTTTTCTACAACGAGTTCGATTGGAGCGTGCCAGCCATGCGCGAGCGTTGCATCTTCCAGGCCGTTTCCGGACTTCCGGACGGAATCACCCTCCTCCTCCGGATGTCATTGTATAGGCCACTTACATGTTCGCAAACCTCAAACCATTCTGAATTGAAGTGAACGTTGTGGCTCATCCCAACCGGATTGCTCAATGCCAGTCTCTTTACCCTTTAAGGGGATAGTATCCTTGAGGGAACGGTGCATCCTCCAAATCCTTATTTCAAATCTTTCGACTCTTTGGGCAAAACTCAAACATTTCATTTTTGAGTCCTGTAACTCGAATCCCGAACAGCTCCATTGATAAAACGGGTGGTCCTCGCCAGCAGCTCGAGGCGGTGAATATTTCAGGGTCTGAGATTGTGATGCATTGAGTTATTCCGTGAGATCATGTGTTTTCAAAATTACCTGGACTAAAAGATAAGACTACTCCTTTTCACTGACGGAGGAAGAGAGGATAGTTTTCAAAGAGAAGGCAATGCCAGATGTAGAAGAAATATAGTAAAAGTACAAAAAACTACAGCGGATGAAAGGTTAAAAATCAATGAGATCCCAGACGAGAGAAAAGAAGAGAACACATTTTGTTTCCGTGTAGGGTTCTTTCTTTATGATTGACCGTTCATGTTTCCGTGAAAAATTCATTGATCCTGTTCCGAAGATTCACTTATTATACCATTAAATAATGTTTTTTTTTCTATTGGATGGATTTCATGAACAATTTTCTAATTAGCTGAAAAAGAGTGGCATGGTTTCGAAGGAGAACTGTTGTAGGTTGAATTGAAATCGGAAGTGGAAATTCTCCATGAGGTTTATACTGTGCATTTTATTTTCTCCGTTTCTGTTAACTACAGTGAAATCTTTAATCGTCATAAATGTCTACAGTAAGGAATTTTTGTTGGTGACTTCGCTACAGTAACTGACGAACTACATTCCATTTCTTAAATTCAGATCCGACGACATGCGGTCTGTCTGGACCTGACTTCAAGGGTAATGAATTGAAAGCGTAAGTCACGAAAACGATTTTAAAAGCAGGAAAAGGAGAGATTTTTAATGTTGACAATACATGTAGACAGGATTCAGGACTTAAATTGTAAATCACACGGGAAATGAGTAATGACTCCTACTGTTGCAATGGGGCTCAGTTCACCTGAGGAGGCAACTCTTTACATCCATAGGGTTAACTTCTTCTACTCTTCCCTCTAAGACAAAACAAAGTGGAATTATGAAGTTTTTCCGAATGAAATACGAGATGAGTCTTTATATCGATGCGAATAAGGATATCTACCTTACTTCTCTTATTTCTTCACTAGTATGAGTGTTAAGAGTTATCTCGTCGGGGAATGATAAGGACTCTCTTCAGTGGAAAAGTAGTTGGTGTTTTCCATTTTCCTGCCTTTCTTAGCTTTCAAATTTCACCTATTAGGAATATGGGATCCGGGATCGAAAATGTCTTCTGGACGATGCCTTTAAAGCTACTTTAGACAATTCCTTCCTATTTCCCACGTTCGACTGTCCTTGAATCTTGGCAAGTTGAATAAGTAGCTCTATTTTTTTGATTGACTCTATTTTATTCTATTTTTTTTAGTTGAGCTATGGCCTAGATTTGTATTGATATTTACCAGCAGCTAATCTTTCGACGCTTTCGCCTTCGTCAAAGCCTGGAAAAATCAAAGCCATTAGTGATTGGTTCTCTCAAGCACCTTATCACCTACAGAAACTTCACGACCAACTACAGAAAGCATCCAAATGGTAGGCAAACTCAAATAGCAACACACTGCCTCATTAGCTAGACTTGGTAACGCAACAGACCAAAACGTGCCACAACTATGAGTCACAGGTGTCCGTCAGGTTCTTATGAAAAACCCTTCCGTCAGGTCCCTGTAAAAAAAACTCCCCTGTACCACAACTACGAGTCACAAGGATTTCATAGGGACCTGACGGAAGACCAGTGGAAGACCACGCGAACCGTTCTTATCCATAAGAAAGGTGACCTTCGGAACTACCGTTCGATATGCTTCCTGAGTGTGTTATACAAAGTGGCCTAACAAAATGATTTGCTGCTGCTGAACTGCTTTGGATGCTTTCTATATGGTGATAGGGCGCCTGAGAAAATAAATCGCTAATAGCTTTGATACAAAAGAACATCTGCTGTCGGCAACAAACGAGAAAAGAAGTCGTCTACGACGATTGCGAACTCGACGACTCCTTGTCCCAAGGTGACTGGCAAGTCGAAGATAACCCAACTGGACTACGATATGCTGCTCAGAGGATTACGAACCTTTGCCGACTGTGACTGGAAGCCGCGCACGACAAACTTGGATCGAATTTCGAAGACCACCAAAGAGTTGTTAGAAAGAAGAAGGGCTTTGAGGACGTTCGATCCCAATGCACCGCACATTGAGCGGTAAGTAGCAAACACTAGCTGCAAAAAAGCGTTGCAGGAGGATCTTTTGAAATATAGGCAGAATAAAATGCAAATAAAATATTCCGCTAGCAGCCTTGCTGAGCGAAGAAGGGACTCGCACGTCTTCTCGTGGTGAGATGGAAATCATTACGGAGAGGCTCTACTGGAACCTTTTCCGTTCATCAACTTCTGTGTCAAGCCGGATCGCCCCCACTGGTGAAGCTCCACCACGGATTTTCCTTCGGAAGTACGAGTCGCTATCAAGAGCATGAAACCTGGCACAGCCCTCGGACCTGATTTAATATTAGCAGACTTTCTTCGGGCTGGTGGCCATCCACTTCATGTAATCTTAGCAGCGCACATGGCATCCCACCCTCAGAAAGAAAGGATCCCAGACCAGTGGAAGACCACGCGAACCGTTCTTATCCATAAGAAAGGTGACCTTCGGAACTACCGTTCGATATGCTTCCTGAGTGTGTTATACAAAGTGTTCACCACGATCATCCTCACGCGCATTTTCAGGACGCTGAATGAAGCCCAGCCTCAAGAACAAGCTGGATTCTGTCAGGGGTTCAGCTGCTTGTACCACAACCAGACCCTGTCGAGGGTCATAGAGGTTTGTTAGGGATACCGCCTGCCCTTGTTCTAACCTTTGTCGACCATGAGAAAGCCTTCGACAGCGTAGAAACGAATGCAATACTGTCAGCGCTGGTCGATCATGGTGTGTACGCGACGTATGTGAGGATATTTGCCAACTGCTACGATGCGCGACTAGGATACAGTTTGTCCACCGCCCTCTCACCATAACCATTAGAAAGAGGATACGACAATTCGAAACTATATCGCCGAAGCTGTTCATGGCTACATTACAGTGGATAATCGGATCACTCTCCTGGGAAGAAAGGCGCATACGTGTTTATGGAAGATTTCTCTCGAACCTATGTTTCGCGGACGACATCGTTCTCTTCTCGAGCAGTACAAAGAAGCAGAAACGATGCTCAACGAATTGAACGAAGCAGGCAAAAGAATAGGACAGCGAATAAACAGAAAGACGACACAGTTTGTAAAGAACGCCTACTGCGATGACGGTGGAGTACAACTTGAAGGCTACCAAATCGCGAAAACTTCGTCATGCGTATACCTCGGACGTTCTATGGAAATTGAAAACGACTTGAAGGAAGGACTGAATAGAAGAATGAGAGCAGCATGGGCAACATTCGCAGCCGTCAGGGAAGCTACGGAGCAAAATCTTCGTGCCCATCTGTTCGACTCAACAGTTCTTCTAGCGCTCTGTTACGCAACGGAGACGCGGTCGGACACCGCTGCCACGTCTAAGAAGCTACTTACTACCCACAGAGCCCTTGAGAGATGCCTTCTGAAGTTTAACCGGCGCACACAACACCTGGCCGGTCTTCGCAGCTCCGACTTAAGAGGAATGTCCCGTCTTCGCGACCCAGCGGAATATGTTTCGAAAGCAAAACATAGATGGGCCAGTCACATCGTGAAAAGAATCGACGGTAGGTGGACTAAAAAAACGCTAGAGTGGATCCCAAGAGATGCTAAACGCCCTCGAGGGAGACCGCCAACGAGATGGAGCGACGTGTTCGCTATCCGGATATACCAGCTAAGAGCTCAGCTGGATTCGGCTTAATAAACTCGTCAACGTCACCAACGAAACTTGAGAACATCTTGGATGACAATTACGAGGGAACGAAACGAGTGGAAGAGATGCTGGGGCTCGCAGAGAAGACCGGTCATCTAAGTATCTAAGTAATGGCTTTGCTTTTTCCAGGCTCTGACGAGGGCGATAACGCCGAAACGATAGCTGTCTAAAAAATCCCCCTAATTTCTCTAAAACTTTTGGGTGATCTTCGTTTGGTCCAGACTTCATATTCATACCAATACTAGGAAATCAAAGAAAGTTCATTTTAGACAAGAAAGAAAAGACGTTGGAAGTGATGTAAAGAAGATTGTGAAGAGAGACATTGATAAAGACTATTCGGCGGACTATAATCCTACTGCTGGTGATGAGACCGAGCAGGACGAGAACGATGCGATGCGAACAAAGGTTCCCAACAGTTTTTATACCATTGGTTTTGAAATTTAGCGCAGAAATTTGTGGACAGCAGTGAATCACTACGAACCGTACGTACGCGTGATGTTGTCTAATAATATTTTTCTAAAAGGGGAAATAAAAATTAGGCTTATGCATAATTCTCCCGTTGCGACTCCTTTGTAAATATTTTAAAACGGATGGGTCTGGAGATCGACCGTGTGCGTTCCCATCATTCGCTCGATATCAATTCTCGGGCATCTTGTCTGGTTCCTCCTCCCAGAGAAAACTGGAGTGAGACTTGAAACGATCTTCGAATGATCGGGCATAAAACTAAAACTAAAAAAAACATATGCATAGGCATAAAACTTATGCATTACCCTAACCGGTAAAAAAAAGGCAACCACGAGGGTAAATAGGTGTCCAATAGGAGTAACAACACAACACAAAGAAATTATGAAGTTCTACAAATGTAAACTATAAGCACTTTTTTCCATGCGCAAAAAAGGATAGTTTTTGCTCCTTAACATTTCATATGTTAGGATCTTATTGGTTATCGACTAAAATTGAAAATCATGAAATGTTCAGGAAATACAGACATCGGTCGAGTCTTTTTCTTTCCTTTCGAAATACGGTAAAAACTCCACTATTTTTCGTAGTGGTTTTTCGTAGATGCGGAAGACTTAATTCACTTAAAAATTAATGCGCTTACAGTGTGGAGTTGAAATGAGTGAGAAAAGCGAAAAATTATGTAAGATTTTCTCGTTATTTTTGTTAAAACAACAGCGAAGTCAAATTCCAAATTCTGGCTACGACGTCGGGCAAATATTCATTTTCTAATGGAATGCCCTAGATTTCTAGATTTTTTTTAGATTTTTATTTATAATAGTTACTCTTATATTCTTCTCTTCTGTTGCTCGGTAAGGGCCCTCAATATGTACGTCATAGAATGACTTGACTTTATTGGCGGGCTGATGTCATCGCCTGACGCGATTACCCGCATCTTCGTCGAGGTGTGCCGTCGTTGAACACAGCTCACAGCAACCTTCTCGATCTTCTGCGAGAGCTTGCACAGGATCAATCCATTCGTCGCTATTCCATATTCTGGGAAACCTTACGTCTCGCCTGAACTGCCTATCCACGCCGAGTGTCCTCAGGTCCTCTTTCACCGCCTCAGTCCAGAACTTCCGTTTTCGGCCAGGTGGCTTCTTCCAGAACCCAACGAACTCATCAGAACTCGTTGGACAAGGCGATCTGCCGGTCTCCTTAATATGTGACCAAAGAAGCGAAGACGACCTACTTTAGCCGCTTTCGATGGCGGTGCAAGATGTTGATATCTTCCACGTGTCATCCGCTGGTAAACCACATCAATTTCTGCGTAAAGATCTTCATTGTGGCATACCCTAGGCCAAAAGTAGCCAAGTAGCCGTCTAAGCAGCTCTCGTTCCGTGCAGTCAAGCCTCTCCATAACCGTTGATGGTGCTGCCCAAGTCTCCGATCCGTACATCATGATGGGGCGAATTGCGGATAGGTAGACTCGCAGCTTGACTTCGTTGATGATGAGGGTCGACCACAGGAATTTCGCTAGAGTTAAATGCAGGAGTGGCTTTAGCGCATCTTTGCTGAACATCTCTCTCGTTGCTGCCGTTGTTCTTCAGCATACAGCCCAGGTAACAGAACTCATCGACGAGTTCTATCGGTTGTCCGTCCACCCTGATTCCCGTTCGTGGTCTCGAAGAGATCTACATCTGCTTGCATTTATCAGGGCGTAGGCGTAGTCCATAGGCTGCAGCCAGCTTCGATACAAGGTTGACAAAATGTTGAACTTTCGTACTGCTTTCCGCGAATATAACAACATCGTCGGCATACTCGAGGTCAGTCAAGGGGCACCCTGATGGTGCTAAGACAATGTCGGCAGGACACTGGTTGACTGTTCTTCGCATAATGTCGTCGATTGCGAAATTGAACAGGTAGGGTCCTGCCACCGCCCCTTGTCTTACTCTAGTTACCAATTCAAACGGTGTTGTACATCCGGCTGGTGTTCGAACTGCAGCAGTTGTTCGTTGATTCATGTCATCAAGCAAGCGAACGAACTTTCCTGGTACTCCATCGGCGCGAAGCGCGTTGAAAAGACGGCCTCGGTGAGGGGAGTCGAACGCGGCTTCAAAGTCCAGAAACGCTAGTTGCATTGGCTTCGAATACCGCTGCCAAATTTCGATCACTCTCCTGACGATGAACACCTGGTCAATCGTAGATCGGCCAGGATGAAAGCCATCTTGCTCGTCGTGCGTTGTTTCTTCGCGATGTTTAATGAGTCGGTCCAGGATAATGCGCTCCAATACCTTGTACATAACACGCAGCAAAGAGATCCCTCGATAATTCCTGGGGTCCGTGACGGATAACTTCTTGTTAAGGGGAATTATGATAGTGTGTCTCCACGAATCAGGTATCCTTTCGTCTATCCATATTGAACGGATGATCTTTGTCATCTCACGATTCCCAGACGGAGGAAGATATTTCAGCATTTCTGCGCTAATCCCGTCGTCTCTACCAGATTTCCCATTCTTCATTTTTTGAATACAGACCAAGACCTCCGACTCGGTCGGTGGCTCCTCGTTAACCGCATATGTCGGTCTATGAACGTGTTCGAGTTCAGGAGCTGACGGTGCTAGCCGGTTCAGCAAGGTCTTGAAGTGTTCCCTCCAAATTGGAAGGGTTGCTTCACCAACAGCTGCTCCATTGGCAGTGTTGAGGACAGAAGAACATCTTTTCATTTCGTTGCTACTACTTTATTTAATATAGGCTTTCCGTTAGTTCTTGTCCTCCCACGCCTTCTCAAACTCCCATCGCTCTTGACGTTCACTCGTTATCGAGGTCTTGTTGCAGTTGACGACGCAGCTTCCTTCTAAGACGCATTTCCTGGTTGAAGTCACCAGCGCTGCGCGCGACACATACAGAATTGTATGTGGATTTTGTTTCAGCAGATGCAAAGGCAAACTTCTTCCGCGGCAATAGAACCGGGAGCGTTTCCTTTGCAGCGTCCTGGGTGTACTTTGTGAAGGAATCCGCGTCGCTATACTTCTTCCTGGTCCGTACTCCAACATGAATAGACACACGTTGGCGGAATTTTGTTCTGAATTCATCGTCTTTCAGACTTGCCATGTCGACTTTCGGTTGGAGAGGAACTCCTCCATTTCTCTTGTGGAACCGTATCTTGAAGCTGAGAAGAACTGGACGGTGGTTAGAGTCGAACGCGACGTCCAAAACAGCTCTAGATTTTCGGATATCTGACTGAGGAATGTTCCTCGCCAAAACGTAGTCGAGCTTAAGCTTAAGAGTCCTCATCTTCCGCCTGCGCTGCTCTTCAGGCGTTAAAAGGGTTGACCCCTGCCACGTGAGCTGATGGCGTCGATGATTCCTATTAAACGTGGAAGCGATGATGAGGCCCGTCTGTTCGCACAAGTCGACCAGACGGTCACCGTTGTCCGACGTGCGCTTCGCTGCATAGTACCATTTTCCTAGCACAACGGATTGCTGTTCGAGTCCCATCTTCGCATTTGCGTCGATTTCGACAATGACCACCTGCTCGCTTGGTATTTTAGACATCAACGCATTGAGTTCATCTTAGAAGGCGTTCTTACTGTTGTCTTCAGCTGTTTCCGTAGCTGCGTGAGCACTTACGATCCAGAGTTTACGTCCTCTGCGATCCCGCAGTCGTAGAAAGGCGCATCTAGACGACGTTGAGCCAAATTCCTCCACCAGGTTCTTGTAATCGTTCCTCACAGCTATCGCGCAGCCACTTTGTTCTCATCAGCATCGCCGCAGTATATGGTGTAATTTTCGATGCTGATGACGGGCCGATCCCTCATGCGTGTTTCCTGCAGTGCAGCAAAAGGCACACAGAGATATCGCAGAAGTCTGGATAGAGCGGCTCGTTGGAGTTCACTCGATAGTGTTCGGCAGTTCAGCGTGACGAAACGAATTGTTGGTGCCAAAGATTCCATGCTTCCTTCAGGCAGTTGACCTTTCAGGTTATGGGCTTTGGCTGTGTGCTGGACGACAGCACCTTTTTGCAATGTATGGAAGCTTTCGCCGTATAACAGTGCAGGTTATATAGCTCGTACGTTCCAAATGCGTACACTCGAACGCCTGCTTGCGTTTAGTTGAAGCAAGGCCACCACGTGCAGGTAGCAATCAGACTCGTATACGCGGCCCCCAGCTCATCCTATAGGCATTGAAAAGGCAATTATCCGATGTATGCTCAAAACACCAACAGTAATGTGCACAGCTAGTATAGAACGTGACATATCACTAGAACTAGCAGTAAACATAGCTAGTTCTGACTCCTTAACTGCTGCCTGCTGCTATACATCATCACAGTTGCAAGATGATGTTGTGTTGGTGAACATCCCGAAAGACAGCGTCAAGCTACAGTTAGTTCGTATTAGATTCTACGATACGCAATGCTTTTCAGAGTTGTTTGTCCATTCGTTAAGACTGGAGACTACACGAAAATCGGAGTTATCTACTAAATAAAATGCCTATCCTGAAGCGGCATCTAAATTGGAGAAATAAGAAGGATGTTGAACCTGTGCATCGAAGAGCATTTGGCTGGCAAAAGGCGTGGAAGTTCGGTAACACTATTAGCCAATAATGAGAAGCATGATGGAAATGAGTTTGAAATAAAGTGTATGATATAAGCGCAGGAAACTTATGTAATGTAACGAAATAACTCCCGGAAAGGCATTGGAAGCATTCTGGATTTCCGTCAGGAATCCAGCCATAAACAACAAAAAAGAGTCTATCAATTACCAATGACTTCATGCCGTTTGTAACACTCTGTGAGCTATAGGATTGTCCCACATGCAGTTTCTTAACGTTATCCAGATGCTTATTTTATGTGCTAAATCTTGTAACGCAGCAGAACATGTCGTACCACAACTACGAGTGACAAAGATCGATTTTTATAAGGGGCCAAGGAACACGCCGCGTAGATCAGGTTCGGAAGAAGTCTTCTGATATGGTGACCAGTTTGTTTCTGGTCACAATGCTCTCGTCTTTCCTTCTTATTTGATTTTTCATTTTCTGAAAGACCAATACTAATCTTAGCTGTACATCAATCAAATTAGTTGAAAGCTATAGTTCTAAAGGTTTATCTAGGTCGTTACCTTATCTTTTCGCTTTCTACTCTCGAATTGATTGTCCCCAAACTTTTATATTTCAGTCTTCTTTTTTAAATATTGAACCAATGAAGAAATAAAAAAATCTGGTTTGCTACATCATTGTTATTACTTGCATCAATATTTTTCCTGCTTCTGATTTGACTGAAAGCTTGTATCAACTCCCTCAAACCTGTGATATTCAGACAATGTTTATATACAAAATTAAAATTAAGAAGGTCGTAATTTAGTTTAATCTAGTTAGGAGCTCGAAACCAAATACTTGAACTATTTTGCTTTTCATGTGTTTTTCTTCGATCCTTACACAGAACTTAGCTGGAAGCTGTTCCCTTTTCTACGTTCTGGTATTAAGGCCTCATTCCGGGAGTGAATTCCGTTCTTCTCGCATTCCATATTGTTTACAATTGTATCTCTCCGTTTTCGGGACGGAGTCTGAATGGTAAGCGCTAATTCCAAGGAGTTCACATGGACGCCACTGAATAGTTCGCTAACCTTCAAAGTATGTAAATTCTAGCAACTGAATGATTGTAAAAGGACTTAGAATTTAGGTCTTCAATCGCCCCAATCGAATCTGTGAAATCTGTGAATCAATATAACTTGAGGAGAGCCGAACTAAGCTAATCTTTACAAAGTTATGCTAATTATACTGCAGCTAATAATGAAAGAACATAACCAAAACGAAGGAGAAACTTACGTGATGTCTTTTCAATGGAATTTCTTGTCAGTGCTAAATGAGGTTTGCGCGTTAGAATATCAAGTAGTTATCGTGGAAGCTGAAGTCAAATCCAGACAGTGAAAGATCGTCGCTGATATGTTTGTTGTAATATATCATGCATATGTGAGAAGTGTGCAACGATTAAATGCCAGAACAGGTAGTGAAGTATGCTGGGACCGATATAATCAATTTAAATTCTCGAATGGTCTCGATGGTTTGGTCACGTCTTGCGGCGAGAGGAAAATTCTGTTGCCAAAACCGCTCTGAAGCTCGACGTTTCAGGAGTGCGGCCGCGTGGGAGGCCAAAGATTCGCTGGTTAGACCGTATGAAGCTGGATATGATAGATGCGCGTTTGTTTACGGCTGATGCAATGGATAGAACCAAATGAAAGACAGAAAAGCGGACCCTGCAACAATGCGGGACAAACGCTAGGAAGAAGAAGAAGAATCCAGTCGTTCACGGCTCTGGTCCAATGGTTGACGTTAAAGCGCCTCACGTGTCCGGCCCACCTTATTTAACTTTTCTTGGCAAACGCGGCAGCGTCTCTAATCTTCGATCGCTGACGTAGGAGAGACCTTCGAATCCCGTCTCTCACCTGCGTGAAACGGGATACTCCTAGCATCACTCTCTCAATTGCACGTTCAATGACGCTCACTGCGTTTTCTTCCTGCTTGCTTAATGTCCAGGTTTTCGAAGCATAGCTCAAAGCAGAAAGTACGGTGGTGTTGAAGAGGTGAGCACAGAGCCAGATTTTACGTATGTCACAGTCCTCACATAATATCGCGTAATAAGTTGCATCGTCGAGGAGACCGGATCACCCGAAGCTCTTTCCTACTACTTTTTCTGTACTACTTGGGGGATTGAGCGTGATTGTACTTATGAACTACACTTCTTCCTCTATCCAGTCGCGAAGGGATCCTAGGATTATTATTTTCAAGATACGTGATCTTTTTTGGTCGTGATCCCTGACTAACGTTCTGATAAGTTCGAATTCATCACAGCCTGAAAACGTGGAGTCGAAAGTGGTTTATTCGGACAAATATCTCATCCCAAACAGAGAAAAAAGTCCGCAAATCTGCCTTTGGATCTCACAGGTAGAAGTGGAAGTGCAAACCGTATCATAGGTTCAGAAAGTATTTTTCCGTCGCTATTGGATACCGGGGGGAGCTGGATAATATGATGCAATGCATACGGCGGGATGGTTCTGCTAATGAGAAATTGGAATCGCGAAGTCACGCCGACAAAGGTGGTGTACGAACACGTGTTCTGTGCTTCTATGCCTAACTCGAAATCTTCTTCTGTGTGATTGCTTTCATATTTGATCCCATAGTTGCTCTTGTATAATTGTTTAATTTGACAGCATAGCAGACATTTGCAGAAAACGAAAATTGAAGTAGCATATTATGAATTTTCAGAATTTCTCCAACGCTTACATACAGTTGTTTATGCTTGAATCAGAAAACCTTGATGTATCATGTAGGAATTGCCTGAGCGGTACCTGAAGTGCGGCCGTTTCCATTGATTGATATCCACAATGAAGTCCACAAAAATGAGGATTGTGCAGCAAAATTTGCTTATCCGATTCACAAAGTAGGGTTTTCATGGTTATCAAAGGCAACGATTTTAGTTTTCATTTACTATGTTATAAGACAGGAACGGAGTTGTACATACATATTTCCCTCACGGCTCATAAATGATATGCAATCAGAGCAGATATAGGTTGTTCGCAGAAAGAGTGCAAAGTCGTGGTACACAAACGGGCTCAGTATAAAGAACTTTTGCGGTTTTTGATCTACGCAAGTCATATGCGGTTGGCACAATAATTAGTACGTGCCGAGCACGTGTCTATCACTCTCTGGACTGGTAATACCTCAGGTACCCGGTTAATGTGCTAGAGATAAGAACTTGGTTTGGACTCCTTTGATTTCTTATTTCGAATTCCACCTCTTCGAAAGTAATAACTTGCTCTGCTCTGAGGGATTTTGGAGAATATTTCAGGAATTTTCCGAGCTTTGACGATTTCCACGACGCCGAATCTTTAACCGTTGTAAGGAGTGTCAATGATAATCGTTACGTTAAAAAGTGGGAACAAATAAATATTGGTACGATAAAATAATTAAGAAATAATTGGTTATTATTATCCTTTATTCGTGGCTAATCAAGAAATACATTATCGACACGTTGCAAACGATAAGATTCAAAAAAGGTCAGATATTTTTTTCTTTTTTTATTTTTTTCTATTTTTCTTGGTCCTTTATGCCAATCGTAACTTTCATACATCTAACTTAAACTCGTTATTTTGACATGAGTATGATTTCTTCAAAGACTAGTAATTTTTGTAGGCTTAAATTACAGAAAAAGCTATTTTTTAAATCAAGAAAATTAAGCATAAAAAGTTCTATCTATATTCTCTATTCTAAAAAGTATCCGTTCTGTTACTGACTTCATATAATCTTTCAAGACCTGCAACGGCTCTGATTTAAAATCCACTGCGGGATCCGAGTCCTATCGGAAATGGATCCAGGAAGAGCTGCTGAGTTTTTTTGTCAAAATTAAAAGCTTTTTTTTTAAATGATTATCAAAATGTCATCAAACCTGACTTAGAAGCAACAGATGGTCTTGTGTTCCACCTATTAACCATCAATTTGAACTGATGATCCAAACTCATGGAAGAGGAGGAAGTGAGTGTAAATTCGTCTTTTACAATACAATAATACAGCTAAAACTACACTTGAAATACAGAAACATACACACAAATACAGCGCTTAACCTTCCACTATCGAAAATAGTCAACTTTTTTCAATTGAGCCAATTTTTTTTTTCAGCGCTCATTTTTCGTGCATGATTTAATCTTCTGAAATTTACATCTCATCCGTTAAATCGGAAGAGCGTTACATACATACTCGCAAGAGAGATAAATGAGGAAAATTGTGCTACATTACGCCGTGTTACACATCCATCCAGGGAAAAAAACATGTCCTCAAACGTTTTCGTGCACATTTCAGCTGTCACGCGTGTTAAGCATGCGCTTGTTTACACTTTAATTTAAAGCACGCTTCGGAATTTACTAGCTTCGGATGAGCGAAATTCACTATGTTGCAATCCTGGGTATTACTGAAGATGCATCAGTGGAGGTGAGTAGCTTCTGAAGATTCAGGATAATCTCTAAAAAAAATTATCTATTTCCCCTTCTAAATAGAAGGAAACCCATAGAAATTTGTGTGTTTTGAGCCCAGTGCCTTCCTCTTTCATTAGGTATGACCATTTAAATCAATTATCAGCATTTTTCATTGAACTGTAAAGTTAAGAAAGGTTGCCGACTTTGAAGATTTCAATAAAAACCGCTGAGTTGTCGACTAATTCGGCATTAGCCGGGCCTCACGGAGCGCAGCCGTAAGTACCGACCGACGTTCAATCCGATGTGCGTGTATGAGTGTGGATGGAGGGACGCACTCACTCGCCTTGACCCTCATTTTTCTTCGCTCACTCAAACTCTGCATATGGTTTGATGGTGCTCAACAAGTACTTTTACTTCAACAATATTAATTATTTATGATTATTTTAAGATCTATGGTTCCTACGGAAAAATATCAGGATAGTACTAAAGTCTTTTTTAGAGTTAATTTTCGTATCTTTAGCTGAAGAGATGTTTCGACCTTCATAACGACTCAATTTGTTCCCTTCATATCGTTATAAATCATATTTTTCTTATTGTTCTTTTTTTCTGTTACGCTATTAGACGTCGATTGCTACTCTATCCATCTCCACCGTTCAGCTGAGAGTAGTGCAATGACCTTTTTGAGCAATTCGGTCGTAAATATCGGACTGAAAGGGTTTTGTCCAACACAGCTTTTAGCGATCATTCCTTTTTGTCTCTTTATATTAAGGTTTTAATTATGTTCATAGTCTGATTTCTTCTTCATTTTCTTCTCACTTCAAAGCCATGAGAAGCTTCTGGCAGAGGCAAGCCGACTACGTTAGGTACGGAAATCGAGCATTAGATCGAGTTCGCGATGAATTTTCTCAAATCTTTCCTCAATTCAAAAAAAAATCAGTTATTTTTTACTGCTATTATTTTCATATTTATTTTTAGTTCTTTTTACATTTGCTTATTTTAGCATTTATGTATATATTTTGTGGTCGTTCGAATAAATAAATAAATAAATAAAATAACTAATAATAATGATAAATAATAATAATAAAAGTGTAGAAAGATCTTGGCCATTTTATTTTTTCGAACGAAAATGATAGACTTCTCAGAAATAAGGTTCGGAAATAGATGATGGGTCTGAAACACGCTTGAACTCATGTGTAGTTACTTTTTTGAGGAAGATAGTACTTCGAAAAATATCGGAAAAAGACATCTATTGATCGATCTATTTGATAAAACTAATCGTTGCTAATGAATTCACACTTATACTATAGTGACCTTCACTTTTCTCGCTACTTCTGAAAAGTGAAGGGAATTTAAGTGAGAAGTTTGAGATAAGATAAATTTAACGAGAAGCGGATTATCACTTCTTATTTTAATTCAAATTATCCATGAACAACTTCGGCTATGAATTTTACTTTTCAAAAAGAAAAAGAAGTGCAGATAGTTTAATTAAGCGCTCGTATGACATTAAATTACTTAAAGTAAACTGAACCTGCTTATCTACTTTCTTAATTACTTACCTAAAACCAAATGTAACTAGAACTTGTTAAAAACTAAACAGGAATGAACTAAATAGGAATCATATAGTTTCTAAATACGCCACCACATTGGGGAACGAAAAATAAACAGAAATGGTCCTACACCGCCAAATTAAGAAACAAAAAACAGCACAAATAAATCTAAAGGAGTTGTAATCGAATTCATACACATTTACGTTCATCTTCACAAATCTAATCGAGACACAATTAGCGGAGGTCGCTAAGGTATGTAGGTGCGTACCTCATCGAGGCGGAACGAGTGCAAAAGGTACAAGACATGATTAGCAACTATTTCGTATAGGATTTAAGGTTAATGGACATAGGTGTTGGGGATTTATCCGGCTCTAAAGTACTTTTTCGTGTGGAAAATCCCGCTATAATACTAGATACTGAACTTTTGGGAACTTTTATTTAATATTTTCTTTTCTTTCTGTTTTTTTTACTCTCGTTTTCCCATAGGTGTTTTGGTGCCGATGATCCGTGCCATTAGTAAAACGGAGATTGTGATAAACATTTGCGTAATGCTCGCCTGACCTTTGTATCCGACGCCAAGAACGGCGGTAATTACTGGCCCTCACCTGGCCGCCTCGCCTATTCACATGGAATTTTCTAGCATGGGTCAAACGATCCTCACCGACCCGACCGACCACTCTTCGTGACCTCTCAGTTCTTCTCATCCATTGCCATCTCGCACCTTCCACCATACACTCAAAATAATCATACCAAGGTTCGTCCACTCGGCCTAGATTTAGGTTCGAATTTTTCGCGAAAAAAACCCATTCAGTTGAACAAAATATTCGCTCGTTTTTCGATTCTCTTGGACTCTCTTCACCGTTCGAAAACCTGGTTTCAAACACACCGTTAACAGAAATGAAACCTTCAATCTTAGAACTTTTCTGTTGAACTTCTTGAGCAGCTGTATACATTTTCGTGAATCTTGCATGAATTGATTTTGGTTAGATTCATGGAACAACAATGGATGGCCGCAAAAATTTATCCCGTTTTTTTTTCTGCATTTATTCAGTGCTATACTGTAATCGTAATTGTAATTTATGCGGGTATCCATTGTTACTTCTTTTATCACTCCTTGTTCAGAGTCATGAAAAAAATTTTATCTCCAAAATTGCAAAACAAGCATTTAATTTCTTTTTCGAATTTACGTACTCTTTCCCACCTGGATCCAGAAGCTACGGATCCGAGAATTACCACAGGCGCTCTGAGAGCGAGAACCGTGACTAATGTTAGCGCCAGCTGCTTGCTATGATGATCATAACCAAAGACTTGTTTTTTTTTTTTTTTTTTTTTTTTTTGGGGGGGGGGGGGGGGATTGTGGTCCTAAGAGTTTCCTCCACCTTTTCTATATATTTGCTCTGAGTTTTTCTAAACGTTTTCTTCTAAAATTTCCCTCTTTTTTCTATCATTGCAATCCCTATGTACTTCCAGGGTCCCCGCTCTATACTGAACAAGTATTTGTACATGAAATTAAGGATTTTAGCTGGTTTTTAGAAATGCGATACGCCTCTAACACGTTTAAATGTAGATCTAAATGAAAGTGGAAAACTGATTATTTAACCTTTTTTACATGATCTTTTCGGTACTTCTGAAGGTCGCTTGTTACTGAAAAAATCGATAGTCAGTGGATATAAGCTAAAAGTAGTTACTCAAAATCCTTCCACAAACCCTTCTCTGGAAAAATTTCAAAATTTACGCAAAAAATCCAATCACAGTTGACGAAAAACGCTCCCTTTCCTTAAACGTTTCAACGTCTCTCGATGTTTTTCTAAATGATTTATGTCAGATATCCAATGAAGAGAGCGTAGGCCAAACACTCCTCTTCAACGTCGAAGCCAGTTTCCATTATCCCTCTTACAACGAGTCATATCCAAGTGATGGCTGCGCTTGTCATCCATGAGAGACGATGTCTGTCAAACTTCTCCGACATCATCAACAAAGAGTGGTAGTGGTGGACAAATACGCATAACTACATGGAAAATACCACTCAAGACGGAACAAATGACATGTTTTCCCAGTGTTGTTTGACCGCCGATATCCACACAGATGAATAGCACCTGGGAAGAGCTTTCCGGGGTTCTATGGTGAAGCCACTTTTGTACTAACCGACTAAAAATTGTATATATTATAGATGGGGATCTTCATTCGAGAATGAAAACAATCGTCATTTTTTGTTCATATTCGTGGATTCGGTTCCGAAAAATCAGGATCGTGGACGAGTTTTTGAACTGCTCACTTCTTCACATAACTTCACCTCTTCTGTTTTCACTCTCAAAAATCAGTTGTATTCAAAAGTTATGCATTGGACCTATGTGACACTATCAAGTGTATGAAAGGAACTATTTAGGAAATGAAGGGGATCCACAGAATATCGAGTACCCCTTCGTATTGATTAATTGTCGATTTTTTGTAGAACTTTAACTTATATTCTCATCGTAAAACGATTGTTTGGAGCATTCCTCTCCGCTAAAAACTATTGCAACAGCAGCATTAGAGTGCAAGAATGGAGGAAAGTTCTGATTAGATTCAGGAAGATGGCGGGATTCAGGAAGTTTTGCCAACCAGTTGAGGTTAGGTGAACTTCTGCAACCGGTCACCTGAAATCGTGGCCTCAGTTAAAGGTTTTGTAAGCCGAACAGCTAATATTTAGCGTTAGTTAGCGCACAGTTCCACTTTTGGACTCTATGTACACTCACATATTTAAGTTACAAACTCATTATTTTACATTCTTTAAAGAAAAAAAAAACTCACTATTTTATCTTTTGCTTCCCTTTGCTCACATTTATCACCTTAGAAAGCCATTTCCGTTTCAGTATGGAGGAACGGGTGGAATTATCTGTCTGAAAGTTGTCTTATATCCTGTATACTGGCAAATTGAACTGTTCCTTCCTCCATCTTACGGATAAGAGTTGAGACTTAGCCTTCAAGACATGTAGTTCTAAGTTTGAATCATTTGTGCGAACTGAAAATGATAAAATGAATGATCTAATTGGCGCTAATCCAGCTTAAGATTTGCTTAGAACACCAATGAGAGCGTAAAGTGTTGTCTCGTTGGGCGAATTGAACGGTCCAGTGCTTTCGAAACCTGTGATTTGTCGAGGTGCTTCGGCTGAGATATTTGCATACTATGGTACATAAAGTGTTCTCGTTGAGATATTTTCCTACTACTATGTTCTGGACGTTTTTTCCTAGTGGGAACAAATTTAACGCTTTAAATTCCTTTTTGATGGACAACTAAAATTTACTTGAAAGTAAAATTATCTAGAAGAATTAGTCTCAAATTAATGCTCTAATGGATTTCCATCTATCAATTATTTAAGTAAAAACTGTTACATATATATTTAAATGATACTAATTTCGAGTTCCAGCAACGAATATGAATATGAAATAAGGTAGTGTATTATTAAAAAAAGTATTAAAAGATCTACTATTACATGTTTACTTTAGAGCAAAATGGAATTAGGAAAATCTTGTGGAAGTCGAAAGTTTGCATGATATGAGGAAATTTCATGAGATATGAATCCGATACAGAAATATACTAGATTTTTATTCATATATGTGAAAAATGAAAATAAAATAATAGTATAATAATAAATAAAATGATATAAAATGAAGATATAAATGAAAACGAACAAAAATAATGGGTGGCCAATATTTTTCGAGAAGCGAAAGTCAAGCTGAGGAATCTCCTATGGTTTAATCGATTGTAGTCAAGTGTTCCTGAATTAGTAGTACTGTAGGATATTGATAGGACGGATATAGCGCAATTGGTAAGATGTTCGGCTGAAACTCCACAACTCATTCGTGACTGCCCCACTGCCAACTAAGCCCTTCCATCTCTTCGGGGACCGCTGAATTGATACCAGATCTTTGTGGGAGAATAAAAAAAAACACTGACTCTACATATCGGCTCACCTACGCATATCATTTTGAGGCTGGACGTGGGTTCGTAAACCTGAGACGAGCCTCAGAGTTGAGGTCGAAAGCTGGGCGCATCCCCATACGGATTAATCAACGTCGTACGCTCTATTTTTTTTACAGTAAATTAATACTATTGCTTCATTAATTAATTACTCTTTATACGAACTCTGAGCTCACTAATTATAGCTTAGGGCTGAGCTTCACCGAAGATCACATGCGGCTCCTGCTTTTTGGAATTCGCCTCACAACTGTCGAACAATCCATCCATCCGTCTTTCCTCGACCAGAGCACTTTTTCTTCGGACACCAGTTATGGCTATGTGTCGCATCAAGGGTGCAGTTGTCTTGTTACCGCGCCACTTCTTTCCATCCGCCTTTACCTCGCTCGGTTTCCCTCCACTTTTACACATTTCTGTCATATCGAATTCTTCTCTGACGATTGATTCTTCTTGATCGGCAGATTGAGTGAGAGACGAGTTTTTTTTTCTTCGCAAAAAAAAATTCCCCTCAAAATTTATCGGCATCGAAAAGTTATTCACGTTTTTTTTCTCCACAAACATTCAGAAAACTTATTCTCTGTATATATTTTCAATTGTAAATATTTCGAACGTTATGTAGCGTTTGGTCCTAGAACGAAAACGCTTCCAATTACTGCTTTAAATAATATGTATTTTATTTTCTGAGCAAAAAAAAAACTATCTTACGGTTCTAAGGGAATTTATTTCATTCTCTTATCTTCCGCATATTCTCTGAGGGCCAGCGCATTTTAAGTACAAAACAATGACCTTTCAAAACGTGTTATTTATTTATTTAATTATGTAATAAAGAGAATGAGAGGACTATGCGACACTAGTAGACCTGCGTGCCAAGATGTTTTCCATCATGGATCCTTAGATTTTCAGAAAGTCGTTCCCGTAGTCGTGTTCAACTTAATTAATG
Organism: Necator americanus; assembly: GCF_031761385.1. Taxonomy (NCBI): domain Eukaryota; kingdom Metazoa; phylum Nematoda; class Chromadorea; order Rhabditida; family Ancylostomatidae; genus Necator; species Necator americanus. The sequence goes on from NC_087373.1 coordinate 8,374,498, forward strand.
AATAAATTAATGCGAATTAATGAGTTATCTCGAAATCTAATCTCCGTAGAGTTTCAATAGGTGTTCAATAGTTTTTTTTCGACTAGTCATGGATTTTTAATGTGTTAAGGGAATTAGCTTTTTTGTACGAACAATACAATATTTTTAAATTTATCCTGAAAAAAAAAACCACTTCAGACGATAGCTAGCCGTAAAAAGAGTGGATAGTTACGTGAAATAAAATTTCTTTGTCTGTATATTTTATTTGTATACGTTTAAGCAATGCATCTAATTTTAATTTAATCTTATTAGGTTTTAAGTCTAAATTTCCTAACTTTCGTCCTTTCGAGCCAAACAAGAGCTGCGAGTTAACTATCACCAATTGACTGGTTGCCTTTGCAAAGATGTCAAAATGTTGCAATCCGTCGGTGGTGAATGCATAGTGACGTAGTTTTGTTATTTATTATTTATTTTCTCATTTATTTAATTCATTACCCAAAGGGAAAAGTTACCTTTTTAAAAAAAAACACTAGTATCCACCTTTTACAGTTGAATTTCATTCAGTTATTGTGGTTACTGTAGTCGATTTATTCCTTGTTCTGATTTGTTTTGACGTTTCGACCTTTATAACTTCTTTTCAAGGACCTGAATAATTTAAATTAAAACAAGGAATGAACAAAAAATATATCAATGTAAGACTCTGTTAGTCAAAATTTTTCTGAAATAATGTGGAGAAAGCTTAGGCTTGAGAAGCGGAGGACATGGATTCGGACAATTATGAGAGTGAATACGCTGGAATGCATGATTTAGAGACTTATGAGATGAGCAACATCCAGGGAAAATATCAACAGTAGAATTTTAAAAATTAGGAGGCTCAGTAGTTCTCAAGCGGATCTTTGACTTCATAAATTGAGAACGATCTGTTTTCCCGTCACGAGAAGGTCTGCGCCAGTTTCCATTGTCAAAAAAAAAAATTAGAAACGGATTTTTTCCCTTTTTTTGCCTTGACTCGGACAACATGCCGATTTTGTTCTTCTGGTACATCGTTAGTGTATGTGAATAAATAAAGGAATAAATAATTCAATGAATTTAAGTTCAATAAAAGAACTTCCTTATGGATCTTCTTCTCCTCTTCTTCTCTTCTCTATTTCATTCACGTAGTCATACTTTTCCAGGTTTTCAGTCATCATTTCCATTCCTTCACTTCATTTTCCTTCCTTTATCTATCACATATCTTACCAATCATCAGCTTATCAATAGTAGGCAACAAATCCTTATGCTTCTTTTTGCTTTTTTTCCCACAGGAAAAAAATAAAAAAAGAGAGAAACGAGAGGAAATCGTAGAAAATCAGGAATTGTAAAGATCGCTATGCAATGATTACTTCAGTAGTTGCGTTTTAAAGTTACACTATGTACTCTACTCAACGTCTCGTTGGTTTTCCGAGAAAACATCGGCAATCGACTTTGGAATTCATCCGTGCGTTAGCATCTGCATATATTTGCCTTTTCGTTCAGTTTAATCTAATCTCTCATTTTTTTTTCTTGGACGGAAAAAAAGAGTTCTACTATCTGTGGACGGTTTTTCTAAAACCAATTTCTCCTATGCAAATCCTCCTAAAATCTAAAATATTCGACTTCACATCCGGAATTCTTAGATTTTCGCCGACACACTGAGCGCATGTAGTTCAGAAAATAACTCGTAGCACTTGCGTTTTGTCATCGGGCGGGCCGAACGTTCCACCCATCTTGCCATATTCCAGACGTCCTTGAGACTCTTTCGTTACAAATGTGCGTCACAACGTATGTTCTGCTCATGCATGAATGATCGATCATGATCGAGCAATACCACGCGTACCGTAATTATCGTATAATACACATATATTCTCATACAATGCTGCATCAAAAGTGAGATCGTAGAAAATAATCGATGAAAAAAAAATGTGGTTTGTCAACTTTTTAACGATGCCTAGACATCGTGAGAACGATTTCGATTCGGAATCACTACGATAACCGTTTGATCTCATTCATTTGTGTTTCATTTTTATGCTTATTGAATATTTACATTTATTTTATCATGCATAAATTCTTTATAATTTTTTATTGCTTGATTTAAACAAGTTTAACTCCCTTGAAAAGTTAAAATACTATTTATTTACTGAGTAAACGTGTTAGAAAATAAGTTTATTTTATTGGAAAGTTGATTTGTGTCATTGAAAACTGGATTTTTTGACAGTAACTCAAAAATTTGATGAGGACCATTTAATGAAACTGTATGAGACGGTAAAATATACAGTATAGGCTGAGCCCGCTCCTTTAGAGGAAGCAGGATGGTCCGAGTGATGGCGTTTGAGCCGATGATCGCAATGTGACTTCCAGTGCGATAAGGAAGAGAGTTATGCCGAACAGAGAACGGTACGGTACGCCACGACGGCGGTATCTGACGCGCCATCTGCTGCGATCGTGGTAGGACCATCGACTAGCTCCACTCGGACTGTTGCAGAGATGAGTGGTCTCAGCGATATCTCGATCCCAACCTCTGCACTCCGTCACTTCAAGCGTACGTGTCGCCCGCCTACGCAACTGCACCGAGCTTCAGGCCGTCTTGACCCTACTATAAGTTGGTGGAAGGGGGAGAAATTTCTCAGAAAGTGCGGCGATGTAAGTATCCACCAAATGGTGTCCTGGCCCGACCACGTCATTCGTTACATGAATGAAACTAAGAAAAAGCACCTGAAGTATTAGTATTGTTATCTATTATTTAATTAATTTAATTTAAAAAATTATTATCATTGAATTTATCATCATTATTGAATTTTTTTTAGTAACAAGTATGTAACGCAGATGAAAAACGTGGAGGGTGACTTTGGGTATGGAAAAGACCTAACACGGGAATATCGTAATAAATCAGTTAAAGTTACATTTTCTCTCACAAAACATGTAAAATTTACTCGTTTAAAAATTTGTTGTACTTCAAAAATTTGTTCCCAATAGGAGCTTGATAATTTTTACGCACAAAATTGAACTAACTTCTATAGTTTTTTCTGAAAAAAGGAGAAAGAAAAAAACGGAGCGAAAAAAACTGCGGATGAACTGAAAGTGGATGAAATCTTGTGGAATGAAATTACCAGAACCGTTTAAACCCAAACACACCATAGACATTGCCAATCGAGTAAAATTGATTTTTGTTGAAAAGCCATTATTGATTGCAATACTCCTTACTCTCTGATATTCATAAGACTGCTAATAATTTCTGAACAAATTAGCTTCGTGCAAATGTGGGTCCATTCGGGGATGAAAAAAATGCTTAGAGATTTCATCTGACCGCGAAATCGTATTCTTAATACGCTTAATAGCAGCACGTGCGCAATAAAAACTGCTCGTTAGCAACTGACCTTCTATCTCCGAAAGAAAAAAAAAACAACAACTGGTAGTTTGAGTTATTTCTAATAACTCAAAGGGTCACGAAAAGGACAAATTTTAATTCCAGCTCTAGCCTTCAGTTTATCCCTGTAGTTTTCCGTGGTTTTTTTTTTGTTTTATAAAGGCGTAACGTATCCTTAAATAGTTTTATGCGGGACCCAGACTGAGAAAAACTAACCATTTCGTACGACGTTTGATCCTTCCTTCTTATTCGCACGTGCGGGAATGAGTGTACCCGATTTAAATAAAATTCTATATAATATTGTAAAAATTCTACAATATGAATAAACAATATGAATGAAAAATAAAAACTAAATTATACTAAATAATACTAAACTAAATAACACTAACAATAATGTGTGATTATGGCGAATGAATATATAGAAATTTCAATCTTGGGTGAAGTTTTTAACGAAAACTTTCCGATGTTTATTAGGAAAAAAGTGAAGAGGGATCTTAAAATTTCTCCAGGAATTCTTGTGCAGAAGCAATTTGATTGAATCCCTTATTTCAAGAAGAAATGAGAAAAAGGATCTAAAATAGTAGATCCTCTCCAGATTTTTACTTTGATAAAATTATTCCGTATATATTTAAACAAAATTGAACAACTTCTCCTTTCTCTGATTTTCTCACAAAAATAGCGATTATTTCTTTGCGTTTGCAATTTTTGATTTTGCATTGCTTTCTACTTGGACGGAAATGGGGCAGTGGTAAGAGGTTATCAGTGGGTTATTTCGGTCGACAGTTCGACATCGCTGAAAGACAACAACACTTTTATTCCTTCAAAGCCGATAAATTGCCATTAAACTTTTCCGAAAGGTTGACAGTGAGTTGATGCATTGGCTGGCCACCGTATCTCATTGCATATGGTCCCAATCATTAACCTCTACGTCTCGGAATTGATGTCGAGCGTGTTTGGAACATTCCAAACCGTTTTGCGGAGCGCCAAACCCTTTCAATCTTTCAATCATTTCTATTTTTATTTTCAATTGTTTGCTTTCAATTTTTTTTCTCACAAGAAAACCTTTGGTACGGTGAAGTATGGTGCGCGTTCGTGATTGAAATTCTAGAAATTGCTAAAATCGTAACGACTGGATGAGTGTAGTGATCCGTCGTCGTCGTCGTCGCCGTCGTCGTCGTCGTTAGCTAGTTCGTTCGTTCGTTCGTTCGTTCACGTGTTGCGTCCGCTACTCGCTGCAAAATCTTTCATTTCATGCACAGTGAAGCGTGCAGCGAACATTCATTCTAGTTCGACGTCATTCTTCAACAATCCGACTAATCTGCTGCCGAATATCTGCCACCCACGCAGACACACACACACACTTGACACCGAATTCTCAAATTCTCCGAATGCTGATCTCTAAAGCTTTGCGAATTTCTAGTTACTATCTGATCTGATTTTTCATTTCGTGCGGTACTCTTTTTTTCCAGTTAGTGCCCATGTTCAACTATCCGTGAATCCCGCCATATTGTAGAATATAACTTACTTATTGATTTCCCCTAACTATAACCGAATAGATATTGATAGATATTGATCTTTCTTTATTAGCAGTTCGACGCTATCGCCTTCGTCAGAGCTCAGAGAAAATCAAAGCCCGCAATGATTTTTCCTCTCAAACACCACAACATCCAACAGAAAGAACTTAGACATTTTCAATCTTCAATTTAATTAACTGTCAAATCAATCAATTGATCATTGGATTAATGGTTTGTGCTTTTACCTTATAGAATCAAAAAGGTAACGTGAAATTTAGAATTATTAATCATTAGGGCTTGTTTACGGCTCAAGGTAATCAATGGGAAAAAAATGCTTCTCTTTTCAGTTGTTTGGTGACGTTTTTGAAATTTTCTTCGGGACGTTTTCCACCACATATTTCTTCTAATCTTTTTCTTCTTTATATTTCTCGAAGTTCCTAAAAAAAATAGCAGAAAAAGAACAAGTTTTTTTTGCTTAAATCTAGCTAGGGCCGGGGGCTCGTTGATTGCATGAATTTATCGATACCATTTACAGAAAATAAAAACCAAGCTAACTTTCCAACCAGAAAGAAATGTAAAATAATATTTACAATTATGTGTGTTATTATTTTATTCAAGTTTTTATACCATTTGGGTATTTATTCATCTTATTCGAGGAAAATTTATCTATTTTTTTGATTTATTATTAATTGTTACTTATTACTTATTACTGTTTATTATTATATCATGATTTTTTTGATTTATCTAATTTGTCTATTTTTATCTTACGACACCACTAAATAAGAAGACTGCTGTCAGATGAATAAGAGACTTTAAGGGTCGTTCTTTCATTTACAGCTTAATTTTGTAACGATAGAGCGACATTAATCATGTCAGTCTATAAAAATACAAAGTTAATGTGGAAGTATGCATCCTGTAGGTTCCTACATACTTGAAATCTTCTAGTACTCTTCTGGATAAGAGCTTGCGTGTAATAAAACGACAATCTTCTGCTTTCCACATCTTCAAATTATGTTTCGAGTGCCAACGTTCGAAAATTTTTTGAAATTTTTTTCCCAGCCATAAAACGGGCGATATTAATGGTATGTTATGGATTTTGAGTTGTGTGCTAGTTCATCACTAGCTTATCTCTTGGGGAAAAATTGCTCTTTTTTGACCAAAAATAAAAATGCTAGTAAGAAAAATCAATACTTAAAAATATAGGCTGGCTTGTCATTTTGAAACATCAATTTTTTATTTATTTCCCCTTTCGGATATTGTGGTAGCTAAAATTGTTTCTTGCTGTCTGAACCGAGCAATCGTTCTCCTGTTCGTTGATTAATTCGAACCGCCGCTGGTTTAACTACCACCAGGATCTTCTCCGAAATCGACTCGATTCCGAATTTCCCTGAAAAAGACACTGATTCGAGACACGAAGCATGAAGTGCAGCCAATTTTCTGGTCAAAACTTGCTGGCGGTGCCCTCGAACGAGTGCAGCTATTTGACTTGTGGGATGAGGGGAATTTTACTTTTTTTTTGCCGGAGCTTTGAACACTTGCTATTCGTGGGGTTTAGCGAATTCTATTTAAGTTATTACATGTATGTTATTTTAGACAATCATTTCCCAAAAAGGATATACAGTAGGCGGAAAAGGTATATAAATATCTGGAATCTTCATGTTTTTTTTTCGCGAACACTTTTTAACTGGCAGAAATTCATGGAATTTTATAGATTTTTGAGCCGTGGAAAATTCTTTATCTACATGGTTTCTTACGTTTTTGAGGCTCTAAAGATCAAATTATTTCTTATATGTACATTTTTTTTTCATTTTCATAAAATAGCTGTCAGTTGGTGTCATTTTTTTTGAGTCAGACGTAAAACTTACGTCGATTATGTTTGTAATAATTTTTAGAAAATGCTTGCGTTCTTTAATAATTCTAAAATATAATAATCCTAAAAATTGTTTTCATACTTCTCTCATCGTTTCCAGCTTTTATCAGTAAACAGCCACTGATCATATTTATGAACATCCAGGAAATACATTTAGCGTATCCTATTAATTTAATTAATTAGGCTCTGTATCCTACTATCCTGAGCAATTACATCTATCCCATACCGTTAGACAACCGTACCGTATCTAAAAATAAATCTACATATGTGTTGAATTCTGCACAGTTTTATCTCTCACTATTGCTTTTATTTCTGGGCGTTTGTGTATTCTTTCATTTTGTGGACTTTACAAACATATTTTAAGAAAGAAAACGTAAAAAACTCTTTTAAAACTCAAAAAAAGAGAACGAGACAACAACAGGACATTTGAGTTCAGTTTCTGTTTTTGTTTTGTTTTTGCACATCTAATCCTGGCTTGCTGGTCGAATACGAGGATCTTCATTTTCATAAAATAGCCGTAAGATGATGTCATTTTTTTTTTAACAAGTCCAACCTAATTTTAAAATTACATCTAATTATGTGTGTAATAATAATAATAATAATAATAATTATTATTATTATTATAAGTTATGCTCGAATATTAGTTCAAATTCAATTAATTAAAATATCGCCTATACTTTCGTATCATCTCGTGCTCGGGTAGTTTGAATTTCGTCTTTCTATTTCCATTTTCCTCAATTTTTCATTTTCGTTTGAATAAATTAAAAGCCAGAGATGAAACAGCTGAAATAGAAAATAAACAAATAATAATAAACTTTAAAAAAAATGACAAATAGAACAACTAACAGTGAATAGAGTGAACAGTTGAATCAAATCGAATCAACGATGTTTTATTTTACCGCACACAATAACATATTTTCGGATTTTCTTTCAACTTGTCCAAGATTTTTGTTTCTTTTTTGAAATCCACACTTTTCACTCAATCTTATGATGACAAAAGAGAAAATCCGGAATCCGTAACCCTTACAAAACTGAACCTATAACTAAGTGAACTGTAGGTTCCTGACTGCTGCTGGGTTCCCCCGAACGAACCCCGAAATTCACCTCATCTTCATTATTTCGCTCATCTCCCTCCACACTCCTCATACCTCATGACCTTGTTCTCCTCTTCAGCGAACAACATAATATGTCTCTCCGTAGCTGTTGTACTCTTTCACAACACACCTAACGTCGGCGTATCTATGCATAGTTAACTGTCTAATTGTATGTGTAGGTAGTCGATGGAAATTATATGGGACAGTAAGGTTTGTGTTCGAATCATCCCCGTAAAACCATCCCTCACTCGCTCGAATTTCCGTATATGTACGTACGTACGTACGTACGTAATTTCTATAATGATTCATTCGATCGTTCCGATTCGACTGTATCGATCGATTAGCGGTTACGGATAATAATGTAAGACATTGATCCACTTTCACCTACCAATCCGGTATCCACAATCACATCTCATATGTTCTTTCTTTATGCGATCGCAATGCGTTTCTTTTTTTTTGTCGTGATACTTTGACAGACAAGGACGTTCTTAACCGTATGATTAAATAGATTTTTATTGCCATTAGCTTTTAGCTGAAGGACATATAGGGGGAACGTTTCGATCCGTTGGAGAACCTATGTTGTAATTTTGTAAATTTGTTTCGCTATTCTTTTGTAAAAGTCTGAATTAGCATTTGTTATGCAGATCCATTAGCTAACTTTCTTGAAATTACATTATTTCATCGGAAAACTCCTGCTCATCCATGTATTCCTAGCTTTTTCTTTAAAAAAAAATTATATCACTGTTTGAAGGCTATTTTTAAAAGCTTTCACAACAACACTAGTGCCTCGTCCAGAGTTGTAACATCAAAGTGATTTTTCAGTTTTCGAACAACTACACCATAAAATATTTTAAAAGATAAGAGGGAAGAGAGGGAAATTTTTCATTTTCATTTCATTTTGTTCTTTCTTTCTCACCTTTATTTTCAGTTTTCACACCTATTTCCTCACATAATTGGTTCAGTTTAAACTTTAAAACTTAACTTTTTTAAAAAAAATTTCTTCTTCCAACGTTGTCCACAAAAGCTTTTCATTCTGCTGAGATGATTTTTTACTTCCATTATAGCAATAAGTGAATTCTCTCCAGCTATAATCCCGTGTCTAATTTTTTTTAAAATTTTAAATCTGTCCTATATTTTTGTTTGTTTTTGTCCAATTTAGATTCCTTAAGACAAAATTTCTACTTGGTTGATACCATCGAATCGATAATGTGCCTATATTTTTCTATTTTTACCTCATTATGGCGATTTACTCCACAATGTCTATGAAATCGTTCATTTATATGCATGTAGTTTTAGGAACATCTTTACGTTAAAAAGAAACTTATGATGAATCAGAAAGTGAAAACGGAACCGCAAAAGAAATGATGACTTTGGTTTTCATTCCCGGAGTTTAGCGCATCCGCATCCCACATCTATCATTTGCACAACCATTTAACTACATGAATCCGTGATTTCTTACTTTCATCCTCGAGTTCCACAAGTATTTCCCTGGTTGATGATATTTTTCTGAGTTGACAAGCTTTAAAGTAGTTTTTGCCTTTGATTAAGACTTTTTGTGCTTCTTAAAAAGTTCGGAAAAGTTTAGAACAGTGAATTTTGTCGATCGTACATCCTTATTTTCCATGTAAATCTCAAATCAGATTATAAATCTTCTTCAAAGTCACGTTTCATACTGTTTTTGCATTGTGTTCGTGTATGTCAGCGTTTCGAATGCGCTACGGCTTTTTTTTGAAAAAAAAAGCTTTTGTTGTTTTAAAGTTGTTCATATTTCAAGTACAATTTCTTGTTTTGGTTTATACACAAAATTTCACAAAATTGAAACTTCAGCTTTGATTTTTCTCTTTCTAAAATCTCACTAAGAAATAGCTGGAGCAGTTATTTCTTAAGAAATGAATTTTAAGCAAGTGATCTTCTTTTAATGAAAATCACCCAGCAATTTGTCTTACAGCATAATCCATGAATAAAATCAATCAATCACAGTAGTTCATATCAAATCAACGTTCTCGCAAAATCCCTCTTCATAACCGTTTTTTCCTCGATTTTCGCGGCGATGACATTGCTCGAAGTTCACTCCTGTTTTGCTCGCAAATTCCAAAATATCGTTGTCATTTCCGGATACGAATGGATCAGATATTAGTTTTATACAAATTTCCTGAAAGAGTTTTTGCTCAGCTAGTATCACAGAAAATCGCTTCACTTATACATCTCCTGTGCTGAGCTAATGAGTTTCCAAAATTCGTGGATATCAGTACGATAGACGTTTAAGCTGCGAAGTTACGGTAACGATGATCAGCTACGATTTTCGCTTTTCATTAATCAAATTACTAATCTTCCCGAATGTTATTCTGGAGTTTTTGGCTTCAACTGTGATCGTTTTGATTTTCGAATCTTTCTATTGCATTTTCAAATAATTTCTTGTGGACTGTGCGTATTAATGGCTTTGATCTGCTATTCTATTTCTTCTCAACTTAATTTTTTCTATTCCTGAATGTTATTCTGGAATTTTACTAGCGGTTTTTTTCAAAAAAAAAAAAAATTATTATCTTTAAAATGCTGTGTATGTTTATTATTTATATATTAAATTATATTATTAATAAGAAGTTAAATTATATTGTTATTAAAATACTATATATGTTTATTATTCTTTACCGTTTATTATTTGTTTTTATTTTTGCACTTTATTTTTTAAATCTATCTTCTTTTTTCTAACTCTAATTTGCTTTTCATTCTTTAATTATAAATAAAATGAGGGAAATGTTTCAGTAGTCATTGAAATTTTAATATCGATTCATATTTATTCCATACGTTACGCTGTTCTTCCCACCACATCGGTGAATCCAGTGATTCTACGCCCACAGAAAGATCCTTTTATGAGATTTGTTTACACAAATCCAGAACACCTCGCTTCACTTTTTATTAAAACATTTGAATAATAATCGCTGCACGATTTGTAGCTATCTACTCATCTTCAAAAAAAAAAGGTCGAACTATGAACATCGATCAAAGTGAATGGTTCGCGTGCGTGTTTTCCAAGCGAAAAAAAAACTCCGATGGTCCTCTTTGATAGGCAATGCCTCCGGTTTTTCCGTGCATAGTTCGAACCCGAAACCAGTCTTGGAATTGTGTTGAACGTGTGCACGAAAAAGCGCATTTTATTCTAAGCATTGTTAGCTTATTCAGAAGACTTTGATTACCACACTTCAACTGTGTTTTGCTTTCTCGATTTGGTTCGTATCGAAGAGGTTTACAAATTGTTTGATAGAGTTATTCATACAAGCTGGTTCCCCGTCTAAACGTAATTTCTTTGAAGTACTTTTAGGTAAAATAACTTTGCTAGCTCATTCTATACGGAAAAGTTTGGAATTTTGGATTCTCTTGTTGTTATTTATTTCTTTAAAAATCTCATTACAGGCATTCTACGCTATTTATTGTATGTTTTCGGTGAATTTCCATCCATTCGAAAAAAATCTTGCTGGATTTTGCTGATCTCGTGAATTAAAATTCCTTCATGAACTCATCAGAGAAATTTTAGGAGTGCCCGATGTTTTCAGTACATTTTGAACTTTTCGGATGACTTCTAAACCTCGCTTAATACGAAAATTAGTTTTCTGGATGCACGTTTATTATACATCTTCAAATTAAGTGTAAGACTTTTTGTTTCTGGAAGTCGAAAATGGTCCGGTTTGGTTAAAAATTTTTGATTTAAAAATCGTCTTATAATTCGATTTGTTTTACTGCATAATCAAATATTTTATACATTTATTTTTCTTTTTCCTCTTTTCTTTCATTATCGTACTCTGGATTTCAACCGAACAGAAAAAAAAGAACCTTCTCTGTTCAGTTGAAATTCAAAATACGACAATTCCATGCTGAGGTTAAGTGCACTTCAGGAAATTTTGACGATCTAAAAATTTTTCGTACACCTTTCCAGAGATATCTCTGCAGAATTTCATACGAAGCCTGGTCGTTTCAAAGAATTGACGATTTTAGAGTTTTTTTCCCTCAAACTTAAAAAAAAACTTGTCGGCTGTACTCTTTGACGAACTACTTCAAAAGATTTGCTCAAGCGCCTTCTGAAAAAAAATTCGCTTCACTTCCTAAAAGGGAGCATTTTTTAAATGGATATTTGTCTGAGGAATTGAGGAAATAATGGAATTATTGTGAGGCATAGAGGAAAAAAAGCTGGAGTGTACCGATTTATTTTTTAAATTATGACTTCATCTTCTGACTTCGAAAACTGTCCTTTTTCCAATTTTTCTTCTGAAAATCACTGCAAATGCTCTGCAAACCTTTAATGCAATGCTTTTAATTAATTGTGCTGCACTTCACTTTTCATGAATTCTCCTGTGTTGTTCATATTCTTCGTACTAGTCTCCTCGGACTAATTTTCCATGTTTTTTTCTTTGGGAACTGAGGTTTATCGAACGCTAACACAACAGTGCGGCGCCTAGCCTAAAACGGGAAAGACCCAGGATAGTTTGAGAGATTTCACGGATGCTCATAAGCTCGATTTTGTTAAGGTGCATACGCGTCGCAGTCTCTTCTGCATAGTGAAACTATACGGGAAAATGTCTTTTAAATGAATTTTTCTTATCAGGAACTTCTTGATATTTTCCATTTTTCTTAGGTATGATACACACTATACATACTTGAAAAAATCAAAGATCGCCCAAATTTCCGGGTATTTTTGTGTGTTGCTATGCACACATTTTCATCGTAAAAGATAGATACATTTTTACACATTTTCGTTTTGCGCTGAAACTTGGATGCCAGTAAAAAAGTGTGATAATTACGCTGGAGTCAAAAAATAGGTAGGGATATATTTTATTAAGTAATTCTTCGGCAAAAACGATTTATCGGTAGGCTTTTTGCATTATAACCTCTTAACTTTGACTCAGAAGTTCAAATAAAAAAATCTACTGAATTTCCAGATGAATAAATGATAATCAAAGTTAATTCAAATTATTCATATTTAAATTAAAATAGTACATCTATTACTTTTGCTTCAAATTTCAATAAAAAATACTATAAAATTCCATATGAATAAATATTAATCGGAGTTAATGAAAATTAAATATATAGTTAAATTAAAATCCTACATTTATTACATTCGTTGTAAATTTCTTCCTAGGAGAAGTGGTGCTAAAACCTGAATTTTTGGGCACTAATACTATGCCAGAGATCCTTACGCCGAACTTCACAACATGTACATACGGAGATCCTTGAATTTTTCCGTATATTGATCTTCGAGACATCCCGGGTGTACGCATTTGTTTTCACCGACCACTCGAACCGTCTTCATAGTTTCTTTAACCTTTACAACCCGATGAACTGGACTTAAATTTCACCTAACATCGTGATGTGTCGGGTCTTCAATTTACCACCTCGTTTTCATCATTAAGGGGCGGGTGTGGCGCAGTCGGTTAGAGGTCCGTTGTAGCCACACGGTCGAGGGTTCGAAACCGCCCTAGTGCAAACCCAGCCTTTCCCTTCGGGGTCGATAAATTGGTACCAGACTTGTCTGGGAGGATAAAAACACTGACTTGACCATCGACTGGCCCCCGCAAGTCATTGTGTAGGCCAACACGCGTTCCAAAACCTCAACGATCACGAATTCCAGTAAAACGCGTTGGCGCATCCCAAGTGGATTGATACGCCAGTGACTTTATCTTTGACTTTCATCATTAATATCGTCGAAAACGCGATGTTTGACGACGGGTTTTCCCTGGATTTTTGGATATGACGTGATTTTCCCCCGAACTCCACAATGCGCGATGATGATGGCGCGTAGTGTGATTTTTTTCCTACTATACCATAGTCCGCACATTAATCACCAACAACTGTGTATTTCTCAAGGCTGGCTCGGGATTTGTGGCTTTCGCGATGTGACGTTATGATTGAGGTCGTCGTTTGAATCGTGGTCGTCGTCGGTGGTCGTCGTATCGTGTACATCCGGCCGCATCGTTAAGTTTTTTTTTCGGATGAAATCAACTTTTTTTCCGTTCATCCTCGTCTTGGAATCTTGGAAGTTTGTAGAGTGGACGAAAAACAACTTATTACTAATACGATGATCGGAATTCCTCTCTGTACTCTATAATTGGATTCGAACACACGCTTACTCGAGAGTCATAACAATCCCCGAGTAGTGGATTCTCGGTCATTGCCCTCTAGTACTATTTTTAACTACGGCGCCAAACTATGTACTCTTAACAGTGAGGCATTCGTGGATAATGGGGACTAGTATATCTCATTATACGGGTAGTTTATACCGTTGCTCATATTCATACCATCTCATAAGGTTGTTCTAATCGCTTACCGTAACCACTTTGTCTACCCTACTCTATCTAATAACGAGCACCATTTGTTGTGGATTTTCTCATGAAAAAGGCAGGAAATGAAAATTGCTGAATGAAAAAAAATGAGAATGAAAAAGAAATGTAGAGATATCGATAAGGCGTGAGACCAGATTTTCCATGGGATTTTCATGGAAATCATTCAGGAAAAAACCCCAGCGAGGCATATTGCGGGTTTTTCGGGAGGCGCCACATGCACTAATCGGATCAGAGGAGTGGGAAAAGGCGAGAAAACTCCAAATCTGGCTAAGAATTTGGCAAATTTCTGTACCAGGAGCATGACCTGTCTACACATCACAAAATGTTCAATGAAGGACCAGCTTTTCCGTAAAAGACTAAAACTTTGGCAAAATTCTAGTGAGCTCTGTTGTTTCTTGTTTCTGTTTTCTATTTTGTGGCACACCTATGGATGTTTTCAAGTAAATAAATAAATGAAATTTTGGCCAATTGCACACTCATTTTGTTGCATCAGCTGTGACTGATCTCAAAATATGGTGGTCCCATATGGTTTTCTTAGCAGTGGGACAAAAAACATCATCATTTCATCTCTCCGTAGTTGGTAAGTGGGTGCCGGACTTCTTTGTGAGGATAAAAACACTAATCTGCTACAGTAGGTAGAGCTGGGTCAAAAACACCTGAAGTCTGATGCTATTTAGTCTAAGTCGAAGCTATCTATGCTAGTCGAAGTGGAACTAGCGGTTTCACTTCCATCTGGGACCCTAAATCATCTCTGCAGTCCGATTAGAGCACGTTTCCGTTTCGATCGCAACCGCCGAGTCTATCGTGCCACTTCCAGTGCAGACTGCACCGAGCTTCAAATCGCTTTAGTCCGTCTATAGGCCCCTGCAAGTATTTATACAGACACGTTCATAAATCTTTCAAATTCTGTGCAGAAGTGAAAGCAGCGTCGTCTCAAGTGGATTAATTAACGCCGAGCATTTTGTCCTTTTACTTTTATCCGACGTCAACGATTGAGGATCGCATGCGCTGCCGCATATGCCAACGAAAGTAAAATGAGGTGGATTGGATTTGTGATGCGCTTCAACGATGACCGCTGTACCAGAGCCGTGAATGACTTGATTCCATGCGATACTAAATCCACTATGGGGAAAAGTGCTGACTTGATGGTCAGATTTTCTTCTCGAAATTCATCGACACATTGATAACAGTACACTTTTTCGAGTATCTGACGCCAGTCAACTTTTACGAGCTTAAATCCACCCATCATATACAAAAAGGATTTCAATGATTAAGGAAATCATGGGAATAACCGTTGAAAAGTGTACGGTTCACTGGTGGACAGGATTTTTCTGCGGAATCAAAAAGGAGCTCATCACCTTGAGCGGCGCTGTCGTCAAATGGTAGGACGAATCTGATGCTTTCCGTGTGTCTTAGGGGAGGAGACACTAATAACCAACTCTTTCACGTTACTGTGAAGTAGTGTAGGAGTCCGTACGAGAAACTCGAGGAATAACGGGAGCACAGGTGAGGAGAACTCATGTAGATTCTTATGAATTTCAGTTATAATGATCTAATCCATTGTCTCTTTTCCATACCCATTAACAGATAAACAATCTGACACGGAATGCTCTCGACTACCCTTTCAATAAGCACCGCACTACCTCCGCCATCTGCAACCCTCCCGCGGCCCTCTCGTTTATTTCGCGCATAACAACATAACATAACATTAAAAGCATCGCCCAGGCTTCGTATGAAATTCTGCAGAGGTATCTCTGGAAAGGTGTACGAAAAATTTTTACATCGTCAAAATTTCCTGAAGTGCACTTAACCTCAGCATGGAATTGTCGTATTTTGAATTTCAACTGAACAGAAGAGGTTCTTTTTTTTTGTTTGGTTGAAATCCAGAGTACGATAATGAAAGAAAAGAGGAAAAAGAAAAATAAATGTCTAAAATATCTGATTATAGAGTAGAACAAATCAAATTGCAAAATGATTTTTAAATCAAAAATTTTTAAAGGCATCATCCCTCGAAGCTGAGGTGGTATGGATTTCAGGTGGAGTGTTCGTATACGGGATGGGAGACTATGGAGAGGGGGTGATTCCGTCCATTTCTTCCTAATTGCCGTAAAAAAAACGGACCGGAAAATACGGCTTCGGGCGTTCTGGCGCACTATTTTCTACAAGAAGTTCGACTGGAGCCTTCAGCCTTGTGCGGCGCCGCATCTTCCGGGCCGTTTTTTACGGCAATCGGGGAGAAATGGACGGAATCACCTCCCTCTCCATAGTCTCTCTATCCCGTATACGAATACTCCACCTGAAATCTGCACCACCTCAGATTCGTGGGGTGATGCCTTTAAACACTGTATTGGCTAAAAGCCAGTTATTTGTGACTAAAAGTGTTGTTCAGATGAGCAGTAAAATTGGACGACTATTTCATTACGGTGACTTTGAAGCGACTAAATTCTGGGCTTTTTCTAATGTAGATTTGACTTTGTCGCAAAACCTATAGTCATGTAAAATGATTTTATTTTTGTTGCGATCTCTCATACGACGAAGGATAGTGCCACGGAAGGGTCAGACGTGGTGGACTGTCTTTTTTTCATCATGTGCTTATTTGTATTCATTCCTTGTCTCTTACTCTGTGCTCGCCTTTGAGCGTAATAAATAAATAAACAAATAAATGTGCCATTGTTTACGGATGACTTTGACAGGAGATGCTTAAATAGAGTATAGTCGGGTCAAAACGACATGAAGCTCGGGGTATTTGCGCTCGAAGTGGTGCGGTGAAGCGCAGCGTTAGGATTGGGATTAGGATAGAGTTGGGACCTTTACTAACACCACTCATGGCTGCAGTTCACGATGATCGCGATCGATCCCAACCGCTAGCCCAACTGCGCTACTTTCAGAGCAGCCGCTTACGCAATTGCACCGAACTTCATGTTGTTTTGATCCGACCGCATAAACAAGCAACTATGAAGGAGCGCACCATTGCGGCACCGTCACCGAGTGGTCTCCTACTCAAGGATGGGTTTGTGTAAGAGCCCCGCCGTGAAGATGTCTACTGTACATCCACTGTCGGCAAAATGGAACCCAACATAGGGATCACAGTTTTTGATCGGGTTGTACCCGCCCACCCTGAGAAAGGCTGTGGGTTGAATGGGTCGTGGGATTTTATGTACCAAAAAGCCCTTAGCTCAATATTTTGAAACTATTTTTCAACTTTTGGTCAAGGTTAACAACTAAGAAGAACACAATTTACCTTGCATGGATGATGCAGTAATCGCTGTTTCTCATTTAATGTGAAACAGAACAAGGACAAGAAAGAAAATCCTGTCTTTTTAACCTACTTTTCTGGAATTCGTCCCTATAATAGGTCCTTAACCTTTCCTAGTGATGGTAACTCGTTCAAAGAGACTAAATTAGGTGAACGCTTCCCCGCTTGAGGTCCCACCAGGCCCTCCTATGTTACGTCGAGCACCTAACCTCTCGTAACCGCTGTTCTACTGTAGAATCCTGGAATTGGGAGAAAGATCTCGCGTGATGATTTCTCACATTATCTAAAAGGAGAGTGACCTGTCAATCCACCACGCATGTCTGAAAAAAGTTCAACTTCAACCTGTATAAAGTTTAGGCAAATTTTTAGTGAATTGTTTTCGTTCTACGACACCTAGGGGTGTTTTGAAATAAATAAATGATTAAAAGTAGCAATTAAATGGCAATCCCAATCACCATAACCTGCAGCGGCGGCGTGTGCTTTTCTGCTCAAATCATCTTGACGCGACTGTAGTGAGGATGTCGTTAGCATCTTACTCTACAGGTTTACCACCAGTATGGACAAGTGGCTAATTGTTTCGCAACGGACAGTCACAGGAACGACGCTAAACTGGCTGCATTTGAAGTAGTTTCCAGGTAGTATGTCCTTGACTCTTGTCAGCTCTGGAATTGCACCTGGCGTGATTTTGCCCCTCATGTTCTGATCGGTAAGAATAAAATTTTGGCGGAAGGAGACCTCAGTGGTGGCTTTAGTGATGGATACTAGGATCCTGATCTCTACGGTCCCTCTTTGAATGAGAGACGTTTGCTGGAGGCTATATGCATTACATAGTTCCCCTGATTCAAGAATAGAATGCTTTTCGGGAAATTAGTTGAATCAAGCGTAATTACTAAAAATACATTTCATTATATTTCAAATATTTTGACTCAGCCGAAGTGTGTTTCTTTTTCCCCCTTTTTTTCTCGGTGTACCATTGGTGGATCTCAGTAAATAAATGAATAAATAGGTAAATAAATAGACAAATAAATAATCTGAGTCTAAATCTGGAGACGACGAGGAAACCGAAAAGTCAGGCAAATAAAGGTTCCTTCTAAAAACCTTGCAGGCACATTATTAGAAAATATAAATAATTAAACAAATAGATAAATAAATGAATGCACTTATCACTGTCTATTTATTTATTTATTTATTTATTTATTTATTTATTTATTTATTTATTTATTTATTTATTTATTTATTTATTACTCTTTACATTTACTGCAGCTCGGTGTTTATAGACAACAATGTGACCACCAGGAAAAAGGTGACAGAGATTTGGTTTCCTAAAAATGAGAAGGGATTGAAGCATAACTTTCCTAGTAGTACGAAGTCATGGATAACTGCATATTTTCCATTCTTCTTGTTCGACTGGATTTCTACTCTAAGAAATCTAAGAATTTATCGTTTTTTTCTCTCTTGGACCATTTTTCAGGTTTACAAGAAATTAAAAGTACTTTTTCCGATAATTTTCTGACAGACAGTACATCCCAAGAATACCGTAACTGTGTCCACGACAATTTAGATCGCTCTCGACGGTCTGAGATTTAGTTTATTTTAAGTTTTCACTTCATTCCATTCTTTTTATCCTTTTCTAATGTTTTCTTGTTGCAGCCAAATAGTAAGTAAATCTGGTTATTTTATTGCTTATATCTTGGAATGTTGTTGTTTTATCCATGCGTATCTAACATACGGAGTACGGGAATGTGACTATTCTATGACGACTATGTATTCCACGACCATCACGATCCACTGTCCAATAGGATTGGTCAAGTGATGGCGCAGCTTTTCAGCTTATACCAGTGATTTTATCCTGTATGGAACAAGTTTCCGAATCGTTCGTTCATCTAAAGCGCTGTTTTCGTCCGCTAACGGCTAGCCTAGCAGCGCCTAATTATGACAATCTATAACTTTAGCGTACGGTTCAGGAGGAGGAGGAGGAGGAGGGGAAGGGGGCTCGTTATATGCGCTAAAGCTTCATGAATGAATGGTCGCCGACGTGATTTGTGGCAATCGTAAAAACTTAAGCTCTACGATGGCTACTCGGAACAATTTCCGGTTATTTGGGTTTTCTTTTAGTTGTTTTGTTTTTGTTTTACAGTTCCAATAGAGGTTTTTCATCATTTTGACGTGTAGCTGGAAGAATCTTGCGCAGGATTTTTCTCTTCCTGATTTTTTGCTCTCATTCTTATCTCTTTAAATCTCTAAATGACAACTTTGAGGGAAGTCATTTAACGAGTTTAAATAAGAATAACTGCTAGCTGGACGAGCACCTCGGCGTTATTGTGACCTCGATTGATCAATGACCTTCTAAATATCTACGATGTTACTGTATTCTACCGTACTGTCTCCTACTCAAACAGTTTGAATATCTTCTCACGAGGAAATTTAGGTAAGTGGTGGTGGTGGTGGTGGTGAGATACCAACACTTAGTTCACAACAACGAAATAATGGCATGTATTTGGGCAAAGTAATGAGAATGAGAAAAAAAAAGAAAGAAAAAGGAACTGTGATGTTGTGTTCTCAGCTAAGATTAGAGCTCAGTTTGTTATCGTTCTCGGGACGATAACGTCTTAAAACCGCCCCACTCCAAGCAGAAGTTTCGTTTCCGTGATTTTCAGGGTTTTCTAAGCTATCCGACCTATACCATTCCTTCCTACAAAACAAAGAAGTTTGAGCAAAATATTACTAAAACATGGTAATTGTGGGTTTTATTTGATTTGAAGTACATAATACGAGAATGCGGGTGATTGGACATATTGTACAAAATCCGGATATAAATACAGCTCCTAAATAATAAATAAATAATAATCAGATAATATTACAATATTTATTATCATATTATAATAATAAATAATAGTCAGATAAAAATGTTAGATTTCGACAACATTAGTGACTAGATAGTTACATTTTGAATAGTACCTACCGTATATCTGTCGATGGGTCTATCTTTTACTCTCCGAATTATCGTTTGATCGCTGAGGCGAAGAATCATTCACCGTTCCCTACGCAATCTACTAAAGAAAAATAGCTGCAAAAAAAAAACACCGCGTAGCTTTGAACGCATCAATTCATCGATATCATAGTGGAATGTTCGTTCGCCAGTATGGAACGGGTCTTCTATCATTCGTCGTTAGTCAGCTCTTTGACTTTGTCCAGCCTGTTCATCACATACACGATATGAATTAAGCCTCCTCCTTTTGCGAACGAACGACGAATCGAACAAACTCGCTTAGCTCTCGTCATCTCACATACATATACATTCATTCATTCACATACGCACTACTACTCTTCCTTCTCCTCCTCCTCCTCCTCCTCCTTCTCCTCGTGTACCAAATCGTTCTTTCTCGTTACTACAGCTAACGAGTAGCTTCTTGAGATCGTTCGTTCGTCGGCTGTCGTGTTGGTTGGGATCGTTGTCGCTTTTCTATATGTTCGTTTCCCCATCGCATCGTTTATGAACGTACTAAAAGAGGTTCATGTTTCTTTTCTATGTTGTCCTTGTCGCTCCATTTTATAGAATTTCTCTTTTTCACTCGAGCACATTTTTCTGAGTACGAAAATCTGCAGTTGTTGACCTTCTGCTTTATTTATTTATTTGTTTATTTAGATATTTATTCATTAATCTATTCATTTATTCATTAGTCCATTCATTTCCTCAACCATCAGTCCATTCATTCATCTTCATCTGTTCGTCATCCTTTCTTTCCTTCCTTCATTCATTCATTCATTCATTCATTCATTCATTCATTCATTCATTCATTCATTCATTCATTCATTCATTCATTCATTCATTCATTCATTCATTCATTCATTCATTCATTCATTTATTCATTCATTCAATCTTTCATTTTCGTTCACCCATCTAATAAGTAATGTATTATCATGGACCCATTTTCACACATATCACATACTTATCAGCCACTTACCGCTTACCAAAGCCACTTCTTTTATCATTCATGCATTGATTTGTTTATTTACTCATTCATTCGTTCATCCATTCATCATCAAACGTTCCATCACAACTTCTCCATGAATTTATTTCTACCTCTATTCGTTTCTTTAGTGATCCGTTCGTTGATTAATCCAGTGACTCGTTCATTCATTCGTTGATTCAGATTGGATTAGTCTATCATTCATTAATTCAACCGTTTGTTAAGCTTTTAATTAATCCGCTCGTTCCGTTATCGATCTGCTTAAAATTAATCGATTAAAAAGTGGGCGAATTAACGAGTATTCAAAATATTCCCACTTTTGAACAATATTCATTCATTCGCCATTCATTCATTCAACAATTTATTCTACTTTTTGAAAAAAAAAACACGCAAGAATTGAGTTACATGCATAGTCTGTGAGCTATTTGCGCTTGTAAGGATTTTTAATTCTCAGTGATTAACCTTGAAGCTTAGCTTCATCAACTTTGACCTTGCTCTGGATTTATCCTATCGATCTTATAATTGGTCGAAGTTATTGTTAAAATTAAAAATTGTTATTGATTTATTATTGAAAATTATTAGAATGAAGAAATCAAATTGGATTAAATAAAGTGGTAGTAATAGCATCTATTAAAAAATTCTATGAACTCTTTGAAGATTTTGAATATTTTGAAGGTGGAGATATAAGTGAGACTGAATTAGATCTACAAGAATGATAGATTTAAAAATGGTCTACCAACCCCCTTTTTCTCATTTTTTTCAAATAAAATCCGGAATTTCGATCCACATTGTCTAAATTATTTATGTAAAAAGTTTGAGTAATGAACGGATGGAACTCTTTTTTTATACTGTTTTATCTGTGACTTTCATTTCGATATTCATCTTATTTCTTTTCTCGTATTTTAAATAACAACGTTAGGCGCGCTTAACGCGCATAACGCACATGTCAGTCAGTCATCATCTATTGCTCTTCTCCTTCGTTTTTTCCATCCTCGCATCATGCAGCTGGAGCTGGTTAGGTGAGAAATCCGTCATTTCACCTGTGAAAATCGCGCCGGGAATCTGGCGATGGAGATAAGGCGCGGTGCGTGTTCAAAGTTTTTTTTTAACGGGTAAGTCTCACAGTGAAACGGTCTAAAACGTTTATAGTCGGTCACTCACTAGGCCGAATTAATTCTTCTCGAACTTTCTCGACTGTTAGGATTTTTTTTCCAAAAATCACAAATAATTTTTTCATAATAAAATACCTACCGTAAGCCTATATAGACAGCCGAATTTATGGATGTTGAACTCATTTCGCGGAATCTTTCGCTGTTTTCTTTCCTCGCTCCATCCTCGTGTGGTGTAGTGTGGTTTTGTTTTCACGTATATGAACGTCTGTGAAAAACAACACGATTTGATTGGCCTCAATTTTTCCCTAATAACTGAGCCGATTGTTTACTTTTCTATCTCTTCTTTCCGCGAAAAGTTTTTCCATCCTTGTTTTAATATCCTGCTCTACACGCTTCTGAATGTTCATAAAAGTGTTACTGTAATGAAGTGTCCGAAATTTTATGAGAATTTGTTTAATTTTATGGGAATTTAGAAGAGTCAGATATAATTAAAGGGATTTATTGGGTTGGGTACTATTTATCTGCAGTGAAGCCATTTTCAATCGATATTCGATTTAATATTCGATTTAATTTCAACCATTTTTTCCCGGAACAGTAAATTTTAGCCAGCTCGTACAGATCCACCATACACTTGAAATTCTCTGTACGACTGTACATTTAATTGATTTTCCTATTATCTCTAAAATCTACAAAAAAATGAGATAAAACATCTCTAAAATCAACAACAAATTCGTCCATTTTTTTCATTTTTCAAGATTTTTTCTGCCACGACTGCTTTGAAAGGAGGTTTTGCACATGTAAATTTTGTTCGAATCGAATCGAACTGTTCCACCGTGAAACTGCTTTTGTTCCGTACATTCGTTTTTTTTCCCTTTCTTCATGGAAGTACATTGAAAATGTGATTCGATTGACGTGACGATATTCGAGAAGAGTTGAGCTAGTGAAGGCCGACAAGTTTCTCGACAACAATTGAAAATTGAATGTGCAAAATGTGTCGTCTCAAGAGGTTTGCGGGCAAACATTTAGTAAGACTGCATTTGTGAACGAAAAATGCAGTTACGTGTTTTTCTCGCCTGCTGCTTAAATGCAACGTTCTGGGAAATTTACGATTCTATAGGTCTCCATCCAACGGTAAATCCGTTTTGAAACGTAGTCCGCAAGTATCCAAGCAAAAACACGAAACACTAAGTGGAAATCCATGAATAAGATGCTTGAGGAGCAGCACCTGAGGTATCAGTTCACACAACGAGGCCACTCTTTACAATCGAAGAATTTATGAAGCGGGACCACCTATTACTTAATCGTTACCACATATATGCACGCAAAGAACTGCTTTATCATATAATTTCATTCAGAACTTACTTCGTACGATTTCTCTTCTTCGATCTTGTAGGTGTAAAGAGGTGTCTTGTTGGGCAAACTGATGTCTCGAGCGCTTCTAGCCCGACTACTTCTAATTTCTTTACCTATGAAGGGTAATTGAAAAAAGTCGTGGTGGATTACCTTGCATGAGGGATCTTGCAGAAAGGTAATACCTTGACGCAAACCGCCTACTTCTAATTTTTGAATAAAACTACATGGATTTAAGCGTTACTTTCTGGGTAGATCAAATATTAAGAGCATTAAATCAATAATCAAATTAAATCAATAGATACGTCTTTCTTCATTTGGTAGTGGTTTCTCTGATAATTTTCTGGTAAAATTCTTGGACAATTAAAATAAAAAGAATAACCGCATACAAGAACATAATTAAATTAATTCGGATAAATATCGGGCAAAAAAGACTAATCCAGTGCTTTGGAAAAACGTTCTATTAGCTAATCCTAGATGCTGACTAGGATGGATTTCTGGATACGTAATCCTGTCGCTGCCTTCCGTAGACTGTAGCGTTCGTCGTTGGAACGTAACTGTCGACGCTCCCACAGGATTTTTGTCACCGCTGGACTCTCTTTCTTATGGATCAAGGATTATCCAAGATCTTTTACGTAGAGCTTATTCTTCAGCTTATCAGCAACAAAAAATATCAAGCCCAATTTTTTCCATCGCACCTGTTGTGTAGCTACCGCATACGCTCATATTACTATATACAAGGACTATTTCGACCTTCTACATGGTCACAGTATCTGGAAATTTTTTTCTCTCTCTTTAAACGAATGTTTTGGAAGTAAGTCGAGTCTCTTTCCGACATTTCTATAACATTTTTCCTGCAAAAGCGTCACATGAACGATGATTGAGTACGGTAATTTTGTCGTTTATTGTTGTGTTGCGTTGGTGTTTAGCGCTCGTTATGTGACTGACACTAAACTACCGAATTGTCGTCAATACAGGAATGGATGCTATGGATGTTTTCGTGTTAAAAATACATGTGTTTCTCTCGTTTCCCCGAAAAAGTCGAAGAGCAAACCTAGTTTCTTCTTACAGAATTGTATTTCCCGGATTAGATTTTTCCAAAAAGTTTGTACACAGTACAAAATTTGTGCGCGTCCACTTTAAATTGATGATCATTTCGAATAATTGTTGAAATTTTCACACCAACAACAACATTCACGTCGCCGTCATCGTCCTTTAAAAGATTTCTTTGAATACTGTAGAGAAGTGCGGTTGATGTAAGAAGCCTGACGAGGTCATCTACATAACAATCACCTTCGATTGCTGGGTACTCAGGGTCGGTAGGTAGGTAGAGGTTTGAGGTCTACATCTCAATGACATCCTAGACAAAATGAAATAACCCTTACCATATCCTCGTTCCTCCTTCCCTCACTTCTTATTAACGCCCTTCCTCGCTCATTTCCTCCCTTACTTAACCTCCGTCGCTCTTAAAAATCATTGGTAATCGTGTTCATTAACAAATTTTCCGCACACAATCGTGGCACAAGCGGGAAAAAAGCGGTCAAAGTCGACGCTTGTCGTTTTGATGCTCTACGTCTTGTTTTTTTCCCCTACCGATGCAATCTGTTACGGTAGTTGAAATCATGAATTCATGACTCATTCGTTTCTCTTTGCTAACTAGCGATGATTAATCCTACTTTGACGATACTTCTACCGTAAAATCGAATAGAGAAATTTTCCAAGAATTTGTTATTTTTCTTCATTCCACTTCTACCTCTACCTTTATATTCGGTCCTCTAGATGCTACGGCGTACAGTAATGTTTCACAAGTCGCATTAATGTCTCACTATATCTCCGAAGTTGTCGACGACGTCTAATCCAGAAAATCATTCGATGAAACTCTATCCTCTCTGTAACTGTCCGTAATGTTTTCGTTTGTGTACTCCTTGAGTAGATCAAAAATATTATTCACAAAACGTGGGAGTAGGATTTCGTAGAGAATTCTAACTCTTTTCTTGGATTAGTGTAAAGTTGTAATGGATCCACATATTCCCGACCATAACTACTTCTTACCGGGTACATTTCCAAACATAATGTTCACGAACAACAAGCTTAAACTTTACTACAGTCATAGTTAGAAGACATTTGGTAATGAGGTGGAGGTTAACCGGTTAACCCTCAAACTAGGTAACATAACGCTTGATGGATTTCTACATTAAGACGGGAATGTGGATTGTTGGGTATTAAACATCCGCTCTAACATCTGACATCGCTTCGAGGAATCATTGACCCCGTCTGGATTCGTTGGTTAGGTCGACGTGTGCTTATGAATCCTTGGTCACGGCCGAATACGTCCATTATCGATGTTGATTTAATCACCTCTACCTGTAGTCCTTTGACTTATAAAACTCCACTTCCGGAGTTCCTGGGATCGTCTGGAAATCCCTCCCCCCCCGTATTTCTTCATAATCGGCGGAACCAAAACGTTATTATGGGAATTCGGGCATAAATCTCGTGTCTTGTTATTAGGGAGGTTTCATCGAGATGGCCGCTACGGATAGCGGCTGTCATCCGCTGACCCGGATTCACGAGACGCCTTCTCGGATTCGTGGAAGCTTATCGTACGGATGTCATCTACATACGTACATTTGGGCATAGTTAGATAGACATCTGCGCGCCTCATACACCGTTGCCAGTCCAACACACCTTCACCATAAGATTTGTGTCGGCTCCATTTAGATCATTGAAACGTTCGAGATCAACTAATCCAGTAATGTTTTGCTTTCTCGAATATTTTATTTCATGTCTTTCCGGAAAAAAGTTGACTTCATCATCACTGCGTAATCAGCCTCTGCCTCATCTCGTCCTATCATGCCTCTTTAGACATCGAAATTTATCTTACACCAGGAAGAACTTCAATTCAACTTCTCATCGATATCATTTCCAGGATGAAGATATTTCTTTCCAAATTCATTCCAAACCATTTTTGTTACCATTTTTTTCATTCGAAAGCTTAGAGTTTTTCTTAAGATTCACTTAAGCTTTTCTGCAGGAAGTAGATCGGTTACAGCTTGTGATCTGTGATCCTAGAAAATGATTGAAAGTCAACTTCTTCGATTTTTTTTTCTCGGAGGCTTCACTCCGCATTAGAAAAGTGGTTAACCCTAAGTCTTACATGTAGGATCAATTTAAAATCTTTTCAGCCTAACTGGAACCTAACGATTTCCACAAACCTCAGGCAACTCAATCTCCTTACTGCAGTACTCAAAGGGTTAAAACTGCTATTTTCTAATGGAGATTTCCTTCTAAAGTCATCGTTTCTTTTATGATCCTGAAGTAGAACATTTTCATTTGCAAGACACATGCCCCAAGTTACGAGTTCCACTTTTTTTTCTAATCATAAGAAGGTTTATCGGAAACGGATCTGGTTTTATCTGGAAACGTTCCAGCACAACTTTTGATCAGTATCTTGGAAAACGAGAAAGTGCGCAGCATTTACAAACTCATCACCTTTTTTACCTTTGAGTTTTTTTCAGTGATTCAAGTTTAAAGAACTTACGGAATAAGCAAAGTTACCGTTTACTAACCGTTCGAAAGATTCGAAATAGTGTTTCTTGCATACAGCGAGCGACCTCTCTATCTCTTCCACAAAAAAATTCTTCCACAAGAAAAAACAGCACCGTAAGAACCGCTATACTTTGAGCACCCGTTTTCGCACTCGCCACTTACAAAAGAAAAAAAAACCTCGAGAAAAAAATCGCACTCCTTACCACTTTTCTTCGTTAAACTTGTCTTATAGAACTATCGAATCGCCTCACTACCTGACTTCTTCGGAAATGAATTCATGCTGGGGGCGATCAGCAAGTTATGGGGTTATGGTCCTCTCTCAGCCTCATCTCTTCCCTCTTCAGCCAATTCTCAACCATACTTTATCAGACGCACGACAACTTGTCTTTTTTTTGCTATTTATAATCGAAATGAGCTAACTTTCCGTATGAAACCGCTTCAAGAACCTCGTACTTTTTCTTTGTCTCTTTTTTTCTTTTGAAATAATGGTAATCTCTTCTTTTTTCCCTAGAAAACTCGCTGTTCGAAGAACCGAACGGAGTCCTTTAATTCAGCTCCCATTCAGCTTGCTTTTTAAGGTTTACTGTAAGGGATAGTAAAAAAAGCACATATTTTAAATCTACAGTACAACTCAATCTCAATTATAAACTACAAATTTTCTTATTTGGAACCGAATCATAACACAGTAAAAAAAACAGCTGAATTAGAATTAACACTTAAGGACTTCCGACTCAATATGTCCAAAAAAATTCTCTTATGGTGACTTTCTTCTGTGACTTCCATTGAAAAGATTAAGATAGCGTACACTGATCATTTTATTTCTGCTAAGACGAAAAAAAAACGGGGGGTGATCAGAAGTGATCAAAAAACTAAATGTAATTTTTTGAACTTTCGTAAAGTCAGAATTTTTTCGATTGTTGTTGTTTGTTTTCGGTTTGTTGCATGGACCTCCAAGAAAATTTGAAACATCGTTTTTGCTTGTTAATCATACAACAGTCTGTTTTATTACTGAACAGGTTATTTTTCTTTTCACTTCCATACAAGATACTATTCATGAATTTTAGTGAACTAGGTCGAAATAGGCGTCTCCTGCTCAGTCAATACACTTTAAAAAATAAATAAAAATGCTGAATAATACCAAATGAGAAAATAAAAGTAATGGAAATACCCTTGAAAAAAAATAAGGGTGTTGAATTGAACTAGTGACTTACCTAGTAGTAACGATCGTCACAGCGGATCTGGTTTGGTGGTGTACTTCCGTTCCACACCATGTTCTCACATCATGCCTTAACCATGCATGAAAAGGGGGGGAATTGGTAAGGGGAAAAAAAAAAAAAAAATAAAGTATAAATAAGGGCAACATAAATTCTTTTAGATAAGATCCGAGCAAAATAACGCAAAATGTACTAAAACAAATAGATGATAGCTTTCAATATCTGACTCATCTTCCAGTACTTTTTACAGATATTCAAAAAAATATTCAAAATTCGTGCGAAAAATTAAAAAAACATTAAGGAGAAAAAAATAGAACTAGAGAAAAATGATTCAGATATTGTCAACTATCATTCATTCATTTTATTTTCTTCGAAATATCCAACAATTCTAATAATATGAAATAACCTATGAGCACATTCTGTCTCAGAAAAAAATTTGTGTTAGAATAACCATAAAAAATACGATAGAAAATACTTTTCAAGATTAATATTTTCAAGATTTTAATCCTGGAAAATACTTCCTCTCATCTTCAATCCGACAACACCTTCGCCGTACATCATTTTCCAGTCTAGACCTTAATCTCCAATACCGTAATCTCCAACAATGAACTTCGTTTTAAAGACCTATATTTAGTCTCATAAGAACAACAAGATGGTGTGGATGATATTTTTGTAACGAACAGTGAGGCCTCGCCTTGCGTTTTTTTTTTCTTCTTTGCGGACGGTCAACGACATACAGTATTTACGATCAACGCAACGTGCTATGTGTACATATGCGCTTTAAATGCCCTAGGTTAGACAAATCGTGGACGTTGGTCCATTAAAATCCATTCATTCACATATATTCTGCGTTTCCGCTTCATCAATCTCTCGATCCAGAATCGAAACGGAGCAAATTGATAATCGTCTTCTGAACGGGAAATCGGAACGGGCCCAACACGCAATCAAACGCGCCACCCCGCCGAGCACTTACCTCATATATCGACGTGACCCCCGTCTTTATGCAAATCACCACCCGGGTAATACAATACGGTATTTGCCGTACATACGCGGCGGCACTCATCACGGCACAGGGGCGTTACCGTCCGCCGTCAACGTCAACGCTGGCCGAAGACGAATCCTGCCAGATTTGTGAAGGTCGTTCGATTTCGACTGGGATTTCACAGTTTCGAAGCTCCATAGCTTACGTAGTGCTTCACGGACTAGGAAAAACCTTGTTTGACAGTATTCCTTAGGAAGATACGCTATTTAATCCCAGAGGACTTTTCCTAGCTCCCTTATCTGTCAGGTTAGAGAATGGCCGTTGGTTATGGACGTTCTTAGCTCGAAGTCCCGCCCACTGATCCAAGAACACTTCAAATTATTCTTCAAATACGACACTGTTGGTTCTAGGAGAGATAAATCCTAAATTCTAGAAGGAGATCAAAAAATCCACAATGATCTAGTTTCGTCTCTTTTTCTTACTCTTTTCTTTTTCTTCCTTGCTTTCCTTTCCGCTTTTCTTTTCACATTATTATCCATTTCTTCTTTCTCTACCTTCCTATGCAGTGTTTTTTCCGCCTCTAGCAACGCTCCAGCTGTTTGTGTATTTGCGGACATCGCTCCTATATCATTAGATCACTATTACAGGATGTGGACGCCGTTGTTGGCGTTCCTTCCTCTGATTACGGCGATGCGAGTCGATCCGGAACGAATCGCAGCTCGATTGAGGATCGAAGCTGAAATCGAGAACGATCGTGAGATTAAACGTAGCGGACGAGATCGTAGGCAATTACAACCGAAAGAGATTAGTATACAAGTAAGTAATTGTTGAAGTGTTTCGAAAAAGAATTGTTGAAGTGTTTAGGGAAAATTTCCGATCAATTGTTTTTGTTTCCCTTTTCGAAAAATGTCCTTCCATGGAAGATGTATTATTTTTTAAACAATTTTTTCCAAGTGATTTTAACCTTTCCGACTTCAAAATCATTATGATATTTGCTCGCGGCGAAAGTGATCAACGGTCATTATCATCTGGTTGTTTTGCTGACCCCTGCCACTAGCGCGCACAAAAAAAAAGAAAAAGAAAAGGAGAATGGATTCAAAGAGGATGATATGCGTACTCACTTCCTAAAATCCTACGCTTATCCTTTATAAATGATAAATAAAAATAAAAAAAATTAGAATCTAAAAAGACTTTAAAAATCAGAAATAATTTCAAGAAAATATTTACTTTTGATTCAAATATTTAGACGACAGAAGTCGAATCGGAAAGTTTTTGCGTCCATATGAAAGCTTTCAAATTTTTCAATGAATCATTTCTCTACACCCCCTTCCCCCTTCCGTTCCTTTAAAAAAATCCCATTACTCGACCAAGCTAAACATTTACTTTTCTCCTCAAAAATTCAAACATTCCGAATAGAATCTTTTTTTGAGATATCAAAGCAAATATTGGAAAGTTTTTGCTGAGCACTGCGTAGCAAACAGGAATTGTTTTTTCGTGACCTTTAACTCGATTCGGCTTTATATGTGTTTGAATATCGAGGCCTTTGGTTCTTTGTATATATGTAACATATTTTACCAAAATGTAAAGCGTGATTACAAGATGGAAGCAGTTTTTCTTTCTTTTTTCAAGAGAAAAAGCAAATGCATTTTGTCCAAGTATTGTATGACGATGTTACTCGAAACATGAGCGGACGACGTGCTTCGAATTAAAAAAAAAGAAAAATCGATTCTAAGAATGTCAACCTAATCAGATTATTCGCCTACTTCGCACCTTCCTCCGATAGTTTTATATTTTCTAAAGAAAAAATAGTCAGGTTCAATGTAAAACGTTCCCGGATATCTAGATTGGTTTTTGTCCTTTTTCATAACTTAAGCATCTTTCAGTTCTTTTTTTTTTCGAATTTTGCACTTTTTCACATCTCGACTATTTTATTATATAAGAACGTGGATGTAAAATTATTATTTGTTGATTTAATTGGCTAAATATGCGCGTATCAGCATAGTGATTTTTTTTTTACAGAACTTATTTTGCATAAGATAGTTCTCTACAGGATACCACAATCTCTTCAATTCTAGTGTTCCTAGAACTTGGCTGAAAGTGGCCTTCCCAAAAAAATATAGGTTATGAATAAAAGAATAAGACGAAAATGTTATATTGTTTTAAATAAATTATATCTATGCATACACCTAAAATCGCTGTAGTTCTGGGTAGCCGTCGCTATGTGTTCTTTGTTCCGTTCATGTTTACCACGAATCAGTTTGTAGGTTTAGTCCTTCAGTTCAGGAATAGGAACAGTTTATCCGAAAAAAATCCATGGGGAGTTATTGCAAAAAGTTTATTCTGTTTTGTTTGTTTGTTTTTCGAAGAAGAACAATTAATACAAAAAAAGTCCACGGTTAGATTCGTTCCATTAAATTTCCATTAGATTCCACGTTCCATTAAATTTCTTTAGCATCACCATATATTTGAAATTTAATATTCTATATGATATAAAGCATAAAGGATAAAGTCTTCTGGCATTGATCAATCCGCTTATTTTATATGATATACCATATTTTTAATATTTGCAGAGTTTGCAAAATAATTGGATTGAGTCATAAAAAATTGTGAGAATTTTCTTCTTAAAATGTTACATCCACATCTTTTCGCTGCCCGGAGACCTTCAAATCCAGCGAACAACAGGTGGAAATCAAATATCGCCGGCGACATGTCCCCAACATCGTTGTCTTTTGAAAATGCCGACCAGACACGTTTTTTTTTCGTCTTATCCATTAGATTTACAATCACCTTGGGTAAATACAGAAAAAAAGAACTAATTGCCGTGTACTGTAAAGGACACGGCAGGAGGTAGGAGGAAAACACCGAAATCACGATAAATTAATTACTGTAGATTTAAATCTTAGCAGATTGTTATTTTGTGATAATGTTTCACTTATTTGCCCTAAATCTTATTAGTGAAAGTTCTCGGGCGGATGTGTTGATGTGTCCAGAATGCTGTCAGATAGCGATCTAATGTTTCCAGAGCTTATCTCAGTGTAGAGATCCGAAAAATCTCAGGTATGTATCCACGTAGCGGATTTCCGAGAATATGATTGATGGAACAAACATCCAAATCCTAACAGATTTTCCTAAAAAAAACTAGTTGTTTTTTTCAAATCTGAAAAACAATAGAAAGCGATTATAGGGAAAAATATCTAATAAGAAAGAGCACGGGGAAGAATCACAGGAAAATTTTTGAGTGATATAAAATTTTGATAAGACGAACTTTACCATCAAAAGAAGTCAGTATTTTTGCAAATGTTTCAATTATTCCGCCTTTGTACTGTTTCAATCTTCTTACTTTCACTCTTAGTTTTTCCTTTATTTTAATCTGTTGTCAAAAATTTTTATTCGTTTGTTGATTGTAAGTTGTTGTTTGTTAGTTGTTGTTTGTTTGTTCATCTGACAAATTTTCATTATCATCTTCTACATCATTCTAGCTGACCTAATCAACTTTGATAAGCTCACCTTAGAAATATTTTTGGGACCCAAGATCGTATTTTTCCCCAATTTCAGGTTACTGCTCCGTTATTTTCTTCACGATTATTCGAATACGGTAAAGATGCAGAGGACAATGAAGTGCCACAAGCGTTAGATGTTGGGAAAAAGGTCCAATTGACAAATCCACTAAACTATTACGGCGAAGACTATAACACTGTCTATGTGAGGATTTCGTATTGATTTTAAATTTTGCAAAAAAAAATGAAATAAAATAAAATTTCATCATCTTTAGGTGCTTTCAAACGGTGCTATTGGTTTTGAAGCAAATGCACGGACGTATAAGGCTGGATTATTCCCGAATGGAGCGCGGTTGATCGCCCCATTCTGGAATCGAAACGATCTACGAAAAGGCGGTCATGTTTATTATAGAGAAGTTACAAGTATGTTAATTGATTATATTCGTTGTAGCCGCAAAAGAAATTCCATAATTTTTAGAAGGTCGAGTATTGGAACGCGGCCAAAGCGAAATACGCTATCAATACGATCGATCGGTACATGTGAAATCGGCGGTGATTGTTACTTGGGAAAAAATGCAACCGTTGGAAGGTACAACGGCACTTCCGGAAGAGGTAATGGGATTTAAGTAATTAATTATTAAGCTTATAAAAAATCTTCTTACCGTAACAAACTTAAAAGTTTGGGTTTAACAGAACTTACTGCTATTATTTATGCATTTTAAGCGCACATCTTCTACTATTACTCTTTTTTTTATTTTTCCGGATAACACAGGAATAACGCCAACAGCGTATACGTCGAAGAGAAGAGAGGCTTAGGTCTAGTCACGATAGTTCAAGGGGGAAATGAGAGTCATTTAGGCCCTGAGGCGTACATGAAATGGAATTGACTTTCTCGGCTTGAGATAGTGGTCCCGACAAGATAAGAGAATATATAATCCTGAAGAAATAAGAAGAATATCTAGCGCTATT
Organism: Necator americanus; assembly: GCF_031761385.1. Lineage (NCBI taxonomy): Eukaryota > Metazoa > Nematoda > Chromadorea > Rhabditida > Ancylostomatidae > Necator > Necator americanus. The sequence continues at coordinate 8,408,566 of NC_087373.1, forward strand.
TCCCTGTAACGATCCTCGACAGTGCTCTATAGAAAGAGAACCAATGAATTGCTGAAGTAGAAATGGACATCTCCCACTCTATGATTTTTCAGCTTAAAAAAAAAAGTTTCCCAAGAATTTCATGGATTTCCTTTTTTCTCAATCACTAGGCCTGTCGGAAAATATGGAATTACACTAGGATCCATAAAATGAAACAGTTCTCACGTTTATGTCTTATTTTAATTTTTGACGACGACCATATCGAGAACTCATGTTTGGTATTTTTTTCTCCTATGATGCTGATTTCATTTTGCAGAAAAAAAACTGTAGAATTTACTCTGTCTAGTGATAGAAATTGATCTGAGCTCTATGGTTGCGAAAAAAAAAACATATAGAAAAAAAAGAAAACAAGAAAAAGGAAGAAAGGAAACGAAAAAACACATTACATTACAAAAAACTACATAAAGAAGTATAAAACACAGACATTGAATAAAATCAATTAGTTGTTGCAAGCGGCTCTTTTCTGTTATTTTTCTTCTATTAACTGCCGTTATTTTTTATAATTTTTTAAAGTAAACTTAATAATTTTTTTATAATTTTGTTGCTATTTATTATTATTTTTACTGTTCTACAGTTTATTTCCATTTTTACAGAATACCAACACTTTTCAAGCAGCTCTGTTTATTACTGACAATGGAACGTATGCGAACTTTATCTACAGCAATATTGGATGGACCCAGGGAGCGGAGGTGAGCGGATTCCTTTTCATTCTGCCGCTATCTGCGCAATCCAGCTCGTAACCGAGGAGTTTTCCTTTCGCATGGTTTCTCAGCTGAAAGAACCGACATATAATATGGCTTCCGCAACAGCATGTACATACGTACGTACGTATGTTAATGTAGGAATGCAAACCGGCCTCGACGCTCTGGAATTGCGGTCCGTCTAAAAGGATTTCGCCTCCACCCCGACCACCACCACCACCTCCTCCTCATCGACTACGTAGAAGATGCTTTCGTTTAGCGAAACAAGTATATGAGCGTATCGTCGTCTTTTGACGGTCGTAGCGGCCTCGACGCCCGCACTCTTCCTGTTTTCATAGGGTTGCGTCCGAGTTTTGCCGAACTCAAGTGGATACCGATCGGGGCGTAAACGACTGGCGAATGTGCAAAAATTGCTTACGCGCTTACGAAAACAGAGGGAATTTTACTCTTTTTTTTTGTTAGAAATAAGTTTATCTTTTTTGAGGAGAAAATCCTGATCAAAATAAGGATCAAGTTCATTGAGTAGACGTTGTTACTGTAGTTTTTTTTTACTATTAGCTTTGGAAAAAGCTATACTACTTACACACGATGATTTACACTTGTGGCCTTCTTTTTCTCCCATGCTTTCAAAAAAAAAACGACTGTGGATGACCTCAAAACTACAGCTCGAGGAGAACTAACAACAATTACCTTACCATTATTGTTGAGTAATGTGTCCCTGACATTGAGTGCGAGAGGAATGAACAAATTGGTTCCTCACGATCTTCCAGCCGTGTATTCTTCGAAAAAAAAAATTACGCCAAATGCAATCATGTGTGGAACAGAACTTTTTTCTGGGTTCTTTGAGGAATTCTCACATCAATATTATCAGATGAGAAAATCCAAAATAAGAAGATTTTGTCCCATTTTCAGGCTGGGTTCAATCGTGGCGATGGTTCCGAGCACTACGCTCTACCGACATCTGGCACCGGAAACATTATGTATCTGGAAGAGTACGGTAACACTGGGATTCCTGGCGAATGGATGTTTGAACTGGGAGAAACCAGAGTTGTTCGTTGCAAACAGGGAATCAAAGGAGACACTTGTGATGAAGGTTCTAGCCTTTTGACATGATTAACTCAACATATTACTGATGATAAAGCCTTTAGAATGAAAAATTGCGCCACGTCTAGGAGTTACAGTCGCTGCCACGCGCGTTCAACCGGATTGACGCGACGCGTCCGCGGGAAACGTGCGCAAGGGTGCTCTGAGGAAATACTGACTAACTACTGCTTTTCTCGCTGATGCACCACCGATCGATGCTGCAGCTACCATCCATCGGTGCTGTATTAGAGGGGAAGCAGCGTGTGTCTGTCGTTGCGGACACGCGGCGCCAACGGGTTGAACGCGTTTGGTGGCAACTATGACCCATGTGGAATTAGAAATTTTGATACTCGTATAAAAAGAAAAAAAAACTTAAACTAGTTCTAGGAATTATTGTTGACATTAATTAATTGTTAAAAGAATTTGACAAATTGATACAGATCTCAAAAAAAAAACTTGCTGCCCCTTAAATTGACAGAGATCAGTATTTTTAAAATGATTTTTTAAAGAGTGCACTGCCGGTGAATGGGGTGCGGATTGCGCATCGTGCTGTCATTGCGGTGATGGGACCTGCCATCCGCTCACTGGAGAATGTCCCAGAGGATGTGCAGAATGTTGGTTGGGAGGGAATTGTCAAACAAGTAAGTGGAAAGGACTGTCTGCTAACGGTTTTACGTCGTCTTTTCTCTGAACCTAATCTGAATCAGATCTGCTTTTCTTCAATTGTATTTTACAGAGAAGGAAAATTGTCATGCGAGGGCATCAGCTCAATGTGCACCAAACGCCATCTCCTTCACTGACTACGATCGCTGCGGTGAACCGTTGCAGAGATGTCAGTGCTTGTCCGGATTCAGCGGTGATGGATACAAAAATTGTCATGGTGAGCAGCGTGGCTTCCTAGGCCCTCTTTTTCGTCCACGTTTTCTTCAAGACATAGTTTTACTTGCAGATTGTAGAAGTTTTACTGTAGACTGTAGCAAAATAGGAGCTAATAAACTTTTTTTTTTGCAAAGGAAAAGAAGGATAACATTCGCATTTCCCCAGAGAACCGTTGTCATTTTATAGTAGTCAATAGGCTGACAGAATATAGCATTATGTTAACGAAACAATGAAGTGGTTTAAATATTGATCTAAAAACTAACAAAAATTAAATCAGCATAAAAACCAGAACTACTATTTTGTAGAGAAAGGAATACTCTTTCAAATATCATGTTACGTAACGCTTAACTTTTTTCTCCTGTGCTCGAGATTTAGAAAAAAATCTCAAAAAAAATTGAGTATGCATCAACCTAATATCTAAAGTTTGGGGATTAATCCTTCCTAGATTTTTTCTAGCAGCAAATTTCTTAGCAAAGCGATCAGAGCTCAGTTGAGTGGAAAAAACTGAAATATTAGGGGCCGGAAAATTTAAAAACCACCTGCAATGATAGAAAAAAATCGTAAAATCCAGCTGGAAAGCGGAAAGTATTATACTAACATTGCTCCAAACCACATTTTTCCGAATTTTGCTAATGACTCGTGTTCTAACGGTAAATCGTAACCGAACTGGAGCGAACAGATATTTTCCCCCTGAGTCACTAAAAACATTTTGTATCCCCTTCGAAAGCTTTGGAGTTGTTGGCTTTCCTGTGATAAATTCCCTTTTTCCTGACACTATTCGAAGTGGAGTTTTTTTTTCCACAAATTCCTTCAATTATATCCATTAGAGCAATTCGATCCTCTTACATGGTGTTCCAGACATTGACGAATGCCGCGAGCAGGTGTGTCATAAGAACGCCGTGTGCACAAACACTCCAGGGCGCTACTTCTGCCAATGTGGAGAAGGCTTCTCAGGTGACAGAACAAATCTCAAACCATCATTCTATTATGTTTAGGTAGTGTAGAGTGTGCAAAATTTAAGTAGTAACCTTATAGGTGACGGAGTAACGGAATGTGTCGCCTCGTTCCTCTTCCCGTCCGATGGACATCAGCCATTACCGAAGAGTAAGGCGTCCAAGGTGCGTAATATGGGAATTCTATTAGTATTTAACTAAATAAGACTGGAGTTTGCTTAAGGAATCCACAATTTTTCAGGTTTTGTGGCAGTTAAAGTCGCCAATGAAACTGTTTGGAAGTTCGTACGACAAGATTACGGTAGGTGATCTATGGCCGTTGCTAAGTTTTTCACACCAAACTGAACTGAATCTACTGCACGTAAAAATTGCTAGATAACCTTCATGCGTAGAGAAAATTGCGACACATTAATACGACACGAAATTAGGACAAAAATTTTCTTTACGTTATTGGTATTTTATCTATGACATTTATAGTCAGCGGCAAATGTCTTCAACCGAATGAGCATGATGCACTTTCAATTAGATCAGGGTAAATTAGAGTAGTATCCGTACAAAGCAGAAAAAAACCGAAAAAGAGGACGTCGAAGCAAACGCGTCGCGGTCACCCGGTTGAATACATTCTCTGCGCCGACTATACGCCTTTGCCTGTGTAGGCGCGATCACTACGCGACAATTTCTTTGCTTTAGAACCGATTCTACTCCTCACTTAATTTCCTGTTTTATATTTTAGTGCAGCACCTCTTTTTTTCTCGATGATAGGTCAAGTCACATATATTGCAGATCACAGCATCCGGTCTGCTCTCGTTGACAGATGTCTCGAAAACAAGCGGTGAAAAGCTGGAAGAAATGAAAATGATTGGAGTTGCACCATTTTTTGCACCAATCGACACTAGTCGAGGAGGACATGTGACCGTAGCTGAAGTTACTGGTTAGTGGGATTTTTCGTTTCTATAACTCTGATTCGGGTCCCAAGAACCTTTCTGTACACAAATTTCATTGAAAATGTAGGAAAGATAGAAAATCATTGGAAAGCATACATTGAGTAATAGCTGTAAATTATACATGGATCTTGTTTAACCGATCGATTAACCAAAGCCTAATTAATAGCTTTAAATAGTCGTTTATTTTTAGAACGGGTGTTTTTTGCCCTTGAGGCAGTTTTTAAGAAATTAGTTCCCCTCAGGATACTTGTTAGAAAAATCCCTGGTTGACATTATTTGAAGTGGGAACGCGGAAATAAAAAAAAAACAACCAAGATCACTCATCTCTGCTTCGCTTTGATCTACTCTTTCCTACTTCGTAAATCCAATTTCTATATCTTTGATTATTTGATAGATTCAATTCTGCTTTTTTTTTTGCACTGGAAACAAAATGTTTCACTTTACAAACGTAAATACACTCAATTTCAATATCACAATGAAAGCAAATAAATAGTTGAGTTAGTGAACGAGTGAAATATATAAATCGCCAAAACGGTCTTCTTCCCGTATGGTTTGCATTTCATGACCTGTTGTTTATTGTTTTCTTCTAGAAAATATGAAATACGCAGCATTTATAGTTTTTTTTTTGTAATGAATGAACTTTAGTAAGAAGACCTACACACCCTCCATTGAACGTGTTCTTTCCTTCCTCTTTCTTTATTTGTTCTAGATATAATCATTTTATAAATTCAGATTCGGAGACACTCACTCGTGTAACACGTAATATCCAGGAGAAATATGATGAGCCATCGTTCCAAGCAAAGAGTGTTCTCATAGTGACTTACATGAATGTCACCGATGGAAAAACTCAGGTAAATAAGAAAAGTTTAGTTCAAAATTAGCCCCGTGTTACGCCATTACTTTCCCCCATTTTGAAAAGAATCCCCATTTAAGGCTTTGAATAAACCTCGGCATGGTGATGTTTCAGTATTTGGTTTCTTTAATTGAATTTGAAAAGAAGTTTTGTATCTCTGCAAAATGCACTAAATAAATAACAACGAACGGTGAATGCTTTGCTGTATGAACTTACAAGCGTTTGGTTTCCTAATTCGGAAAAATCAATAAATCAATGATAAATAATAATACAGTACTATGATATAAAAAATAGACGCTGATAAAAATGTCTTTTTTTCCAATATATTTAAACATCTCACACCATTTATAAATTGTTTTAGTCGTACGATGAAGAAGTGATTGGCACTTGTGCGTCCTTTTGAGGGAAAGAATTCCCTTAGAAATTTTTCTGGAATTTTACAATTACAAAAAAGCCAGTTTTCTACGTTAGGAATTTTTCGCCCCGATGAATGTTGATTATAAAATCAAAATAAACATTCTATTTCTATTAGAAATTCAACACTCTCGGACAGGTAACTTTTTAACCGTACGACGCATCTTGGATGAGTTCAAAATCATCAGCCAAAGAATAACGCAGTCAATAAACAAACAATTATCACTTTGATAAATTTTGTTTGTTTGTTTTTTTGTAATTTAATCAAACATTTGGTTCCAGAACTGGATTTTTTTTCTATTTTCAGAGAGGCAACACCTTCCAAACATTGCTCATCAGTGGAACGAACGCTAAAAAAGAAAAGATGACATTTGCGGAATTACTTTACAAGGATATGCAATGGGGAGAAGGAGCTGAGGTCGGAACATTTAGGTTGTGAAAATTTATCCCAACATCAATCCAACATTCTATTTCTAGGCTGGAATCATGACCAACGATATCTCTTCCTCAGTCACTCTTCCAGGATCGGGAACTCAAGGAATTGAACAACTCACTCAGCTGAGCAACGTTGGACAACCAGGCGTATGGTTGTTCAGAGTCGGTGAGTAGCTGATGGGAGAATTCAGAGGTCGAATTCAAATACTCAGGCGAATATTTTTCCAGATGAACCATCAATTCAACCATGTCCATTGGCGGGACAACAACCACCGTACTGTCAGAAGAAAACTCGTCCTACCGACAGAATCTTGACATCACGGCCTCCTCAGAGTAAGAATCACGTGAATTCGCTGGGAAGTTCCAGACTAAACTATGGGAAATTCAGAAATTCGTCCTCCCGTCGTTTCACATGACGCTGATCCTCATGTTGAAGGCGTATCAGTGGTAGGTGTTCCTGTTGGAGCACCTCGTACTATTCAACCTCAACTTGAAACAATTAGAACTCATAACACTATCGGAAATACGCAACTGGAGGTAGGAATAAGTTGAATTCGTGAAATAAATGACTGATTAGTGGTTTCTATGTATGTATGCCTTAAGATCTCCGTCACCACAGCTCCGATCTTCCCAGAACGAACAACACCACCGAAAACAACTCGTCCACGTCCAAGATATGAGAGTACTCCACACCGGTAAGCTGGCTTCGCTGTAATAATCTTCCCCCTCAAATCAACGTTCTTTTACTTATCTTATCAAGGTTTTTTTATAAGCGTTTTCACGATATACATAGATATAGAAATATAAAGTATAAAAGGTGTACGTCCCTCTCATCAATCCCTTCGAAATGTGCATGTTCTTCTTCAAGTTAATATGTCAAGATTAGGCACAATCCGGAAGCCTAGTTCCGGATAACATGCGAAAAGATATGAAATTCCACAACACCGCTCTGACCCTTGGGATTTGTAAGAACGCATAGAGATTTTTCAAAAAGGATTCTATAGAAGAATTGAAACGTCGTTGAAAAACTTCGCCATCAAAAAACGTCCTTAAAGATTCGCCTTGGTGAGATAATCTTTAAGAACGCGGTGGTTTACCAACCCCGCTAGTCGGTGAAACTGGCCTTTGAAAAAGACGAGTTTGTCGAAACGTCAGGCCAATAAAAAAGTTTCATACATTAACGAATAAAACAACCACTACTAGAGTTTTCTATTTGACTCGAACAATTTCGAATTAAAAGGCAGTGTAACACGCTTTTGTCGCGATGCGAAAACCATAACGAAAGCTTTGAGTTAGGGTTTACGGAAACCAAAGCGATTCCGCTCCTAATCATGGAAAACTCCGCTCTTTCCTACGATTTCAGTCCCACCGCGCCACTCTTGGGCACGCGCCGCATCAACGTGCGAGAAGTGGAAGATCAATTATGCTTCTTCACCACTTTATCCAAGTAAAACCAATGAGTAAGCTGCTGAGGGAACCGGAATGTGTATAAAAGGACGTGTTCTAACGTACCTCGTAGGGACAAACGCCGTTCCCACGCCGTTTTATGGGACTTTTATGGGAAAGTGAGCGGAGCTACGCGAGCTACGTTTTCGGCAACCAACCTACCACAACCCGCACTCTAGATTTTCGTTGTGGTCGCGCAACCACGCCAAAACCGTGATAGGCTCCCCTCAACTGTTCCACTTGTAAAATACTCAGCGGTACAAGTCAAGCTGGTAATAGAAGTGATACATTTTATACCACTGGAGTACCAACGTAGATTCGACCACCGAATCGATTTGCAAGTACCACATTTCACTCCTTTTTTTCAGTCCGATTGTTTCTCTTGGCGATAACGATTTTGAAGAACTCGAACCGGATGTTTTCGAAATTACCTTCCCACCGTTTGTCACAGTCATTCCAGAGGTCTTCACTTCGAAACCCAAACAACTTCCAGATTTTACCGTTCAGGTACTTTTAACACGCTAATCATTAAGCGCATTTTACATCAGAAAATGGCCTAATTCGTATAAATAATGTTTCAGGAGTCATCCACTATCACTACTCGAGCTTTGACAACTACGGAAGCAACATTCCCTACATTCAAGCTATCAGATGCAGAGGAAACGCTTGTCACAGTAGCACCTGTGAAAGCTCAACCTCAGACAACCATGAAACAAAAAACTCCATCGGTGGAAGAAACCTTTGGAACAGGTGAACCTCTGAAAGAGGAAGATTTGTTCGAAGTTCGAATCGAACCCGAAATGATGCCAACTCTCACGAAAGAACACACTGGAGTGCAGAATCTGGAGAAAACAGACACTATGACAAAAGTAGGTTGTTCGTTGAGTTCTTTGTTTTATGTTTACCAGACTTTCAAGATTAACAATGGAAAGAATAAAAATCCTCATAAAGAACGAGTCAATGTGGAGGTAAATTTTACTGTTTAGGTACCTGAAGTGCATACCACTGAAGAAGTTCCTGAAGTTCCTGAAAGACATCTTACGACACCGTCAACAAAAGGAGCGCAGATCTTCGTTTTCACTACGACGAAAGCGGTAATCATTGAAATTTGAAGCATTACTCCAAGGAGAACGATTCCACTATTTGGGAATCTGTCAAACTAAAACTAGAAGAAAAAAGCAATCAATATACGGGAATTCTTTAAAAGCATGCCTTCCCTTTGAGTTTCATGTTTTCACCAAACTAACTGAGCAAAACATAGGTTTCTTATCCTTTTGCAGGAAAAAAACTTACCTCTACTATCGTAAGAATCTATTAAGAAACAAATAGCAGCAGCATGAGATATGTACTTCAAACATACGAGTAGTACAAGATCAAGTGTCTTCTAGAATCTTCCTTAAAGAGTGTGACAAGATGATGATGATGTGACATGATGTGACAAGATAGTAAAGTACCTCTTTCGCAAGGATTTCTGAAGATGCATTCACTTATCTACAGTGGGAATGATCCAACTTTCAAAGCCATCACCCCACGAATCTGATGTGGTGCAGATTTCAACTGGAGTATTCTTATAAGGGATAGTAGATTATGGGAGGAGGGCGATTCCGTCCATTTCTTTCTGATTCCAGTAATAGTAGTCTAATTCAGTAGAATAATAGAAAGTAGATTAGTATATAGCTGAATATTAGGGAAGTAACTTAGAATATAGTACTTACTTCCGTTTCGCCTCTACCCTTCGACGGAAGGAGCAGAATATAGAATAGGAATTAGAGAATAGGTAGGAATAATAAGTGCTATTCACTCCCGAGGCTCTTCAGTAAGGAAGAGTGAACATAATGTGGAATTGATATAGAGCCTGCTATTTATAGCCAGCTAAGGCGCCAAAAAATGATCAAAATATGAGTAAGTGTTAGGTCAAGGGGATCATAGAAACAGACTGGATGCAAGCGTATTAGTAAATGTTTTAAAACTACGTATTCTATATTATTTAGGATACCTATAAATGATATTTTTGTTACTAATAAAGCATTTAAAAATAGCCTGAATAATAATGTTCTTGTCATATATTAAACTACTCAGAAGCTTGAGCATGATCTATAGTCTGCCTATAAAATCTGAATAAAAACTACGGCTCCTAGCTATCCGTAGAGTCTCAGTATATATGATATCGCTTTTAAGAGTAATTTTAGAAATAAAATAATTCCCATGGCAGAATCTAGAGACAGTAAAATTGAATAAGTCTGTCTTGTTGTATTGTTTAGTGTACAAATGGTCGTTAGAACAGTAAATATGTAGGTCTAAAAAATAACGTTCGTAATTTGTACCATTAGTTTTTCCCAACGTCAAAACATTATGGTAAGTTTGGTCTAGAATATTTATAAGGATTTTTTCCTCGTCATTATGTATTATTAGTAGATCATCCTAATTCCAGTAAAAAACGGCCCGGAAGATGCGGCGCCGCACAAGGCTAACGCGCTCCAGTCGAACTCCTTGTGGAAAAAAGGGCGCCAGAATGCCCGAAGCCGTATCTTCCGGGTCGTTTTTTTCGGCAATTAGGAAGAAATGGACGGAATCACTCTCCTCCCCATAATCTACTATGCCGTATACGAATACTGTACCGGAAATCCGCACAACCTCAGATTCGTGGAGTGATGCCTTTAAACAAGTTGAAGCGAAATATATGCAGAAAAAAGAGATTATGTAATGGTTTACTCTACGAAAGAAAGGATCTTGGATTGATAGGCAAGATTGTTAAGTGTCTTTATTACGGCTAACGTTGTTGTATTGCTTGACATTGTCAATCGAATACTTCCTGTCGTTGCTCCGAGATTCAAGGAAAGTTGAACTTTTACGCTCAAAGGATCCTGAATTTTTCGGAGGATATTTACGAAAGTTATCAAACAGATGCGATCGCCTCCAGTCTTTGTCTCTACCGCCGTGTGAAAAAAAACCTGATAGATAAACCTAGTGAGATTAGGCTGTGCGGTATTCCTTTATGCCTAGAACGTAACTTTTCCTACCGTATTGCTAGTAAGTTCTTAAAAAATAACGCCCAAAATCATTTGCTGTACGTAACAAATATTTTAACTATTAAACTGTTATTGTCTAATTGTGGTTAAATGGTATGGAATACTCTCATGTAATCTGAATGAAAGGTAGAGATTTCAGACAACGAGGGTTACTCAACGACGTCCGAATATTGTCACAGCTGGAACGACGACAACAGTCGAACCTGAAGAAGACCGAGAAGCAGCTGCAAGTAGTGAGTGTTTGGATCACAGTACTTCTGGATATTATACCTATCCAGTATCCCAACTATTTCCAACTTCAGAAATGGCTATTATAATTCCAAGTGTTATTGTTGTGGTTTGGATTATGCTACTCATCGCGATCGCTTTGTTTGTATGCTGTCGGCGGAGGTGAGTTATTGGACCGTTTGTGTGGTTTCACGGTTTCTTGGTATAATTTTTATGATTACTTCAGCTTGTCTTTGAATATAACAATATCCAGATCTTCATCGGCACAGTTGCGACCATATGGACCTGTGTATTCGGTGCAACCGACCGCATATGCTTTAAAACGGAACGGGAAGCACGTAGAAGGTTCTTACGAGGATCATATGGAAAAGGCTGCGAGATTAAGTAATGAAATGAACGCCTATAGCCAGGTCTACTACTTTTACACTTTACAACACTTTCTTTTTTGTATACTTGTTAGGACCGCGTGGTAGATTAAAACCTAATAATACAGAAATTTCTCCTTCTTTCATCTGTCCCTTCGACCTCTCTATCGATCTCCTCGATCTTCAACATGTTTTTATCGCATGCTTTGCCATTAACCCAGTGGTTTCTACTTGCTGAAAGAGTATAAAGACCATCGTCTTTCACTTCAAAGGATTTCTTGAGAGAAACCTCACCACCTATCTTATCTCGTGAAAACCAGTCACTAACGTGGAATGTCAAACGTTTGTCGCTAAATTTACTTGTAAATATGGCTTAAGCTAGAACTTCCAATCTTTTCTTGTAGACTGATAGAAAGGAGATTCTTAACATCACTCGAAATGTATGCTGCTGCTGTTTTCCTTCTGCTTGAGATGTATCCTGCTTTTTGAAGGTTTTTCTCCAGATGATGGAGAAGTAAGTGTGCGCGACTGTTGAGGAGATTGAAGTAGAAATCCTGGACGACCTTCTCTATAGTCTTCTCGACGCAGTCAGTGATTGTTCCACCCGGGTTCCAAATAAAGGTCATCATCGTCTCATGATAGACAATGTCTTGCGGCTGTAGAAGGTGTTCTTGCCCATCGCTACAGATTTAGCCGATACTGTTGCTCTATCCTTCTTGACGTTTTCTCTCATCACCTCTCTGCTGCTAAGCTTTCCGAACTCAGACCTAAGCCTATGGTTGAAGCTGGGGTTAATGTGCTTCATAGCCGAGGTACCAGCTCGAGGTTGCTGGAATAGGTGTGTCTCGATGGTCTTAAAACTCTCAGCATCCCTCATGCAATCATGAAGGTGTTTGGCAAACCGACAGCATACATCCTGCAGTCTTCCTTTTACACGAAAAGAAATCTTTCTTAGACAGCAGACGAAAGTTGAACTTAGTTTCACGTTCAACCCCCTTCGTTTAGAAGAGGGCTTTCGGAACTGTCGAGTTTCCACGGACGGTATTAGTCGAAATGATAAACCCAGAAACCCTCTGCCCTGTGTATTCCAACTTAAGTAATCAAAGGAACCAATGTGAAGTTCTTCAGGCGTTCATCTACGAACAACTTGGGCATTAAGGCTGCCGACAGTGGTCTTGCAAAAGGAGTGATCTTTCCCGTAAAGTCCGTATAGAAAATCTCGACATCCTATTCTTCGTAGCTTGCTGTAGGGCCGTAAATGACAGAAATTGTCAAAACCGGTATTGACTCACACCACGAATGCCTGACATCCGATTGGATCGTCATTTATTCGAAAGAATCGATGTTCATTGCCACATTGGTGATGATAATCACTCGCTCCACCACCTCCTCTGCGATTTTGTTCGAATTTCCGAGGATAGTGCTTTTCCAGACGCTGTGTCACAAATGGAGTTTAGAAGTTGATCTTATTTCGTTTCTATCAATCTGATGACTTCGTACCTGACTCTTGACTTGGTTCATCAAGCTTTCGACATTCGCTTCGGACGCTCATGTGCATTGTATGTGCGGGAAATCTGTCTTTTTTTCAGCTTTTTAAGACAGCTTAGGTGGCTTACTTAACCTTCCCTTCCTGGTAATTCTGTGCCAGATGCTTTTCCGGTGTCAATATATTCCTTTTCGTTCAATTTCGTTTCGTTTCTACAATTCTAAAAACTCACTATTTGGATACTTCTGTTTTCCCTCATATTGCAGGGTCATTAAATGATATATTCAACGATACACCTAGCGGTATTTTGGTAATACTAACAGAAGAAGTATGTCTTAATCAACAAACCGGATGTTAAAGTGTTGTACTAAAGATTAATTGACTTGTTAATGTTGCTCATCTTCTTGTCAGAAGTTATCCTCTCTGTTGTTCGTGTTTTTATTTCGGTTCTCACTAAAATTTTCATCTCTACGTTATTTTCTTATTCGTTATTCTCTGTTTATTTCAAGTAAACTTTAAAAAAGAACTAACAATAATCACTTGAGTTTGTGTGCTAACAAAGGGACGTTTCAGTCTGGTCGTATGTCATTATATGGGTCTTACTGGAATTTGAATAACTCGCCTAACTCAAATCCTTCGTCAAATCGTCAGCATTCACCCCAATACAACGGGTACACTCCTTCGGTAAGTTTGATGTCGTTACATACGTATAGTCTTCGTCGAATGTGCCCAAAAGGTTGAGCGTGATGCGTCTTCGATTAGGGTAGACAGATGGAAGAGGAAGTGTCAGTCAAATAAGAAAATGTTATGTCATATATCACGCTCCTCAGCTTGAGCACATGCCTACCGTCCGTATTTATTGTTTTGCTGTGATGATGACGTATAGTCGGGTGAAAACGATATGAAGCACGGTGGGTTTACGTAAGCGGCTGCGCTCGAAGCGGCGCAGTTGAGACAGCCATTGGAGTCGGAGTAGGATCATCGCGAACTACAGCGAGGAATGGCGTCAGCAAGGGTCCCCCTAGATTCTAACCACTGCGCTCCGCTGCACCGCTTCGAGCGCAGCCGCTTACGCAACTGCACCGTGGTTTGACCCTCCTATATGTTTTCATGTAGATTTTTGTTGATTCTTGACATTACGAATAATATTTGCCATTCTTCCGCTTTTAAAGCACATTTTTTTAACATAGAGAGTAAGGTGGTACACACCAAAGGTGTACTTCTTCTGCGGACTTTTCACTACCGGGGTTTAAGAAATGCTCCAAATCTCGGAAGGGAATGTTACAGATTTTATAGTCGGGTCAAAACGACTCGTACAGCAATTGTTCAAACGGTTGTGATTGGGGCCAGACCCTTGCCAGATTCAATACGATCGCGAACCTGAGCGAGGGTCCCACCGCCTTATCCTTGAGTGCAGCCGCTTATGCACTTGCACTACAAGTCAGCTCTTACTATCCTCCCCTCACACTGACTAAAATGAAAGGAAACTTAATTTAATTTTTTCAGCGATACTCCTACACCGGCCGGTATTGAATACTCACATCTTGGAGCTTTTCAATGCATTTAATATTGCTTAGTGACATTTTGTTGTACATCTTTGTTATGAGCCATTCTTATGACATATCTAGAGCTTTTGCTTTGTTTGAGGCGTTTACGCTAATCCTGTACAAGCCAATTATGGTGCCTCTTCTTGTCGTTAGTGTCCGAAAAGGTGATTTTTTATGTGCATTGTGTTTTCTTTTTGTTTCTATTACTGTTGTACAGTGCTTTCCTCTCAGATCACAGAACTATGAGGATTCCCATTGCAATGCTCAATCGTTAAAGGTTAACATAACGATGGTTATGTAATATTAGTGGCATTCCACTTAATAAGCTCATCATCAGCCTTTTTTTTTCTTTTCCTCTATATATTGATCAGATCTATTTTTGTTGTATTTCAACATTTGCCTGCCCGAGTTCCTCAAATTTGCTCGTTTCAGTGGCCTCTTTTTAATTTCTTATCTTGTTTATCGTGGAGTTTGAGTTGAGTTCTTGTTCCCATCCTAAAACGGGAGACAATATCTGATAAATATTTACTTCGCATTGAGTGTCCCTCTCTACACCTGCAGATTTTATGATACCAAATAATTCGGTTCGGATGATTCGTTAACAAAAGTGTGAAACATAAAAAAAAGAAATAGGCGGGATTTCTATGAGGAGAGAGGGTAAAGAACGTAAAGACGCAAGAACGTAATGCGTCACGGTGCTTGTGCAAAACAATTTGGATATGGGGCTAGAATCTAAGTTTTTTTTGCCCTATCTATGTGAAGAGATGGAGTTAGATGGAGTTAGGTAGGATTGGGAGGGAGTAGAGGGATATGCTCTCCATCCTTGACCATTCCATCATCCACAACGTGAATCTCACAGTTAGCTTCAGCCACTTTATCATCCCAACAAATGGAAAAAAAACAAAATGTGTCGAAAAAGCTCCGCATTGAAAGCATTGAAAAAAGAATCAGTAAGATCCAAAAATGTAAATACATTTTGCTTGTACAGTGGTAAATCCTCTACCGAATGATATACACAACAAATCTTGACCTTATTTACATTTTTAATTCGAAGAAAAAATACTCACGACTTAATCCTAAACTCAAATAGTAAACAAAGGAACGAAGCAAGAGCATTATTGATTCGAAAAAAAGGCGAGCAAGGCGAATTAAGGCTAACCAAATAAATAGCAGTCCGTTGAACAGTATTCTGCTGAATCCCATCGAATCCATATAGCGTACCACCTACATAGAGGTGGTGGACCTAGTGTCGGAAATGGGCGAAATATCCCACTACCATTTTCGTTTGCTGCAATAGTAAATTAATACCTTGAACCTTTATCTTGTCTTCATCTGCTTCTAAAATGTAGATAAATAAATCCCGCACATCCCACATGGATTTCGAAATGGATGACTGCTTTTTTCGATAAGAAATGACGAAAAGTTTGCACGATGCCTTAATGAGTTGCACATAAAATACGTCACCGTCCATTAGATTGGAAAAATCTATTTTCCAAACTATGGAAATGTAATGGCTAACTTAAGCATGAGTCTTATTGTTCAAAGAAAGTGAAAGCAGTAAGTTACTCCTTGCCAAACTCCTTCAAATTCAAGATAAATAAAGATGGTAAAGAATAACAATGCAATCCTCTGCACTGTCCTGATTACGAAGAGAACATTCCCTATTGCCTCAAGGCCGGATATGAGACATTTACCTTCCATCACTTCACCCCTCTCCATTCCATACTCCCCAGCTTCCGCCCCAAATACAGGCGACCACGAAGCACACAACAAAAACCGTAGAATGCAAACGCCGAAAAATGAGATGTGAGTGGTGTGGCGCACCCTACACACTATAATTTGAAAAAATACGCGCTTGAACCGCATTCAACCTGTACTTAACCGATCTCAAATTATTTTAGAAGTATTCATGTACGACGTTTGTATCCAGACATGACTTCCCGTGTACTTGAAACACGCTCCATCGTTGAAGCGTTGTCATGCCTTCAAGTGGGGGTGACCGTGGAAGATATTGCTAATCCAACAGTATGTTTATTTTCCACTACTTTTTTTGTATCTACATAGGGACTTTTGATAATAAAATAGAAAAGAAACGGAATTAGTGGCGGTCCTCATGCTGTACAGATTATTCTCCTGAATCTCCTGAAATGTGCGGAGTTACTGAGTGGTGGAAAGATTGAGAACCAGGTGTCCGTCTTTTTCATAATGACGTATTTTTGTAATAATAATAATTTTTGCAATAATATGCACGCACATTACAAACATTGTGTTGTTTTGGACTTGGTCAAGTTCTCCAAACAATTGGAATTTTGGAGTTACTTGTGCATTGAAGCTGTCTAGAACTGATGCCGCATTCTTGTTCAGGGATTTGAAAAAGACCAGTGGAGACTTTAAGCACAAAGAATGAGCTAGTTCCTTTTCTTTTGCAAACCCGCTCATTTAAATTGCTTGTTTTTCTTTCTGTAACATGTGCTTGCTCTGTCATCTATTGTTTTATATAAAACCAATCTAATAATTTGTGGATCCTCATTTAATAGTTTACATTTTTCAGCCGGATCGTGTACAAACAATCTACCATGCATTCTGCACTCAAATTCTTGATGTTCCTGAAAGATCGCTTGCTGAATTGCCGTTCGAGTGTGAACTTAATCCGGAAACTGCCGAAATACATCAGAAGAGCACACCTCTACTTTTATTGTTCACCACAATGTATGTTTGAAATCAGTTTTCTAAACGTTGTTGGAGTTTTCACTATTATATTTGCATTATATTATTATACTTATTATTACATTATCATATTGCATTATGTAGTTATTATGTCAATTCTTAGGAAATATTAACGCTGTCATGATTATTTGAAGGCGCTGTTTTATCGTGGACTTCGGAGATGCTGATGCTGATTTCACCATGTGCGATCTCGTAAATCCTCAGCCTAAGCGAACGCGAAAATTGCTCTCTGTGGTGGCGGCCTTCACAAACTACTATAAGGTGTGCGTTTTGTGACTATTGGTAGGTTAATAGGAGAAAGTGTACATGAAAAATTTTAATTACTAGGAAATATGCATGCATAATAGTGTATTCCACCTAGGTATAGGAACAGACCACTGCAGTTTGACATCTGAATCATTCAAAATCCCAGCGATGAAATTTTATGACTTCCGAATGAGCCATTAACGCTAAGACTAAACTTAGTTTTTTTCCTGTTTCGATTAGTTATTGGTCTCGTCATGTTCTGGATTATACGGTGTATTATAGTTGCGTTTTATAAGCCTCACATGTGGATTATTAAACTACTTTTTGTCGAATTCTCTTCATTTTTAAGGTTGCATCACAAGTGTTTGAGAAGACGAGCAGCGAATATGATGAAGCTCGAAAAGCCATTGAAGATGGTCAAGAACAGGTGATTTTTTTTCGCAATGTCCAAAGTTTTGATGATGCGCTCAATTCGACCAGTGTACTCATCGTTTTACTACCATCCGGGTTAGTATTGTTCAGATTCGCCTTGCTGAGCTACGAAAAAGAACGCTTCGAGGTGAACAAGATACTAGAAGAAGAAAAGAAAATGAGGTGATTTTCTTGATTTTACAATTATCGTGCTCCCTTCCTATGTTAATAATAAAATCAATACTTCCCACATTCAGCTCCTTGCCGAGTATAATTCGAAAAACACGATTTTAACGGGATTAATTAAAGAAGCCGAAGCAAATGAACAGAAAAGAGACGCAATTTTGGCCTCTTTAAAAGGGGAAAAAGAGCAGAAGGTAATAAGGTTTTTTCTAGTGTTCCATGCCAAATAGATTTGATTTGGTCTCAGGCAAATTTGCTCGTTGAAATCAAATCGCTTCAAAATGAAATCGAACATTTGGCAAAGGGGATCGTAAGCTCTCCTGATAGAGTTCGTCACGAGGCGGATTCTCAAAGGGAGCAGATCAAACGCCTGCAAGCTGACTGCAAAGCAGAAAGGTTGTTTATATCAAGACATGAAGTGAATAAAATGAATCGATCACTTTTAGAGACCGAATTTCTGAGAATATTGATTGTATGAAGACAATTGAAAATACTGCAAAAGCGCTTGATGGCAATTTCAAAATGCTGGAAAAGATCGGCGATATCCAGGTACTTAATTGTTAACAGACTTAGCTTATGAAGACTAGCCTAAATGAATTTCTAGGTTCAAATCAGTCTACTGGAGCATAATCTTTCACAAGCAAAGGCCCTCCTAGAAGAAGCAATCAGGCGGCGACAACAGACTGCTGATGATTCTGATGTATGCTTTATTTTGTCAAATATACAAGCGTCGATTTATGTCTTCACATTTCCCTGCGGATGTTATGGTCTGTGAGTTCGGTGGATGGTGTTATTTCGTGCTCAGATGAGATAGAATAGTCGCCGAGTACACTATGAACAATACAAAATATTGAGTATTATCTTACTTGCCCCCGTTACTTAGTTTTTCCAACATTTTTCGGATTTAATGAGTTTTGTTACATTCCAGAAGCTTACAATTTTGAGTGAAGAGGAAATTAGAAAGCACGAGCGTTCACGAGAACTTTACAGTTCACGATTAGAACATCTGAAGACGAAAAAAGAGGAGTTGATCGAGTGAGTTAAATACTTTTCTGATTCCTCGTTTCTTTCTCACTCAAGCAAGTGTTTTTCGTTCAAATTTAGTCTTTCTTCTATCATCCAGATTATTCAAGTTTAACTCATTTAGTGCGGTGAAAGCTCTGAAAGAGAGTGATCCATCAGTCAGAGGTGAAGTGCTTCACATAAAAAACGAAATGCAGCGGTTGGGGAGAGAAAGGATTGATGAGACGAAGAATGCTCGCATACAGTGTTTAGAACTCATGCGTAGATTTTCCGATTTAATTGAAAAGGTGAGTTTCTATCATGTTTGATTCTTCCGTTTCATTCATAGATGAAAACTTTGGTAAAAAACTCGATCTTTGTTTGTCAAAAAAAAATCGGATTACTATGATAACAACATTCAGGATACTTTATTATGTGAAAAAGAGCGATACCTTTGGTATATTTAGCCTATATGTTTGTTTTGGAAAGTTTCTTGGTTTTGCAAATGGAATTTTGTAAGTGTTATCTCGTCGCTGCTTAGTTTTTTTTTCTTATTTATTTTCACCACTCATACATAGATCTGCATATACGAAAGTGGATGAGTTCTCCTGTTGCTGAGGTGACAAATGTCTTCGAACTTGCCGTCATGCAGTTTCACTTCTATAACATCCCCTTAAAATTTCTCTTCTGTTTTGTCCATTTATGTGTTGAAACTTTTTTTTTAAAATTCGTTTTTAATTGGCCCCCATCCCCCTCTTGACGGGTCATTGATGTAAACCTGCTTCATTCGAGCCAAGTAAAATCCCTCCTCAAATCCTAAAAAATGGCTCACTTTTAACCATTTATCTCGATTGTAGATAAACTGTAACACATATTTTTGAACACAGTACTTTTTTCCTTGTAGATAATGAAGAGGGCAGTGTTGCATCAACATGGTGTTCAACTGTAGTGGTCAGTTGGGATCTGGATGTTTCACTTATTTTCTTATTAGCTGATTGGGAAGTCAAAACTATCGAATATTTGACCAATTTTCACGAACGAAGCGTTGAAATGGTAGTGTTCCCGTCGCCCCTTCTTTCAACACAACCACCAAAATCCGGACGTTTTCTGTCTGTTTGATAGCCAACCTAGATTTCTTAAAATCGCTCTGCTGCATACATGTATCCTGCTTCATCATGGAAGTTTGGGTATTTTGCGCTGACGAACCCACACCAAATTCTTCATGTTCTGCTGACCGTAATTATCTATAGTTTCTTTCAGTATCGTGCTGCTGAAGAATTATTTGATGCACGTTCAACAGCGTTCATTAAGAAGTTGCAATCTTTGAACGATGTTCTCGACGAAGCTGAGAAAACTGTTGACGTTGAGCAACTCCCAGACGTAACACAAACAATGATGGAACAATAATTATGGTCTCTTTGGCGAATGATTGGTTTACTTTTCTTAAATGCCCTGTAAAGCATTTTCATCAAAATGTCATTCATGTATTGAAACACCCATGTATTGTTTTGTACTTTCGTTACTTCATTTTTATTGGTTGGATTTGCCTTGTTCCTCACTTTCCGGAAGATCCTCAAATAAAAGAAGCAAAATACTGTTACTTTTCTCAAACACACTTCCGTAAGAGCAGTCATAATGGACGCCGAATTACTTGAGGGTGAAACCGTCGGCAAAAAAATGGTCTCTCTTATAGCACAGAAACAAGCGGTTGAGTTCTGAGGAAAAGGAAACAAAAGGAAACATTAGTTCCAAAATTTGTTGTAGAAGATGATGACATATCAAAATGTATATTGTCGCGGAAAAAAAAAAGCCGACGAGATGGGGTGATGTGTTCGATATTAGGATGGATCAGCTGAAAGTTCACCTTGATCTCGTGATGGTTCAAGGACCTTGTTAACGTAACTCACGAAACTTGAGGATACCATGGATGCCAATGGCGTAAGGACGGAACGATTAGAAAGGATTCTAGTGTAAATTGTAGTGGGGTGGGGGCACTCAGTGAGGCCTTATTTCCCTAAGTAAATAACTAAATCAGTCGAGGCCCTAAGATCTAGGCATTAGTCTTAGAAGATCTATGACTTATAAGCTGAAGTTACTAAGAGAAAAAAAGTAAGATAGAGCGTCCAGAAATAAGCTCGCCAGTGAGTGCTCCCTCCCTCCACCCAAATACCTTTTCCCCGGATGCTAGGGCCCGCACGTTCAATGAAGACGAGTCGTCTGAGTGTAGTTTGGTCAAAACGACATGAAGCCTGGTGCAGTTGCGTAGGCGGATGCGGTCGTAGCGACGCGATGGAGACAGTGGCTGGAATCGAGATGGGACCACCGCGAACTGCGGCGATGGGTGGTACTAGCAAGGGTTTCGCCACAACCGTAACCGCTGCGCTCCACCGTGCCGCTTCGAGCGCATACGCCTACGCAACTGCACTATGCTTAATGTCGTTTGACCCTACTACATCTGACTGAGACCGTACTTATAAGGTAAATAAGGCTTAGCGGGTCTGACTTGTAGAAGTAAGACTTGTAATAAGTTTGTAGACCGTTCGAGATTGTTCGACTACAGTCAGAGTGTGAGAATGTGTGGACCGAAATGTGAACTGGTTGTGCTGTGAAAAATGTCGCGAATTGTTATGCAGCCACATGTTTTCGTAAATTACTCGTCTTTGTGTTGCCCGCTCGCAAAACAATGTCGACTTTGCGGCTTGGCATTTCACAAAGGATTTTCATCTGTCTCCATATTTGGGCTTTTTCAGCTCACAGTTTTCGAGAAAGTAAAGTTTTTTTTTGTTAGTTCCGGCACTTTAAATGTTATTACGTTTCTTCAGGTTTTTAATCTACATCTCTTTCTCGACATCTAAACTTGGATTTCTGTTCAGAAATCCAGATTAAATAAGCCGAAATTGCTGATTTGCTTATTTCTTTTCGTCTACATAAGTCTCACAGGACGCTTATGTGTTGGAAAGTTGCCAAATTCCCGTGATTTTTTCGTTGAGTTGGAGATTCCAACCTCTTCTTTTTGTCTGCGTGTCTTCTTTTGTTGATGCCTTGATGTCTTGCCAATTAAAGGCATCACGAATCCGGTACAGATTTCAGGTGGAGTATTCTTATACGGGAGAGTAGATTATTATGGAGAGGGGTGTGGTTCCGTCCATTTCTTCCTTATTGCCGTAAAAAAACGGCCCGAAAGATGCGGCGCAGTGCAGAGGGCTGGCGTGCTCCAATCGAACTCGTTGAAGAAAATAACGCTCGAAGCCGTATCTTCCGGGCCGTTTTTTTTACGGTAATTAGGAAAAAATGGAAGGAATCACTCACCTCTCCATAATCTACGATCCCGTATACGAATACTTCAATTTAAATCCGTACCACCTCGGATTCGTGGGGTTATGCTTTTGAGTGTGCCCAATGGTTTACTGCTATATCTACCTTGTTACTATTACAATTATTGATTAATTGAAGTAATTAAATTATTATTTATCACTATCTAAAATGTTACTTTCATTTTGTCATTTAATTGATTTAATTACTGATTGGTGATATTTTTATTGCTGATACTTGATATTTTTCGTTCTTTTCAATAAAACCAACGAGAAAAAAGATTAAAGGCAGTATACTACTGATCTGATATGATATGTATTTCCCATAGAAGGCTTCTATACAGGGTCGTGGATTGCGGAAAACCAGGTGGTTCCGCTCACCTCTCCGTAGTCGTTGTGGGAAACGGCTCGGAAGCCGTCGTATTTTACAACGGATTTCATTGCAACGCGCCACCCTTGCGCAAGAGAGAGCCATCGGGGATTGATAAGGTCTCCTCACCAGCCTATTCAAGTTGAACTAATGGATAGACCACTGAGAGGGAACGTGTACGTAGAGGCGCGTTCTAACGCACCTCGTAGGAACAAAGGCGATTCTCACGCTGTTTCTTTCGACGATGACGGAGAGATAAGCGGAACCACGTGGTTTTCCGCAATCTACGTCCCCGTGTAGAGAAATTCATACCATGTCAGATTTATAGGCATCACCCCACCAATCTGAGTTGGTACGGATTTCAGGTGGTGTATTCGTATACGAGATCGTAAATTATGGAGAGGGGGGTGATTCCGTCCATTTCTCCCTGTATCAGTGGAAACGGACAACCCCAAAACGCTGTTTCTTACGACGTCCTCAATTGCAGCGCGCCACCCTTAGGCGCTGCAATTGAGGACAGTCTGCGATTCGTCCGAATTGGTTTTCGACGAATCGCAGACGGGGCAGGGTTGAACGGAACGCAAACGCCTGATGCCTTTATGGAATGCTGCCCTTAAAGGGTCTGAGCGCGACGTCTCAGCCGTAACCCGCGTAGCGCTCACCCGGGAGGACGCACCAGACGCCAGTTATAAGTTCGGGACAGTATCAATGTCAATGTCGAAATGTTTATTTATAGTTTCTACGTCATGTTAGGTTCACTTCTTTCATTTTTTTCCTCTAATTAAAGACTGCATCTCATTTAGGTGTTGTAAGTTAGAAATTACAAAGTTCTTTTAGATTCTAAGATTCCCAGATAAAACATAGGGAATATCAACAGTAAAGGCTCTGTCACTACAACAGGCGCTTCATTAATAAAGGGATTGTAACGTGAGAGTTGTGGGGTTGCTATTAAGTGAGTTCAAATGGATATTTTCCCAACTCGCGCAAGCGCAGAAAGTAGAGTAGTAATCTTCGAGTAATGAGGTCCGCTATGTTTACTGAATGCACATGACAGCATCCGTTCTATGGCCTTATTTCTTAATTTAAGAAAAAAAAAACTTCTTCCTGAAGGTTCAGATTCTTAAAATGCACAGCATGCAGTGCTGTACATGAGTGGAGTTTTTGGACCGTAAGGGATTTTCTTCGTAGAATTTTGGGAAAATTCCCTTTTGAAAAGAATTGCATAAGGTAGAGGATTTTCGTTCTTCATTTGGTTTTGATTTCTTAGTTTTTTTTTTGAGGAACTACAGGGCAAATTATTTTCTGCAAAGCTTGGAAAAAGAGTTGTGTCTGATCTGTACGAAATATACCTATCAGATCCAGAATTAAATTGATTTAACGGATTTTCATATGTTTTGTTGCTCATTTATTATCTGCTATTCTAAATTTTTACTTTTTTATTTACTGTTTTGATTTATTACAAAAGCGTTTAATAAATGTATAAAACTTAAGCGAAATTCTAGTGAGTTTTGTTCCTACTTGTTTATGTTTTATGGCACAAGTAGAAATAATTATAAAGTCAATGACAATCATAAATAATAGTAATAGTAAAAAATAAATAACAAATAATAAATCAAAATAGTAAATAAAAAGTCAAAATTTTAAAATAGCAGGTAATAAATAAGATATATGTGTGTTTTCGAACAAATTAATAAATAAGTGAATACATATGTCTTTTTTTTCTGTGAAAATGGCTCGAATCTAAAACAAAGTGTTATATGAGAGTATTTCTGAGAGTGTATCTGAATTTTTCGTATGTGCTGCGGTTGTTTAGAGAAAAACCCTCCAGGATCAACTATGAAAGGTATGTAAATGAGGAAAAAGTTGTAAGTCTCTCAACGATTACGCGTATTTGCATCTAAATCATTTTCTAGTACCACATTCACTAATTTTATCATCATTACTTTTTATTTTCCTTAACAAAGCTAGAAGAACAATTCGGTTCATTTAAAAATAGGTTTTTCAGGGCCAATTTCTTTTCTTTTCGCTTTTTCTCTTCGCTGAAGTTTCTAAAAAGTTTCTTTTATGTCATGCTACTTGCCGTCTTTCTAGTTGTCCTTGACGCACGTATTATCAGTGTTTTTCTCGTTCCCTTTATTATTTCTCAGAAATTCAGCAACGGTTCTTTCCTCTTCAAGGAAAACATCAGGCTGATCAACGCGGCTCATGTAAATATATCATTTTTTCCGGAGCTGAATGTCACCAACGGGGGTTTTTTGGTCGCTCGTCGCCGATCATTTTGCTTCCTCAGAAAATGGCTACTAGAAATTGAATCGGCTACGGAGGATTAGCCTCCTCTCGCGACGGAGGAGGGTCGAAATGGTGGCCGTTTACGCTCCCATTCCCTCCTCGCTCATCTGTCCTCCATATACTTTTAGTCAAGATTTGTTCTCTGCTCTCTTTCATCCTTCTCAAGTTTCCAATCATTTTTGAAGCTCTTTCAATTTTTTCTCCGGATAACTCAGATTTTCTTCACTACAGATTGTTAACTAGGCGTAGTTTCTTCCATACTCGATGCTTTTGATTTCGCTGTTTTCAAACCACTGGTTAGCTGATGCTGATTGGTTACTTGTTGTGCTCACAACGAAAGACATTTCTGGACATTCTCCGGCTCATTACTCGCGCTAACTCCCAAAATTCACGTTTTCGACGCAGCACAGTGGTTGATTTTTGATGCCAGTTGTTTTTTTCTTACGCTTCGATATTCCACTGTTTTGATACAGCATGTCCATAAAATAAATGCTACGCGATAGTGCGTTCATAGTTCAGCGCAGAAATCCAATTCCAAACCATAGTACTGTAGTAATATATTAGTGCAGTACAGTAATAGCATAGTGTTCGTTTATTTTTGAGTGTGGTTATGCAAATATGCCTCTCTGCATCCCTCTTTATTTACTGATATGAGGTTATTATGTGCATGGTCGCTGCCGAATGTGTCCAACCGCGTTACCGCAACGCATCCACGGTAACGCATGCTTTTCTCTGCTTGTTCTATAAAGTATTCTATAATGAAAATATAATTATAAAAATGAAAAATGAAAATATAATTGAGTATATCATATAAATATAATATAAGTATAAGAAATACAACACAATATAAAAAGTGTAAATATATGAGAGATATATAGGATATAAATTAGCAAGAGCAAGGAAAATAGATCAAGAACAGAATAGAGTAGTTACCTTGCTAGAAGCGCAACTCAAACAATTGGTGGTCCGCTAACGTCACGATTTAATTCCAGTGGAGTATTCGTTTACGGGATCGTAGATTATTGAGAGAAGGGTGACTCCGTTCATTTCTTTCTAACTGCCGTAAAAAACGGCCCGGAAGATCAGTCAAGCGTTCGGGCGTTAATTATGTACAAGAAGTTTGAACGTTGAAGCCTTGTGCATCTTCCAGGACGTTTTTTACGGCAATTAAGAAGGAATGGACGGAATCACCCTTCTCTCCATAATCTTCGATCCCGTATACAAATACTCCACCTGAAATCCGTACCACCTCAGATTTGTGGGGTGATGCCTTTAAGGTGAGCGCGGCGGTGGTCTGTTTTTCTGACGTTGTCTTCGAATGATCTGTTTGCTGTGGTCATACCTTGTGGGATGACGAGGCGTTTCAGGGAGTAGATGACAGGTGTCTTTGATTTTTTCGGGCTCTGAAGAAGGCGACGACACCGAAACGTTAGCAAGAAAAAAGATCAATAGCAATCTTGGTGCTGTTCAGGAAGTAGTACACAATCAGAGTAGTTACCCTTCTCCTACCTTCTTACCGCTTCTTGCCTTGGTATGGTATGGTATGCCTTATTCTATTTATCCTATCAGAATGGAAGGTGAATAGCGTTCCGCTGGTTGAACACATTCATTCAGGTATGTATATATAGTTCATCTGTATGTGTGTTTTTTTTTTGCAATGAAAAGAAGTCATGAAAACAAAATTCTCTAATTATAAATGCTCTTAGCGAATCTAAATCAGATAAAAAATTGATTAAGAAACAATGAGAATTCTAAAATCATACCGTTTCCGGCTTATTTTCTGGCTTTTTTTAAATTTTATTATTACGTATGTATGTTATTTTCCTAAGAATAACTTCCTGGAGGGCTGTGGTGGTTGTTGTATCCATGAGAAGAGTTACATATTCGAAAAGTGCTTGAGAGAAAATTGCTTTGCTCATATTACATCCAGCATCCTCGATCATCAGATTAGACTCCGTAGCTCTGTGTGTGAGGATTGCGTTGAGCTGGGAATGAATGAGACTCATAGAATTCAGCGCTCCATCAGCTAATTGGCGCTTAACTCTAATCTGTGAGTATTGGATTAGGAGGATTTAATTACCAAATAAAGGAAATAAAATCAATAGATCTGCTTGGTTTGACGGATCTGCTTGATTTTGTTTCCTACTAAACCTCTTCTAATTAATTCAAAGTAAAGATCACTAAGTTTTTTCTGGATATTAAGGTAAAGAAAGTCCAAAGAAGGAAATGGACAGCACTAAATGGTTGAGATTGAGTGAAGCAGAAGTGCAGGAGACGTTTGGAGTAGGTACGGAATGGTACGGAATAAGCGAGACTTATAGCAGAAATTCACGAGAATAAGGAACGTTTGAAGCAAATCCAGGTGTAGTGCAGTAGTGAATAGATCTAATTACCGAATAAAGAAAACGGACTCGATAATTTAGGAATTTACTTTAGTTTGTTTCGTAGTAAATATCCTAACAGTATACTAAATATAGGGCTGGTGTTGTGTTAGCGGTTAGGGGTACCGCTTCCTGCACGTTCGATCGGAGGTTCGAATCCGACCGAGTGCTCACCAAGCCTTTCATCCCTCCGGAGTCGATAAATTGGTACTAGACTTGTCTGGGCGGATAAAAAACACTGAGTTGACACATCGGCTAGCCACCGCAAGTCATTGTATAGGCCAGTTACACGTTCGTGAACCTCAAATGATTCTGAATTGAAGTGAACGTGGGGGCGGATCCCAAGTGGATTGATTAACGCCAGATACTTTATCCTTTAACTTTACACTTTCGTCAGTGCCTAAAAAATCAGAAAATTTGTAAGTTCACTCCACAGATACTTCATCCGCAATAAGCTACCACTCCCAAAGGGATCACATCTCGAACCGTAAACAAATGACCGCGCGGGTCCCAAGCGGATTGATTGACTCCAGGCATCCTCAACGTTATATTAAATATCATAAATATGCCGGATAGGATAGTTCAGGACTGTTCTAGGTCAACCAAACCTTTCACTCAGTGGGTGCGAAATGGAAATATACGGTGTAAGCGCAGCGCCGTAGTGAAAGGGAAGAGAGAACATTCTGCAGAACTCGCTTCTGAGTGTTTATATAAAAGATTGGAGACCAGAACAGATCTAATTAACGAATTAGAGACCAGAATTTTCTACGAAGACTAACCTACTACCTTCTAACTTTTCCACCGATTTGATACATCGGATTGCACTCGTAAGTATATAGTAGATGCTGGATAATCCTTCATAAGACCTCTACGATTCGGAGATGGAGTGGAACTGGTTGGTAAATCCTATAGGATTGATGAACACTAGTAAATTTATCGTTTAAAGTACTCAGGAGCCCTATGTCGGGTAATATTAGAAGTACAATAGTGCAAATGTTTGCTTTTTTGCCTTAAATAGTAAATAAATAGTAAATAATAAATAGTAAACATTGCGTTTTCATTGTGGGACATTCTGCTAAACAAACCACTTGGAGCCTATTTTTTATACGTTTTTTTTCTGATGAGTAGTATACGAGCCTAAGAGCATACGAGCCTAGTGGAAGTCATGTGTCTAAAAATTTCTTTACTTTTAATGTTTTACCACATTATAATTTTTCCCCCGAATGAATCCTTGATAAACGCGAAATTCCTGAGAATACATGTTTTTTCTCATGAGAATTACTAGGATTTTGCATTTCATGTGGTTTTTTTTTGTTAATCCAATATACAATGAAAATAAAATCATGGAACCTTTGCAGAACATCCTGCAATTCGCATTCGAAAAAGCTAAAAAATACGTGGCGAGATTTTATTAACTCAATCACATATCAGCAACTACGGCAGCCAATTTTTTTTAAAAATTTGGACTTTAATCATAATATCTTCAAGTTTCCCTGTTTTAATTTTCAACCTGTGCTGAGGATTTGGTAAAATCTCAATGAGTTTTGTGTAACTTCCAGCTATGCTATTGTCGGATTTTGCAGCCTACCGCGGTTGTACACATTTGTACCGATATATGTCGTCCTTAAAGGCATCACTCCACAAATCTGAGGTGGTACGGATTTCAGGTGGAGTATTCGTATACGGGATCGTAGACTATGGAGAGGGGGGTGATTCCGTCCATTTCTTCCTAATTGCCGTAAAAAACGACACGGAAGATGTGCGCGTGCGCAAAGCTGGCGCGCTCCAATCGAACTCCTTGTGAAAAATAGTGCGCCGGAACCCTCGAAGCCGTATCTCCCAGGCCGTTTTTTTACGGCAATTAGGAAGAAATGGACAGAATCACCCTCCTCTCCATAATGTACTACCCCTTATAAGAATACACCACCTGAAGTCCGTACCACCTCAGATTTGTGGAGTGAGGCCTTTAAGCATATCAGAACCCATCCTTTTCGATCGTCAGCTACGGGTCCTACCATGGAATCTATCCAGCAATTGCTATTCCACAACATTACGTTCTGATTGAATTCCACATCAACGCCAGATGTCCTCAGATCTTTTCCTCAGCACTTCCGTCGAAAAATTTTCTTTTGCGGTCGGGAGGAGTTTTCGAGTTTGAGTTTGGGAGCATCCTTAAAACATCTTGGAGAGGGAGATTAGACGATCTCCTCATAAAGCGACCAGAAAAGAAAAGACGCTTCCTGTGACCATTTCGGAACCCCGGGCAAGATGCTGGCGTTTTCCACCTGTGATCCGCCGGAACACCATATCCACTTCTTCTTCCGAGTAAATTTCTCCGTTATGACACACTATCGGCCAAAAATATCCTAACAGCCATCTAAGTAGCTTCCTCCTCATGCAGTCAAGCTTCTCCATCACCGTCGATGGCGCTGTCCAAGTCTTCGATCCGTACATCATGATAGGGCGAGCTGCGGATAGGTGGACTCGCAACTTGACTTCGTTGACGTTAACGGTCAACCGTAGGCACTTCGTTAAGGACTTAAATGCTGAATTAGCTCAATGCATTATATATTTATTTGTATTTGCTCTATTCGCATTATTTATTTTGCGTTATTTATTTTTATTTTGTATTATTTAATATTTATTTCTGTCACTATACCATTATTAAGATCATTTGATGGTATTTGAATTTTTTTTAAAATGTAAATTTCTATTTATCAATACATTATCATCATGTTGATACTTACACTTAGTTACACTTACTTATTTACACTACTTACTTACACTTTCTTATTCATTCGTTTCAAAATGTGATTTTAAGCGGTTCCTCCTTCTTTTTTCTCCTTTTTTCTCTTTGTTTTAATCCAGTTACATTTATCCGTACAGCTTTCTTTTTAATCCACGAGATTTTTTCTAATCCATTTAATTTTTTTATGTTGCTGTATTCTTGATTACATGCGATATGTACCGTATATATTTTCTACCGTATACTGTCTATACTGCCCTATTCTTCAGGGAAAATCTGGATAAAATAGCTTCTTGCACTTTTCAGTAGTTTGATTACACTACATCTCCATTTGTTCTAAATTAATTTCCCCATTCCGCCTTTGATACGTTTTCGTCTGTAGCCGATATTGACGATGGATACGACGCAACTACCGCAGCACACTCTCTTCCTATGCTTTTGGCACAGTTTTTTACCGTTCTGCTCTGTCGAAGTAGAAACACTGTTGAATACGTTCGGCGCCAACTATAAACTAATTCAAAGCTAAGAATAAATTATCCAGAAAGCAAGTTGGAGACGGTACTACATAATTATGTATGTAATTTGCATAAGTTACATAATGTGCATGATCTTCTACATAATGAGGTGATCTCTTGATGGTAGTAGATGTAGAGTTAATGAAGTGAGGAAACTGAGAAGATCTGAGGTTGAGGTCATTAATGACGTGCTCCTTTGCTGCAGAACGACTTTCTTCCTGTAGAAAATAACAGGAACAAGTGCACGCTTTCCTCTTCTCCTCTCCTCAATTCCTGGATACCAAATAATCAGCAAGCGAAGAAAAGCGAGAAAAGAAATAAAAGAAGGAGAAAGAAAAGGAGACGAAGACAGGACAGGTGGTAGAGAAAGTGACATTCAGAATTACTAAAATAAAAAGGAAAAGAGAAAAAGTAAAAGGAAAAGCATTTTTAGTGGACAAGATGCGAAAATTGTAATTATTGTATTTAAAATTATTAGTTTATAAAAAAATCTAAATTATTGTATTTAATTACACCTTAGGCACTTGCAACCTAACGTATACAACCTAACGTAACTGAATAACTATACGCATCTATAGGTGAGAGGAAAAATCTTCCTTTTCACATCTAGAAATTGAAAATGACATTGAATCTTTGATCTACCTCTACATACCTCAAGTGTTGGAGAATGCTCAAAAATCCAGTAAAAACTGGATATTTCGCAAAAATTACATTCTTTGCCCATCAAAGCACATAATTCGGAGTGTGGGACCTTCACATGGATGGACGGGAACTGCTTAAGGGAATCGAATTCATCACTCCTTTCAACGAAAACGTTCCTCCTGTATTAAAGGCTCACGGAAGATCAAATGTGTGCACTTTAAAGAGTTTTTTTTTCCACAAACATTTCATTGAATGAACGTTGTTGTATTTTATGGATGAAAAAATTTGAAGTGGTGTATTTGTAGTCAGGATCGAGAAATTGGATAATTTTTTGCTGGATTGTCGTTCTCTCTTGTTCATTAGTGATTAAAGAGATGAAAATTCAGAGCACATAAATGACTTCGACAAATGTGGACATTACCGGTTTTTGTAGACAAATTCCTTATTATCTCGTAATGTCAATTGTAATTAGTAATTATTTCATTTCTGAGAATATTGAAGGTTTTTAAAGTCCGTAAAAAAATGTTACGATAACAAATACTCACATAAAGGCATCACCCCACGAATCTGACGTGATATGGATTTCCGATGGTCAAAGACTATACGGGATTGTAGATTGCAGCAACGGGTGTGGTCCCGCTGATTTCTTCCTAATCACCGTTAAAAAAAAACGGCCCGGAAGATGCGACTTCTAGTGTTCCGAGGCTCTATTTTGTATGACGAGTTCGATTGGGGCGCGCTAGCCTTGTGCAGGCGCCGTATCTTCGGAGTCGTTTTTTACGGCAATTATGGACGGAATCACCCCCCTCTCATAATACACGACCCCGTATAGGACCGCTCCACCTGAAATTCGCACAACCCCAGAATCATGGGGTGATGCATTTAAGATGGAAGTAATGAGAATTCATTTAGTTACTCATTTTGTGAAAAATTGATATATACATATACATACATTGTGGTTCAAGCTACTTGGGATCGTAAAATCCACCATATTTTCATTTTCAATTATTTTTCAATTTAAATTTTGATTGAATTTGAAATTTTTAGAGTGTATGTGGTTACAAGGTTTTTATATCAAACCTTAACGATGTTCTTGACGTTTCGGCCATTTAGTCGCCCACGGAGGCTTCAACGGAAATTTAAATATATGTTTGAATGGGGCCGTACGTCGAAAAATCTAATCTTCTTTGAACGAAGAGAAAAAGAAAGGTTACATCTCGTCCCGTCTACCTTAAAAGGCATAGAGAATCTCGGGACATTTCCGGATAAAAGTTGAGTGAATCCGCTTACAAAGCCAAGGGCATCGGCGCCCGATTACTTCATAGGCACTGCCTCAGGGAAATGAAAGTGTTGGAATCTCTCCACAAAAAGTAGAAATACAAATAGTGGAAGGACAAATATGAGAAAGGACGCAAATATGAGCGTATTATTACGTATTATTACGCAAATAATATATTAATATTAAAAAATTACGGTTAATTCTCCTAGAGATCTGAAAAAAAAGCGGGATGAGCTGTGAAAGAAAAAGTGAAACGGCCTTGTGTGATCACCAACGATGCAACTTATTACGTGATAGAATGCAGGCAGCACGGTCGTCGTCCAACGTCCACGATCTAAGTAATATAACTCAAAAATGCAAAGTAGAAGCTGTTCAATCGTGGATGCTTTGCTGTATCCGCAATCTATCACGCATAAAAGTTGCATCATTGGCGAAATGAGGTCAGTTAACGATGTTCCATGCGCTTGCTTCTGGATCACAGGGTCAAAGGTATACATCTAAATCTCGTTTTCTTTTTTTTCAATATTTTTATCGCCTGTTAATATCACTTTTAATCACCGTCTTAATGATCCAATCCCTCAATAGGCACATGTGGACGGGCCCGTGACCACAGTTATGATCCTTTCAACTGTTTCGGTGTCTCCTTTTTCTGGTTCACTGGAAGGAATGAGTATCCTGACGCTCATCATATTCGTCCGTCAACAACACCCCCTACTTCTTTTCGCCGCCTTTTCGTGAAAAGATCGCGACGTCGTCAGTTCCATGCATGGGACCCTGCTTTAAATACGTTGCAGATCCTTAACTTTCGTGGAAAATGGACCAATGTATTAGTTTTGATTTTAAAGTAGGTCTTTCTGTTTCTTTCTGTTTTTTAATTGTTTTAAAAAACGTGAAAAGTTAGGAAAATGACACAAGAAAAATAATAGAAAAGTATATAAGTCTACTAGACTGGAAAATATCGGAATTATCCTTTTACGTTTTTTTTTACAATTGAATAACAGCTTAGAATAATCGATTGTGAAAATACCTACTTCTACGGAAATGAACTGAGAAACTTCCTGTTAACTCTGATATTCATCCTGTTAATGTTAATCTCCGTAATAGAAACTACTATTTGAAAAAAAAAGTCCTGGCTAATGAAAAATATGAAAAAAACAACAAAAGCTACATTTCCGATTCTCGTTTGCCATCCATGAAGCCATGAATGACAAGTTATGGAAAGGTACAAATGATGGCAAAACTTTCCGAGAACTCCTTGGAATTTTCCCTCTCGTTTTTCATGGATTGTAACAATCCTGAACGTTACATGACATGCCATTCTCACGTCAGTAATGGAATAAAAATTGATGTGTTCGAAATTGAATTGAAATTGATATTGATATGTTAATTCCATGTCGTTTCACAATGTGTATTCATTGTATTTGTTTTGCATAATATTTGTATAATCACATCCTTTTCATACGCCAATGAGCGTAACAAATAAAAATGTATAAAAATGTAAGTGCCCTTCTGACCTATTATACGACAATGATATCGTTTCTGGACATCTGCCATTTTTTTCAAAAATTCCATGACAAGATATTTGGATTACAAATAATCTCCTTAGCAAAGTTCCCTTAAGATATCTCTTGGAATTGTTGCATTTTCTCTCCTTTAATCCTTTCTCCTTTCTTTTTTCTCAATTTTGAACAATAATGGAGATTTATGAGTTATTTATGAAGAGTATTGAAGAACGGAGAATGCAAAAAGTTCTACGTTCGTGGGATTTTCCAAAAAAAAAACTCTCTGGAATTTTCCTAAAAAAAACCCCTCTCCTCTTTAAAAATTCTTAATTCATGTAATGTTCTGTGCGTCCTCCTCCTCCACATTGTTGCCTTCGTGGTTTTTATAAAAACAGCGTAACGGATGCACATATTTCATTGGTGTCCCTGGAGACCTCAAAACATTGAGGCAAAAAGAAATATAAATTGCTGTGCACGAAAATTCTCTGCCATTAATTTTTGTAACTCCATCACAGCAGCCGGAAAAGAGCTGTCCGATTTGTCATCTGCATGATATATAACATGCATTCTTTTTTTTTGAAAAATAATTATTTCCTCTAATTCATATATAATCTTTTCTTTTGGATCTGATGGGATTCGCTTGACAAATGGCAACTGCGGATTATTTTTTTAAAATTTTAAGCCAATTTTTAGCAGTTTTCATCACGGGTCTAACCTCTCGAAAATCAATTTTTTTCCTTTTCCGGTTATTAGATCCGAGAGAAAAGTTTTTAGTTTTTATTGTAGCAGTACGAAGAAAAGTGTCTCACATGTATTTTTTTCGTCATGTAGAGTTGATTTCTCTCTTTTTTTCATGAAACTCGGAAGTATTGTGACGAGAGGAAGGGAATTTCCCTGAAAATATGGACGAAAAAGTTTAAATTCTCTGAGGACTTCCCTAGTGGTTTTGATTTCAATGGTTAGAAGCATGTAGTTAGGTTTTTTTTGAAGAGGCCATTAAGAATCATTACCTCTATAAACGTAAACATTCACCTAATTTTCTATTGCTTTTTTCGGAATATTATTTACATTTTTTAACATTATTTTTTTTGAGAAATATATGCGAGAAGCTGGGCGGAGCATGTGAGGCTAATTTATGAGGAGGATTGGATGGAGAATTCATTTTTAGCGTGCTAAGCAGATGTTTCAATATGTGTGCTCGTTATCGAATCTCTCCCCCTCATCGTCAGCACTTTTCCTGGACCTAACATTCTCTTCCTGAATTATTTCACCGAGTCAGCAGGATGATTTCATTTCCTAATGTGATTGTCCGCTTCACCGCAGCCATCTTCAGAATCTGTCCTTTCATTGTTTTTCCATTTTCTTTTTTTTCCCACTAAAAGAACTCTCACTTCCAGCTGAGCAGATTTTTCCGCCGTAGTTCCATGGATGGTTCCAGCTCTTTTTCATACTTCAAATATCCTCAGCGCGTTTAACTCAACCGTTGGTCAGTTGGTTAATGTTGAAAATTATTCTTTTTTAAATCTTTTTATCATTTTTCAAAGCGTGTTGGAAAATCATCAGCATCTTTTCGCAGACATAAGAAAAAACACTCAATTTTTACCTTATTCCTTGTTTAATTTCTTTTGATTTGAATCGATCAATAATTTGAGAAGATTTTTCCTTAAAGTTGTCTACTATTATTAATCTGTTTTCTGTTATATCTATTATTTACTATTATTATTTGTTTTTATCTCTCCAATTTTTTTTTCTGGAATATTATCATTTTTAAAAATGTAATTAGCATCGTATCAATAACCTTCTGCAATTTCATAGGGGTTTGTTTATTTCCGAACCTACAGAATGAAGACGGATTTTGTTTTTTTTTTCCTGAAACGAATCTGAAATTGACATTCGCAGCAACGGCGATATTGTTCATCTTTTTCAATACGTAAATATGTAGCTCGTCAGCTTTCAAAGCGTCCACTCAAATTTCTGATTATATTCTTCGTATAAAAAGTCGTCCCATCATTTGCCACTAATAATAAGACCTGAGTATTCGAATCCATTCATTCGTGCACTTGTGCGAATATTATCGTAGAAGTTATAGAAATTATCGTACGTAGAGCTCAATTTTTTCATGGTGTTCATTTTTCAATCTATTTCGTAATTTGATGAAAGGACGAACTCCTGAATATTATTTCAATTCTTTGATGGTTGCAAATTTTTAAATCCCGAGATGATCGCAACGGTCACAAAGTCGAGAAGATCACAAAGTTCATACTAATGGTAAACAAAAAAAAATATTGAATGTTTACTCAGGGGAAATGAAAATTTTGGAAAGTGAAATTAGAAATTCTTGTTCGCTTTCATCTTTCTTCATTCTTTTTTTTTTAGCTTTCTGCTATTTCCTCTAATTTTTATAGCAAATCCTTTGCCAAGAATTCACAAATCTCCGGATTTTCCCACTATATTTGACTATATATGGATTATATTTAGAGCTTAGACCTACAATTGAAATTGCACACCATTAGTTTCCTAATCCATTAATGTCCGTGAAAAATTCTCTGTTATTACCACTAATTCCCAGGATTCGCTTCAATTAGTGCTGTAGGTTAAGGAGATGTTCGTTCTTTTCATCCAGGATGAATCCCCCCTCCTTATGCGTTGCTCAAATTTTCATCATACTTTCTCCTCGCTCTGCGTGGTTCAGCATTGATCTTTTAAGCGCGCAAATTGCATTTCTTTCTCTCTTTCTCTTTTTCTCGTTTATGTAACGTTTATTCAAGCGTTTTCCCGTCTTCAACACGGAATTTAAAAAAAAGCGGAATCTAATTTGAAAAAATATGTGAAGGGGAAGAAAATTCAACTTGAGGAATGCTCATTTGTAGCGATGGATTTTTCAGTCTTAATTTTATATATCCTCTAGGATTCTTTCCTAGTTTAGCGGCATAAAAACTCTAATTCAATTACTTTTCTCACCAGAACTTGCGTTCTAATGTACCTGAGATTTTTTTTCCGAAAACTTCAAGAAAATTGGAGAAATTTTGTTTGATTTTCGAGGGACTTTTATTCGCTCACCATGTATCGAAACATATTCCATGTAAAATAATTCATCGGGTGTAATTTTATCGTGAATACCGTAATACTTGAATTAGAATCAACTATGTCTTCACTTTGCTTATTTTAACCTCCTTTTCACTAATGTGGCAAGAAAAAAATCGTGCAAATTTTAGCAATCGTTTGTTTCAAATCAAATCATTCACTAAACAAAGATCGATAGTAGCCTTCGGGCTAAAAAATGATAAAAATTAAAAAATATGCACAAAATAATTTTTGTTAGTGATTGCAATGTAATTTATATTAGTATTATTGATTAGTGAAAAATAGGAATAAAAACATGGAAAAAATAGAAAAATAGAGAAATATTAATAGAGGTGAAATATAAAATATTTTTTTATTCCGCTTCACAATCTTATTAATAAGGACGATATCCACGAGAAATACCACGATATCCACGGTATCCGAAAAAGACTCATGTACGTGATAATTAGTCCCAATCCCCCCGTTGTGCGGGTGTCATTTACGGACCCACATATTTCCACCGTATTATCTCTCGGCTCTATTATCTCCACGGCAACCATAAGTGTCCAAATTTTTGCCAATCATCGATGATGTCATTTGTGTCCGCAAAATAATGTGCACCAAGAATTTGACCTTTAGAACCATTTAGAACGGAAATGTCACATAATCCTCTCTAAA
Organism: Necator americanus; assembly: GCF_031761385.1. Lineage (NCBI taxonomy): Eukaryota > Metazoa > Nematoda > Chromadorea > Rhabditida > Ancylostomatidae > Necator > Necator americanus. Next base: position 8,446,313 of record NC_087373.1, read on the forward strand.
TGTACAGCTAATTCTTGGAATTAACCCATCCAGATAATAAATTGTGCGTTGCCTTCGATAATGTGATGATATTCTACCTATAACTACCGAAGTTTTCGTTTTAAGATCATTTATATCTTCGTGGATTCCTTTAATGTACGAAAAATGCAGGACCTGGTTTGTTTATCTCATCAACAACAGCGACATTTCAACAGATTCCTTGCTACGTCACCGTTGTCGATGAAATAAACAAAGAAAGGAACAAATAAACAAACATATCATCTATGAAAATAGTACCCATGAATAAAGAATAAACGTTCAGTGACAGATGAAGATTCGCAAAACCACATTCTCGAAAATTCCAAAAATTCATTTAAATAATCAACAGCCATCAATCGTAGTGGCCATCGAAATGGTCTTTGGGCCCTCAGGAAACTTTCGCGAGTTTTCCGCGGAGGGAACTTCGACGTAGGTTCCAGAGAGGAACGTGGCTAAAAGTAATTGCTGGACGAGTTGTCCGTCGCCACAGTTTGGGAGCAACAAGCTATGTTTCTTCTTCCTTATCAAAACCCTATTCTTTGCAAGGTTGCAGCTTTTTAATTCTAAACAAACATACATGTAGGCTTTAGACATCATGTAGAAACACTAGCAAATATTTACTACAGTCGGTCTTCAATATGTTCAACCGGGTGACCGCGACGCTGCTTTTGTTTGTGACTGAGGCAGAAAGAAGAGCGGACTGTGTGTCAAGCAGAGAAAAGCGTTCTTGCCCTTGAACGCGTTGCAGTCACCTAGCGGAATACATTCGGCATCGAGTGTACCTATAACGACATTTCATTGGTGATGCTATCTGTCGTTTTTTTTCAACATTTTTCTTCCAGAATATTAAAAACGGCGTTTTAATCGATCACTCATTAAAAAAAACAATATGTTTCTCATGGGGAGGGTGTAGCGCCGTCGGTAATAGGTTTCGCTGTCTACACGGTCGATCGGAGGTTCGAACCCTAGCGCTCACCAAGCCTCTTATCCCTCCGGAGTCGGTGAATTGGGAACAGACTTGCCTAGGAGGATATAAACACTGACTGATACATCGGCTAGCCATCGCAAGTCATTGTGGAGGCCAGTTACACGTTCGTGAACCTCAAACGATTCTGAATTTAAGTGAACGTGGTGGCGTGGGTCCCAAGCGGATTGATTAACGCCAGACACTTTATCCTTCATCCTTTTATGTTTCTCGTGGGAGCTAAGCAAAAATTATTTTTGAGAAGGACGATAGGTTGACTAACAGCACTCTGTCATGGATCATTGGGCAAAAAACGTAAACACAATGATTCTCATAACTGTTATCATAACATCACAGCTATTTATAAATAAAAACGTATTTGTGAGTACACATCTCGATCTCATCACGTTATTTTTCCTGAGATAAATTCTCTGCTTGGTCTTTGTGAGCCACATCAAAATCCATAACAAAAAAATTATTTAATGAAACGCTGAATATAGAATAGGAAAGGGATAAATTGGAAACTCGAAGAGATTTGATTTATATGATTCTTAGAAGAAAATTTTCTTTAGTGTTGATATTTTGCATAATTTATTAGTTCCTTTATTCTTGATTTTTTATTATATATGTATTAATTTCTTTGCATTTTCATATACACTTATAATATCGGCTCCACCAATTAATTCAAGTGTGTCAAGTCCATTTCCATTCCTGTTCAGAATGTCTAGTGGCTAGAACTGGCCGAAAATCCCAATTCTAGAATATGACTCACAAATTTCCTTCCAACTTTTCTTTTGGCTTTTTTCCGCCAATCAATAGTTGGTGAATTCTTTGTGGTAGCCGGGAAGTGGAATAAAAGGCTGAAATTGCCGTCAGTCTTTTGTTGAACGCGTTCGCCAAGATTCGAATAACAAATGCATTGTGCACTGATATAGTGCCACATTGTCATAGATATTATTTAGCGTGGAAGCTAAGCCTATCTATTTTTTTTAGTAGTAAAATTAATATGAAATCAAGGAAAAAGTTCAATCAATCTAACGTTGTCCATCACAAAGTTGATGTATTATTTAACATTTATGTATTTTTATCTATTTATTAATAGATTTTATTTGTTTCTGGAATTTATAGAATTTTAATTATACAGACATGGGTGGTACTCTAATCCTGTGAATTTGATTTTAAGTCGAGTATGTGACGTGTGTGTTGTCGGTCACCTTCAGACGAGTACGGCTTTGTCCTGGTATTAGGGCTATGGGAAACTGTACCCTTTCAAGACTTACTAAGTGTCATTTAGTTATTTATTTATTTTTATTTTTAGCGTCAGCGTCATTTTCGTCGCAGAGCATTAGAGACACGATATCGACCTCTATAATCGCAACTATCAATTAAAGGATAAAAACTTAAATTATTTCAGTTTTTGGATGATAAATTTCATCAAAGGTAGGTCCCATCTGTAAGATGTAATAGTGTAGTGTACCCCATGAGCTAGACCTCCTGAACCCCATGAGCTAGACCTCCTCTTCCTGTGGGGGGAGAGTCCAGCTCTTCCCTATCACACCTATGTTCGTGAACTTGATGTCATTTTTTTGCTGCCTACCCATAGATGTCGTAATTTTTTAACAGTATGTCTGCCTGCTGGAGTTACCGAAACGGAATGTTAAAAAAAAAAGAAAATGACTGCATGATGTATGGTTTAATGGACAAAATATCTTGCGCACAATCGCCGTAAGATGCCAACGAATTGGTTCAAATTTTACGGATTTCCAGAACATTATTGTAGAAGTGATATAATAAATGAGAGGAGGTAACAAAAGAGTAAGAAGATGATTTGGATTAGAGAAAATTCACTTTTTAGATTTTTGACCACCCTTCCATGAAGCGCTGCAATTGTTATTGTTTACTTGGTATTATAATTCAAGTTATTATTATTTATTGACTTTCCGACTTATTATTAGTAAATTTACCGGTATCTAATACAAATACGCTTACCCTACTTTGATGTTCCATGGAATACCGCAATTTTCGATCTGAAAACTGCACCCATGGACAAATAATAACCGATTCTTAATTCAAAAAATCAATTAATTCATAAACAATTAGGTAATCTATTTATTGTTTACATTTATCAGTGACACCTTCGCAACGAGATTTCTGGAATCATCTTAATGTAGCGTTGCTATCTAGGACAGAAAAAAATGGCGATGAAAATCAACGGGAACCAATCAATTTTCAGGGGGAATAGAAGAATGTTCCACAAAATGAACTAAGAAATACTACGGCGAGTTTTTTCTAACATTATGTGTTTTAAATGTTTTTGGTGTTTATATGTGTTTATGTTTATTTTTATAAAACAGATAACCAGCACGTCCCAGAGACGCGCGACGAAAAAAAAACAAATAAAGGTCCGATGGCGTTTCAATCTGGTTTTCACATGGATTAAAACTTTGTTTACATCCATTTGCTCCTGGCCGGCACATCAATTCGTCAGCACAGCTTTCCAGACATACACAACGTTTCTCAATACATACCGATGATACCTCACGCAGTTCCAGTTCAATTATATCCTATTCCTTGACCATATGAATAGCTTTTTTAGTAGTGAGGATCCTACACAGTTGTTGTAAGGCTAACGTTGCGTTTGCGCGCAATGAAGTGCTTCAAAACCGATCCCTGGATTAGCTACGGCTCTCATCTAACCACGGTCAACCAGATTCGGTACCGTATTTGCCTCCGAGAAGGGAAGGACACTTGGAGTCATATACATTTGTTCCATAGTACCATAGATGAGTGAGGTAGAATTCTGAAGAAAGCAAAATAATGTGCAATTCACTACCTCATTACCATATCCAGTAGGAATGTAGGATTTTTTGTTCGTGAGTATTCCTTATAGTTGATATTGGTAGTTCATTGATACAATATACATTGATTTGATACAGTATCAAAAGGGAAGTGATAACATTTTTCTTAAAGATTATTACAATAAAGAAGAAGTAACTTGGTGACTTGGCGCATCGCCAGACCTCAAATTCCCTGCATTCCCTGCAATTCCTTGCATAGGCCGGATATGCGTGCATTAACCTTTCCAATTCTGGACTCATAGACATTTATCATCGACCTCACCGAACGAGGGGTTGCATGCTTTGGTTTGAGTATTTATTGTTGAGAACAAAAAGTAATATATATGTATTTATTTTTTTTCTATGTATTTAACAAAAAGTAATGTACATATGTATGTATTTGCAGTTAAGTAATCTAACAGAAAAAAAGGAACCAATTTCTAAACACAATTTAAGTAAGAGGTAAAACGCAGTCGGTTAGAGGTATTTTGGTATTAGAATGAAAATATCCTCGGGAAATTCAGTGGTATGTCAACGCTTCCTTGCCTAAAAGAACGAACGCTATTTTTTTCATTAATTTCGTGGCGACAACGTTCAGGAAGCCATTTGGATTATCGTTCAGCTTTTCAGAGACACTTGGAACTGAAGTCGAACACACTGACATATACCAAAAGAATTAATTTCGTACATGTCATCCTTTCTCTTTATTCTAAAATTCCTATTATTATTACCCCTTTATACATTCTTTATATTTACTATTCCTTTATATATTCTTCTCATAATTAATCTATTCTATTCTATTCATATATTTTTATCATTTAATCATAGTACATTATTTTATTGTTTATTATTGATTTTTATTATTCTATTATTTTTTGTATTACTCCATTATTTGTTTTTTTTTCTATTTATTCATTATCTTTTATTCTTTCCCTTTATTTGCGGCATCTAACTGTCTTTGAACTGTAGTATTCGTTCGTCAGAAGTCGAAGTAATTATTATATTATTATTCTATTATTATTTCTATTGCTCTATTATTTGTTTTTTTTTCTATTTGATCGTTATCTCTTTTTTACCTTTGTTTACGGCATTCAAATGCCCTTGAGCGTAGAATTCGTTCTTCAGAAGTCGATTATGGGTTCGAGAAAAAAGCTGAAGTTATTTTGAGGACGAAAAGAAAAAAAAACATCATAAATTCGTCGTGTCGCCGAGTCATATAGCACAACGATCAAGCTGCTTCGTCCTCGTACATTCTTTTGTCCCAAGGGGGGCGTGGCATGGCGCGGTCGGTCGGTCGGACGGACGGACGGACGGCTACGGCTCGGCTGTGCGTCCGCATGACGGCGGCTCCTTCCTTCAACAGCCGTCGTCGCCTTACGCGACCGGCGGCCCCCAGCGCCGATCCTTGAACACATTTGTGTAATGCTTGTGCAAATTCGTTTGCAAATTTCTCAACAATGATGTCACGAAAATGAAATTTATTAGTGTTTTTCTCGTCTCCACCGACAGCTGCAATGTTTGACATCAATAACAACACGGGAAACGCCGAGGGGAAGGCGACGACACACGACTTATTTGATTCGCTTGAGTTCATCGTCCGAATGATCGCGTCATTCCCGGGTTTCTTGATCGTAGCTTTCCATACCTTACCGTAAAACTACCATGTCATCCTATATTCATTCTATACTATCATTCATGTATTATTATAAATTGTTATATTATAAATATTTATTGGGTAAAGTAAAAAAAGTTCAGAGCGTTTTTTTTTCACTTTATTTCGACGATGACATTAATATAGTCAGAATTAACCGATTAAGATAAAAAATGCGACGTTTTCGATAAATTCTGTCCACTTTTAAGGCAATTTCAGGATGTGATGTCATTTGCATCGTCAGACATGGCTCATCAGATGTCTTATCTACCGTGAAGCTCAAAAATTTTCACTTTACCTAATATTATTTTTATAGCATTATTTATTACATAGTATATTTATAACAATATTTTATTTCAAATATTACGCAACTATTTGTATATTATATTTAAATAATAATTTCATTCTCTTATCTTGATCTAAAAAAATCTAAATCTCAATCTAAGATTTCACCTGTATCTTTCGTACATAAACACCGACATGGGTTTGAAATTTAAGAAAAAATTTTGAAAAATTTTGCAGACGTGTTTCAAATTTCGAAAGAAATTTGAAAATCGTCGGCAAAGAAGTCCCATCCCATGCCGGCCGAGTTTTTTCATCACAGCGATTAGCAACATATTACTGAGGTCATCCAGTTCAATATTAGGACCAGATGCTTTTTCGATGCGCTAAAAGATAGTGCCTTTTGCCTTTTTTTCTATGATGGTGAAATTTACGGGCATATATGTAGATGGATGTGTCATTTTCACAATGCGTGTTTTCGAGGGTTTGATTGTTTTCGGGAGAAAAGATATAGAAAAACTGTCAGCACGATGTGCAGGTACCAGTGAAACTCGTGCAGATGACTTCTAAGGTCGGGTCCCAGAGCTCTATGCTTAGGTAGGTTCTCGTTTTATTTCCTCTGCCAAGTGCTTGTACTTTCGATTTCATGATTCAGTAAAATTTCTTTTTCCCTGTCTGATTTTTGGAAATTTTGGTCACTAGAATGGAATTTATCTTCATTTATTGTGAATATTTTAGGACCAGAAAGTATAAATAGAGTTCTAATGGAAATATTGGTAGGAATATTTGAGAATAGCCAACTATTATAGATGGTGTCTTGGAGGAAAAACTCAGATAACAAGAATATTCAGACTTACAAGAGGTTATATGCATTCCTCACTCCTTCCTCATTCCTCCTTCCTCTTATAAATAGTGTCTTGGAGGAAAAATTCCGAATCACAAGAATATTTAGATTTACAAAGTGTTCTATGGGCTCCTCATTCTTCTCGAATGGATACATCGACATTACTCTACGTTTAGATTTCTTCCAGTGATTACAGGATGACAGATTGTAAACAATCAATTTCTTCTCGCACAAATTTTTTCATTGTGATATACAGCTCTGTCCAGAAATGTAATGGAATTTCAAATCATATGGAATTTTTTTCGCAACGGTTCTCTTACGCTACTGATTGAATTGTGCTCACTTGCTCGCTTGGATTTTTGGTATTTTATTAATTTTTATTTTTTTCGAGTTTATTTCACTCGTACTTTGAACTTGACATAATACCTCTTATAGCCGTTATTTCGTTACAGAGCAGCAACATTTAAAAATATCATTCATGGGAATGGGAATAAGTGCAATATTCTTGCATGGTTTAAGGAAATTATTACATTCGTCTCTCGTCATCCACGTCCATGTAGTGCTTCTGTTTTTCCGGAAATCAACCTATATCCGTCTCTACTTCACGTCACTTTGTTTCTCCGTTGTTATGTTAAGATGGCATGAAATTTGTGAAATAATTTATAAATAATAGAAAATAATACATATATTTGGTTGAAATGCAAAATATTTCCATCCATCTACATTTCATCTTCTCAGGTAGTTAAAAATGCTCTCCTCAATATTCTAAACTTGTCTTTCTTGGAATTTTAACAAATTATCCCATGTGTGGTTCGATTTGTCATTTTCTCCATTTTTTCCTGATATGATAATTGAGAGTGTATGTAGCTAGCCACATACATGGTGTTCGATGGTTCGAAACCGCTCTTCGGAGCCAACGAAGCCTTTCATATTCCTCTGGGATCAATAAATTTGTGTCGCATTTGTCTGGGAGAATAAAAACACTAAGTGGATGCATTCGTGGACGTCTGCAAATCATTACGTGGGCCATAAATGCGTTTATTATAAATATTAAGCAATCTTCAATTAATTCGTTTGCACTCTCCAAAAAGGGTAATTAATTTATCATGACTATTTACGATTTATTTTGTACATCTACAATTTTCCTGCGTGTGTTTTTTTTTTGTGTTTTTATCCTATGTCCCTAAATTTTCAATCATATGTACTTTCTCAACTTATTTAACGTTAGAGCGCTAAGAAAAATTAGATGGGAAAGCCATAAATGAGATATGAGAAGGAAAAACACTTATATAAGAGGATATCTGAATATTTTATATGTTGTCTTGGAAAAGCGATCCGAAATTCTTGTTTTCACGCGCATAGGAGCTCGTATGCATGCACACGGAGTCTTTTAAGAAGAGATACACCAACATGGGCCACAGGAAATTCAGTTCATCTCTAAACTACTGTACTAACGGATCCTTTTTTCATCGAAAACATTGAAAAAATACTGTCAATAGCTAGTAGTTGTTGTAGAAGTCATTTCTATTATTATCAAAATAAATGCTAAATAAAAAAATTAAATAATAATTTAAATCAAAATAAATTTTAGCTGACATGTAATGAACTGTGCATTTGCATTTTACAACTATATAAGATTTATATATTTTTTGTTTGTTTGTTTCTGTTCTATTTTCAACACTTTTTCAAGAATTCCCATAGATTCCTATTCTCAATTTTCAAATTACTAGTTGTTTTCGATGAAGAGAACCTCGTTGAAAAATATGTCCTGGGATTTTCTCCTAAAGAGCACTTGTGGTTTTTTTTCTCGCCAACTTCTTGGAGGCAGTATAGTATTTTTCTCTTCCTTTTCACCTGTACTTTGAAGCCTTGTCGGATTTCTGATGCTCTAAAGCACTCATTTTATTTTGGTGCCATAACACGTTCTAGTATTTAGTTAATGTGTTTTTTTTCAAATACAATCTTTTTATTTTTTATTTCTCGTCGGACAAAAATTCAGGACACAATTTGAACGATTTTAGAACTGATGAAAAACTGGTAGGATTGTTCATTCAACGTTGAAAGAGCTGACTTCAATTATTTAGGGTCTTATCTAGTTCATACTTCTTTTCAAGAGATTATTTCCTGTTGATATTGAGTTCATTCTGCAAAAAAAAAACATAAACAGACGCCACACCAAAAAAATAGTTCAGTTTGGAATGTATAAATCCTGAAATATTTGGTTGGTTCTCTACGAATTTCAGGAAGGCTTAGCTTTTTTCTATGTACTCTTAAGTGCCGTGTCATGGTTAATTTATATTTTGTTAATTCTGTTTCCAGCAAATAAGGCTGTGACTGCAGGCTGAATTGTACCTAACATTCACGAAAATGTCAATCGCTGTTATTTTTGTTGTTGTTTTTATTTTGAAATAAACAGAATTCTTGCAAAACTTCTGCTCTTGTTTTTATTTGATTTTTAAGTCGCAGCATTGAGTTTGCAACAGCGCAAAAGCAAAACTCGAAGCTGAATCTCCTCAATACATTCTTTTTTTTTCATCAGCGATAAGTGCTAAGTCTGGATTCGTCGCTTAGAAATTCCAGAGAAAGTTGAATTCGGTTTCAAAATGCAGCATTTCTAATACACACCGTCTCTTTTTTCTCTTCATTGAATTGGACGAGTTTCCTCGTGATTGAAGCTTTAAACGTGGACGGAATTTTCAGAGGATTTTCACACGTTTCCATTAGCAAACAGGATAGCAGGAGCAAGCTAGCAGGATTTCTCTTTATTATAAATATTTTCATCCCACATTTCTAAGGATTGATGTAAAATCGTTGAAAATAATAAATTATTTAATTTATTACTGTTTATTTTTACAGTCTAACCACGTTGCATCAAATGATAAAATAATGTGAAATTATTTAAAAAAAATACTTATCTTACGGTTTGCTGTTAAATTATTTAGAAAAATTTATCATTACATCATTTGATAAGTAGAAAAAACAACTTTCAAAACAAAAACGTTCTAGAGCACTATTTAAGAGAAATTTTCTGGATATCAACACTTTCAAAATTTACTTTTGATCGCATCTGAATATTTACTCTATAACTAACTTAAAAAACTCATAATGCCCTTCCTGCACCCTCCCACCCACGTCCTCCGCGCTTTCTGTCCTAGACATAGTTCCAGTCCATGTTATGACATTCTTCGAAATGCGAAAAATAATAAAAAAAACAATTACAAAGCGATTTGAAAAGTTCGAGATAGTAATTTAATTAATTAAATTATTTTTCACTAAGCTTCATTTTAAAAATTCCAAATGATCACGAATTTAGAGAGATCCTTGCATTCCTTGGGATTTAGCGAAATCCTTTGTACTCGTTTGCATCCGGAATTAAATCTGAATTGATTATTCTTTTTTTGAAGACGGAATTTTGAGGAATGGTTTAGAATCGGATTCCTATTAGGCGTTTTTCTTCTTCTTTTTAAAAACTGGAAATAGCTCGAATAATAGCTATGCTTGAAGGCTGTTCTATGCTTTTAAATCAATTATTTTAATTGTTCCCTGAGGGAAAAGGACAGGTAGGAAGTCTGGGGATTTTGCTAGAATAATTAACTATCCTCATTTTATTCGCTTGACGCTTTTCTCTGACATATAACACCGCTTTTTTCTTTCCACTTCGCTTGACAGATTTTCTATAGGTCTTTCGCTTCAGCTACTTTCAAGTGCAGTGAATCGAATTTATAGGGAAAGCATAAGGGAATGTTTCTTTTGTTGCTCTTAGAATCTTTTCGTTATAATTTTTTCTTGGTTTTTAGGAGAGTTTTCAGGAGAAATTGAGTTGCTAATTCTAAGAGTTGTATTGGCTGAGAAAGTTTTTCTGTTTAAATAGCGAAAAAAATTGCCTTACTTGAATAGTTCCGTTTAAAAGAGAAAGAAAAAATAGAATCTTTCTTTGTAAAGCAAAAAAAAGGTATTTTCTTTCCTCTTTTTTTGACGAGTATTTCCTAAACTCATCTTGACCTCATCTACTTCCATGTGCAAAAGATTAAATTTGCTATCGTAAGCATCTGTGGAAAATCCGCGGGGAAAAAAATCATGTGCTAAATCTTTGCTGGATTTTTCGAAGATCCTGTGTAATTCATCAAACAAAACATTATTTTCTTACGGATATCGAATACCACTGTGTTGTTTTCTTTCTCTCTCTCTCTCTCCCTCAAATCTTCGATCGTCGGCCGCCCGCCTCCTGATGTCTCATTAATCATTCTGGACAAGCTCGGCAAGCTGATCATCTGCCCCATCGGTTTCCATGAATCACCCCATTCCCACTCATCTGCGTGTGGTTTTCTTCTTTGTACCTGTATATTTGAGATAATTCGATGAATTATACTTTTCCTCTTGCTTTTTTCTGTTCTGCTGTTATCTGGGCTACCATTAGCTCGGATTTTTTCCCTCCAAGGATTCATAACCTGCTGTTCCATTCACCAACACAACATCTTTCCACAATTTTTTCGTAGCGTGGGAGGTGTTCCAGCAAATGCAGCCGTTGTTTGCATAATTCTCCTTCCAATGGAGGCTGGATTTTCAGGACGAAAAATGTTTGCAAACGCAAATCCAAAGTTCAAGAGTTTGCTCCGTTATGCGCATTTCGTTAAGATGACGTAGGTCCGTAGGGAGGATTGACGAATGTATTTTAAGTTAATGTAAACAATTAGGGTGTACTGTAGCTACTGCTGATTACTGTAAATTGAACTGCTGGAGGAAACATCTCCTTTCTTTTTTTTGTTCCCCTTTTTATTTCGTATCCGTTACGAGCAGGGCAGAGAACAAAAGAAAATTGAAATGAGTCGGTGAATTTTTTCCCGATGACCTTGAGCTTAACCTAAAGCATCGAAAAATCAATTCTTGTACTATAGCTTGTTTATATGTGTATATTTATGTGTATTTCATCGGTTTTCGATGCACCGTAAGTAAACAAATAAACAAGACTATTTTTTTTTCTGAAATACATATTTACGTTAAAGAAATTATCAGCAAAAAAAAAACACTAGTATAAGTACACTAATGTAGGCGGGACTTTTTTAATTGTACTTTTTTTTTCGCCCTCATTTTTCATTTTCCTAAACTTTTGTGACCGCCATTCTTTTGGGAGTTTCGTACTTCTACTGAGCTCATTTTTAGTAATTTTTGTATTGTATGTACAAACATAAAATATCACTTGAGGAATGACAGTTCTATCGTTTAAAAATTGAAAAAATCCTGATGATGAAATTGTAAATAAAGGAAGAAAAAGGAAGAATGTTATAATAATTACATATTATAATAATAGAAAGGATATTTTCTTGTTTGGATTCCAAAAGAGGGTTACCTTTAAAGCCAGAGGGCACATTCCGTGGATAGTTAGAATATCTTCAAGGATGAAAAAGATTGGGTAGAATTGAAGCACTTATTTCTAGAGTATGTGCGTGATCACGCCTAATTCCCATCACTACAGCATTGCTTGATTCCATCTACCCAACGATGCAACTTATTACGAATAATAGAACCAGTACGATTGGCAACACGTCCACGATTACACAGGTCAAGCATCTTGTGCAGTTGAATTCAGTGTGACAACGCTCAACGCTGCTGGTCTTCATCCTTACTCATATCCATTAGTGGAGAATGTCTAATGTCGTAAATTCTGCGATTTCCCCTTCGCTCCCCCCCACCCCATCTCCTCCCCGCCTTTCCCCTTCCCACTCCTTCACAGAAGTCTATAAGAATACGCGTGAAACAGATTCGAATGATCTTATCGCCTCTCCTTTCGTGTACGATGCATGTTTTTAGGTGTCTCGTAGGAAAATTCGATCAGTAAGTTTGTTTCCCACGCCCATTTTTGGAGAGAAATACGCGGAATTGAACGTGATCACCCTCATATTCGGGATCTATACCTCTACTCTTATTCTATCTTTTTGTGTAGAGATCTCAATATCGTCAATTTTGCTGATTGCGATATGTTGCCTCTGAAGGCGAGTCTACGGGAAACTACGTTCGTCGGCTGTAATCATCGATGAGAGACCAAATGTCGTAGAGTTGTCGTTTTAATGACGGACATTTCATGTCGTTGTTTGAAGCATCCGCTGCCGCCGCCGCCGCCGCCGCCGCTGTCACCGCTGTGCTCGGAGCCTTTGGACACTACACTCACTCACATCACTATCGATCCGAGCTGTATATGCCTAATAAATGAGCATAGCCTAAAAATGTCTGAAGTAGAAGGAAAAGAGGAAGAAGAAGGGATGAGAGAAGAAACGAGAGCGTAGGATTTGTCTCATAGTCGATCTATCATTCGCTTTGCCACCCATTAATCCATAAAAAGTGCTCCAAGACAGGTGTTCTGGAACTTTACACACCTATGCTACAAAAAAATTTGCATTGTGCGATTTGTTCATTGTTCTTGTTAATCTACTGGAACTGCTTAAAAGTTCACCTTAGGGTCAAGGTATTTTCATTGGACTTTATTTCCAGGATTGTAGGATTTTAGGAGATTAGAGAGGTCCGAGGGCCAAATCTCTTCTAATCTCTTCTGATGCTATTTTTTATTCATACTATCTGGTTTTCTGGATTCAATCATCATTGCCTCTTAAAAAAAATGTGTGACTTTCTTGTGATTTCTTGACTGATTAGAAGCAACAGCCGTCTCTTCTTCACGCAGCTTCCATAAATGTTATTCTTCTGCCGTTTTCTGGCATACTTTGATCGTTGGTAACTTATGTCGGACTTCATTCCTCAAGTCTGCTTCAAATTTAACGGATTCAATTTAATTTATTCCCTTAATTTTGAATCCTACATCAAATTTATTGCTAAATGTCTCCTTCTTTGTTCCGTCAATTCTTCAAAAGGTACTTTTTTCCGTAGACTAAAACCAATTGTTCTACGACAACTCTTTCCAAAATATTCGTATAATTCATATTTTTCTTCGAATATTTCGACATTTGAATAATGACTGGATTTAATTTTCTATGGGTATTACAACTTCTTAAGCGCTTTCATAGTTAACCACGATTGAGTTTAGTATATTTATCCTAAAGAATAGAATTATCCATAAAATTGACTTTTTTTATTCATCCATCCCTAATTACTCTTCCCTAATGTGCTGTTAACTATGTCTTGATTGATTTCCTAGTGCAGTCTTGGTATTTCGTCATTAACTGCCTCCAGGATGAAATAATATATCCAGTAATGATTTGTCCCTGCTGGGTCCCATCGATCCAGCGTAACATTTTTTTTGAAAATTTAGCATTGGTGACAGAAAAATTCATTGACTATCCAAATAAGTGGTTTCCTGCTATTTTTTCTATGTTGTTCCTTGAACGGGACACTGAACACTGATGTTTGACGTGATATAATTTTGTTTTTTTTGGTTTCCTGAAATTCTAACATACGTACGTATTTGATTTGGATCGGATTTCCTACCAAGAAATTCACCTCCGTCATTCCAGACAATTTCTGATCAACAGTCCTTGTCCCTTTTTGTTTTCTGAAAGGGAATACATGCGTGCTTAATTGCTTCCTGCACTGAATCTACAGTATATTTGTCGCTTGTCGCTAGTCCTAGTTCAGGCTCGGTCGTGTTGCTTTGTCTCTGCTCCTTGTGGGATAATCTTCTATTGCATCTGGAAAAAACAAAAGTCGCCTTTTATCCTGAAATGATCGTTGCACGTATCGTTGCCTCATGTTTACTTTGATTTGATATTCTGCTGAGGAACTTTGTTGACGTCTTCCGCTAAGAGCGATTAAAAGTGATTTCTACAAATGCGCGGTTAAGGATTTCAACGGAACTTTCGCGAAAATTTTTTAGAATGTTAGATTGGTTCATTTGGTGAGCTGAGTCCTAATGGTGGTCCTCCGGAGGCTGATGATCGATAGACGCTTAAGGAGTGCTTTTCGTTTTCGTTGTAATTTTTGGTTGTTTTCGAAGTTTCGCATTTCAAAGTGTCTCCTGGGGAAATGGAAGTGCTGGAATGGATTTCACCATTTGTAGAAAGCGATTTGTGTTTTTGCTGACACATCGCTCCTAATATAAAAAAGTCATTTTTAAAATGTTGAATTAGTTTTAAAAAATGAAAAGTAATTTTGTGCTGAAAGGATCTTATTAGGATCTTAAAGCTTTTTGAAAAAGTAATGTTCTGAATTAGAAAACAGACTAATTTCTCGGATTCGTTAGCCTTTTTTTCTTTCCGGTGATTTACTCAACTTTTGTTACCTCCTTCCCTCACTGAAAGTTGCAAAAGTCGAAAAAGAGCTTGCAAAAGAATTCACCAAACGTACTTCTAAAGAATACTTTGAAAAATAAAATTACAAGGAAAACTTCCGATTTCCCTGTTTTTTTTTTACGTTTAATAATTTCTTCATGAAGATATGCGAACATTTTTCCAGTGAATACTCATAAATGTTTACTTGAGGTCAATATTTACAATTTCGGGAAAATACACTCCTAGGGGTCTTATGAATAGCACATCCTGCATGGCCTCCCCAGAATCGGCTCTAAGAAGTGCTTGAATTGAATTTCACCTCAATTTCTGACTGAGAAAACTTTCTTTCTATGATAAATCACCTTGCAAATTTGTTGTTTTTTTACTTAATTGCTTTCTGTGACATTATTCATAATGTTTTATTAATTTTATACAATACAGCTTCAGCGATCAAATGTCTGAATTTGTTCGTTGAATACGACTGAGTGAATTTGTTCCATTGATTTATTTATTAGTCCACTTCCCTATGTTTCATCCGTAGAAACAGTCTCAAAGATCTCAATCTGAGGAACAAATGGAAAATTGAAAGCACAAAAATATTAGAATTGAGCTAAAAACATTGGGGCTGGTAATTCTACAACGTAATCTTAATAATATTGCTAATTTTAAAAATTACTAAAGAATAGATGTCGAGAGCGAGTGAACACATCACAACTAAATTTCTTTAGTACTTTCTAATTTCTATAGTGCTAAGTCTTTAGTACTTTTTATTCCCCTCTTCTTGGCTCTGTTGGGGTTTTCCTTGAGATTTTGTATAATGAATTACTTGTAACTTTTTGTTGTTTTTTTTTTCTAACGACAGTAAAATTTTCTAATGAATTACCTATACCGTACTTTCCTTTTATTCAGAAAAGTTCCTAGAGGCAAGTTTAAAAACAGCGGTAAATCGCGTCCATAAATCACACGTGTTTTTATGGAATTTAAATCTTAGATGTTGAAATCTTCCCAGTACCGTAATGGTTGAATGCGGAAACTTTTTTTCGACGTCCTTTTTCTTCGGAAATGTGAACTCACTTGACAAAGCAACTATTTATACGAATATTTTAGTGAAATAAAATAATAATTTGAGAACTACTAGACTCAGCATTAAAATAACTGCTTTCAAAGGAGCCGGTTTACATAGAAATTCTCATGTTTCGCACAACTTATGATGTTTCATTCGATCATTTCACTGAAGTAAAGAATTGTTTCGTCGGGTAATTTGATGCTTGTGCGTTTCATTTCCGCCATTCTTAGTTTTGCCTCTTGTTTTCTTTTCACTTTTTACAGTATTCCTTACAATCAATTTTTCAAACTAACCGTTACTATGAAAGAGTTATTATTGAAATATAATTAAAGCTGCCTTTCGTGAATTTCTTCTTAAGGATGGCATACTACTGAAATTAACGATGTCGGGATCTCGCCAGAGAAAGATAAGGTTAGGAGTAAAGACCACGAACCACGAGTAGGAGCGCAATCGCGTTCCCTTACCTCCAAGTGTCTCAGAAACTGCGTCGGAAGCGACCTTATCGACCGAATTTTCCTACGAGCCACCTAATGACGTGTGACGTATCCTAGGGGAGATATGCTGGTTGCGTCTGTCGGCGAGTGGACAATCAATGATCTGGTGATCCTGTATTTCCTGACAGTTAGGAAGAATTGAGCGTTACTACGATCATGATCTACATCCTTAACCCTATCCCTTAGTGAAGAAACCCAAACACCGTCAATTTCGTTGCGTGATGTCCTTAGTTGTGTTCTTTGTTCTGACCGCAATATGGTCAAATCTACGTGGAATGGTTCTGCGTAGTTCTACTCGCTTTTTCCATCGTCGCTGAATTCATTTGGAAAGCCTACCACAAATAAAATACACCTACTGCTTCCCTTACGTCTACGATGAACTGAACACTGACATTAGGCGATGTCTGAGAAGAGCCGACTTAGATAGTTCCGTCTCGGTTGTGGAAATACCTCCGAACAAATAAAAGCTTCAGCTAGTTTCGAACCACATGTACGATACCATCTGCACAAATCCAAACTGAATTATTTGTCTCACGGATAGACCAGGAGATTGCATGAGATACGCAGTAATCTACTTGTTTTCTTGCACTGCTCGTGTTGGTCGCGGTGCTGAATCTGTTGGTATAGAAGTGCGTGCGCCACTTATTCGTATCAAAGGCCATATGAATGGGAAATATATTGGAGCCAATTTTGAAGTCAGTTTTTTGAATCTTGGTACAGAAATCCAGTGTTGGTTCGAAAATCGGTGGGAGCACTTTGGATCCACAGCAGGAGCCCTATGATGAATCGCAGGAAAGAATGTCTGTCGATTGTTTATTTATTTATTCATTCATTCATTCATTCATTCATATACACCAATGGTGCACCAGAAAAGAAAGATATTAAAATGGAACACACTTTGTCTGAGTCAGAGAATCTTACGAACAAAAAAAAATTACAAACTTTACTAAAACCGGAACCCAATTTCTTGTCAGAGAAAACTGGCGCTGTCTTTTTTTTTGCAGCGGATAACAAGATTGTGCAGAAACGTGCACCATATCTCGGATGGTTCTTCTAATCTGAACCAGATATCCGAACAATTTGATTCGGTGATCGATCATTCAGCAATCAATACTAGACTCCTGCAATTCAAATTAAGGATTTAACAGAGTCGCTACAGCATTTAGCAGTTAAAAAAGCAAGCTTAGATTTTATATGTGGTTGTATGGTTGTAAAGAGATTTGTTCGTGTAGATTGTGGATTGAATCGCCCATTTCAGGATCTGAAAAAAAGGAAATTCGCTAGAACGTTGGCCAACAAAATTCAATCTGTTAACAACCTCGCGTACCTAATAAAAAATCGCTACAACATCTTATTGTGCCGGTGTTCATTGAAAGTCGAACATTAAAAAAGAATTAAAAATTAGATTTAAAAATTAGAAATGCGTCTTTGTCGACGAATAAACTCATCATGTAGCGAAACCGAGCGATTTCACGAAAAAGTGTTTATTCGACGAGCTATTGGGTCCGGCCACGAAGTACCATTGCACCGAGTTTGCCTTAGGGAATCAACCATGCACTACCAGATAACTGGACTAGATAACTTGTTGTCGGCAAAAGTGCAACGGTAGTTTCACTTCCATCCTCGTATTTTATACAATGACAATGACAGCTGGAGTGGGACAAGATGTGGGGTGAAATATTCAAATGAAATTCTCGCTGACATATGGTCGATATGAGGAAGAAATGCGATCAAAATCTCGAAGTGATTGTTTTTCTCGGATACCCAAGACATTTGTCTGTTAATATCGTCCATTAATTTCTTTGCCGCAATAATAAAATCTAAGACACAGTATTGTGTAACGTGATCAAGTGGTAGTTTACGACAATTAAGCCTAGTATCATCGTTCATTCACCATGAATCCTCCTCTAGTATCTAGATTCTCTATTATTCTCTTTATTTCATTGTTCCTCTCTGTTCTGAAATCACGCACAGGTTGTCGTTACTCTCGTTACATCTCTTACCTCTTCTGAATCTTCTGAATCGTTCAAAAACACCTTTTCTCGAAAAAAAAAAACCTTTTCTAAGAACTTTTTTCTTTTCTTTTTCTTTCTTCTTCTGTTTTCTTGGATTAGCGTAAATTTGATATCCATGAAAACACTGATAAAAAGTAGGTTTACTCCATTTTTCCAAGTTTTAGGAAATGAAATAGAATCTTAACTTAGAATTGTAAGAGTTTATGCAATTTTTACGTGCCTCATACAGAAACGGAGACAGTCGCTATTCAAAATAACAAATAATTAATCAGTTGGAATCCTCAACTGCATTCATGAACTCCAGAAGTATCGAATTTCCAGAGCATGATGATGGACCAAGAACTACCCATCTACACTTTTTTCAACCGCTTTTGTTCTAATTTTGTAGCAAAAAAAAAGACTTTTGGAAGGTACTCGAAATAATCCAGCCAAGAGCCAGAGCCTAGAAAAAACATTGAGATTTGAGGATTTTATGTAGTTTTTATTGTACAAAAAAAAGGACTCGCAGAAGAAATTCACCAGCTGACAGTGTATGCACTACGCTGAAAATCCAGAAACAGTAGTGGAATCGATACGAATTTGTCTCTTCTAAAACTTTTAGTGCTTCCGTGCGCGTTCTATGTGTCTCAGAGAAAACATGGCTATCGTCATAAACAAGGATATGTGTCTTTCCTCCTACTGCACTTATTAATTACTGTAATATATGAGGAAACTATCAAACAGGACCTTTCTTTATAGTGGTATCCATAATAAGTTATGTTATTTAGTTATGAACAGAATTCCATATTTAGAATAAGACTTTATTTAAGGGAATAATTCAGTAATTAGGTGGCTTTAGGGAATTAGGGAAATAATTCGGTGATTAGGTGGTTTAGGCGACATCCTTCAGCAATTATAGGTCAACGTTTGATCGATCAATTAAATCAAAATTGCCTCGGCCTTTAAAACATTGTCTACCCGCCAATATCAATTCTTTTAACGAGAATTGTACATAACTCCTCTCAAATCCTAGGGTTGGTACATTTATCGATTTCTTTCTGACGAATTGTTGTTTTACATATGTTTTTGGTCAGTTATTGTGCATTATGTCCGCGTTGCTGCGGTGAAACGATGAAGAATGACATCATGGCTAAAAATTTCGCACGCTTCACTTCTAAGAGCGAACACATACATACTTACATACATACGTTACGTTCGTTAAGATGTCCGCTGAGAATTCGTTGTTGATGTCATAGTGGTATCCATAATAAGTTATGTTATGCAGTTATGAACATCATTCTATAGTATCCTACATCATTGTATAGGCCAGCACGTTCTCTGGAACGTTCCAGAACCTTGCCTTATTTCGAATTGCACTAAAACGCGTTGGCGCATCCTAAGTGGATTGACACGCTCCAGAGAATTTATCCTCTTATCATCCCACAATGATTAAATGTTCAGTTTTCGTTTTTTTTCTCCTTCTATCCTTGGTACCTTTAATTTTGTTTTGCTCATCTTTTTGGCATTGTAGACCGCAGAAAAAAGGCTCTTTCGATAGACTTTTTCGATACTTATGTGTACTTGTTGCGTGTGTTAGTACGGTAACTATGCGCATTCTTTTATTGATTTTATTGAACTATGGGCAAGATTGGTATTGATATTTATCAGCAGCTAACGTTTCGGCGTTTTCGCCTTCGTCAGAGCCTGCAAAAAAATCAAAACCATCAGTGATTTATTCATTCAAGCGTCTTGTCACTCTACAGAAAGCATTCAAACGGTTGATGAGTTCAAATAGGAACTCATTGACTAATGCTTAACTCATTTGCTGGATTTAGTAATGCATATGTACATTCTTTTGTTTTCGCCTACATACTTCTATTAAAGGATAAAAAAGGATGAAGTCACCGGCGTATCAATTCACTTGGGATGCGCCAACGCGTTTTACTGGAATTCGTAATCGTTGAGGTTTTTGGAACGCGTGTTGGCTTATACAATGACTTGCGGGGGCCAAAGGGATGGGATGATCAAGTCAGTGTCTTTATCCTCCCAGACAAATCTGGTAGCAGAGGGATGAAAGGTTTGGTTTGCACTGGGGCGGTTTCGAACCCTCGACCGTGTTGCTACAACGGACCTCTAACCAACAGCGCCACACACGCCCATATTTTCATTAAATCAAAGAAATTTGAGTCTTTTTCAAACGACTCCACAACCAAGTCAGTTGTGTGCCTTGCTTAACTTCGTTTTTTTTTCGCTCATTGATGTTGATGGATGTTTCTGCTACTTTTTTTTTGTCAGCGTGGCCTGTGGAACAGAGATTTGTTGCTCTGTTGAATGCAGTACATTTGCTAAACATCCGAATTTATGCAGCACGGCTTCTTTGAAGTTTCGGACAATTTTATATTCAGCATGAAGAAATCTGATAGGTATTTATTTGTTTTATTTATTTGTTTAGTCCTTTGGAAATTCTTTTTCCTCTTTTTTTTTTACTGATTTTTGCTTCTATGATCCGAAATCTCTCATCAACAAAGGAAATTTGTAAGAATTTTGTTTTGTTTCTTGCTGCTGAATTTGTTTGTCAGTAAGAGCAGTCGATAAGAGTATCGTCTGTGTTTGTACGATCAATGGTTCGAAATCTCTCCGATGCCAACGAAGCTCGTCATTCCTTGGGGGTCGATAAATTGGTCCCATACTCATCTAGGAGGATAAAAATCACTGAATTGACCATTGGCTGGGAACCGCAAGTAATTGTATAGGCTAGACATGCGTTCATAAACCTCAAACGACTCCGAATTGATGTCATCCGCATAGGAATTAATGGACACCGTGAACGTCATGGATTTATCCTCTTTACACTGTATGTATAGGTACCCTCAGCACGTTTTCTTCAATGTTTAATGTCTTATGATGCATTTTTATCCCAAATAATGTCATTTTTGAAGCGTCAGAAGACTGTGAGGTCTTGTTATAAAAGAAAGTTGAACTATTAGTTACATAGATTCATAAGTTCTTCCCAAAATTGAATTTTGACTGTATACCGACGCAAATCCTCTATTTTTCTTCGCTTAAATATTTTAGATGGTATATATCTTCTTTACTTGAATAATTTTAGATTTAGAATGTTTAACTTAAAGCTATCACCCCATGAATCTGAGGCGGTACAGATTTCAGGTGGAGAATTCGTATACGGCATGGTAGATTATGGAGAGGGGGTGATTCCACTTCAGACCCGTTTTTTACGACAATTAGGAAGAAATGGATGTTCACATTGACGTAAAAAAACGGTCCGGTGCACAAGGCTGGCGCGCTCCAGTCGAACTCGTTGTAAGAAAATAGCGCACCGGAACGCTCGAAGCCGTATTGTCCGGACCGTTTTTTACGGTAATTAGGAAGAAATGGACGGAATCACCCCTCTCCATAACCTACGATCTCGTATACGAATACTCCACCTGAAGCCCGTACCAGCTCGGATTCGTGGGGTGATGCTTTTAAATATTTTAGATTTTTTTTACTCAACTATTTTAGTTGGCATTTATGTATGAGGTCCGGGAATATCGTGGACATTCCCAATATGTGCATTCAATCATAGAGTGAATTCATGAAGATCGTACAGTAGCTCTTCTCCATCGTTTCAGAATGCACATTCATCTCTAGCCATTCATTATAAGAATTGCAGGTTGCAGACACATTTAGCAGTTATTATACATATAAGCTAACATTGCTGGAAACCCCTCATTATCTCTACTGAGGCTCGCTAGCAATAAATAAGCGCAAGCTTATCCCCCCACCCATGTTTAAGCTGCGCCTCTAGCAGCCTTTTCCAGTTTTTACGGATCCAGCATTCTCGAAAAGATATACTCATTTGCTGGTTTCCATTACTGTAGCATTACTGTAGTCTTAGATACTAGTCCTTGTTTTTCCCGTTAGGTTTTAAGCCCACCTAAAATTTTAGGAGTTCTCCTAAATGACGGGTGTAAATTAGTGATTCATCTAAGTTCCTATATGGAAGAAAAGAACTACTAGATTTAAATATAAACTTAGTCCCAGATACTTACTTAGATAAACTGTAATCGCACAGTTAAATCAGTTCCTTACGACAAAATGACGCCAACACTCAATCAATATACAGTTAGGAAAGTTCACGAAGCTCTCCTTCGGCAAATTACTCGAATTTTCCTCGATCTCCATGATCCATCTCCTTCAAGACTCATTTTCTATACATCAAAGAAACCATACTAGATCATTCTTTGTCGTTAAATGTTTTTTTTAAAATATTTTAATTTATTTCTAATTCTGATTTTCATTCGTGACAATTATTATAATAATATGTTATAGTATTATATGCAAAATAATTATATAACTGATTGTATAATAATAATTATGCATTGTGGATTTTATTATGCTATTACTGATTTTTTAATTATGACAGTAATTAAATAAAAAAGCATGATAGAAAAGAAAAGAAGGATAATAGTACAATATTCTTTTTAACTGATATTAATTTTAGTGTTATTTTTATTTTATTTTCGATTAACATACAATAGTATTCAATATGTTCCTATTTTGTGCTGGTTTTGATCCGTTTTGTTTTTACTTTTCACCATTGATTTCAATTATTGTGATAATTCCCTTTTTAGTTTAAGTTAGAAGAATCAAGTCAATTTTGAAAGTACCACTGGTTCAGTCAATAAGCGAAAGAAAACAGAAAACAAACAAAAAAACAGAATAAAAACATAAATCATTGAGAACCGCTTACTTATAATTTCTGACCGTACTGCTAGAGATGTGCGTGCGATTCGTTGATTATCGTCATAGCTAGGGAGTAATGAAGTATGCACTTTAGTACTTTTTGTCACGCATCATGCGATTTAACGACAATTTCTCAGGATTGCTCTTCATGGACTCCTCATGTACGTGTGTACTACCTAGAAGCAGCGGTACTTTTTTGGAAAAAAAAACGAAGGAAACTTTGCAAAATCGTTTTTTTTCCTTCTCTTTTCTCTCGCTCTTCTTCGTAAATCGACTCACTTTCCTGCTCTTGCAATTAGATCCAGACATTAATTAATCCATGAATGTGAGATTTGCTAGTCTCATCTCATGGAAACTTTTCAAGAAAAAAAAATACTGGAATGTGCGCACTTGCTTCACAAATTGCTTCCGACTACAAGCCGAGCAACAATTTTCTTCTTCTTTTTCTCCTTCTTTCACTTAAGAATACTGTAAAATTAACGATTTTCCAATGGATTTTTTTGTACGGCTAAAAAAACAAGAAATCCATGTTGTTTTCTAAGGATAGACGAACATCTGCGTCTATGTATGTAATTAAGAATAGAAAGAAACAATTATTTACATTAAGCCGCTGAGCATTATAATTTCTTATGACCTTCACATCACTCCATTCAATCATCCTCGCTGTCCACTTATTCTTCTTTTTCTTCTTCTTCCTTTTTTTTTCTGGATAGACTGACTATTTGGAGAAAAATAATGAGCAAGAAGGATAGCAGTCACATAAGTAAGAAAAAAGGAAGGTAGGAAAGATTTATGTAAGAATAACTTGGAAAGTTGAACAATTTATTATTAAAGATATACGTAACTGACATAAATTTCTATTTCTTTTCCTGGAACACCTCTCTTCTCGGGATTTTTTTCCCGCAAAAACAGACTTGTACATGTCATTCCTTCGTTCTTCAACAGGGATCATTTTCTCAGCAAATCTTTCATAGGGAGCTGTGTAATCGAATACGAGGACATTTTAAGCATGAGAAAATTGTGAACAGAATGTTTGGTCAGCAACTTCCAGGAATTGAAGGCTCTACTGAACATGGGGAACAAAGGTTGTAACAAATTATGAAGAGTTAGTTTTTCCTTAATACGTTTAAGAAGAAAATTCGCTCTCACTTCACTCACATGTTCTTCGAAAGTAGGTGTTTTTCCTGGAAGAATGCTCAGTTCCATTCTTCTGTTTTCCTGTGTTTTGTTGTTTTCGGCGAATAATTTTTAGTATTTTCTCCCTAAGACCTGTCAATATTTTCTCTAATCTTCTGTAATTAAGTGATTAGGTGAAGAAAAAATTACTGTAGTGTAGTGTGTACACAAATTAGTCAAACGAGAACCATACTTTATTTTTTTCTAACACCAATTTCTGTGGGTTGAAAGGAACACGTATTCTTATTTCAGGAACGTTTTCCGCATAAAATAAGCAGGTTCTGTTAAATTTCGTCAAATTTTTGACTGGCCCTTGTTTCTTTTGGCACTTGTTTATTGTTTCTTTTATTTTATTTATTATCACCATTATCATGTCTGTTCAATTTTTTCATTTTTGTGAAATTTTTTGAAAATTTAAATTCAATTAATTTTTTCATAATTTTATTTTTGACAACGTTCAAAACGACGAATAATTTATCTCTCCCCCTTTTTGCTTTCTAAACAAATCTACATTCTTAAATTCTTCATTCATTACATTCTTTCTTGAACAGCACTGGGTTTTTTTTTTCAAATGAAAAACCAGAAAAACTATTATCGCTTCCGTGTACGAGTTTATATCCAAATGTTTTTGAGAGAAAGAAATTGTCGCCTCGCTCGAGGTGTTGTGTATCCGGCGTCCTTTTCTTGCGGGTGAATAGGGCCTGGGAAAAAACCGGAAACTCTATGGAATTGAAATCACGCTATTCATACATGTGTGGCGTCATTCTGTCTTTTCCCACCATTTCGCTTCTACGTTCAATATATAGTCGACAGGGCTAGGTGCTGCAATTTCACCAAATCACTACCTTATTGCTGAAATAACTCTCTTGTTAGCTATGGATTTTTTCATTACAGGTAGTCAAAATTTCAATCTCTCTGATGATTTCTACTATAAAACAACGTGTTCAGTTCTTATTTGTTATTATACCCACATTATCTGGAGAAATTCCTGGCAAAAATCTTTTTTTAAAATTAAATTGGGCAGTTACTTAGACTATAACCTATGTATTTGCTCCGAACAGTAGGGATACGTATCGCAGCCCATCATGTTCAACCGAGTAGCCGCAACGCGTCCGCCGCAGCGCACCCTCTATCTCCACAAGGCACACAGTACACTCTCTTTTCTCTATTCTGTTCCAGTAAAAGTTATACAATGCCCATCTGACTTGGACGCATCCAGATCCAACTATAAACCACTTATTGCTCTAAATGAACATTCCAGAACCCATGTTCAAAATTTGTATGTGTGTGTGTGTGTGTGTGTGTGTGTGTGTGTGTGTGTGTGTGTGTGTGTGTGTGTGTAATTACGTAGTAACGTAGCACATTGTGGCTCATTTGCTCTCTTTTGTGCTTTTACCCACTTGAAGTACGATGTAGCTCAAAAAATTAGCCATGAGTTTATACTTAAATACGGGCGTAAGTAGCGCAATCGGTAAGATTCGGATTCGGTAACGACTTCACGGTAGATTGTTCGAAATGTGCTTGGACCAGCCAAGCGTTTCTTCGATCATGGATGTGAAATTAGTTCAAGACTAGAGTGAGAGGATAAATACACGAAGCTGATACATCGAATGGGACCCGTAGGTCACTGTAAGGCTGCACACGCGTTCACAAATCATAAGCACAGTTAATTCTGCAAGCTAGTCAGCAGATATCCGTACTTCAGTCACTATGCGATGTCACTAAACGATCAATAGTTAGGAAAGATCAACACTTAAACATGTACAACATTGCATCCCAAATAAGAGTCACAAATCCTATGCTTAATCTCTTGCTCCATTGTCGTGGGACATATTTTCTTGTAACCATAGAAATACGAACATGGAAGATTACTTTGAGATTTATCAAGACATTTCTGTTGACGAGTTTACTAACTTTTCAAATTCCCAGTTAACGCCCAAGTATACATACCTACCTGTTCATTTATATTCTCTTCTAGTTTTTTTTTATATTCTCTTCTACTTAACTCTTCTACTTAGTTATGAGACCCAACACTAAACTCAGGAGTTTCTTTATTGGGCAGATAGGGCGTTGGATCGGATAAATCACGTTCAATTTCACGGATCAGACTCTAAAGAAGGCGATAATGCTGAAACGTTAGCCACTAACACACGATTATAACAACCTTGTGGCCGGGTGGATTAAAAAAAAATACCTGTTTATTGTTTTCTTGCTTATTCATTAAAAGGTACAGAAATGTAAAATAAGTGCTCTTTGTGTCCGGAGTAATTATTGGATTCTAAACTACTGCTAAGAATCGATTCTTCTTCGTAGAAGCGTTCTCGCATTCCTAAAACGTCTCATCCAAGGATAAAAGTCACTTGTTTGAAACGCGATCAGTCTACAATTCGATCAAATCTCACAGCTGTAAACTAATCATGGCGATTATTGCTAGTAGGCAAAATTTCTGTGTAATCAGTTTTAATTATCCTTTTTAGGGCGCTAAGACTAACAAAAACAAAAACAAAAAGAAGATTGCAAATTCACAGTAAAAATTATAATAATTGTGAGATCCGAGTCGCTCTCAGGACACTTAGTCCTCATGTGTTTATCATATGAAGGGGTCGATAAATTGGTCTCACACGTGTCTGGGAAGATAAGAATATTAAGTTATTTACTGGCATCTACCCCGCAATCCATTTTATACGTCGCACACTCCTCCACTACACTCAAGGGGTCCATAATTCCGAATTAAAAGCTGCGATAATTGGATTGTCGATCAAAATACGATTTTCCTGAAAATAGGTTTTTTTTTCAAAAACTAACGAACTAATATGAACTTCTGTCCGTTTTTGCCTCGCCAGCGGTACAACGTAATATTCGATAGGTCGTCGGCAAATCCGTCGTCATCCAATGTGCGTTATAAAACGAATATAACTCAGGTAGGGGCGGGTGTGGTGTGGTTAGAGGTTCCGCTTCCTGCACGATCGATCGGAGGTTCGAATCCGCCCTAGTGCTCACCAAGCCTTTTATCCCTCCGGAGTCGATAAATTGGTACCAGACTTGTCTGGGAGGATAAAAACACCGGCTTGACACATCGGCTAGCCACCGCAAGTCATTGTATGGACTAGTTACACGTTCGTGAACCTCAAACAATTCTGAATTGAAGTGAACGTGGGGGCGCGTCCCAAGCGGATTGATTAACGCCAGAAACTTTATCCTTTATCCTTTTTAACTCAGGTAGGCAGCAAAAGCTGCCCTACCCACGTAATCGCGGACGTGTTGCACATTGCACGTGTTCTGTCATCCGTAATAAGTTGCATCGTCGGAGAAAAAGGGAACGCACAACCCTATTCTACGCGACTTTCCTGTTTTACGAATTCTAAGGGGAATAGATGGTTTATTTATTTTTTACATGGCTTTTTCTGGATATCTAGGGGGAATTGAGCGTAATCACGTTCATTGCTGATGAGCTGGACACCATACCTATCTATTCGTGGATAGATTCGAGTACTAGTGCTGTCAAATTTTTGATACGTTGTCTTTAAAAATAGAGAAAAAAGTGGAAAAAATAGAAGCAACAAAGTTTCTTATCCAGAATTTTTCTACATGTGAAGGTCCTAGAAAGAAAATAAAAGAGGGATTTTTTTAAATAGTATCTGTTGGTCTGCATATAGGTTATAAATAAATAAATAAACAAATATGTCGAGTTCCAGTCACCTGAATTTTTAAGAGTCTGGAATAGGGAATAAGGAAGGGAGCTATTTTATGTCCGTTAAATTCCTCAGTAGCAAAAATGGTTGTACGTAAATTCTACTCTGAAGTTTTACACTTTCTTCTAGAATTTCTTGTTAACATGCATGTGTTCCGTCGATTTTGTGGAAACCACTCATAATTACTTCCCGTTGTTGTGTTTCGCGACAAATTGGTTTTATCTGGATTCTCTTGCTCACAATCAACTAAAGATCCTATTTTGGCGAAGTTTTCCTCTAGAATTAAGTAGTATTGTTACTTTCATGTTATTAGGAATTTTACTCCAGCAGTTTTTTTTGCCCTTGTTTCCTGTTTTTCTTCTCCAGCGCTGACTGAAATCCAACGAGTACTCGCTTCCGTTCCGACTGTGTATTCTTCCCGTTTTTCCCCTTTTTTTATCATTTTTCATCTTTGTGAGTGCGTGAGGTTTTAGAGGTTCAATGGAGTCTCATCACATCTCCGGCAACCTATTCACATTCATAATGGAACTCATTAATGATAATATCCGTGTGCATTCTTAAGATGTTTGTCGGCGGCACTCACCGACTTCTCACTTCATTCATCACCGCCTAGACTCAGCACTACGCTCGCCCGTCCAATCGATTTTTTTGTCAAACGATCATTGGTTCTTTTTTCTGCAACGGTTTTTTTTTTTCGAGGCATTATTATCTATTTTCAATTGCTTTATCTATGATTGCCATTTTCCAGAAGCTGTGAAAGCGAAATTTTACGAAATCTTCAAAATCTCATGTGTCATTCTTAGCTGATCAAGGAATCATCATTCCTAGAATGGGAAAAATCGAACGATTCGACATAATACTGAGCAATCCGGAAGAGGCTTATTTTGCTGGACAAGAAATTTCGGGAAAAGTAAGCGGTTTTTTTTTTCTCGAAGAGTTCCAGAAGTTTTGCACCCATCCTGCTTCTTTTTTTTTAAATTTAATTTCTTTCGCAAAATTTTTTGCAACGTAAATAAACCATACCAGACGTTAGTATGAGTCAAACAATTGGCATGGCCCACGTGGCTCGCAAACGCTCATTTTATTTTTATTGTTGGTTTTTTGGATTTTCCAATTATCTAATTTACTAAACGGGAATTAAACCTTAATGCCTATATAAATATCGCCTGATAAACTCGGAATTCTTCTCTTATTTTGAATTAAAGTGTTAGATTTCAGGTCGTTATAGAAATTAAAGAGCCAAAGAAGGTCAATGAAATTTTATTGGAGTTGAAGGGACGAGCCCGAACGTACTGGACGAAACATTCCGGTAAGCAATCAGTGGACTTTTATCAAAAAATTTTAAGCGTCTAGAAATTCAATCAATATGGAAATCACAGTAACCTGTACTTTGCCTTTTTTATTTCACTGTTCCCGTTACAGTTAGACCATAATCCACAAAATTGAGGTTGTTGGGATCTCTCCGCAAAAAGATACGGTAAGGCGTACAGAAGTCAAAAATGCACACACTCAGTTCCTTCTAAAAAAAAGGGTGTTGAAAACGGGCTCGCCAGTGAATTCTCCTACGAAGCACTCAATTACGCGTCTGCCAGCGGAGCGGGAGAGATAGCATCTGCAGTTCATCGATTGTTCCCTTGGGGCGGACGCGGCCCGTACGCGTGCGTTGGCAAGTGTGGCATGTTGCTAGGTGCTTCGTAGAAAAGTTCGATCCTTCAAAACCGTTTCCCACGCTGATTTAGAGGATGATTAAAGGGAACTAAGCATTCATTTCGCGTTCATTGATCTACGACCTACGGTCCAATCTCATCTTTTCCTGGAAAGATCCCAACATCGTCATTTTCATGATACGTGAAGCTTAATTTTGAGGTAAACGAACAACAGTTTTGAAAGTAATGACCATGATGGTTTTGGAAATGAAAATGTGAGCTTAAGGATTTTTTTTAAGAGTAAATGTAGCGATATGGTCTTTAAGAGAATGTTTCCCTACGAAATCCACAACTCATTTGAAATTAACAGTGCACAAAAAAAAATCTCGCTTTAAGCTGGCACTAAGCTTTAAGCCGTTTACGTTTTTCAAGAAAGCGCGAGTTCCTTGCTTGATTCTTTAAGGTACAATTGCCAGTCTGACTCACCTTAGCGAAAAAACAACACTACATCCTAGTTTACAATAGTTTCCAGAAAAGTTTGTCTAAATCCGTTGAATTCACTTTAAAACAATTTTATTAAAGTCTAAAAAGCTAGAAGAAAAATTGTGCTAAAATGTCAATTTCTATGATTAAATCGGCATCATTTCAGGAAAATCTCGGAAACATTGTTCTCATTCGGAACCTTACTTCTTGGAACAATTCAACACCGCATACACGCACAAATTCTCAGTGACAAAAAACGGCAGAGAGAAGGTTTCCTTAACAAATCAAATGTAGAAAATCTAGATCTAGATGTTTACTGCACGCTGTAGGCAAAGAACATAACCCCGAATCATTTCAAAAAAAAAACTACACTACATTAATTGTTTTCGTGTGTCATTTTGATGCAAGATTTTCACTATTTTTTTCGTGCATTAGCTGATAATGTCATAATGCTTTCGTAGAGAAGATTTTTTTTCATAGGAATAGAGAGCACGCATTGAATCTTTTTTCTCTTTCGTAACGCTTCATACTCACCCGAATTTTGTGCGTAGCGCTAGCGTTCTTAAGCTGTATGCGCGATCTATTTCCGGTGAAAGAAGCAAAACAACGCAATAGAAACAAAAAACTATCTATCCGACAGGAACGTGTACTACCGGCCGGAGTGCACGAAGTTCCATTCTCGTACACGTTGCCGAAATCGTTACCGACATCGTTCGAGGGTGAATTTGGACATATCCGTTACACATGCCGGGTAAGACCTTTTTAAGTGCTTCTTATTCATTTTCCAGACAAATTGGATGATGACATCCACTAATTTCCCGTGTATAGATAGAACAGATTTTGTACAACGGGCCCACGTTATACACGGGCAAAAGAAACTATTCTAATTTTTTAAGGTCTCAAGGATAAATGAGCATAAACATAAATACGAACACGAGAACAACTCTCAATAATCAAAAAAAAGATAGTTAAATGAATGACAAATAAATGACACTAAATGTACAAATAAGTTTCGAAAGTTTTTTAGTGTAACTCTGAAGTTATATTCAGGGAAAATGGTACTTTATTTTATTCAGTAGTATGGAAAGCATCCATTATTAACAGGTTTAGCCGGCAACTGCATCTCTTATAAAGATAAATGATAAAGTTTCTGGCGTTAATCAATCCGCTTGGGACGCGCCCCCACGTTCACTTCTATTCAGAATCGTTTGATGTTTACGAAGGAGCAACTGGCCTCTACAATGACTTGCGGTGGCTAGCCGATGTGTCAAGTCAGTGTTTTTATCCTCCCAGACAAGTCTGGTACCAATTTATCGACCCCGGAGGGATGAAAGGATTGGTGAGCACTAGGGCGGATTCGAACCTCCGATCGATCGCACAGGAAGCGGAACCTCTAGTCGCTACACCACACCCACTCTAGGGACGTGAATATGATATAGAAATCATGCACGTTCAAGAAGTCAGAGCGCACTTTTTGTCGTATAACATGGATTCCGCTGTTCACATGTGGTTCAATGGTGATTTGTGTGACAAGCGATAAGTAACACTTTGAAAGTGATGAATGATGTTCCCCTATGATCCTATCGAACTAGCTTCAAGTTCTTTCGTTGTTTGGATCGTTATTCTGGACAGCACTGAAGAATGTCCAGTTGATCCTTTCATAATGGGGACGCTTTATTCTTTTCTGTATGAACTATCGCAGAAGCGCGATTAAAAGGAAAAAGAAACAGCCGACGTTCCCACGGCAAGGGAATCGACAATTTCGAAAAATCATGAGAAAGCGGGTCAGATAAAAGAGTCAACGAGGAGGGGCAAATGTCGTATCCACTGCAAGGGAGCCAGGATTTCGAAATGTCATGAGATCACGGACTGGTATATTAACCGAGGATCGACATTGCACTCTCTCCGCGTTTCTTCTGACTCTCTCAATCTGTTTTTTTAACTCTTATTCGCCCGTGTTTTTTTTTTGCGTTAAGAATTTTTTGTGTTTATTCGTATCAATATCTGTTGTTGTAATCTCGTAATCGTGTTATTGTTTAATTACCCAAGTCTCAGGGAAAAAATATTCGCTAAAATTCGATCACCAACTACAAACTCTTGCGTGGCAAGGCAACTACACAACCAAACTACATTATGAACTGTACTACAAACTGTACAGTTCCTTAATGAACGCCCTTAAACACGCCAAGTAAAAGAATTAAATAATTCTTTGGACTTTTCTTCTGAACCAGGGCAGGTGTGACGCAGTCAGTGAGAGCTCCGCTGCGGTCGCTCGTTCGACGGTTCAAAACCGTCCTGGTGCTAACCATGCCCTTCACCTCTCCGTATGTTGCAAATTGGTAAAAGACGTGTCTGAGAGGATAAAAACATTTGATTATCCCGGCAAGTCATTGTACAGGATAACAGACGTTCCAAAAACCTTAACGATTGCGAATCGCAGTAAAACGAATCCCATGTGGATTGATACGGCAGTGATTTTATCTTTTTTTTCTATTCTTCTGAAAAGTAAAAATTACATTCGTAAGGTACGATTATTCATTTAACTTGTTCTCATTCAGGCGATTTGTGAACGTCCTTGGGATTTCGATATTGTCTCCCGGAAAGCATTCACTGTGATAGGCATTGAGGACATTAATTCTGATCCACGGGTGAGCCAGCTATTCTGTTTCTTTTTTTTTGTAGTGAAGATTTCGTCGAGGAGTACTTGAGGAAAGAGATGAGTTGAAGGTGTTTGTCAGTAGCGGAACATTGCTTTTCTTCATAGAACAGTCTTGAAGAAAGCAACTGGCTACGGCGGACGGATATGATTGGTTGGATACGATCCAAGGATACAGATCTTGTACATTTCATCACCTGTCTTATCATTTATAAAATTCCTGCGTTTTTTTTCTCGAATGGTAAACATTGACACAATTAAAACTCAAATTCTTCAGCTAAATGAACCAGTATCTTCATGCGAATCTAACCATACGGTAGCATGGTGCTGTCGATCCAATGGCAGCATTACTGCCGAGTTGAAGTTGGAGAAATCAGGTTATACTCCGGGAGAGAAAATCAATGCATCATATAGGTTAGTCCTACGTTTTTTTCATCATAGAATTTTTAGCTTCCTTAAAAATCTCTTCTTCAGGATAAGCAATAATAGTAGTCGAGCAAAACCTGTATGTTTAAAGTTCATACAAAATACTGTGTACAAGTGAGTTGATAGTGGCAGTTTAGAATTCTACGGATATCAATCGATATTCTTTTAGAGCAAAGACATTCGCTGGGCACGAAGAAGTGAAGGCAACAACACGGGTTATTCTAAAAATTGATAGACCAGAGGTGAGTCTATCCGTAAAAATCGTAAGTTGTTTCAGTTCCCAGGAAGACAAAGATCTTTCTTAAAGACAGTACACCACAAATCTGACATGGTGAGATAACACACGGAAAAAGCTGGGGATGGAGTTGTTGATCGCGGTATCCAGGGGTGGTTCCGTTCATCTCTCCCTAATTATTGTAAAAAAAAGTAGCGTGGGAATCGCTTTAGTTTCTACGAGGTATGTTGGAACGGTCCCCTCTGCACATGGTCCGGTCTCCTCCGCGCGCCTATTCTTTGGTTTTACTCGAATACGGCGGTGTGAAGACCTCTCCAATCTTCGACCACTCGCACTTGGATGCGGCGCGTGCGCAAAAGTGGCGCGTTGCAACTGAAATCGTTGCAAAAACTACCTCTTCCACGCGGTTTTTTGCGACGATAAGCGAGAGATGAGCGGAAACACCCCAGATCCCTCAAGCTTCATCCCCATTTGTAACTTTTCCTGCGGGTTTTCTCACCACGTCAGATTTGTGGTACGCTGCCTTTAATTTGGCAGATTGTAACGGAGTTAACTTAATAATAAGTGCGATTTGAGAAGAAGCTGCGACTTGCATCTGAAATTTCCTTAAAGAACCAAGAAAATATTTGACAAAGCTCCTGTCTCACTGTGTTTTATTCGGAATTTTTTCTTTTATATTCATTTCTAAACAAACTCGTTTTGTAGTCATTCGGCTTTGTGAAACGAGGTATACAGAAAATTTTTTGGCAGGAAAAACCTAAAAATCTTTGATCTAAAAATCAAACTCAAATAATAGTGGAATTATGTTGATATTTAGGTCTTAGCTTTTTTTAAACTTCTAGATTTTTTTTTGCGTAGATTTTTTAAACTTATGCTACTTCTAATTTGAAGCATTTGATCTGAAGTTTAATCCAAGTGTGCTTTCAGATTCTCTCAAATACCACCTCAGATTGGCTGACGGTAGAGATTGTTGTACCGTCGTTGCCACCTCGATTAGGGAAGTGCAAGATACTCTCAGTAGTCTACAGTTTGGAGTTGGATGTGAGCTTATTCATATAATTCGATTAGAAAAAGTATTATAATTCAGCACAGAGAGTAATTCCAATTACTTACCTTGTAAGGAATTTCTCTTAAAGTGAAAATTACGTGAAATATCCGATTTTGATCTGAAAATCAAACTCAAATAGTGATTGGGAAATGATCTTGCGTGGACGATTGATGATAGGTATTTCTCTTCGTTACACTAATTTCCCATGTTTCCTTTTAGATTGATCAAACCTTGACAGTCACGTGCCCGGTAATAATCGGGTCCATACCTCAATTAATCGAATTATTAAATCATACAAAAGCACGAAATGGGAAAAGTAGTCTACGAGATTCACCGCCGAAAAAAACATCACCTACAAGCGATAACTGTGTCCAGGTACTCTTCAATTCCAAAACCTAAAAACTTTGTGGAAAAATGCCAACCTCCGCTCCAGGTGACAATCACTGACGAATCAGGTCAAACGGTATGCGGTGAGCAGCTGAGTAACGAAATGGAAGCACTGTTATCGTCACGAAAACGAGTTCGTATGCCGAGTTCAATTCTATCCGAGCTCTATCCGACTATGCCAAGTCCATATTACAGGTGAGGCTGAAGCTGTAAGAATGCTCAGATTTTTCCTCACTGGACTTTTAAAGATCTGAATTCTAAAAATCAAATTAAAAATTTAAATTTGAAATTTTTAAAAAAAAAATCCGAGGAGAGGTATTATTGGATTTATAAGTTTTGAGAGAAGATCTCTCCTTCCATTCATTTTTTATTTCCTTATTTTTTCCTTAATTTTTTTATTGAATTTTTCCGAATTCCTTTTGCAAATCTCCATTGACTTGTTTTGAATTGATTTCTGCTTTAACCAAGATTTTTTTTTGGGGAAGAGGTTGAAAGAACTTTCGATTAGTCCTTATACTGTTGCGTTCCTCCCTCATGTTCCATTCTCAACATATTTATTTGAATCCTCACTGCATAAAAGTTCTCATCTACCTAAATGACTGATTTTTCGAACTATTCAATTCATTCGAATATTCTTTCGAGTTTCAATATATAATACTGAAGTATTTGTAATCAATGGAAGTGGATTATACTGTACAAAATACAAATAAAATTAAATATACAATTTTTTTCTCTATGATCACAAACATTTGAAGGTGAAGGCTCTACAAAACTTTATTTTACCCACGAGATCGAGATTCTGGTTTCCTTATCAAAGGTTAATCCTCCTCGTCTATCAAAAATCTATCAAAAATCTTATCAAATCAATCTGCATCAATACAATAGGGTAAAGTAAATCCATTTAAATTTTAGGGAGTCCTTCTTCGGCCCGGTCGACATCTCAGACGAGAAAGAAAGTGCACAATACGGCGAGAAAATGTTTGCTCCCAAATATCCGTTCTACACTGATTGAATTGTCGTGGATATGGTGGACGCAAATATCCTTTGCCCATGATTCTTCACAACGTGAAATTGTTTTTTTTATTGTCAATTTGATTATTAAAATGTGCCTACTATACTGTGAGTCGTCAACATAATAGATAAGAGATATTGCGAAGCGCATATGCAAAGATATTTCCTTTAAGAAAGGGATATTAACCTTTGTATGTGCTGGCTATTGCTTCAAGTAATTGAGAGTAATAGTGTTCGGACCCGAAAAGTACGGTGGGTAAAGGAAACTGCGCTCAAGGGCCACCTGCTCGAGATTGGCCGACAAAGGTTCCGTTTCATTTTTTTTCTAAAAGAAAAACATGTCGCAAAATTGATAATGTTGCGACTTTCTCTCCACGAAAAAGACATGGTCGGAGGTGTAGCTGAACGCTTTGGTACCTGGAAGAAGGAGAAGGAGAAGTTCCTTGGAGGCACGTTAAAAGCCCTGTCACCTCTCCACCCTCCGTACACCCATGGACGCCTCGGTCCCCTCCACAGCGTATTTATTGGTTTCACGTGAATTTTATTTGAATAAACTGTTAACTATATCTCATCAACCGCTCGCTCGTGGACGAGAACCACGTAGAAGGGTAGCGCGTTCTAACGTACTTTGTAGAAACAAGCTTTGCGGATCGAATTTTCCTACAAAACAATTCTCTTTTCCTTTTCACGATCGTGGTCATAATCGTCGTCTACGCCTCTGGCCTGGGGTTTTCGTTAAGAGCTCCCAACATCGCCAAATTTATGGTATGCAACCCTTAAAGGCAACATTCACGAAAATTTAAGGCATTTTATCCTTTCTATCGATAATTATGATTTGCTACGTAATTTTCGAGAATAACCATGAACACAAGAAAGTCTCCCTGGAAATTTTAGATGTCAGAGGCTGTAAGAACACTTAGAGGCATCAGTTTATTTGGCGAAACAGGCAGTTTCTAACGGGTAGAATTTTTGCGGCGATTCATCTTGTCTGCTTTGATACAGAAGCACCCCTTCGTCATCATTATCTTCTACTGTCAGAAGGGACCCAATTACCGTGTGTATTCTCCAAACTATTATCTTCACGAAAACGAAATAATCACGTATCTCCCAGTCTGACACACGAAAATTGTGTCCTTTAATAGCAGAGCATCCTTCGTTGCTCAAAAAATGATGTTGGGACCCGCACGTTCCGTGAAGACGGGCCATTTAAGGATCTAAGTAAGTAAGTAAGATAACAGGATGCAAACTATGGTCAAAACTAACGTAAAAAACGATACATCCAACTTCTCAAAACGAGGTTGTGGATGTTCCCAGTCAGTTGTAAACTTCTCTTGCTTTTGCTGAGCGCTCGAAACTTTTCTACCTTCCATTTCACAGTTTTAACATATTTTATTCCGATGGCGATTTTCTATTTTTTTCGTTTCAAAAAACGATCTTGGCTTTATAGGTCTACCAGCAACGTAGTGGTGCTGGAACCAGTTTAACAAGCTTACTTTCTCAATTCATTATAAGTTTCTGTATGATTAAAGTACTTCATGATATGGAATTTGTTTATTTAATAAACTCCCCATAGTTGAACTGTAATCCGCTCAAATACAATCGAAATCGAAAAACGACCGAAGAGAATGAATAGATCTAACACTATCCAAGAAAGCTCAGAAAAGCAGCGAAACTCATTATTATTTTTTGTATATTTATTTCATATTTATTTTTTAAAACATTTATTTACTTCTTTATTTTTACTCATTATTATTTTTTGAATATTTATTTTATATTTATTTTTTAAAACGTATATTTATTTTTTTTGCCCTTTCTTTTTTGTCCGGAGATTTTATAACAACAGCAGCTGAGAACATTTTCCATCGTCCTGGATTATTCAGCATGTTAATCATTGAAAATTAAATGTTGGTGCAAGTGACATATGCCACAATTTGAACCATTTCGGTCATTCGAAACAGAATGATTTGGGGTAGCGAAGGATTGAAATGTTAAAAATTGGAAAAAAAGAACTACTTCTCCCCATTTAGTTCACTTCAGTTCGCTCCCTACGATCTTTGCCAAGGAGAGCTCACTCTGAGTTGTGTTTGTCGAAAACACCCACATTTATCGCTTATCACCTCTGAGTACTGTGTTATTTCGTTTTTGCTTTTGTCAGTTTTGTTTGAGGAAGATAACTATCATGGTAGAAAACCGAACAGTCTTCATCGGTCAACAAAACCATGCAAACAACGGACAAAATGGGGAAAGAAACGTTAGCAAATTTTGGAGTTGCACAATGCTTTAAAAAGTGACGATGGAGATACAGGAGGTTCTCCTTCTCAGTTTCCGAGGACATCCAGGGATTTCGCGCCTTGTGAAAGAAAGCAGTGCGCAATTCTATGCAAAATATCGATATGACAGTGAGTTATGAAGCAAATTAAGGATGGGATCT
This sequence comes from Necator americanus, assembly GCF_031761385.1. Lineage (NCBI taxonomy): Eukaryota > Metazoa > Nematoda > Chromadorea > Rhabditida > Ancylostomatidae > Necator > Necator americanus. The sequence goes on from NC_087373.1 coordinate 8,484,613, forward strand.
GTTACTCATTGGGATCCTGAAGAAACATACATTTAGGTCAAGTGGATGACAGCGATGAAATAAATAGCACAAATAAACAAATGATTTTTCTCAGTAAAAAAAATCGAGAATTTCTGAAAAAAAAAATCCTAAAAGCCACGAGTTATTTTGTCACTTATGTTCGTAGAAGTTGTGAACACTAATGGATCCACGTGCTCCTGTTGTTTTGAAGTCCTGTGAGGAAGTTAAACGCTTTTTATTGTGATTCTTTCGAACTGCAAACTGTCTTTGGGGCGCTACTAACTGTCGGGAAGATCCTAAACTCGAAAATTTTCCTAGAAGCTTCATTCTAAATAAATTATAGCTGTATTTATTAGTTACAAACGGCTATAGTATTACAGTTACTAAACATAATATAATAATTAAAATGTAATACAAATAATACAAATCTTTATAATAATGATTAAAGTGTATTACAAATAATACAATTCTTTATAATGCTAATTAAAATGTGATACAAATAATACAAATCTTTATACAAACAAATTTTTCACTTTAAAATGTACTACATACAGCAAATCACTACACAAGGAAGTTGTTACTGGTCATACATCATATGATCGAAAATTTGATAATGTGGAAAGAATTTTATGCTATGAATTGAATGTATTTTATTGTTTCTTTCTTAATCCCTCTGAAATATGCCTTATTCAAAGTAGGAAGAAAAAAACATAATACTAATGCAGACATAAATTCGTAGTTACTTTTTATTACAACAAAAGTCATTACTCAGCAAAAAAAAAAAAACAAAAAAGTCTTAGAGCTGTATTGGATTACTACAGATGATATCATGATTATATCATTTCATTGATATCCGACCGCCAGTAAAAAAATCGCATCTGTCATTATTTTGTAACAAGTAATTTGTCCAAAGGAAGTGATTAAAAAATATATAAACATAGAAGAAGTGAAAAAAGTAATTAAGAGAATTGTCCACACAAAAAAAGTTTTTTGGTTGAATTTCATTGTATAGAAAGTGATAGAAAGGCAGAGGAGAATGTGGTTAATGTAGATCAATGGGTTTCGACTTCAGTCCGGAATTCTAGAGGCTCCTATACGTGCATTTACATCTTCAAATCAGGGTTATACAATGATCGACGGATACTAATCGCTAGCTCAAGTCACTTTTTTTATCCACCCAGACAACTTGTAAACCAATTATAGTTTCCGGAAGAATCGACACGAACACGGTTCCCCTGAGGCGGTTTCGAACCGTCGACACATGTGAGACCTCTTGTGGGTACATTCTTCTCTACTTCCATTAATGTGAGAAATTTATTTGATTAGTACGCTTGGAGTGATTTTAATCCAACCGCCAGAACAAAAAGACGCACGATCCATTATTTTCTAAGAAATAATTGTGAACTCTCGAAACAAAAATAGAAATAAAAAATAGCTTGGAGTACTTTTGTGATCCTGTGGATATGTCCGAACTTGGGGGATTCACAAAGGAAACCTAACGATAAATCGAGTTGCTACTGGTGCTTGTTCTTTGACGCTTAACACTACCAAAAGTGAATCCACAAAAGAATAGGAGTCAGTCGAAAAGGTAATTACTCAAGTATTAGGCAAATAAGTAATCCGAAAAACAAAACAAAACGTTGTTTTAAAGCTTCCTAGATGAGGTCAGATTTGCTGATGTCCATACCTTAATTTCCCGTCCATGAGACCGCTCTTGAACAGTAAAGAAAATTTTATTTATTTTATGACTTCGTAAAGATAAACACGAGATGAAACTTAATCGTAAACACGAGAACTAGGAAAGACATCTAAATCCACGAAAAAAATGTCGTATTCAGACTGAAAATCTTGAAAATCCAATTGCCGAGATCAGACAGTCTTACACACAGAAAAATGGGTAAGTACCCAATAATAACGTTATAATCATGTATTCAACCATAACTAAGCAGCGCTGACAATTTCTTTGTTGCAGTTCGCTAATTTTGATGGCATGGAAGAAGTAGCATGAAATTCTGCTGACCTTCACGACATTATTCAAACTCAAACTGATTCCTTTGGCTTGGTAGCTGAAAGTTCACGATTTATATGCTTTATTAGATCACGGATTATTAAAGATTATTATTGAAGAGGTTGACCAGGTCAGAAGGCGTTATTTGTCGTGTCCAACGTCATTCTCTAAACTTACCCTTTGATTACTAGCTTCATTTCCTAAATATTAGGAACTATACAAATTCCAATTCAAGGAAGAAAACAACTAAAACTCGTTGGGTATGAAAGATGGTCAAAAAAGCAAAGAATTCCACTCTAAAACATATAAAAAATGCTCAGAGCACAACAATTTCATCAATTTCGCTGAACTTTCGCACTTTACCAGAGTTCGTGGTTGAGAAAATGAATGAGTCGACATTTTTCGATTACGGTAGATAGTCGTATAATGTGCTTATCACTAAATTTGCCGAAAGTGCTTCATCTCGGCCTACACCCGCCCACATTCTCTTCATCTTCGCTTTTCACCCCTCACCACAATTTGAACACAGTACGAACTGTTCAAACTGTATTTTTTTCCTCTCTGTTTCCTCCTCATTTTTAGTGAGTCATCAGAAAATTTAGAGATACCGATGTTACACCAACGTGTACTAATTATCAAACTAGGTACTGCTAGCTATGATAGAAGTAAAAACATGTTGATAAAGAGTCAACGCATATCGTTGACGCAATCACCACTTTTTCCAGCCGACAAAATGGTCTGGTTACGATTTTCCACTGTTGTTAGCCTTTTTCTCAGTATCTCTAAATGTTTAAATCTCAGTACCTTGACTGGTTCAGGATGACTCAGAATTCCATCTCAGATTGAAAATATTATTTTTGACGTTGTCTTGTGAACACATTCGTGCTATTCTGATGCGCTGGAAATCTAGGATAAATAAATAAGTAAATAAATGTACATATATGCGGCATGTACGTCTCGTACGCAATTTGAGCCTTTTCAATTTGAAGAGCTTTCGGATTTGTCGTCCTCCAATTAAAGGCGAAAAAGCAGAGTTTCACTGGCTTTAATTGAAGAACTTCTCTTACCGAATAATTTATGTGGTCCAGGTTACAACTTATGAGCGGCTACCCGAGCCAGCCGCAGCCAAATATCAGCTGGGCATATTGTCAGCTGTCAGAAATACTTAATTCGTGAACATCTCCAGTAATGTTGGGTCGGTTAGGATCGGGTACGAAACCCTTAGCACTATCATTACTCGCTTCAGTTCGCAATGGTCGCATTTACATCCCAACCGCTAGCTCTACGGCGTCGCTTCGAGCGTTGCCGCTTCCGCAACTGCAGCGTGCCTCATGTCGTTTTTAACTAGGATATACTATCATGTCAAGAGCTTCGGTTTTGTTTACTTTCTCGAAAACGAAGACTGAACGTTTAAGGAATAACATCTGGATGTGGGTGCATTAAAGGAGCCTACGATATTCAAATTTTCCTATATCGCGCTTCTTGGTTATCAAAAAGTGATAATTGAAAGTTGTGGTTCTGCAGTTATTGTGTTATAGATGTAGTTCTACAATGATCAGCAGGTGACGTTAATCCTGTATGTAACCCAAGTGTTCTAAAAAAAACTAAGTTGCTTTTATCTCTGAAAGGGTTCATCACATCGTGGCTCTTTGCCAGGGATTAGTGCGTAAAGTGCAGAGATGTTGCGAGAATTATATGTACCATAACATATTCAGTTAAAGGCATCACCCCACGAATCTGAGGTGGTACGGAGTTCAGGTGGAGTATTCGTATACGGGATGGGAGACTATGGAGAGAAGAGTGATTCCGTCCATTTCTTCCTAATTGCCGTAAAAAACGGCCCGGAAGATGCGGCGCCGCACAAGGCTGGCGCGCCCCAGTCGAACTCCTTGTAGAAAATAGTGCAACAGAATACCTGAATCCGTATCTTCCGGGCCGTTTAAAGGCAACGTATCACGAAACTAACGATGTTGGGATCTCTGTGGGCAAATATAGCGTTCGGATATAAATTATGAATAACCCCGATTAGGGAGAATTTCACGTGAACTCGCTCAACTTTACCCCATCGTCAGGAAAAAAACGATGTGTGAAACGTCTCTTCCCTTGTACGCACTTCCCCTCAGCAGCCTATTCATTAGTTTAACTTGAATGGGCTGTTGAGCATATCTCACTGATTTTCGACCGCTCTTTTGTGCATGCTGCGCGTACAGAAAAAATCGATGCGGTTTCACGTACCTCGTAGGAAGGAAAGCAGTTTCTCAAGTCGTATTTCAGAACAATATACCACGCTTATACTTGTAATACACACCAATATGTTCTACAGCTAGCTTCGACGTAACGTAGCATACGTAGCATCGCGTTTCAGTTAGAAGTGTATAAATATTGATTGGTCGATTAATCCACAAGAGCTCGCACAGTCATCAGCAATTTGACGGAATAATACTACATTTTTTAGTACTCGATGTCAATGCTAGAGAGACCGCCAGCGGTGAAGCGAAAGGCTCCAATAGGCGAAGTTTTTCCTGAGGTTTGTTTTCGTGAAGTTTTCTTGGAAAACCGAACCGTTTACAAGCAACTGCTTGTGTTCTCTAAAAGCGAATTCATCGCTATGGCAGTTTTTAGGAATCTCAGCAGAATCTTGGATTAGAATCCTATTAGCTGCGCTTCGTGGATCAGCAAAAAGAACCAATTACTAATAAATATCTTCAATTTAATCAAAAAATAGAAACGAAAAAACAAAGGAGTACATGAGATTACGAAAACAACAACAGAAGCTCAAAAGCGAAATTAATAAGGAAAAAATGAAAGTTAGGCGTAAATGGATATCTCGAATGGTTGGGCGCTCCAGCACAGCTTCCGTCCCTTCCTTCTGTTGCCGTGCTGCGTAGGAGCATGCTTGCGCACCGACCGTGGCTCTTTTCGCTCCTCTTGAAAAAAAACTCTTAATTTACTCTTTGTACGTCGAAAAAAAGTTAGCTTTCTTACTTCAAAGCTTGCCTTCTATCGGTAATAATAGTGAAAATAATCCTCGCATAGCACAGTGAGCAATCTTAACATAACTCAAAACTTGTCAGAAACACATTATTTGTATTTCTTTCGTGTCATTTAACCCATATTACTGCTGTATACGTGTTGGTAGCTTCACATTCTTATCCATAAAAATTATGGTTTCAGATATGTATTTATTCGGTCAGGTAAGCTTTCGTTTCATGCAGCAGCGCACGAGCACTACAACTATTAGGAAGATAAGAAAATCCTGCCAGTTTTTTTTTAACTGAGAAGTCCAGAACATTCGATATGATATTTACTCATATGATGTATCGTGTGGTCGTACCATAACTCCACAAAAGGCATGTATAGCCGATTCTTCCTTAACTTTATGCACCATGTAAATTTCATGTGGAGCGACGACAGCAGTCCGCAACTTCAACAGCGCATTGGGGTAGGGGACCACTACCATCGACCTCTCCTCGCTGGTTTGCCCGTTTCGCAAGAGGAGGCAAGCCCGGTCGAGACGCTCCCAATTTATGGAAGGCTCCACCGTTCTTGACGCTGTCACAGAGGATCCGGACGTTAGCACCTGTAGTCTTGCTATGAGATTCGGGCGTAGCCAACCAACAGCTTCAGACATCTTCATACCCTCAGAACGAAGCGGTACAGCCGGGTATCCATCTGCCAATTTCTCCTCCGCTTACATCGAAATAAGGAGTTTCTGAAAGAATTGCTTACCGGCAATCAGAACTGGGTACTCTGAGGCTCCAATTACATCGTACCATGTAGCCTCCTCTAGGAAATGACGTAGGAAAGTCGAGCATCTCCTCCAGATCCGATGCAAGACCCCATATAGCCAGTGAAATCCGTCAAAAAATCGAAGATCTAGGCTGGAGCATAGTACCTTTACTACCCTTCTCTTCATTTTCCTGATATAACTTTCTCTGATTATCACTTATCCCGCTCCTTAAGGGCTTTCTTGGGCAGAGAGACTATAACCATGTTCGATTACAGTTGCCGACTTTTTCCACTCTCAGCCTGCCCAGTTCTGGGGGGAGGGGATCGCTGAACTGCGTTGAACTGCTTGGGTGGAACACTGCAATGACCAACAGTGACGGCTACATCTCCACTGTATGGGGAATAAAGCAAGAAGAAGAAAATTACACGACTGACAATCCTTTTTTACCAACCTAATTTTAGAAAGTACTGCTCTTTATAAAGTACCATACAGTGGTTTCAATCTTAGTGGGATTGGGACTGACTGTTTTTCTCACAAAGGAGACTTGGTATTCATCCTCTAGCAGGTGACTGTCATATAATTACCAGACTTAAGACAAGTAAGTAGCTAGCATATAGCACAAGGAAAAAGGACCCGTATTGGCACGACCTTGAAACGGCACCTCGGAAGCACATCAAACATTACCGCAAAGGGTGACCTAAATAAATTGCAGAAAGTCATTATTTCGCTCTCCAAGCAAAACTGAACCTCAGTGCCATTTGTTTTGGATGTGCTCTATATTTTCTAGACTAACTATCACAAGTGGACGATCTGCGAGGAATAAAAAGAAATGTCTGAATTTACAGTCTATTTGTCAATGCTGCTTACAATACCGACGTATTCTGTAAAATATGTCCGAAAGGGGACGGTGGGCTGTAATGTAGCGACTAATGACAACAAAACCAAAGAAACGAACATATTCACTTACAATGGGACTCTACAATCGGCTAACTATTCCATGCACCTTTGCGTTGGTTCATACAATGCTTGTCGTGGCCCGGGTCCGCTCCGAGAAGGAACGGCGGGCATCGGTGGTAGGATGGCCCGTGGCCGACTGCCCGGATCCGGAGGGGCCTGCCCTGAGCTAGCCACCTCCGCCTAGCCGCGGACTCGTGCCCACGGTCCTATCCCCCTGCCCCGATTCCCCCTCCGGGGGAATCACGGCTACCCCCTGATCCTACTCCCCAACCTATTTCCCAGTGGTTATAATACGGTACGAGTTGTTATACACTAGTGGTTTATCCATATAACGACACTACACGACAATGCATAAATACACGACATAAACGGCGGGAGAATATAGGGGCCTGTAATAGGCTCATTGGCTGTGGTCCTCGACGAGATATGGTTTGTGGTTGCGGTTCGGGCCCAGGGACAGCCAGCCAAGGTAGATGGTGTACTGCGGGCATGCGGTGGTGGTGCGGCAATCAGTCGAAAAATGCGAACACGAGCACGGAATTACTACGATACAAGAAAGATGAAAAAGGAACTGGAACCCCGAGTGCTCGGAGACACCCCTTATATACTGCGGCTGGCGTGGGAGTGTTACCGTAATACATTGCCAATGGCAATGTTTCCCTCGCGCCGCGTGAGAGAGGGTGCTGGCTGGCTGGGAAAGTCGTGTCGGGCACGACAATGCTGGTTTAAAGGCATCACCCCACGAATCAGGGGTGGTACGGATTCCCAGTGGAGTATTCGGGCCGTTTCTTACGGCAGTTAGGAAGAAATGGACGGAATCACAACCCTCTCCATAATCTACGGTCCAGCATACGAATATTTCATCTGAAATCCGTACCACCTCCGATTCGTGGGGTGTTGCCTTCAACGCCGGCGTATCACGAAACTGTTGGAAAAGTAGAGTACGACGTGTAAGTTGAAGACATGTGGCTCTTCTCGATTCTCCGTAATCATCCTAAAAAGGTTTGCGGACGGTGTTTGATGCTACGGGATACCTTGGAAAGCGCAATCTTTATTCACGGGCCTGCTCCCTCAGCAGCATATTCGTGGATTTTACTTCAATAGGCTGCCGAAAAGACCTCATTGGTTTTTGGCCATTGCACGCGGATGCGGCACATGCACAGCGGAGATGGCTCGTTCCAACTTATTTCGTAAGAAGGGACCTCGTCCCCCATGCCGTTTTACAAGACGATTAGGAAGATTGAGTTTCCTCGTTGATGTTCCTAATTTACACCTGGAATTCTATGTTTTCCATCGGGTTTCCACACTACGTGATACACCGCCTTTGAAGAATTAAATAAAAATTTCCTAAAGTTTATGATTCAAAGATTTCTTTAAAATAATCCAACTAGGCGTCTGTTCCATCGTAGTAAAAAGAAAGAGGTCGTCCCTTAAGTAATTTTTCGTAAAAGTATTTCTCGAAAAAGTTTCACAATATTCCAGTGATTTTCCACAAAAGAAACCATAATTCATTTCTATCACAGCGATAATATTTTTCTTTAAGGCGAAACGGTCTTGCAGTATGTTTGCAATGAAGCAAGAGTTCAATAACCTCCTATCAAAGAAGAGAGAATTCCTATCCAGACAGCGGACTTCCTCATTACTGATCCATCCATTGGAAATAGATGAGAGTCCATTGATTCCTGAGTTAGTTAACTTTTATAATACAATAATGACGGGATATATATCAGTTGTTAACCCTTCTTAAAGAAATTATTATTGTAGTGTAGAAATTATTGATAATTCCTGAAGGTTCTCGAATTTCTATCGTCGTCTTTCGAATGCTCCTATGGCGTCGGAGGAGCATGCTGCACAGTTGGCTCTTATTGAACAAGTGATTCAAGAGTTAGTTTAAATTTGAAATTAGAGAGTGAACCATTCCAACAGATATTTAACGATATTTTTAGGTCTATAATAATAGAATGGCCTCGACCAGTGGATGGAATTTCGTCAACAAACGAACCAGTTGAAATCGACATGGCACCATTAATTCATCGTGCTCGAAGCGTTGTAAAATGCAGAACAAGCCATCCGACGATGAAAATAAAGTAATAGAGCAGCTGCTCATTAATTCTCTTTCAAAATCAACATGAACGTCAACGTACACATCTTCTAGGCTTGTCCGTCAGAAATTAGATCCGAACGTTGAGACAATTTTTTTTCTTAGCACATAGCATAATTTGTACAATTCCCCATCTAGAAAAGACGTACATGGTGGCGAATTCGCCTAAAAAAATTAGGTTTCTGGTCATAATTTATTTAAAGACAGCGTATCATGAAATTGACGTGGAACGGAAATTCCAGAGAAAACGTTAGAGATCAAGCTGTAGACTAAGTGCATTTAGCGTTTTAGGCATCCTCTCTTAATCGTCGTAAAAAAGGCGTAGAGTACGGCGTTTATTTCCTACGAAATCAATTGTAACGTCTTACCTTTCCGCACGCGTCGCATCGTCGCAATCGGAGATCAACGATGCCTCTTTGCCAACCTATTCAAGTGGAACCAATGCCGTTTTTAGGACGACTAGAGGGAACTGAACGGTGCCACACTCGCTTTCGTTACTTATAACCCGAACTCTACGTTTTTTCTGGGATTTCAATACCTCGTCAATTTTGTTTATCGCTGTCTTTGGATTTATAAATGCTTTATATTTAAGACACGTATGATTTTTTAACCCTAATCAGAGCTGGAGACTGCCAGAACATTTTAGGATTCTGTTTGGTGTAGATCCTCAGATCTATACAACATGAAACATGGTGCAGTTTTGCTTCACTAGTCCCTCTGCAGTAAAGTACTGTTGTAGAACTTCTATTTCTTCTATTTCGCTTGTGAAGCACCCCGACACTTAGAGGAAATATACTCACTATTTTCAAACAATTGCATGTATGTCCTGAAAAGCATTTCCAAATGACCAGTGATAGGCTGATTATAGACGGTAAATGATGGGTATATGGATTTTCACGTAACTTCACTATAAAAAGACAAAAGAAAGAAGAAAAAAATCTTTTTTTCTAATTATAGTACTTTCCAGAGTGTGTGCCATCAGTCAAGATTTTGTGGATTCCTCACTTCCTCAGCCGAAAACCGTCGAAGCATTCTTTCGTGCTTCGCTTGTGAAGATTTCTCAAGATGGCACTGGGCCCAGGTATTGTTATTGTTAGTAACAGATAAATATATTCAAAATTAATGTCATCCCACTCCAAGTGCATTAAATATACTTGTAAAGACAAAATAAATACTACAAATTTGTAGAGTTGAGGATTGATGCTTAATGTATTTCTAAATATAGGGAAATAAGATTTTCGAGATAGAAAGATAACATAGCTTTGCTGTGCTGAAATAGAGGAAACTAATCCTTTAAACCGAACTAAGAACACCTGTTTATATAATAAGTAAAACAAAACCACCTTAACAACTTGAAAACATTAAGGAGACTATTCAAAGAGAATGTATCACCAATCCGACGCACGGTGCAAACCCCTAGGAAAACGTAGAGTTTGTGCTGTAGATTACGGAAATGAGCACCGTTCCGCTGAACTCCTTTTAATCGTCGTGAACAACGGCGTGGGAACCGCTTTAGTTCCTACGACGTTCGTTAGAACCCCCACCCAACGAACACGCTCCGGTCCCCTCAATAGCTTTTTCGTTGGCTATGCTTGAATATGCTGGTGAGGAGTCCTCATTAATCTTCGACGACGCGACGCTTTGTGACTGATCTCATTGGAAAAAAACCGTTTTTCACAACGATTAGAGCATGGGCTGAGCCGCGCTTGTTTCTGTAATCTACAACCCGAACTCTACGTTTTTTCTGTGGTTTCGTACCATGTCAATTTTGTGATATGCCTTTAAACACTTTAACGCCTAGGGCTACAGAAATCCCGATACCTTCTCACGGAAAGTTGACATGAAACATTTCATCGATGAAAATTTCGAAAACAATAAGGTTACCAAATTCAGCAATATTTTCTTCGTTCGGCAAAATTCAGGCAAGTAGCAGGCCGCATGATTCTAACACAACGAGAAGGTACACCAGCAACTAAAACTTCGGATCAAAATGGTGCAACCGTCAGTGACGGGAAACTTATTGCAAGTCAGGTAAGACTGCACAGCATTTGACCGATCCATCAGTATCACTTATTCTATTGCCGTTCTATTTATTCTTTGTCGGGATTATATAGATGAGATAATTAATTCTGATTAATATGTATCATAATTAATACGCAGTAACAATGAAGGTTAAAATATGTAGTTTGTTGCACGACTTTTTTGATCCTATTAGTAAAAAAAATCACAGTCGGTTAAGCGAGTCAATTCTTTGATTCGCCTAATAATTTTTCATATTTTGGGCTAGGCTGCATCTGACACTCACACATTCGTGCTTTTGGACAGAATGGGTGAACGAAACGCGAGGACAACCAACTTAAAATTCGACAATCATGTGCTCTGCGCCACTTTTCCGGAAATGGTGAGTTTTAAACGGAACTGAGTGAGGAAATGAGGCAACTCTCCGTTCCATCAATACTAACAAAAAAGCCTGTGAAAGTGAGATTGCAAAAATCGCTTTTTAACCTTTTGACGACAGACCGGATCAACGATGAGCCGCGCTTTTTTGGTTGCGTGGGGGACATTGTGGCTTAATGTTGAGCCGTGGTTGCACCGACACCCTCAGAGGCGCTTGTCTCACGTGCCAGACGCGCAAAAACGTGCACTGTCGTCAATCGGTTAACGGAAACTCATGAAAAATAAACGGATTAAGGATAAGAAAAACTGACAAGCCCTCAAAGCTCTAGCAATGTCAAAAAAGCAGCGACACGAGCGATTATATGTATATGCGATTATATGTTGTAGATGATGAAAATTAGCTAGACTTCAATAGCTGTGTGTTACTCCTGGTTCTGAGCATCTCAAACGGATTGATTGATGCCAGACACATTATCCTTTAGATTATCCTTGCTTTGAATCCCGAGCTGTACGTTTCGTGATGGTATCGATTTCTTATTTTATGCGTATCAGCGAATTTGCAGCACTGCACATTGTCACTCCACTGAGATTTTTTCTCGTCCATTTTTTTTTCATAGGTTTCCAGTATGACAAACAGTCGGAGTCGAACAACCCTACCACTGTTTTGAGTAACGTATTTATCCAGTCGCATACTTGCGTTTAATTCCCCATGATTATTACTATTTTGCCTCGTCTGCTATCCTTTTTCCATCATTTTGCTTCTTTCCTCAAAGTTTACCTTTTTATTTTGTTTTTCCTTCTAACTCCTTAATTCTCAACGTCCTCTTCCGTAACGTCAAAAAGAGTGGATCGTTAGCGGCAGGAAGAGTTTGTTAACGTTCATTTTGTTTAAAAAAAAGTCCCAAGTGTTTCTTCTGCAGTAAGAACCTGTTGCCTTGCAAGAAGATGTAGAAAAATTATTAGAAAAAGGATATATTTGTTTTTAAAAAATAAATTTGGAATTTCTTCAATTTCACGAGCATCTCTATCAGCTGTCATCAAATTCCCTTTCAATAAATATCAATGTATGAAAAAGAAAAAATAATTCGCACTTATTTTGGAAACGCAGCCGTTCTGCTAGGTTGTTGATTGCATCCGGTGATTATTTAACCATATAACTTTCGTAATTCGTACAGTAATTAATGGAGCTAGTTCTTTTGAAGGATTTATCCCTTTGATAGTGAGATGGGACTACTTGTATTTTTTAGGGAGTAGCTCTTAACTCGATGGTGGATCGAAGGCAGCTCGCCACTCGATATGCCGTACAAGTTGAGGTGGCGCTAAACATCGACAACAAGCTGATTGTTAATCACGTATGTTACAGTCGTATTTCTACTTTGTTTTTTTATTTTTCACATTTTTGACGTTTTCGCACAATTTTACGGGCTGTGTAGAAGTTGCTTAGAATTCAGGGACTATAAAAGAGTACTGTAATCCATTCCAATTTGCACATCTTCGACGTATAATTACTTTACAATCACCATTCTCTAAGCACTGACTTAAACTTTCAAAAAATATCTTAGCTAGCAAGCAAGCAAAAAGCACTAAACGGAAATAAAATACACTAGAAATGGTTAGCAAAACTGATGTTGTGCCCGTGTTTTCGCGAATGCATCTGAAATGTTTCGATAAGTACAGTGCTGATCAAACATTCGCACACTGTTATCATAACTTTTTTTCTATTTTTTATCAGCGAGACTTCTAACAACGAACGAAAAGTGCACTGTAATCTCAAATCAACAAGTCGTAATGTATGAAAAGATGGGGAAACATGGGGGATGGGAAGTAAGGGAACAATAATATTTTCTGTACTTTTTTTACTTCCGGTTTGAAAAAAGTATGATTCGTTAGTTCGACGTCTTTTAAAAATAATCCAGCCATTAAGGCAGTTCTATCGCACCCTTTCTTGATTGCGATCACTAATGATCAAACCGAACCGCTATTATTCTCAATATTTTGGAGTCGAATGCTTTCCACTGAGCATACGGTTAGTTTTGGCACAAGACGTTTCTTATTTTGACAAGGGCTGACTAATCAAGTTCTGAAAGTCCTCCAACATTTAAAATATCTCCCGTAGCTATTTCTAGGAGACATCAGAAGTCTTCCGTGAGTCCTCCACCATACCTTGGGCTGTTCTTCATCAAGCGATTAGACAGTTCGTTAAAGCACAAATAGTGCAAGCTCGTAGCTTGCATTATCATGAAATATGTCATGTCCAGTGCATGATTTTACTGCCTCGGTGAGTACAGTTTTCAATTCACTCGCATCTCCTGATCTCGGTGTAAAAAAATACAATATCATTGCAGTGTTATACAATGCAAAACAATCGAGGAACTGGATTCACTAGAGTTGGAGCTCTACGGTAATTCCAAATGCTCCAAAAACAAACATATCGAATTAAGAAATCGTCTAATGACGGAACTAGTACTTCCAACAACTCCAATTGAGCGAAGAGAGTTTATGGTGGTGAGGAATTGATCTATGCAATTTCTTTGAAGATTTTGAAAAATGTAAATGGTGGTGGTTTTATTTTTCTGCACACAGAAAGGAGTTTGAAACGAGACATCTTAAAGGCAGCATACCACGAATCTGACGTGGTGAGGGGATCCGCGGGGAAAGCTAGGTATGAGATTGTAGATTGCGGGATCAAGGCTGGTTCAGCTCATCCTTCCTTAATCGTCGCGAGAAACGGCTTAGAAGACGATGTTTTTTCAAGACGATTTCAGTTGCGACGCGCCACCCTCGTGTACGCGTCGCATTCAAATACGAGCGGTCGAAGACCACTGGTGTCTTCTCATCAGCTCATTTAAGCAAAACCAATGGATATATTGTTGAGCGAACCAGAACGTGTGCATAGAGGAGCGTTCTAACGTCAATCGTAGCAACTAAAGTTGTTCCCACGTTGTTTTCTCTATGACGATTAGGGAGCGGTGAGCAGAGCCAACTTTGATCTGTCGCTATTCGAATTCGGATTCTACGCGACTCTTTTTCGTAACATGTAAAGGACACGACAAGGTCCCACAGCTCTCCTCTGTTTCGCGCGTTTCACGCTCCGACCGAGAAGGAGAAAGCTGCAGCATGTTGGAGGTAACCGGCGTCGCTGAGGCTGTCTGGTGGAGTGGAACAGAAGCTCCCACGTCAAGGCTTTCCTCAGAGGTAAAGGGATTTGAACTTGCCGGCCCCGTAGTAAGTGGTTGGTTAGGCCCCGCCCTTTCACATTATACTGTTGTGTATATATGTATTTTGGGATGAAGGCTAAGCAAGTACTCACTGTACTTGATGCGGTTGAGTACACAGAAGCCACAGAAGAGTGGCGGAACAATTCATGTGTGTGTTGTGAATGTATATGTGTGTTGCGAGGGGCTCTAAGAGCCCAGGCCGCGAACGCCCGCAGAGCGGCGGCCTGCGACGTCGTACAGGTGTCAGAGCACAATGTACGAGCCACATGAGGCCAAAATAAGGGTAAAGTACAGTGAGGCATGGCGGTAAGTAAATGTACGCGGGATAGGGCATAAACCATCGATGACTTACCATCGATCGAAGCTTGGGTGGCTACCATACCCCGGAAACGCGACATGATCCTGCAATCTAAAGGCCTTCTCTAGCTCTATGTCATCTCTTTTTGTTCCGTGAATTCCCTCACCATGTTACATTCGTAGGATCCTCCCTTTATTAGAGCGACTAATCTTGGTAGCCATGCGAGAGATGCACATTCGGTTTAATGCACGACAAATCGAATTTGTAGCTAAGATCGTTCTGCAGATTGATCTTAACCCCAGATAGTGTGTGATGTTCAGGAACTTTACACAACATCTGCGTTTTAGTGACCTCCCAGAACAGTCAGAAGAATCAAACGTAAGGTATCGATCCACACGAGTCAGATTTGCACCGAATTGATGCCTACTCATTTTGGCGCCAACCACATGCGAGGGAGCGTGCAACAGACAGATCGTGCAGCGAAACTTCCCTACAATATTTTCGTCAACCACGTGATCTGTACAGGAGCCGATTATCAAGAGCCAACAGAGAAATATAAGGCATTCAAAAAGGACATTCTTTGAAATGAGCATAAATCTTCGCGGATAAATGACAAAGGTCAGCATCACGAAATCACAAAAATCACAAAAACAAACAATGTGTGACGAAAGTATCTAAGCTTGCTCGGACGACACAGCCAACATCGGAAGAAGGTTTGCAGTAAAGGGTGACTTTGAGTGAACCCTGCATCAGACAGGCAAACTGTATCGGAACTGTCCGATTTGTAATCAGCGTAACTGAGAGGTTCAGTGGAAATTCCGAGATTTTTACGTGTCCTTGCTTTTTGCCCTTCCAAAAGTAGATAGAATCACCATTATAAAGCAACAGTGCAGTGAGGATACTACACTACAGTTGAGTTTTCTGGATTTCATTTTTTCTAATGGCTCAGAGTGGACATCCGCGCGGTCGGACCCTCATTCAATTCTTTTTTAGCTTTGGAATCCAGCCGGTAACAACACCACATTCATACGCATGTAAGAGCAGTTTAAAAATTCGTTGCTTAAATGAAAATGGTCGTTATAAATTAAGACGTAGCTGGACTCTACTTTTGACCTTCATAAACCGTGGAAATTTAGAATATGGGAGATCCAGACTACAGTTAAGAAAAATAAAATCATCGCCATCGTGTGCGTTAAATTAACAACAAAAAAATGTTGGTTATTTTTTGAACGAGAAGGTTTTTGAAAGGAGGAGGAGGTCTCATCCATGCACGCGATTGCATGATTGCAAAAAAGGACGAACTCAAAGCATAAAAACACGTTTTTTTAAAACATGAGAGAGCTGGGAGAAATACTTAGCTAAGGATAAGATAACGGAGAAAAATTTGACTTTTTTTCCATTCTGAGTATTTTTTTCAGATAAAGGATTTGCTGCAGAGTACTGCTACTGAACTTCCTCAACATTCCTATTTGATTGCAAGTGGTAAAACACTTGACCGGGCTTCATATCTTAGTAGGCATCCGTAGGGCTCAATTAAGGATTATGAGGCTATGTGCAGGTAGACCCGCGCAGTAGTGAACTGAAAGTCATACGAAGTTGTTACTGACGGGTCTAGAATTCGCTCTAGGATTAAAAGGACGAAAAATTAAGTATCGCTTGGGATGCGTCCACTTCAGAATCGTTTGAAGCTTACGAATTCGTGCCCAGCCCATACAATGACTTTGGCTGGTTAGCCAATGCGTGTAGTCAGTGCTTCTATTCTTCCACACAAATCTGCTACCAATTTATGGACCCGAGGAAGAGTATGTTTGTGGTTGGCATTAGTGCGATTTCGAAGCATCGATCGATTGTACAGTCAGAGCGAACCTCTTACAGAAGGGGCTTCACAAGCCCCAGTCTAAGGTTGAATGCATTCGAAACCTTCAGTGGGCTGCATCTCTAAGTGTGAGAATTCTCTGCGGACAACGCAGGAGACTTCAATGTTCTACTTTTCTGCCTTGCACCTACCAGTAGGAACTTTTATAACGTTCTACCAGTAGATCATAAAAGTATGCAGAAATACAGAGTTCAGCGGTTTTATGTGTATCCAGAATATGTTCCCATATCTCATCTCGGTGGTAAAATTAGTATAAGTACAAAAATATGAAAGGATTCATTCGTGTATGATTGTATTTAGGATAAATGCGTTTCGATTTTGGATATGTCCACGGAATTATCACATACTGTCTGGTCTTGGCTATTTCGAGCAACGGAAATGCTTCAAGATGTTGGTCATAAACTATGCCCTAGCCCTATGCTTGGAGATAAAAAAGGCACAAAGACGAAAAAACAAATGGCAGCATCTGAGGAGTATCAGACAATGCTCAGTCTATTCAATAAAGGGTATGTGATAAGCTAAGAGATACCTAGAGACAGAATACAGCGAATCTGACGTGGAGAGGGAATCCGCGGGAGAAGTTAGTGATGGAGTTGTAGATTGCGGGAGCCGCGGTGGTTCCGCTCATCTTTCGTCGAGAAAAAACGGGGTAGGAACCGCTTCTTTTCCTGCGAGCTGCGAGGTACGTTAGAAAGCTTCTTTATGTTCACATTCTGGCGATTAGGAAGAAATGAGCAGAACCGGATCCCGAAATCTATAACCCCATCTCTTAGCTTTTCTCATGGGTCCCCTCACCACGTCAGGTTCATTGCAAGCTGACTTCAAGACATTATTAATAATATTACGATATTAAGGATCATTACCATGGCTAGTCCATTAACCGTTCGTGAGGTTTTTCGTGACCATTTCGCAGCACTCGGAACGAATGCGATGATGATACGAATGTGTGATGAGAACAGCGGCTTCTTCTCTTTTGTGTTTGGACTGGAGGAGGGGTGAGAATATCAAATTTCTTACCTCTAGATTTTTTCCGTCACTTCTCTAAAAATAACTGAAAGCACTGCTTTGTTTTTCCTACATGTTCTTTGGAACAATATTTGAGCAGCTTTTTCTCACTGGATTTTTGTACTTCTTTGAGACGTTTAAAAGTGAATGCATTAAATAGTCGAAGACCGACGACGCGATAGTCAGACCTCTTCACGAAGTCCTCCGAAGAAAGATATGAAGCTCTTCGAGTTATCCGAGAATAGAAGCCACTGAGCAGCCTTTGCGCGCGATCGGGACAAATGGAAGTATTATTGTTGACTGCTCGAGCAAATCGGCGAAAGCACAGGTAATACGGATGATATTAAATAATCATAAGAAGCCAACGCTATTGGAAGGTATTGCGCCCGCCAGAAATATAATAAAAAATAAACAAAGTGATATTTAAAGAAACCGCATACATCTCCCTTATCTGAAATCAAATGCAAATCTAACTTCAGCTCCATGGATGTCTTGCGAATGGGGTCAATCTCTGCCGAACAAGTCAAAGATTTCAAACAAGGACTACCTGAGGTGCTTATGGACGAGCAATTTCCCTCAAAATTCCCATACCTTGTAAAGATAGAAGCTAACGATTCGTCATCGAAAATGGATATCTCTTCAACAAGGTGACGAAACCTGTCTCGTTCCACAATTCGTGACGGTAGCAACTAATTCTTATCATTAGGAAACGTTTGGTATTCCACAGCTACGAAACATTACGTCTAGACAACAGTATTCATGTCCATGACGATGAATCCACAAGGATTAACGTGCTTACTGGGGAGAAGGTGGCCAGAATCCTTGTATCCTCTGGTACTAATTACTCAGTATCAGGAAACTTTGGAGAAACAGGTATTGTATTTGTTCTACATCGTTACTACTTCTAGAAGAATCCATGAATAATCTTGTCGCAGTCGTGTAAAAACGACCTGAAGCTCGGAGCAGTCTAAGTAAAATTCGTTCGTGGCGCGATGGAGTGGATGGTTGGAATCGGGGATTCTCGTTATCTCCACTACTCGCTGCAGTCCGACTGCTAGTGAGGATCTCACCTTGATCCCAATTTCTCGCTCCAGAGCGCAACTTCGAATGCAGCCGTTTACGCTACTGCACTCAGCTTCAGGCCGTTTTCCGATATTTCACTAACAGATTTGTTATGAAGACACATTGCAGTTGCAACATTCGGAAGTCTCCCCGCATTCCTTTCTCTGCTTCAACAGCAGATTACGGTTCCAGCAACAACGTTCACAACGGCACCGAGAGGAGGATTTGATATCCGCACTCTTCTGCGGAATATGCAACTTCCGGAGAAAGCTCAGTGAGTCTGAACTGCAACTCGGCAATTCTATTCATGTCCAAAAACAAGACACGCTCTGAAAGAAGCGTGATTTGCGTGCGTTCGTCGTACTCTCAGCCTAGTCCATGGAAGCAAAGGGCATCGGTATTCCGTAATATTCTTTTGTGGATTATTTGGACTTGGATAGCGTCCCTGCTGCGCCTCATTTCGCCTCGCTTTTAAAAATAGTGGAACAATTCTATCAGATCCTAGAAGGAACAGCAACCATCGGTGGAGGGAAACTCGGTCACGACTTCTCGGATCCGGAGGAGCGTGCGCTGAGCTAAGTCAAAAGATGGCGAGTCTAGCTCTTTGGACCCGTGGGTACCCAGCTCCGGGTCCTTTCGCGCCTTTTTCCGGGGTTCTGGTCTGCCCTGGAAACCCCACGTTCCACTCCTTCCCCATTTGTTATGCGAGTACGATACAATGACACAAAGTGAATAGAAGATCGATTACCCTAATGACATGGAACAAAAGACGGAAACATGGCGAAACGTCTATACACGAATAGAATGTGATAGATGATACAGCGGGGCTTGCCAGATGTTCAAAGCATTTGACCACGTGACCAGCATCTGACCAGCCCCGCTGTATCACCTACTGCATCCCATTTGTGTATAATTCGGATGGGGAATGCACTCCTAGATGGAGTGATGGTGTGGCTGATGTCTCTAATCCAGAAGATATGCCTCAAAACCATATTGAAGATCCAATTTAAAACCGATGCGAAACCAAAATCCAAACCCGAAATTCAATTCAAGTCGCATGCAAATAGTGACGAAATGGAGCTGGAACCGAAAGCCCCGGGTGCTTTACCCATGCGCTGGTCATGCAAAGCTACAGGAGGATGGCACCAGCAGATGTTTTATTTTCATATTGGTCTTGAAAGAGATTTACAAGGTTGCGGTTTTGGCTTAACGACAGTAAACTGTCTGCATAGATAATGATATCAATGACCAATGTGAACAAAGTTTCTACGAACAACTCACGGTTCCTCCTGATGAAAGTCCAAACCTTGGAGATTCAGTATAAAAACCTGCTGCTCAAAGGAGTTCATAGCGGTAGCGGACTCATCTCCCTTCCTTCTTCTTCATTGGAGGGCCAGCTGAAAAAATGTCGTTGAAAAATAACGAACTGTAACAATAGATTTTGAATCAGCACATCTTATGCATTGCCCAAAAGTGAAGGATCGAGGGGAAGTTAGGAGGGGAGTTTAGAAACATCGGAAAAGGAATAAGGCGAGCAAATAAAATAGATAGGATGAAACTACTTTGCTATGATTGCACTGAAGTGACAAGTGTTGATGCCTGTCACTCAAACACTACATCTGAAACGCACGTTTAGATGCGACCCTACCGAACCCCCTATGACAACTTCACGTATGATCCTGAACATATTTGTAAACGTACTAACTTACATTCCTTACCACCTCACCCATATCCATCTTTCTTCATCTTTTTCTCCAATGACCAATGATTCAACCCACCAAAACAAAACAGGCACACTCTTGAAAATCACGGTGTTGGTTTTGGATCCTAAAGGGAGGTTACCACAAAATTGACGAGGTCCGCCTTTTTTTCTGATTTTCTTTAGGTTTAGCTTTAAGGCAAAATTCTACAAAGATTGACGAGGTTGGAATATCTCCACGTAAGGAAAGAGTTATGGGTGTAGATCGCGGGTATGCTCGCAATCACGCTCAATCCCTCCGCCTTTACTGTCCTGAGAAAGGAATGAAGGAATGGGAGTCAGGTTTATCGAATTTTCTTCCTAACCATGTGCCACGCGCGCAAGCATACGCTCCGTGTCTACCAGCAGGCGAACAGCCATATATGCACCACCCGCTCGCTGCCATGCGTATGCTTGGGCTCGTGTACGTTACGCGTTGTTAGGTGCCCCGTAAGAAAATTAGGACAATAAGGTCCTATTTCATGCCGTCTTTATGAGGGGAGGGGAACAAAGCAGATAGCAGTCAAATTCGTGTTTAGCACTCCTAACTGTATCCTTCCGTGGAGAGACCACTACACCGTCAATTTCGCGGTATGCTGCCTTTAAAGGCATCACCCCACGAATGTGAGGTGGTACATATTTCAGATGGAGTATTCTTATACGAGCTAGTAAATTATGGAGAGGGGGGTGATTCCGTTCATTTCTTCCTAATTGCCGTAAAAAACGGTCCGAAAGATGCACAAGGCTGGCGCGCTCCAATCGAACTCGCTGTAGAAAATGGCGCACCGGAACGCTCGAAGCAAATTAATCCTATCATCCCCACTTCTTTAGTAGTAATATTATATCTGAGCCTTAATTAAAATTATTACTTCCGTCAATGATCTCCTGTGAAATATTTGTAGATGTAAATTCCGTAAATAAAATTATAAAAGTAAAATTATAAAAGTAAATAAAAGTAAAATTCCGTACAATTACACCACATAGAATCCCTCATAACCCTCTTACATCTCTTATACCAATTGGTCTAAACATCTCATTAGTAGTTTTTTTTTCAGAGATTCTGAATCTGAAGGAGACGAAGGAGCCGAGAATTTGTCACATTCCTCAAACAACGAGCGAGAATCAGCTGAAGAGCTTTAGAACAATAGCAGACCTTTTGAAAGTGTCTCAGAAACAGTCTGCAGCTCAAGCAGGAGTGGAATTGTAGTGGAGAAAAATGAGAACTAAAAAGATCCTTGAATATAGCTCTACCTCTTTTTTTTCGTCTTTCAAAGCAGCGATCAACAGTGTTGCCTTTGTAAACTCATCCGCTTTGCTCACACTTTCGCCATCATCTCAATATTTAATGGAAAATATCAAGAATAAATTAATGGCATGTAAACGACCTCTCAAGCTGTCTATTTTCTGATTTTCTTAAGGTTTCTTAAGGATTATCTTCAAGGTAACATACCACAAAAATTGACGATATTGGGAGCTCCTGAAGAAAAGATAGAGTTGAAGGTGTAGATGACTAGTATAAGCGCGCGCCCATTTTCACCTAATTGTCCTGGAAAATGGCGTGAGAAAACGATTTGTAGTACAGCACAAACTTTTTAGAACATTTTTTTTCTATTTATAATTAAAACAGACGTTGGACTTGGTTTTGTGAGACACAAAATTTGTTGGCACACAAATTAACAATTTATTCAAACTCTAAAACTTCCTGATGCGCACTTTATGTAAGATAATCCGAAATATCACCTAAAGAATCTTTGCAGTGGAATTTGCACATAGTTCTGTGAACACAGCTGAAGAAAACTTTATGAAGGTTAAGTTCTTATACGTTATTCACAGAATTAATTTAATAACATTGCTAATACCCGATAAAATATATACAGACGTTTCTGAGTTATAATTCTGATTATGTTACAAAGTTATCCTTGAGTGATTCCATAGCGAGACAACACACGCACACACATTAAAAAAACATTATGACGTCGTAAAAGATCACGTTTCGATTCCTCTAAACTGCCCTGCAGCTACTAAAAACCTAAGTGTTTAGTAAAAACAACTAAAATCTAGAAGCTTAATGGTACGGTATCATCGTCCGAATTGTATTCGTGCAGCTGTGGAGAGTGCTGAAAAGACGTACATAGTTAATAATTTTAGGATCAGGATTATGTATTACACTAAATCCTAACGAATTACATCCTAAACTCACCGCCATTGCCACAAGGCAGAGGAACATGCTAAATGCTGCTTTCGAGATAAGAAACCAAAAGAACCGAAATCTCTCAACTGGTGAAAAGTTGAAAGTTTTGCACTTTGTCCTGGAATTGTTATGCTAATTTCCAGAGAGAATATTTCATTGCCTTCTTACTTCTCTTCTTGACCAACATTAACCTCATATGTTATGAACTTCATATATCCTTATGTTCATAAAAAGTCAAAGATTACTTGATTTTCTTGGTTTGAAAAGTTAAAAAAGTCACAACACTAGTAAATCCAAATTTCTTTTTCATATAGCCAAAATTTCACTTGTTTCGGCTAACGATACAAATAAAAAAATAATCTATCGCTTGGATCTGCACTACTCCACATTTATTCCTTTTGTAACATAGATAGAGTTAAGAGAACAAGCAAATTATACCCGTAATACATGCAAATTTTTTCCACGGCATTTTTAGTAGATTTTCTGGTATGAACCCACTTGATAAATATAAGAGAAAAATGAATAAAAACGGATAAAAGCTGTGGATGAAAACGATGGGAATTTATCTCGGTCTCTCTGGGAAATTTTTCCAACCTGTTCAGCAATTCTTTCACTTTTTCCTCAGAATAAAAAACAATTCTTCAATAAGAAGTTGTTCCATAGTTTTTTTTTCTAAATCCAGTGTGCAGCACAGAACTTACACAGCACAATCCTTATCGTGATCGTATAGCACGGTCACAAGTGAGAGCGCGATAGCGGCGAGAGCTTTACCAATTTCCAGTGCGATGTAGATTAGTAGTATGCCTGGAATGAGCATTATTTTAAGTGAAATCGACGTGTGATTCAAATTCTTATAAAAAACCTCAAATTAAAGTCATTAGTGTAAACGTTTGCTTACCAAGACTTGGTCGACGAGCATGTACAACCGAAATAAGGAGTGTGATAACTTCTATAGCAGCAAAGGCGAGAAATGGATAGAAAGCAACGGATTCGAGGAAGAACACCAATAATAAAACAGATAACATGAAAGTCAAGTCGAGCGACTAAAATTAAGGGATTTAGACAGGTTTTTTTAGATGCTTTTCTTTAAAAAAAAACTTTTTGTTTTTTCATCTTCGTTTCTATCATCATCTATTTTCTTTTTGTCTTCTTTTTCTTTTTTTTTATTCCAGCAGCATATTTTTAAATGTGGGCTTAGTGCTGAGCTCTTTGAATATACTTACGGTTGTCTTTTTCTGACTTTTAAGAGCAGTAAACGCGAAATAAGTAAATGGAGAATTTAATTGACGAAAACATTTGCGCGAAATCTTGGATTTGTGCCTGTGTTTATTTTCTGTCATTTAAGACATCTATGTGCATCACTAAGCAATTAGTGAGGCCTTTTCTTAAGAAAGAAGAGAAAAAAGAAGAGTTATTGATAAGAATGCAACCTGAAAACTTTGAATTTCGCATACATGCCTTTTTATGGTGAAAATGAAAACAAACGGGATCAAATTCATAAAGTAAAAGTCATAACATAAAATTCATAAAATTCATAAAAATTCATAACAAATGGGATCATTTTCATAAATTCATAAAGTTTCATACATAATTATATTAGTTAAAGGCATCACCCCACGAATCAGAGGTGATACGGATTTCAGGTGGAGTATTCGTATACGGAATCGCAGAATATGGAGAGAAGGGTGATTCCGTCCATTTCTTCCCAATTGCCGTAAAAAACGGCCCGGAAGATGCGGCTTCTTACTTTCTGGCGCACTATTTTCTACAAGGAGTTCGACTGGAGCGCGCCAGCCTTGTGCGGAGCCGCATCTTCCGGGCCGTTCTTTACAGCAATTAGGAAGGAATGGACGGAATCACATCCTTCTCCATAATCTATTATCCCGTATATGAATACTCCACCTGAAATCCGTACCACCTCAGATTCGTGGAGTGATGCATTTAAAGGAAAGCTTTCCACTGAAGTGCGGAGTAATGGACCAACATCATTTGGCATGTAACTTTATTTTAACTTCATTTTCATTTCTATCCATTCTCTTGTATTTTTCTTCTCTTACAGTTAAGCAAAACTCTGTTTTATAGTTGTCGAATCGCTAAGAACTCAGCAAAACTCTCGGTTGGTTAACAAATGATTTGAAGAAAACAGCGCACAACATTTAAAACAAAACATTTTAAAACGAGAAGAGGACGAGAAAAATGTTCTTCCGGGCTCACTCAAGATTCAAAAACTGAAGAGAGTGCATGTAGTGTTGAATAATTAACTGCTTCGTATAATTATATGAAACATTATTCCCAAATTTCATTGATCTGGGACAATGTTGGGATCTCTTTCTCCTAGAGATTCAAGGATTTTGTGGCAGGAAATGCACAAGAGGTGTCATTATTTTTAACACAATATTTGATCAAAAGTTAAATTGTCATTATCATCCTTTATGTCATTGCCATTTTCTATTAGCCTGAATTTGACAAAGTATAAAAGTTTGTCTCATCATTCAGGAAAAAAATGAGTCAAGAGCAAGTGCCCAAAGAGCTGCCGTGTTCGATATTAAAAATTTATGGATGGAAAAAAGCATCTATAGTTATAGTTATTACGTGCATAGAGAAAAGAGTCAAGTTCTACACAAAAACACGAAGCGAATTTCTCTTCGTGATGCACAAATCTCAGACTCACCTTTGTGACAATGAGGAACGCTTTGAAGCCTCGCATTTCTTCTTCTTTTGTTCTACATTCGGGTCTGAATAGGTTGTATTTAAAGCTTTCGCTATACAAACAAAATTAGCAACAAGACATATTTCACGGAAATCATCCACGGATGGGGCTTTATCTAAGCATTGAACGAGACAGCAAAGGAACAAGATTACAACAATAAATTGTATCCACAAAATAGAGCCAAAGGTTCAAAAGATGAAAACGTCGTTCATTAATGATAAGGTCGTTAAATTAACAATAACTATGATGATAATGAGAATACGTGCCTCCATGCGGAAAAATATATTAAAAAAAATGACAAGTGATTATAAATGAAATTCGCTGACCATAAAAATGAACTTTTATAAAAAGCGCAGCGATCGGAAATCTTGGGCCCAGAACTGAGCAAAGAAGAATTCAAAACAATCCAATGTGAAAGGTTGAATGGCGTGGGGAGATTCAAAGAAACACTCCCCTTCTGAACAATTTATTCTGGCAGAACTTATTCATAGCAAGTTTTGAATTTAAAAAAAACATAGTGAAGAAAATAAAGAGGAAAAATACTTTGAAAAATAAATCCTCCACAGCTTTTAATCCAAATCAGAATATGATTTATAGAAAAGAGAAATAATAGTGATCTTTGAAGAAAAACTTTAAATAGTCCGCTATTTTCGTTGAAATTGTAATTGAGATTTCCTGAGTTAACATTTTTACGTGTTATTCTTTATTAAACAAAAGTTTTACTTCGCTAAAAGAATGAAAAAAAGAAACATAATTGAATAATGAACAAAATAAATAATAAATAAGAATTTCACAGTAACAAACTTATCTTATTGTGTATGAAATATGTTCACCATATACTTATTTACCTATATACATGTATATATATATATTTCATATTTATATTCATTTTCATATTTATGTATATATTTCATATACGATAACGTATAGAAAAGATATGTACACAAACATACAGTAACAGCAGTCTTTTTTTACCCAACTGAAGATATTTTTTTGAGATTTTTGCATGCGTGAAACTAAAAACTAAACTTTTACGAGCCGCTTCTGTATTATATTTGAAAATAATAAGCTTATCAAGTGCAAAAAAACCTTCGGAAAATCTGGAAATAATGAAAAATAACCGTTGAAAATTGTGCAGCTCATCGTTGAGCCGCTCTGTCGTCAAAGACTTAAAAACTCTATCGTGATACCGTTAATTTTCACGTGAAAGAGACAGAAAGGGTAGAAAATTTAGTATTTATAGCTATTAGTGAAGATTTAAATAGAATGAAGCCTTGTGCATTAATAGCGTTGAAGAAATGATAAAAACCGGATCGAGATTTTAAAATAGACACATCAGGCCTGTTAATTGGCCGAGAAAAGCTTTCTAACGTCTTAATTGACACTAAAAGCATTCTAACGTCACAGTGGCTGACCAGAAGAAGTCAAAAGTGAACGAGGATTCATTCTTTTTTCTGCGAAATTTTATAGAATTCGTCTTGTATAATCAAATCAAATCAAATCGAATCCACGGTACAGGTTATAATTAATTAATTTAATGAGGTATGAGGTTTAATGAGGTTGCGAATTACCGGAGAAATATTACTACCAATGCCTTCATTTTCTACACTTCTTCACTATATAAATCCTCACTGCCTACAAAAGGGGTCTGAAATTGTATGAAAATGCAGTCATTTTTTTTCTATCTCCCATGCGATTCATAAAATTCTACAAGCCTCCAATACTCCATCCTCAAGAGCAATTTCATTTCAATTTCATAAATAAGTAGATCAAAAATTATATAAGCCCGTGGTAAGAATGTAGAGTGGAAGAACGTGGATGTACATGTGGGGACATCTCAGAAATATAGGCATGTTGCGACTGTTTTTTTTTCCTCTACAAAAAAAAATCCTAGAAAATACTAGAGGGTTATTAATAAAGTCGGCAAAAATTACAGTGTAAACAGTACCGCTACAGTAACATTCGCAGATAGGTGAGCTCAATGTAGAGTTATTGCGAATCGGTCAAAATATTGATGAAATCACTTATTATTCATTAGACATTTTCAAATGATATTATACTGGATATCAAAAAAAAAAACAAAAATAAATAGTATAAAAATAAAATAAGTGGTATATTGAGTAAAATAAATAATATAAAAGTGCATAAAAGTAAAACAAATAATTTAATGAATAAAATAAATGAAAATAATATGAACGATATGA
This sequence comes from Necator americanus, assembly GCF_031761385.1. Classification (NCBI taxonomy): domain Eukaryota; kingdom Metazoa; phylum Nematoda; class Chromadorea; order Rhabditida; family Ancylostomatidae; genus Necator; species Necator americanus. The sequence continues at coordinate 8,512,108 of NC_087373.1, forward strand.
GAATAAAAGTAAAATATAAAGGAATACTGTATTGTATATGAAAATATGACGTCAAGGTTTTTTTTATTGCCTTGCATCAAGTGAGAAGAGCGTGGTTTAAACAGCGACAGGCGCATAAATACATCTGACCTCGAGTTTAAGTACAGAACGGGTGACGTGGACGTCATATGATAATGGGTCCGATGACGCCAGAACATGCCGTGTCTCTCACATTCATTCATTCACTCATTCATTCATTCATTCATTCATCGCCGCCAATATTTATTGTCACCAGAAACGTTAACCAAAGACGTCGACGTTGACGCTTTTGTCGACCTCATTCACCTCCTCATCTCGGTAGATGTTCAACGAGAATGTGATAAATGATTATTGCTAATGAGGTTGCGAATGCCGGGCACAAAAAAAACTAGCAATGTCTTCATGTCACATATTTTCACACTTCTTCACTATATAAATAGCATTCATACGCTGCATTGTTAAGGTATGAATAGCCAAAAAAAACCAACGTTTTATAAAATAACGGAAAAATCAAGAATAATGTACACAACAAAATTATTATTCATAGCTTTCATATTGATTTCCTTTAGCTGTTTCCAAGATTGGTAATGATCTTTATTTTTTATTTTTTCACAAAAATATTATTCTTCAAGATCTTCTTTTTTCTAGTTGTGAGTCAAAAGAGTAGAAAAATACCAAACAATAAAATAGTAGAAAGAATAGAATAATACAAAGATGTAACAATAATAAAAAGAATAATACACAATGATTATTCATCACTGCAACTCCATACAATATTATAAGTTTACGGTTGCATTTCATAACTTCAGGGTTTAAAGCTTTTATGACTGCCTAAATTTCTTTCCCGAAAGGAAAACAAAGGAGAAGATGGAAACTATGCATGTAGAAGAATTTGTGGAAGAAAACGGAAATTTTCTATTCTATTCCGAACTATTCTTTAGCATTGGTTTTTCAGTTTTTATTAGTTTAGGTTACTTAGTTAAAGTTTTTATTAGACCATTTAACAGCATCTTTCTCAGAACAGACAAACATGCATCCAGAAGAAAAATCTAGTAAGTCCAAAACAGAATAGTGATTCATCCACTGGCAGCTGACAAACATCAGCAAATTCTTGCACAGCAAAACATTGCTAACAAGATAAAAATTCGAATTTTATTATCGAATTAGTATCGTTTGGGAACTGGCTGCCAAACACCCAGATTCCGGTTTCAAAATAGAATTCTCTCTTTTAGAACAATTTTTTTTAAAGGTTAGAAATAAAACATACATAAAACATCGATGGGAACAGTCAAAACAAGATGAGTTCCGTCTGTTGTAGATATCAACATCTAATAGATCAATTGAACTCAACAGCTGTGCGATCTATGAGTGACAGCCAGACATACATACACATCGACGTATTTCATGAAAAACAAGTTAAAATTATCTCTATCTTCATATGTGACCCTTGGCAACAGTTATCCTATCGGTTCTGCTGCTATTTATTTGTTTATTTATTTAAATTTTCAGTTTTAACAAAAAAGCCGCCCATATAATTAGACTTGCAATGAATGATCACGGCACTATGTACAACCGACGTGAAAAGCGTTCATCCGAGAAAACGCGACGCTTCTGCCGCAACGCACAGTCCTTCTCTGCCTGGCGCATACCTCCTTTGTCACTCTACTCTATTCTAGTCGGAGATGCACCGCGTTCACCCGGATGAATATATTTGGAGCAAATTATCCATAAAATTCAAACGCACGCACACAATCCGCTACGGCTTTATGAGTTTGTTCCATCGGGAAAACTCGACAGTGTTTCTGGAGTACCAGTGTCGGTCTTGGAAAAGCACATCACTACATATTTATAATTTTTCCAATTTTTTGTGCTTTAAAGAAGGAGGTACCCACACATGGAAAAATCTGGGGAAGAATAGTTTTTCTGGTTAGGAAACCAGGAATAAAGGAATAAGAAAAAAGAGACCTAACATGAACTTAATATAAATGTATCAGAATCCGACATTTTTAATGTTCATACAAGCAGGGGGAGTCAGTTCATGAAGGCTATATCAGGAAGACGTGAGCAGTATAAACTGCAAGGGCCTGAACAGAAGGTCTGAAGAATTGGGGCAGTTATGAAGGCGGGCAGAAAAAGCTGTGCAAATCTAGTAAATATTATTGAAATGTGTAGTACGAACCAAGGTCACAGCTGGGCACTAATTCTAATTCCAGAGCACTTTTATGAGATTGTCCGAGCGTAAATAAAATCCTAGTACTTTTCATTTATAAACATTCCTTAACTTACTTTTGACCTTGGGAAAAATAGCACTGAATAAATGCACACAACAGAAACTCAATAGCTGAAATATAGCTACGAGGCCCAACGGTAAACGTAGGACTTTCTTTGTTGGGCGGAAAAGGCGTTTGATCGGATCAATCACGTTCGATTTCACCCTTTCAGACTCTGAAGAAGGCCGAAACGTTAGCCAGGAATAAAGGACTGTAACAACCTCGTGTCCGACTCAATAAAAGAAATCAATTATAGAAACTAAATAGATACAGTCTTGTTGTGTAAAATTCAGGCGAAATTCCAGTGAGCTTTGTTCCATCTTGTTTTTTTTTGTTTTATGGCAAACCTGCAGGTGTTTTCAATAAATAAATAAATAAATAATATTGAAATATGTAGTGCGAACCAAGGTTATCGCTTATTGATGTAGTGGTAGAGAAATTTTAGAGTTTGTCTGATCTACGTTCCTTGAAGAAACAAATTAATTAAAAATATCTCCTCGTTAATATCCACTGTCGAATAGCTACAGAAGAATAAATACGAACTTTTTTAAAATTACTGCACTCTGAAGAAAAGACACTGGCAAAATCGTCTATTATGAGCGCAAAACACAAAAACCACCAGGAAATGACTGCAGTTTTCTAGGAATCAACAATTTTAACATAATTGCACGTGAATAACGGTACTTATTCGTGATGTATTGAAGTTGACAGATGGCTGAAAACAAGGGGAACACTTCTTTGATTGGTAAATGAACAATTTCTAAGGTTTCTTCCGGTTTTGGCCCAAAATAAATGTTCACATGACTGTCAATCGATACATGTATTGGTGTTATTTCCATTCAAGTAACGTTCAGTTCTCTTTTTATTATATAAATATACATAAGTATACCAAAATAAGAATTTTAATTTATTGCAATAAGGTACAAGTGTTATATTATTATTGGTTATTTATTTTATTTTATTATTAGTAGTTTTTTTTATTGATAGTAGTAGTACCGTGTTACATTATAATTACATTTATTAGATTACCAAATGAAAATTATTGATTTAGTACTAAGTAAGAGAAAAGAAGTGCGAAAGTTTGACTTTCCTTGAATCTTGGCATAGAGATTACAACTTGCCGATAGTCAATTTAGCAAATTTAGCAAGGCGACGACGCCGAAACGTTATCCGTAATAAAGTTTGTTTACAATCTTGGCTGTTGCTAAATTGACTATCGATAAGAGAAAAGAGTTTTTTTGTTTTCTACAAGGAGAGACAACAGCACTTCCACAAGAGGTTTCAAGGAATGAAATCAAGTTTTCCATAATTTTAGTACTACACAGATCCGTGAGCAGACAGATGATCCACAGATGATGTGAATACCTTATCCAGCACTCCTAAAACAAGGTCAACACAAAGTAATATGGTCGCCACTTGAACGAACGATCTCGTTGAGCATTTTGACCGTTCAAGTTTGATGCGCGAGCGATGAGTCGAGGGGAGAAAAAAAAACACGACACACACATACAAGGCCACAACCATACATACCAAGCAATAAAACGCCTCGCCGACACACAACCGGGGAATGAGGTAGCACAACATACGCACGTACGAATGGTGGAAACACTATGAAGAAGAAAAAAAACGAGAACGTATGGTGCGCTGCTGCTGAACAAGCGTCAAAAGATAAATGAACGAAAGTGTAGAGTGTACAACGGAGAAAGAAGGACACACAGCTATTAAGAAGGAAGAAAAAACAGATGTTGATTGGCTTGAAGCAGCCCTTCACTCATTTTTCTAAAGCTTTAAAGTTTTCTCTCACAAATTCATCTCAATTCCCTCCCTCTCAAGTACGAATGTGTTTCTTTTTCATAACAGGAGAAAACAGAGCAAATAAGTATGAGAAAAAAAGATGTTGATTAGCTTGAAGCAGCCTTTCACTCATTTTTCTAAAGTTTTAAAGTTTTCTTCCACAAATTCATCTCAATTTTTCTCCTTTTCAAGTACGAATGCGTTTTTTTTCATAACAGAAAAAATACTAGTTTTTTTAGTTACATTACAAACCTCTAGAATGTGCACAAAGAAATAATGATCTATGCAACTCATTCAATATTAGACACTGATTTTCTTTCCAATTAAATTTTTAAAAATGCAAGAGCACATCTCATAAGCACTCATCGTTCGTGCTTGATAATTTCAATATATATTTATATTTATGCTATATTTATTACACTTTATTTCTAATCATATATTAGTTACTGACTTTCATACATTTTTTAAAATTCACCATCATTAAAAAAACACATATAATTACCATATCTCCAAAATTTTTATTATAATTTCAATCCTTTTTTATTATTTAATTTTATTTCACTTTTCCATTATCGCATTTCCTAATATTTCTAATACTTATTTACAAACAAAATAGGAAGAAATTACACCAAAATGGTGTAATTCAAGTTGTTAATTATTGTTCAATTATCTCTGGAGAAAAAATCAAGTTAACGTTGGAAAAAGTCTAAGCATGAAAAACAAGTTGGTGTGATACAAAAAATATTTAAAAAATCGCTTTTATTTCAAATTTTTTAAATGCTATGTACCCTTTAGAGCAGCTTTAGTGGCGCAATCAAATAGACCTGAAAAAACGTAGTCTTCAGGCCTTCTTTCCCGAAAAGATATGGAAAAACTCATTTTCTCCCATTTCAAAGGGTATTCAGGAAGATTTGATTTTAAAGAAAAGTTAGTTGGGGATGACCGTATGTTCTAGAACATTCTGGCATCATAACTGTGCGAATGCCAACCGAATGCTCATATTCTTCGAGACCAACACAAATCATATAAGCAGAAAAAAACACGAATGGTGCGATCCACGATTCAACAGCAAACAGCCTATCCATAACGTTTCGTGGTCGCACGCAGCCACTATCGTTCTTGGTATAATTAAAATTATTTGTTGTGTAGTTTGGGTAATTATGTGATAAACAGACAAGAGCTTGTATCGAAAATTGTATCGATGTTCCAGAAAAGCGGTTCCTATCCGCTGTCTCCACCGCCTTGCCGCTAACAGCCAAAGTTAAGATGATTCGGAATCTTTGTCCATAGGTTCAACGTTGATTTTTTTCTAATTACAACAAATTTCCCGGCAATTCCTAGCCATTCAAATACTGTCAGCTTCCTGGATACGAGGATTTCCACAAATTCAAGGCCCGCTACGACAACGTCTTTGTGTTGGCCTGCGCTCTTCCTTCAGGCTTCCCCCATTCATTCTCTTTTCACATGCTAATGGCAGTCATTTTCACAAGTGGTCGAACTTGACGCAGAGGCAAAGAAAAGAAAATTATGACCCACTGACTTTCCGTCGTTTGTTCGAAAATCACGTCATTAAAGTCAACCAAAAGTGAAGAGAGGAGAAAAAAAGACACGAAGGGCTGGAGAGAAGAAGATGAGCCGTAAAGAAAGCGGGGCATCCAGATGGTAGTTTTATCGCAGAAAGAAGTGTCGATCATAACTTTTTATCGCATCTTCGCTCCCATCGCCGTCGAATCGTCGCGACTCGCGCACCACAAAAAGTGGTCGACGACCCTCTTCCGAGATATTTAGACAGATGTCCAGCTAGTTTTTCTCGTAAAGCTCGTCAAACATACGGTGCCGAATAGTTCGAGTGCTGTTAGCAATTACCGTAAAAATTTCTGTTTTCCTTCAAAACATTCCACATGGTTTTTTTACGCTAATATTTACTTTTTTTAATGCTAACTTTACGTGCAACATTTTGACCTTTGTTTCACGGCAAATTGGCTCCAGCGTGGAATGACACGCGGAAATCGTGCAGCTATTTCTCACATCTTATTCAAACCCGATTTCTCATTGACGTATCGGTACCCATAACAGAATAATAAATAGCATAACATAAATAAGAAGAAAAAAAGGCAGCTACAGTCATGTATTTAGACCAAAAATTCTTCATTTATGGTGACTGCTTTGCAAAAAAAATTCTTCAAAAACCACGAAAATCCGTCTGCACGCATTAGGTATGAAAACACTGGATTATCAACAAAAAACCCAAATTTTCAGGATCTGTTTTCTTCCTACTCTATTGCCAAACATGCATCGACCAGGTTCCCCGAAAAGGTCACTAAAAATAACAAAATAACCCTATTTCTGCAGTAGGTTTGGGTACCAAAAAAAATGAAAAAACTTCCTGTCTACATAAATTTGAGTAGCAGAAGTATCAAATATTATTATGAAAACTCCACTGCTGAAAGTTATACCGTAATTAACCCCACTACAGAAAAGCGCATGAAATGTGTTGGACACTTAAACAGAGATCGCCGTTATCAAAATTCGAAGAAAATTCGAAGGCGGAAAGAGTCGGCCAAGTATTTGAAGAGCTAAAAATTTCAAAACGTAATGCTGAGTCTTCGAAAAGAATAAAGTGATTTCGTCAGTAACTGCGCACACACCAAAAAAAAAACGGAGTCAAATGTCATGTGAGGGAAATAACATGGCGAAAATGCGTTTGTCTAAGACCGTTATTGTGGCATATACATACCTCAGATATGAGGTAATAGGCAGTGGAAAAAAAAACAGCAATGTTCACGGAAACGAGCTTAGTGCACAGATATTGTTGTTCGATCCGACATGACCAAGCAGTATTGACCCTCAAAAGTGATTCAATTGTTGAACCTTCGCGGATTCATAGACTAGAATTCAAATAAGACACAATAGAGGCTAAAAATAAACGAAAAATCACATCATACTCATTATAAACACTTATGAACAAATTACAAACAAAAACAACAAAATAAACTTATAACTTTAATTGTTTACTCTCGCGCTCTGCTGATGTCTGCACCCATTCTTTTTTTTTCTGTACAATTTCCCCCCAGAGGATGAAGAAATTGCTTACAACTTGTTCACCTAATAATTAATTGATTAATTACTTGCTACAGATTTTTTAAGTTACCAATAGTTAAAAATTTATTAATTACTTTCCTTAAATGCTCCAAAGCTTTGCACAATTCTTTGATGTGACCCTGGATTCCTTTCTTATCGTTACGAATTATAAAAAAAAAGTAGGAATTCCCTCAAATACTTGCCTCATTCCATGAAGAGAAAAAGAAGAAAAGGAGAGAAAGAGGAAAAAAAGAAAAAGAACCCAAGAATTAGTTTCCCTTTCTATATTCCGTATTATTACAATGTCGTTGACATCAGCCACAGTTTCTAATTTCATTCCCGGCAGACTCACTATTGTTTTCGATAGAAATAAATCAAATCGAATCAAATCAAATCAAATCAACTCTAATCAAGTTAGCAGCAGTCTTTGGTTCTTCTTTGCAATTACATATTTCTGCAAAATTCAACCGTTTTCAAGAATTCAAGAAAGCATTGGAGACGTAAAAAGAAGGGAAAGTGAAAAAGAAAAAGAGAAAAGAAATACGGAAGCTGCACGCAGATCTGGGATGATTCTACTGTTATGACCCATTAAAGGGATGTTGTTCGGGGAGTCCATAAAGGTTAGTGCGTTCTCTTAAGAACAAGAAATTTATAAGCAATCTAATGGACACTTCAGCTGACAAAATAGTTTTACATTAAGTAAATCCATTCTTTCAACTTTTTATTTCAATTTTATTTATTTATTTATTTATTGAAAACATCTGCAGGTGTGCCATAAAACAAAAAAAAACAAGATGGAACAGAGCTCACTAGAATTTCGCCTGAATTTTACACCAGAATTTTTTAAATTTTTACAATTTCATTCTTTTTTCGTAAATTTTTCATTATTTTCTCAGTTAAGTCGTACAAGTGTTTGAATAATGGAAATATTTTGCTACTACAGAGATTCTCTGCATTCTACCCCTCCTTTCCATACATAAAAAGAATTAAGAGTTCTATTGAGGGAAAAAATATACTTCAACTAATGGGGCGTGTAAATTGGCGGAAAGTAGTCTGAGAGTTCGGTAGTGTCTAGATCCAAAAACTGGTAATATTCTTGAATTTTTTTCAAGCATAGATAAAAGATAAAGGATAAAGGATAAAATGTCTGACGTCAATTAATCCGCTTAGGATGCGCCACCGCGTTCAGTTCAGAAACGTTTGAGGTTTCGAACGCGTTTCTAACCTATTCAAAGACTTGCACATGCTAGCCAATGTATCTAGCCAGCGTTTCTCTCCTCCCAGGTGGGTCTGGTACCAATTTATCGACCCTGGAGGAATGAATGGCTTGGTGAGCAGCAGGGCGGATTCGAACCAGCGATCGATCGTGCAGACAGCAGAAACTCTTACCGACTGCGCTACACCCGACCTTCAAATGCAGATATTTGCAATAAACTCTAGGTAGGAAATCTGTTGTCCGAACAGTACAGTTTGTCATAGCTTTAATTTTTAAATGGTTTTCCACCTATATTTACATTTTCAGTTCATCAAAAAAAAAAAACGAAAATGGACCATAGCTCTGCAATAGTTGACTTTGAAAAATTCATTTATTTTATTCACTGCACCTAAAAATCGTAAAAAAAAGACTAACGGAGGTCTGTTTGACGGAATATTAAGTAAGATAAAGATTAAAAAAAAACTGATTAGAATATAGTTTGGGCAAGGAAAAACTTCAGAACGGGGTCCGGAGTTGTTTTGTTTTGTTTTGTTTTTTTTTGTAATACCAATGCATCTGCTGAGAACGAACAAGTTTCTCCTCTTTTTTTTTTTGAAGATTTTGTGTGAACAACAACATTGCGCAGCAGAAAAAGAAAAGTTAGTATGGATTCTTAATTTGGGCCGGACGCGAGGTTGTTACAATCTTTTATTACTGGCTAACAATTCGGCGAAATCGCCTTCTTCAGAGTCTGAAAAGGTGAAATCGAACGTAGTTAATCCGATCAAACGCCCTGCCCGCCAAATAAAAGTCGAAGAAAATAAAAAAATAAATAAAAGTCCGAAGAAAATCCTAAACCTAATGTTGGGTCTCATGGTGCAAGGGGAAGTGTAAGGCTTACTTTAGTGTCGAAGGATTTCTTGTCTCAGCTAGACATCCGTCCTGAGATGACTAACGGATTCAAAATAGCAACCATAAATAGGCAGCGAAATAGCGGCCTTCAATATGGAATCCCTATTTAAGGTTGCTATTTTGAGTGATATTATACGATAATATGTATCGCAAAAAGGGAATGCCTCTATATTACGCAGAAACTCGCCCCCTATGTATTTAAGGTTGCTATTTTGAGTGCGCTAGTCATTTCACGACGGATGTCTAAGGCAAAAAAAAATCCTCCCACACTAAGGTAAGCGTTTCACTTCAACTCGTACTATGAACCCAATAGTGGACTTAGGAATTTCTTTGTTGGGGGTAAAGGGCATTTGGTCGGATATTCGATTTTATGCTTTCAGGCTTTCAAGAAGGCGATTTCGCCAAAATGTTAGCCAGTAATAAAGGATTATAATAATCTCGAATCCGGCTCAAGTTAGAAACACATACTGAAACATCATCATGTCGAAGTTTATTAAAAATCGCATTTGAAGAAAAATCCTAGTTGTAAGCGCTGAAAGAAGCGATGCTAAACATAGACTAGGATCAATACACAAACCATGGTCAACATGTTGATGTTTACGTCTGCAAATGAAGATGTTCCTACCACCAAAATTTAGATTTGAAATGACAAAAAAAAGAGAAGGAAATTTTGAAGGAAATCTCTGCAGAGCTCGGTATCAAATATTTTCCTTGGCATTTAGCAGATTTTCAATCAAAATCACCCAAGAGACAAACAGTATCTGAACTTTGCGCTATGTACATGGCTTTATTTCTTACGTTCCCACTATATTCATAGAAGCGGAGGTAAACGATTCGGATGAACAGAAAAACATTGAAGATAGGAGAAATTCATTCAATCATTGTCAGTCAAACAGCAAACGATGCTCTGACAGATAAAATTCCAATGCTGCAGAATATGAGGAGGCTCATGAATGATAAAGTGAAGAACTGAATCGCTTGCCGACATAATAATAATAATAATAATAATAATAATAATAATAATAATAATAATAATAATAATAATAATAATAATAATAACAATAATAATAATAATAACAATAATAATAATAATAATAACAATAATAATAATAATAATCGTAATAATAGGAATAATAGTAATAATAATAATAATAATAATAATAATAATGATAATAGTTAGGATAAAGTTTTGGTTAATCAATCCGCAGGACGCCCCTAATGAATAACTACTATTAAGAATGTTTGAAGAACTGAATGCAATTCCTCTACAATAATAATAATAATAATAATAATAATAATAATAATAATAATAATAATAATAATAATAATAATAATAATAATAATAATAATACTAATAATAATACTAATAATAATAATAATAATAATAATAATAATAATAATAATAATAATAATAATAATAATAATAATAATAATAATAATAATAATAATAATAATAATAATAATAATAATAATAATAATAATAATAATAATAATAATAATAATAATAATAATAATAATAATAATAATAATAATAATAATAATAATAATAAATAATAATAATAATAATAATAATAATAATAATAATAATAATAATAATAATAATAATAATAATAATAATAATAATAATAATAATAATAATAATAATAATAATAATAATAATAATAATAATAATAATAATAATAATAATAATAATAATAATAATAATAATAATAATAATAATAATAATAATAATAATCGTAATAATAGTAATAATTGCAGTAATAATAATAATAATATTTTCTAAATGGCAAAGATGAAAAGACAGCAGGAGCACAAGACGAAGAAATAATTGCGCTTCAGTTTCAATTAGAAAAACAGAAAAAAGGAAAGAGAGACTCTATTGATTTCCCTTATTCTATACCTTGACATTTCTTCTCTTTTCACATTTCCTGCTGCAAAAGAGACTCTAAGAATAAATCAGCAGAGAGAGGAAGCAAAAGAATTAATGGGCACAGAGCATTAAAAGGGAAAACAATGTGAAATTCCGGATGAAAGCCGTTAACTTCTCCGACCCCCTCAACTCCTTGAGAAAAAAAACGTCAGTGAGGGAATACGACGAGCACATATTCCTTAAGATTCCTCAGCAATGCTTCACTTTTATTATAATTACCAACAATTTTCGCCGCTTAAATTACCCTTATTATGAAACAGGTTATAGGTAATATTTCGCTAATATGCAATGCTAGGACCGGTTTCTATCATATTTGTTGCTCCGAGCGGACTCTCACCAACTTCATTCAGAGAATCTGTAGGGTGAAGTAATACACTTAAGCAGAGGAAGCTATTCAAATCCGTTGAGAAGGGCTATTCAACCATCCACAACACATGGAGAATAGCAAAACAAACCGGCATATTCGCATAACGTTAGCGCCATTCAAAAAGTGGTTATCTGAAGCAGAAAATTAGACGATTTTATACATTCGCATACTGTATATCTGTGGATGGGGGTTAGTCACGTACTTTCTCTGGATGCACCATAAAAATCTACCATAAAAAACGTTAAAATCTACCTAAGACCCATACCACAAAAACGTTAAAATCTACTATCTAAGATCTACGCGTTACATACTTTGTGAACTCATCTTAACTTATTGCAAGAAAATACCCAGAATATTCATGCGTTGAAGGAAAACATTAAAATAAATAAATAAATAAAGATCTATGTGGTTTTTAATTGATTTTCTTGGCTACAGCTCAAGAAAATCAATTAAAAACTACGTTTCAACATGCCGAGATTCAAAGACAGTCGAACATGGGAAATACTTAAAGATCTATGGATATATGGATGTAGAAAATACCACTTTTAAAATGTTAAATATTTTGAACTTTTAAAATTCATATGTATTTCTCAAAAAGGAGAAAAACAAAGTAGGGGTTCTTTAAAGAAATAAATAAAATAGGAGTAAATGAGCTTCCGTGAGAAGAAGTGAACGTAAAGCAGACCCATTAGTCGAATTCCATCCTTTCAAAGGCTTCAGGAAAAAGAAAAAGAAATGCGTTGCAATTTCTTTTATTATAAGTAACTAAGGCTAGCGAATACTAGGAAAAAGGTGACTAATAAGGAAATAATAGCTTATAATAAGGAATACGGCGCAACCCAGATAATTGTGTATTCACTTCTGACGACATTGATTTAAAAATGGAAGAAAAGGAACAAGTCATACGATTAATGCAAAAAGTGTTCTTTTTTTCTATAAGGTGTTTTTTCCTCTCTTTTTCTTTTGTTTTCTCGAGAAACCAAAATACTAAAAATCTGTAGACGCTTAACAACAAAGTAGAATTGCTTTTTTCTCTGGATAAATAAGGATTCCAAACAATTAAAGTTTAGCCCTAGCTTGGATACGGAACTAGAATCACGTTGTAATGTTCTTCTTTTCTCAGAAGAAGCCAGCATCATTCTAACCGAATCAGGAAACGCCATTAGAAATTATAGATGTTGAAAAAGCTAAGCATGGAAGTACTGGGCACTCCGGAAAATAATTCACGTCTTACAAAAATTAGTAGAGAAAGAATATCAAAGAAAGCAAGGAAGCGAGCAAGGAATCAGAGCGGGATTTTTTTTTATCACTACGAAACACCTAATACACTGGGTAAAGGAATAAATCGTGAGCGTCTTTTTTTCTCAAAGCAAAAAAATGCGCATGGAAATAAAAACTACTCTTAGAATGTTCTATATCTTTAAATAGAGAATTTTCCGCCCTGCGAGAAATTCTACCGCCGACTTTTTAATCTAACGCACTCCAGTTCTTTCGGATCATTAAAATGGACCGCCAAGTTGACAAAACGGAGTGCTTTCCCCACATTCAGTGTTTTCCTACAATTATTCGAGATAAAAAAAAACAATTAACCGGTCTATCCCCTTTGGAGTGAAATACATACAAATATATGGGAATTTGATCTACAAAAGACGACAATTTAAAGGCATCACTCCACGAACCTGAGATGGTACGGATTTCAGGTGGAGTATTCGTATACGGGATGGCGACCCACAGGGCTGGTGCGCTCCAATCGAACTCCTTGTAGAACATAGTGCGGCGGAAGAACGCTCGAAGTCGTATCTTCCGGGCCGTTTTTTACAGCAATTAAGAAGAAATGGACGGAATCACCCCCCTCTCCAAAGTCTCCCATCCCGTATACGAATACTCCACCTGAAATCTGCACCACCTCAAGTTCGTGGGGTGATGTCTTTAATGGTCGATGCAGCGAACACGAATATTCTATGTACGATATTAACAAAATCACCAACCAGAGGGAGAAATCATCCGAGAGGAACAAAAAACAGGGTAAAGGGCGGATGAGTGTTTTTATACTGTCCTACTGGTGAAGAAGGTCCCGGCGAATTCTCCGCGAATGCCTCCGAGACATAACGTGCCCAGTGGATATGCCGCCGGATACCCTTCTTACACGCACCTGTCCTACTTAGCTAAAGCCACCAAACCATTCATTTTTTTCCATAGTTAATTGGAGAAGCTACGAACAATCTAACCTTTTTTTTAATTTTCTCGATTCTTCCCGAAAATGTTAACAACTATCCGATTACAATATTGTTCTTGCTGCATCTGGCATATATGCGGATAATTTTATAGGAAAAAGGCGTGAGCACACACTGTGGAAAAGAAAGATCCCCAAGTAAGCAACAAAGCTATTGTAATCCCCTATAATCGTGTTTTTGAAGAGATGATGCCCAGCTTATGTTATTTACAAAACAATGTTGCGTCATAATTAAGGAGTGTTAGTGGTAAACAGATTTCTCGAGCCGAGATAAATAGAAAGAAAACGAAAAGAAAGCTTGCAACATGGATACTGAATGTTTAAGCAAATAAATGTTTAAATTGCAAGAGTTTTGTGGATCGATAAAGGGAGGACGACGATGGCAGTTACAAATGTTTGCCAGCTGTGATGTTAAATGACAGGAAAAATTCCGAAAAAGAAACGAGAACGAAAAACGTAGCAGGAATAAAAGCTCAGTAACTCGGAAGCGTTCTGCACACTCAATAATAACATCGCAGAGAAAAAAAATGATCTTAACGGCATCACCCTACGAATCTGAGGTGGTACGGATTTCAGGTGGAGTATTCGTATACGGGATCGTAGATTATGGAGAGGTGGGTGATTCCGTCCATTTCTTCCTAATTACCGTAAAAAGCGGCCCGGAAGATACAATAAGATAGAAATGGACGGAATAAGATGGACGGAATCACCCCTTCTCCATAATCTACGATCCCGTATACGAATACTCCACCGGAAATCCGTACCACTCCGGATTCGTGGGGTGATGCCTTAAAGCACTTCCTATTTGCCACATTTGAGTTCTCCTTTCCTTTCACTTCTTTTCTCCTCCTTTCTCTTTTTTCCTCTCTTCCTCTCTCTCTCTCTTTCTCTCCCTCTCTGAGCTTTTTCTTCTGCAATCATTACAAGTTAACATCGTAATCCTCGGCAATATTGGCTAAAGGTGAGTGGATCGCAATGTTAAGGATTTGTAAATATATAAGACAGCGACATCGATAGTTCGATACCGTTTTAGGCCATCAAACTAAGCTTCTTTCCTTCGAGACCAAAAAATTGGTACCGGATATGCTTGGGAGATCAAGAACACAGATTTGTTACATTGTTTGACCTCGCAGATCTCTTCATGTCCTTTTTATGCTTTTATTAACCATTTGTTAAATAATTTATTATGTTGCATTTATCAATATTATTTATTATTATTATCAATTATATTTATTTATTATATATATTACAATATTTTATTTTAATATTACTTTATATTATTATTATATGTTATATATTTTATTATTATACGCAGATGAACAGACACACATCTACACTCCGAGTAAGCGCGCTATTACATATCATGATATTTTATATTATACCTTAATTTTATCATTCATTTTTAATAATGATTTAATTTGATTTAATTTATTATTAATAATTTTATCTATTTATTTACTGAAACACCTGCAGGTGTGCCATAAAACAGAAAAACGAACAAGATGGAACAGAGTTCACTAGAATTTTGCTTGAATTTTACACAACAAAGCTGCCACTTTAAAGCATGAGGAGTGGTGGGTTGTTCCATTATTCCATTTCTTTATATATTTCATTATTATATATTATTATTATTTACTTAAATTATTATTGGAGTCGAATGCGTTGGTTCTTGGCTTATTTCTAATTTAAAAGAAACTGATCATAGCTTAACACTCTATCTTTTTTACTCGAATACTTTGCAGAAGAAAATGGTCAGTCATGACCCCTCATCTCTTATGATTCTAAGGATGTTCTGGATTTCTTCAAGTGGACTGCACTTCTTAACATCCTACTATTTTCAGTTAGAGCAGAAAAAAAGATATGGTAGCGGATACGGAAGCAACTAACCAGTCTAGTTGTCAATGAAATGAATGAATCAGCCATTTCCGCGCTGAACGGAAGTGATACCCGATGTAATGAATTGGAACCCGTATGGAGGTGAAAAACAAGAGAATACTATAAGACTTTCTAGTATAAGAACAATTCTGCGAACTTTCAACTTATACTAACTTGACTAACTTTAACTTTTAACTCATAACACCGTTCCACCCACGATAATCCCTAATTCCTTCACAGTGATTCATCCATTCCTTTTATAAAACGATACAGACGACCACAATAGAACAGGGATTTTATGAGCAAAAATAAAGATAAAGAGAAACGTAAAAATATAGAGCACAAGATAATAAAAAAAGATACAGCAAAAAGTATTTCAAAAAATAAAAAAAGATAAAACAAATAAAATATATAAAATTGTAGCGCCCAATTAGTTAAATTAAACCAGCTCTCGATAGATAGATACGGATTTATGCACGAAACGAACACATACATTAAAAAAAGTGCGACGCATCTTAATAATTTCGCATACATAACACGCAACACATCCATCTTTCCAAAGAAGAAAACCAGTGAAAAAGGAAAAAAAGTAGACCATCGGAAAAAAATAGGTAAGCCTATAAAAGAGTTTAAGTAGTTCCTATCAAAAATTCCGGCCTAATCCAGTCAAAACCAGACGGATCATTATGATAAAGAAACTGGAACTGTGCTAGTGAATATACGGTATGTACGGAGCATATTCCTACAAGTTTCAGCGCTTAACCTTATTTCCAATGCTAATTTTTTTAAAC
Source organism: Necator americanus (assembly GCF_031761385.1). Taxonomy (NCBI): domain Eukaryota; kingdom Metazoa; phylum Nematoda; class Chromadorea; order Rhabditida; family Ancylostomatidae; genus Necator; species Necator americanus. The sequence goes on from NC_087373.1 coordinate 8,528,574, forward strand.
AGGAACAACGATTTTTTTTACCCTAATCACCTCTTCAGGAATTAACCGATTATTATCGTTATTGGACAGCATTGCTGGATTCGTACCAGCGAGTCAATTAACAACATTATTAGAGAACTAATGTGTAAGAGAAATCACTTGTAATTTAAAAATAATGAGTTTTCAACTAAATCGATTAAAATAACCAACCAATAACCAATAGAATAACTAAACTAGGAATAAAAACATGTTTTTAGCAGTCGATGAAAAATATATAAAAAAATAAATAAATATTCGAATAAATAAAAGGAATCCTTTAATAGAGACTGAAGAAACAGATGAAGGAACCTTGTCTCAATCCGTAACGCACATATACGTTCAATCCATACTTATATCATATCATATATACGGAAATCCATATCATATATATACGGAAAAGCTGCTATGTTGCCGGTGAGTACTACGAAAAACTCGCTCAACATATGTAACCGCAACTTTTCCCGGTCTCCTCATTTTCTCAGTACATAAAAATTTCATCCAGATTAATTTCCGTTTCTCATTTCTCTTCAGCTCTTATTATGTTTCACCGCAGCATATTTTATGCAAAATAACTATGCATTGCTGTGAAGCGGAACAGAAAAACAAGGTCGCAGAATTAAAATTGTGGAATAGAACGCGATTTCCAAGCTTTCCGTCATTCTAAGGAATAAATTCTCCAAAATTAAAGATTTTTTCAACGAAAAAGTTGGGACGAAATGAGAAGGTGGTAAAATTTCCGTCGATATTTGAAAAAATTATGGACTAGAACGCGATTTCCAAGCTTTCCTTCATTCAAGAGACTACATTTTTGAATAGTGAAGATTTTCTAATGGAAAAATTGAGACAAGACGAGAAAATGGTAGGAATTTCCTGGATAATTGGAAAATTCGAAGATATTCTTCCTAACGTTCCCTGCCTTTACAACATTACTACGTTAGCAATTGTATGGGGCCCACAAATTAGTCTACTATCTCAAAAATCTATTGGACCACCTCTATATGGTTCTTCTTCTTAGAAATTCATCTCTATTTTCCTTTTCCAGGCACATATTTTGTATTGTTCTGGAATATTCTGCATAGATCACTCACTACCTCTCTTGTCAATAGTCCAACTTAGCAACAGGCAAGATTCACTACCTCTCTCTCTCGGTCTGCCTGCGCTCCTGAAATTGTCGTAGCTGAATGAGAACTGTGGTGCCATTATGTTTATAAGGAAATGGTGTGACCGTAGGAGAAACAAAAACGGAAATGGAAGTTTTTTTTCAGATTTCAGGGAGAAACGAATTCAGGGAATGGAGAAATTACCTCTAAAAAATCAATTCAATCGAATTTCGAATTTCACGATAGAATTTGGTTAGTTAGTTAACTTAGGCCACTCAATTGGAACAGGATTCAAAAATAAGCCACCTGCGATCCGAAAATGTAATAGGTGGCCTATGATTTGCAACGAAATCGTTTCCATTCCAGAAACATCCGGATTTTTTTGATCTGTTAACGATATCAGAGCTAATTCATATACGCAAAACATTGCTCGAATATGCGATGTTTGTTTCCGAAGTTGGTGATGCCTGGAAAATCCCAGGAGTTTATGGATACCAATGCGATTAGTAGGAAACTTCTGTTACGTTACTGTTGTGTAACATTGCTTATTAAAAAAATACCTAAATAAGCGATATTTAGATATAATAAAAATTCTTCACGAGATATAATAAAAATTCTTCACACAGAAATCAAAGAACAGAAAGGAAAAAACTCGAAGAAAATTCTCGAAGAAAACTAAGTCACAGCAACGTTTTCACGGGAACACTGTAGTTCACGTGGACATATGTTTCTCGTTACCGTTCACGACTTACATGTATCGGAAAAATGTGAGAAATGAAATGTTTGGTCAAATTAGCACCTAAAAAGATAGCCAAAGACTACTGTAACCCTATATTTTCCAGGGAATCATCCTCAATTTGACGTAATGGGCTTTCGGAACTTACAAAAAGTACAGTTTCTTCAAGTTCAAACCTTAATTTTGAAATGAGGGCGCGTTCAGTGCACTTATAAAGATCCCGTCCACTTCTTCACTCTCAAAATTCAAAAGAAAAAAAGCATAATTTCAGAGATCCAAGAGTGGCTCAGATTTTAAGAGCGCAAAAAAAAAACTCAAGTATGTATGCAGCATCACAAACAGAGAACATCTGTGCAAATGCGAGCCAAGTACAACACGGAAAAAAAAGTTCGAACATTTTTAACGCAGAAATTCTTGTTCAAACAAGAGAAAATTGGATTTTCCTCTCTGTTAGAAATAGACGATGTAAAGATTATATTATTTATTTATTATATTATTTATTTATTATATTTCCTATTTATTTATTTATTATTGCATATTATGAAATGTTAATAAGAGCATCTACATATATGTATTGATGTGACATTTGCGTGTCAGAATATTTGTAGATGCTATTCTCTTTCTCATAGCCATTTAAATATTTACTTATTATTTATTGATATTACATGCTAGCTCATTATTATTGATTGATCTTTTTATGACAGGAAATACAGTCTATGTTGCATACATCTAGAAGTTAAAGCTATAATTAAGCTCTCACAACCACTAATTTATTTTATTAATAAATAAAAACTTAAATAGCTAAAGTCAATAAAATATGAAGAATATCAAAAGTTAGGAGACAGTTAGAGGACAGAAATTTTGCTCGCTATGTATCTGAATCGTGACGTATGACCTTTCTAGGATTCTAAATCTAAATTTCAAGGGACTAATGTTTCCTCCGGAATAAAAAGAACCATCCAGGTTATAATATATCGCACGTACATCAACGGAACCAGGCTATCATTTCTTAACTAAAACTTAACACTCTTAACGATAACTTAACCATTTGTAAATTAATCTTAAGTTTCAATTAATTCAAGATTAATTGAGATTAAGCGTAATTGGTGATATAATGATAATAATAAATAATAATAATGATAATGATAATTAGTAAACATAATTCATTGCGCATAAGTTTCAATATCAACATCAGGAATAGACAGAAGCCAACTATATACACGAGGATACATCGATAGGGCTGGCAGAATTTTTTCGCCGATTCTGCGCACGAAAAGAAAAAGAGGGATGGGTGTGTGTTTTGGAAAATCGATAAAGAAAATATTATAAAAATAGAACGGAACAATTGGAACAAACTAGTACAATTCGAAAAAAGGACTCACATTGAATGATCGATTGAATATGGGAAGTACAGGAAATATTGTCCGGAAAACATTCACATCCCAGTAGGATTTACTAAGAGATGCATGTAACCATACACGTACACAGCAGAAAATTCAAAAAAAAAATCAACTCATGCTTATATCACTTTATAAAAAAACATCTCGCAGTTCCAGAGTTTGAAACATTTTCTTCCGGATTCATATTCAGGAAGTTATCTTTAAGATGTCAGATTAAATGAAATATGATCATTAGTCAAAAAACCATAGGCTCATTTTCACTACTGTCTTTTGCTAGTTCAACAGAAAAATATTGAAAGAAGGCTTTTGTGTCACACATAGCAACTGGATACCATAAAGATCGTTAATGATATTTACAGCAAAAATTCCATTTGTCATAATTTTAGACTTCGCCAGTCATAAGCGAAAAGATCATCAAAAAAAAGTAAGACTGCTCCAATATGTAGGAAGCGGTCAAAACGTTTTTCAGAAGTTTTTTTTTTCTAAGAAAAGTTTTTGAAGAATGTTCAAAAGTTCTAAAAGAAAAGTTTTAAGAAGTTTCAAAGAAGTTTAAAAAGAAAGTTTTTCTGAAAGAACACGAAAACGAACATCAGGAACTGAACTTAACCCATAAACTCTGGGAGTTATCTCTGAAAAATTCCCCCTTATCACTTAAAATTACTTCCTTTTCCAGTATATACGTATATATAAATGGCGAATCCCATCAACAAATGGAAAATCCCATCTTCGTATTAAATTTATGCTCAAATATTATCACATTTTTATTCCAAGAAAAAGGTCTACTGACAGGCAACAGCGACGATAAATCCGCGATAGGAGCATGCAGTCGACGAATGTAGAATGGCGTATCCGTTCAGAAAGCCTCAGTCTCCGAAACTGTGGACACCATTTGGCCGCCATTTTTTATTTTGAGAAGCAAGACTTATTCTAAGAATAAATAATGCAATAAAAGTGACTATTGGGAATTTTTCGTGATTTTTTCACATTGATTTTACGATTTTTCAAAAAAAAAGTTGTAGACACAAATACTTGATAAAGCTTGACGAATTAGACAATAATTGATTGTGCTAATGAATGTCGAGTCGGAAATGAAGAATTAGCAGGCGGAGAGGTACTTTTGTCTCATCTATTCGGAATTGTTTCCTTTATCTTCAAATATTTTCGTGACAAGACCTACAGAGTGGTTAAAAGCACCCAGAAACAAGCTCTTTGTATGGGAACTCTTTTTTCAGCGTTGTGACCATCCTCAAGTTTTCATGTCATCCACAGTTCGAAACTTCTAGCATTTTCTGCTAGTTGAGCTATTTTTGATTAGAGATCAGAGAGTAGTAGAGTAATCTGTGAATAAAATTTGAAAAAAAAAAACAGAAAAAAAGCTTTTTTTTTTTGGAAAAAACTGTAATATTGAGCAGATTCAGCGCTGCTGGTAAGAGGTTCCGCCGCGACCTTTTTGCAGTTTTTCTTTCCAAGGTGCTTCCAAGCAGATTCTATATAGCTGGTCAAAAATGTCATAAAATCCTGTAAAGTGGAGATTTTTCAAAAACAGATCCATCGATGAATGTATATCAACGTTGTAATATAGCAAAAACGGGCGATATAAGCCAGGTGAATGGACGGAATGAACGGGATGAGAAAAAATATAAAAATAAACTAAAATATATATAAAAGCAGGAAAATGTTCCTAAAAATGTATAATGTAAATGGAAAAATGTAGCACTGGTATGGTGAGCGACGTACAGACCAGTTGTCACAGTTATTGAATCCCTTCATGATGTTCAGTAGGACTCTCTGTATTAGAATATTCAAAAACTCATCATAGTGCATAGGATTTAACTCGATTCGGCATACTGTAGATAATCCGTCTGGTAGTCATGGACTGTTAAATAAAACAAAAAACTAACTGTGCATGGAAAATCATGCACGTTCTAGTCGTATCAATCCAAGAAAAAAGAAACAAAGCAACGAGACCTCATGAAATGCCACAGCCAACGGCATCCTAGCACTATATCAACAGTATCCACATGTGGGAAGTATGCCCCAGCTATATGGGACAGAACGTTATTACGTCCCATAATTTCAGTTGTTAAATGCATCACTCCACGAATCTGAGGTGGTACGGATTTCCCGTGGAGTATCCGTCTACGGGATCGTATATTATGGAGAGAAGGGTGATTCCGTCCATTTCTTCCTAATTTCCATAAAAAAACATCCCCGAAGATGCGGCTTCGACCGTTCCGGAGCGCTATTTTCTACAAGAAGTTCTATCGGAGCGCGCCAACATGTACACGCACCGCATCTCCCAGGCCATTTTTTACGGCAATTAGGAAAAAATGGACGGAATCACCCTCTTCCCCATAATCTACGACCCCGTATACGCATAACCCACCTGAAACCCGTACCACCTCAGATTTTTGGGGTGATGCTTTTAAGTATTATAAGAAAAAAGGAAAAAGGAATCTACAAAAAGAAACAAAAAGAAAATCATTAGCTAGCAAATCCCGGCAGTGAGGACAATGCGATCCATGTTTAGTGGTATGCGAGAGAACGAAAATAACGCTCTGATCACATTTCCCACTGGAATTTTCCCATTAAAAATTGGAACTCTTGAAGTTTTCAATGAGCAGACGATAATTGAAACATTGAAATAAAGAGCTCACTAAAAAAACTAGTTTTTCGTGATTTTTCCAAACACAATTGAATGACATGTGAAGAGAAGGCAAACATCTAAGAGAAAGATATGGTTTGGTTAGCAACGAAGTCGAATGTCGCAGAAATTGGAACTCGAGTTTGATTGACGGAAAATAAGAACGAAAGAGCTCTGCAAAATCGGGAGAAATGTTAACGTCAGTACTGCAGCAGCAAAACCACACATCCTTTTCTTACATTTCGATAAAATATGTGATTTTTGATCTCTAAAATTAGTGTTCGGTACGGGTTTCATTCCTCCTAGACCTACATCTCACGGTGATACATTACATTTAAACGAGTTTGATGATTTTAGTACTTTTCTCCACGAAAAACTGATTTTGCGGTTGATGATTGGGAGTACAAATGTGTTCATGTCCATTTAACTCTAATCGTCCTGAAAAATGGCGTGTGAAACTGCCTTCAGGTACGAATCTCTCAACGAAGCACCTTATAACGCTACCTTTGTACAACCGATGATAATATTGGATCTTCCCATAAATAATACCACATTTTTTCATTCACAATAGAAAAGTTTTGTGCCTTAAACAAGTAAATTTTGGAGGGTGATCAGCGATGGTCTAACGGTAGGACGAAAGAGGATCGTAGAAATTCAAGGAGCAGCATATTTTGGATCCAAAAATGTTTTGTCTACATTTTTTTTAGAAGCCGAAGAAAATATATAATGCAGGATTATTTCTGGGGAGGCCAAGAATTGTAGTGATGCAAAATAGATGTTGTTTGAATAAATAAATATATAAATAAAATAAATATATGAAAAATTTTTATAAAAATAAATAAAGTAAGTATTAACAACCAACAAACTATCCGCCATCCAATTAGTTACCATTTCAATCCTTCACGCCCTCAATAAGTTTCCTCAGCTTAATTCATAGGTCGTGGAGAAAATCAGAGCCACTGTTTAGTTAGGCCTTCTATTTAAAGAAAAATTGAAACGGTTTTTCCTATGTTTCATTGAAATATATGATTTCTGTTCTTCACAAATGTGGAAGAATACAGAGAGATCAGGACGCATATACGAATGCTATCAGTGCTAGGCGCTACAAAAAAATGGTCTGAAGTCCAGAAGGATATGAATAGTTTTGCAAAATAAACAACAATTCATTTTGAAATAAATAAGCGATAATCTATAGGTTAACATCGCTTAAACCCATTATTTCATTACTTAGAAAATTGTCGTCGAATCATGAAAAAAAGCAAACTCAACGGGCTCTTGCTCTAGATCAAACGCCTAAGGACTAAGTTCTCCTATTCGCACGAAATATCAGGCCAGGTTTGAAGGTAGGGATCCGGGAACTGACGTCGTTTTCCACTTCAACAGGGTGTTGAAATGTTCCATAAAGAATGACGAGGTGCCTTTGCCAAACTATGTAGGAGGAACATTCTCCGACATCAACTCCGTTCGCAGTGGTGAGGACAAATGAACATTTCGTTGATCCTGACGGGGAGAGTTGAACTTTTAGGGAAGATATGGGTGCAAACCCCACGAGACTTTAAAGCCATCACCCCACGAATCTGAGGTGGTACGGATTTCAGGTGGAGTATTCGTATACGGGATCGAAGATTATGGAGAGGAGGGTGATTCCGTCAATTTCTTCCTAATTTTCGTAAAAAAAAAAACGGTCCGGAAGATGCGGCGCGTGCACAAGGCTGGTGCGCTCCAATCGAACTCGTTGTAGAAAATAGCGCGCCGGATCGCTCGTCGTCCAGGCCGTTTTTTTACGGCAACTAGAAAGAAATAGACGAATCACCCCTTCTCCTTAATCTACGATCCCGTATACGAATACTCCACCGGAAATCCGTACCACCTCAGATTCGTGGGATGATACTCCACCTTTGAAGTATTTAACAATCTCGTGATGCCCACTCAAATTCTATGTTTCGGTAGAGTACCGGAAAAAAATCTTCTCATTTTGGCTCTATTTAACGCGCTTCAGCACATTCGTATAATTCGTCTAATAAATGTGGTCATGCGCTCTCAACAACCCAACAAAAAACTGCACGTGGAAGATTGTGGACGCTTTGGTCGGATTAATCCAAAATAATAAAAAAAAGAAAAGGAGAGAAAAATTCCATGAAAAGCTGTGTGATATCAGCAATAGCAATAGCAATATTCACACATAGAAAATATGTATGCACATAAGCAGATGGGACAGTACTTTACTACGTCCCACAATGGCAATCTAATATGTCTTAGCAATCACGTTACAGAGGTGTACGGTACATCCACTTTCAAGGCAGGGATCAGGAAAATTTTTTATATTCTAGGAATACTTCGCATCTTTTTTTTCCATCCATAAAAACTACGTCCCAATCACTAGGAGGAGTAGACATGCTTCAAAGCCAAAAATAATATACAGTGTTTAACAATCAACAATAATGATAGGAAGCCGAATCTGGAAAAAAAACCTACACCAGCTACTCGCTCTCTCTCTCTAAATCCATGGTTATCTTGACAGCTTGGCGCGCCAGGAATATTCTATTTGTTTTTCTATATGTTTGTATTGATTTCCATGCCAGGATTAGAACGAAAAGACTAGCATAAGATTAGGCCCCTAGTGCTATGGATCTTGCGATGGGATTAAAGGAAAATTTTGAACAAAATTGAAATTTGTTATTGAAGCGTCACCTATAATTCTTCCTATAACAAGTTATTTGTTAGCGAAGCATTACATATTTCTGAGTGCTGAGGATATTAGAGCAAAGTTCTATAGTATCATTAGACAGAAATTAATATTATTTCCACATTATGCAGTTAAATTAAATTGAAGCTAAAGTCAGGTTAAATTCATACAACAATTAAATTAGAGCTGAAGATAAGCTAAGTTCACACAAAAAAAAAACTTAATTAGAGCTAAAGTTAGGTTACTTTAATGCAAAAATTAAATAAGAGCTAAATTTAAGCTGTGCTCACACAAAAAAACTTAATTAGAGCTAAGGTTAGGTTATGTTCATATAAAAATTAAATTAGAGCTAAAATTAGGTTAAATTCATACAAATATGCGTATATGTCCAAGAGCTTCGAAAATTAGAAGCAGATGAATTTTTTGCAAAACTTCATAGAACCTCATAGATTTGTAGACGTGCAGAGAACCGTAATTATTCTCGAGCAACTCCATAGAACAAATGAAAAATTATTCACACCACTTCCTGCAATATAACAATAATTTCGAAAAATGTTGATATTATTGATTATACACATTTTCGTACGTAGATGTAAAATTCTTTAGAGTACAGGTTTTGAAAATGTGTCCGATGAAACAATGAAAGAATGTGTTTTCAAACTTTTTAAGCTTTTAAAAGAATAAATTGACAAAAATTCACATCATTAGAACGTTTAAAAAGTATGAATACACATTCTTTCATTTCTAAGATCACCAACTCGATTTTCTCGAATCGTCAAAGAATTGCGATTTTTTACTAAATGTCATAATAAGACTAATTAGGGTCTGGTAGAGGAAATTAGGTTTGTTTCTACTTTCCCAACCTCCCTTCATACGTGACAATTTCCAAACCAATATATTTAGTTTCTCTAATGTCTTCTAAGGCACAGCGGTGGTTATCGGATAGTCTAGAATTCTCAAGTTTAGTAGTTCCTGGTTTCTTCTATGTTCCTGGTTTCTTTTGCCTCCTTTGTCGTTTAATGATGGCTGAGAGCTTCATCTTCTTGGATGAGGCATTCTGATCTGCCTAACGCACAGTGCTATCCTTTCACTTAGCGCTAAGTTGGTTAATTTATTTAGGAAAACTGATCTGTAAGACACTTACAATATTGTCCTACATGCAGTTAATCAATACTTTATCCAAACACCAGTAGTTAAAGGGATCACCCCACGAATCTGAGGTAAGATTTACGGATTTTAGGTGGAGTAGTCGTATACGAGATAGTAAATTATGGAGAAAGGTGTGATTCCGTCCATTTCTTCCTAATTCCCGTAAAAAATGGCACGGAAGATACGGCGAGCACAACGCTGGCGCGCTCCAATCGAACTCGTTGTAGAAAATGGTGCGTCGGAACACTCGAAGCCGTATCTTATGGGCCGTTTTCTACGGCAATTAGGAGGAAATGAACGGAATCACCCTTCTCTCAATAATCTACTATCCCGTATACGAATACTCCACCTGAAATCCGTACCACCTCAGATTCGTAGGGTGATGCCTTCAATTATACCCTACTGTATGTAGACCTCCTTCGCTTTCGATGACAATTTTGGAATGCGGTGCCTAATTAGCGCTCGGCTAATCGATAAAACTTGTCGGTTTGTTTTCCTACCGGGATCTTTTCCGGAATGTAATTGGAACGATGTCGAAGCTAAGTAAGGGGAGAGGATGAGTTCGACAAGGTATCCGTACTATCAAAAACTTCAAGCCATTTCATTTTTTTCATGTCTTCGATAAAGAAGAGATTCCCGATAGGTCAATCCATAAATAACGTTTCACCAGAACCTTTTCGGCAAAATAAGAGAAAAAAATAGGAGCAGAAAAGCAGTGCAAAGTCCAAAAATATGGTCCAAGTGTTCAAGTGGTCGGAATGATGCAAAACGGCGAGGTTAATCATAAAATGACGAGAAAATCAAAGAGAAAATGAACGATGGTCACGTTGTACAGCTGCTCAATTTCTGGATGTGCACGAACACTAATTGGCAGGAAAAGGATGAGAACATGGAAAACGATAGAAAAATTTCAATGCTTGTTGTTCGGAGGGAAAATATAGAGAGTTTTAGTTTGAAGTAGTGTTCAGTATGCTACATAATCGCCATAATTCTTCTGTTAAATTTTGATTCATCTATTTTATCAATCTAATTCATTAAAATCCAGTCTTTTAATTTTTGCTCATTCATTTTTTCCCACACAAGCTCTAGTTTAGCATTAGCGCTAGTAAAATTCGACTTCTGATGGATAAATCCAAGTCATAAAGTTCAGTGCACCTGAATGTCCTCTTTTTCAACTCTAATTTCTTGGACACGTTTTAAAAAAAAGTTAATTAGTCAAGTTGACCATATCCTTTCATCTTCCATACATATCCTTAGAAGGAACACTAAAGAATATCTTTGAATTTTCCTCCAAATCTCCTAAGTGCATTCAATAAGCTCTCACACAGATTTTATACTTACATTCATATCTTTTGAAGGTGCGCCAATATTTAAAACCATTTAATTTAAAAGTGAAATAAACCGCATAGTATGATGCATGAAGATCCACTTTTTTCTATTTCCCAGCACTGCAAAGAGCCGCGCTCTTGTGCTCATAACTATCAGCCGGTGAGAATAACGGCGCCTATCCAGCAGTAAACAATGTGCACGCTCTGACGCAGCTGAGCTTAAATTATGCGTTCCAAGCCGGGGTTCAAGTAAAGTCCTATGGATGCTAACAACATTAAGAGGTGAACGGGAACCCACTGGGACAGAAGAAGCTGTTTGCTATCACCAGTGGAGGAGTAACGATTCAAATTCAAAGAATTCATTCATCGCATTCAAGATTAGAGTTAGAGTTGTATTAGTGTTTAGAGAATTTTTTGGTGAGTCATTACGCTTCAGGTTAGATCAAATAAAATTAAATTTTCCAAAGAAAAACAAAAAAATAATAAAATTTCTACCTTATGCAGTTCATTTCAATAACAAAATTTTCGCATAATTTCACAAATAAAATGTCTTCGGGTACAAAAACTACAAGTGTATAATATACAAGTCTATCTAAAACTTGCTAAAACTCACATATGTCCTATAAATGAATAATCTTCAATATTTCATGGATTTTCCTCTAAAACCAAGAAGATCAAAAAAGACTCATGGATCCATTCAAAAAAGAAAAAAAAAACGTAACTGAAAAGAAATGAACTAAGAACGAAGCAAAATGCACAGCTCGCGAAGGGACGAATGATATTTTTTTGTTACGGTGCACAGGGAAATTTTTCTTGAAATTTTCAGAAACCATGTGAATAAAATTCGAGGTAGGAGCAATATAACCATAAGTAATTGATAAATAACAAATCGACCTCAGTTAACTTACCTAAGAATAAACTTTGCTGCTCAAAGGAATCTAGAAAATTTTTTCTGAGCCTCTAATAGCGTTAAATACGATCGAAAATGAGAATAGAATAACGGAAGTGTTGCCTAAGGGGATTCTGATGGAAAAGTCCGGAAAACATTACCGCTACTGGATTATTTAACAGCACGTTCACGACGTACTAAGAAAATTCAGCGGGAAAAAAACTCTGCAAATGAACATCGCTTGCTGGAAAGAAGCCAGTACAGACTGGCACCACTTTAATATATTTAAGATAACACGAATATGCGGATGAGTTGGGTGCACTTTTGCACGTAATGGGACAGTAAGTTAAGTTAATTAAGTTAGTAATCCATGTGGTGCTATGCGAAAAAAGAATGAGAAACGAGCTTCTCACCAGTGTGCACCAGTCCCAGCCATATCTCAGCTCTCCCCCGTAAAATTCCAGTTTTGTCCCAATTTTTTCCTCTGAACCTAAGTCGATAAAGTATAGCCAGTACGCATACAAGTACAGGATAAGTTTTTCGATAAATTTAGTTAGTTGTTAATAACCAAACTACAAAAGGCATCTGACTTCTTAGAGACAAAAAGGACCTTAAAAAAAGCTCTTGTCGGAGGCAATACGATCCACAAAGCGATCACAAAATCAATCAATCAATCAAAAAACAAAGCACAGGTCCAAAGAGCGCAAAAATCAAAAATGCACCCAGTCATCAATGTGGCGGACTGCAGATGAACAAATTGTACATAAAGCCAATAAATAAAGAAAACAATTGGTAGTGCAAAGGGGAAATAAATTAACCACTTCCAGGACCTGAAATCACGTGAACGAATGAGGATCAGGACGAGAAGAAAGAGCACTCGTTTAGTATAACAGCAAAAATTCAATTTGACTCATTGCTAGGAAAAACACTAAAAGCTGTTTCTTTCTCCTGAAGAAATCAAAAAAAAACAACAACTAAAAGCTGTGGAAATGCGAGGAATAGAAGGGTGGAGTAGGAGTGTTTGCACAACTCGATGAGAGAAAAAAGAATCTTCCCGAACGAATCGCGCACTCGCGGCTCGATGGTTAATTGCCATCATCAAATAGGAAAATAGGAAGATTTACGCTAACAACTTTTTCTAGTATACAGTTTAGTTTTAGTTTTTTTAGCCTTTAGTTTAGTTTCGTTAGCAGTTTAAAGGCATCACCCTACGAATCTGGGGTGGTGCAGATTTTGGATGGAGTATTCTTATAACGGATAGTAAATTATGGAGAGGAGGGTGATTCGGTCTATTTCTTCCTGATTTCCGTAAAAAACGGTCCGGAAGATTCGGCACCGCACAAGGCTGGCGCGCTCCAATCGAACTCCTTGTAGAAAATAGTGCGCCGGAACGCTCGAAGCCGTATCTTCCGGGCCGCTTTTTACGGCAATTAGAAAGAAATAGACAGAGTCTCTCCTTAATCTACTCTCCTAAAAAAAAACTCCACCTGAAATCCGCACCACCTCAGATTCGTGGGGTGATGCCTTCAATCAGAGAAAATTGCACAATTAGGGAGCCTAAAGCAAAATATGGATTTTCAACAGACAGAAAAAAAATTGATAGAAAAACACCACTTATACACAAACACGATCAGCAACAATCACTAGGTATTGAAATGGTTTCGGTAAAAATCTACAGGCGTTATTTTCGTTCAAACCATGTAAAAATTGATTGTACATATTAGAAATACATAAACAAACGACAACAGGCGTGTAAAAAAATCACACCAGGTTAAGTTTCGACCAACCTAATAAGTAAGATGCCTCTTCGATTAGAAGATGTGAAGAATATAGTCGCAAAAAGAGGAAGAGCGCGTGCTACCGCGACGCGTTGCGCTCACCTGGTTGAACACATATAGCGCCGACTGTATGCGCTCCTGCGGTTGTTCAGGTAATGAATCCGTCAACCATAGAAAGCTATTAAATTTTAGAAATCCAGCGCGATTTATTTTCGTCCATCGTGGAACACTCTCACAGATAGAAGAAAATAAATAAATATCAACATTTAAGTTCCACAAAGGTGAATAATGCCATTAATAATCAAAAAACAAAGTTTTTCATCAATTTTTCATTACATGACCCAATCAAAAGGTGCGAAACTCATCCTCCGGGGTTAATATTTTTTATGTTTCACCTTCTTTTATAGAGAAAAAAATAAGAAAAAAGTTGGAAATTTCGAGACGTAGAGTCGGAACTATGCATCGAATTTTAACAGATTTCACTTCCACGTTTTAAGAAGGATATATTTAACGCAGTCAGGTAACTGTTACAGTTATGTGTAGATTGTTTTACCACACCCGATTCACTGGACAGCAAAATTCCTGAAGCGAATGTGCTCTACGTTATTTCTCGGACATCTTATAGTCGGGTCAAAACGGGCTGAAGCCTGTTGAAGTCGTTTAAGTGTCCTTGCGGTGGAGCTAGCGGTTTCGATCGCAATGGGACCAGTACTAGCACTGCAGTTCAAGTGGGGTTAACTGCATTAGGATCCATGTCGTTTTTAGCCGACTATATACCCTAGCTACATTAACCGAAAAAGTTGCTAAGAAAAAGAAAAATGAGAAATGAAAGGATTTCCTTCAACACAAAAAAGGGATTTTTTATAACACTGTGGAAGTAACTTGAACGAACTTCTATAGTAATTTTATGTGCTTTAGCACTAAAATGGGCTAAAATGTTCACGGATCTCGTAGCTTTAGTAGCGAAATCTAACATAAGGTAAAGGGTAGATGAGGTGCTATCCACATTTCTTTAGTATGTGAAGAAAAGCGAATACTGAGCTGAAGTAAAACCAGGAAACAGAGTTTCCCTCATAGAGACTTGGAAAAATAAGATTTGAGGCTCTCAGGAGTATTTTCGTTGTTGAGCTCGTTCCGGATGTAGGCAAGGTCAATAGAGCGTACCTCACACGAATGCCAGAGGAAACGAAGACCAACCTTTCGCATTAAAACCTAGAATCTTCAAGAACATCAGGAGACCTCTGTCTATTGGACGATACAACGTTTTATCCCCCATAAGAGTGATGAAAATTTCACGTATTCTCTTTTCTATCACTAGAACGGACGTAAAGAGTTGTTTCGTCGGCAAAATTGAGGTCTGGTATTCCTGGATTTGCACGAGATAATTCCCGTTGCCGATGCCTCGTTCTTTCTTATTCTTGAAAATAACTAACTATAAGTATTACCGGAAAAGGTTCTAAATCGGAACTCTCTGCGAACGCTGCCTTTAGGATCAAGAGATATTTTCGTGTTATGGTGGATAAGTGCACATGACCAGACAAAAAAAAATCTCAAAGCGTTGAAACGAAATTACGTTCCTAAGAGCAATTACATTTATCCTATTGAATTTGACAAAGAATTCAGTCAAAGGACGGCAGAGGAAATTTAGTGAAATGTCGAACAAAGTGCGAACTTTTCTGAGTAGTAAACAAAATGAGACATAGGAGAGAATTCTGTGAATATTAACTCAGTCAAAACAACAAAAAGTGCAGTCTACTGCATCTCGTGATCCAAGTACATCCATTACTTAAATAAAGTCTCGGAATAACATTTCCGAGTAGAACGCTCTAGGAATCTCTAAGCCAGTACTGCATTATCTGACACGAAATATCGAATAAAAAAGGTCTAAAAAAGCCATAAACATTTTTCTTTTCACTTTTAACTTTCTTTTCCCCAATTCTATTTTTTCTATTTATATTATTCAACTCTAAAATTCAATTTGCATTATTTTTATGTAAAGAAAAATACGAACTGTCCAAATTATCACAGTATACTTCCTTTCCTTTATGATGAAAAGAATAATATTTAATAATTACAATTACAATGAACAGTTCATGCTCAAGTATCTCCCATCGGTACTGACCAAAGTCACGGTACTTCTAACCCGATGGAAACGGTTTCTATAGATTGCTTCAATAGTAATTTCTTTGTTCCTCGTCAGAGTTCAGGAAAATTAAATTGAAATCTTTGAATACTGCAGCTGCACACCTAGCTTTTTGTTAGTGTTACTTCACAAAAAGATGTAAATAAAAGAAATTAAAAATCTCCCTTTTTTTAAAACAATCTAGAATAGAAAAGATATTACTTACTACCTTGGTTTCGTGGTACTGTCATCTATCCATTTTGAAAAACTCTCTGTTGAACTTCTTTTTGCATGATCAGAATTCGATTCTTGAACATTTATCTTCTCGAATTCCACAAAACAACACTGTCCGGCGACCTCTCTCGCGGATTTCTTCGTGGATTTCTTGATTATGGATACCGGAGCAGGTTCGTTCACATGTTCACTGGAGTGATCAAAAACTTTCCTATTCCTTCTCACTTGATTCCATGACTATACAGTTCTGTATACTAATACAAAATATGTTTTTCTAAGGATACATCAAAGGTCGCAGCACTTCGATTGCGGCACTTTGGAAAATTTTCAGAGTTTGATTCTCCCCAGTGCCAAACAAGGTTCCACGGCAAAACGTGAAGCTAGATAAAATACAGAAATCAGAAGTTTCAGTAGTACCAGAATGGTCAAATTGGCCAACGATGCAACTCCTTGCACCCGAACGAGTGATGAACTGCACTTCATTCACTTCCATTTCATTGCTCGAACAAGTGTAAAGAGTTGCTTCGTTGGGCAAACTGATAAATTCAGAGCTTGCCATACATTTAGTTTATAAACTTTTGGAATGCGTTTTGCATTTCCGCTATGATACTTTCGAATTACGTCGCGAACCGTATTTACTACAGGAGGGAAAGAAACATCGGAAATTTCCTCGAACGCTGACTTCAAGTAGAGCTTAAAAATTAATTAGCAGGCCGTATTAGATGGATTCTATGCAGTAAAATCTAGCCGATAGACCAGTAATTGAAAAAAAAACCGATATCACTGTGATGAGAAGTAGAAATGAACAGAAAATGAAGAGACACGTCAAAAATCCAATTTATTTTGACCAACGAAACATTTTGATCCAAGAATTTCCCTAAAAAAACTCACTTAGTGACTATTCTCAACTTCTCCTTAGACACCACTGTATCCGGCATTTATACAACTAAATTTACTAGATTAATTCGTAAATACTAAGAAATTTTTATGATATATCATATTAGCTATTATACACATAGAAAAAGGTGTAATATTAAATTTAGTCCTATGATTTAACCTCCTTTGTCCGTTAAATTTCAAACAAAAAGCGACTAAAGTTTAGGATTGCATTTGCAGCACTTTCCGTGGATAATACTTTTTCAGGAAAGAATTCTGCGTCGCTGACTAATATTTGTTCTACGTATCGCTTTTTGTTCTTTAGCTTATTCGCTTAGTCTAAAAACGGACCAACTTTCTGGTTTTATCGGAAGCGACAGACAGCTGACGCTTCTGATTTAAAACCAGATAAAAATACGAAAAAAAAGTAGAAAATGAAGGATAAAATGCGGATGAAGTGGCTGATAAGAAATTGAAATTTCTAGGAAGAAAAATTCTGAAAATAGATTACCTGGACACCAAGAAGTTCAACAAGTTACAAATTTTCTTTGTCAAGGTTTAAAGGTTTCGAATAAAAGCATTTTTTACTACCATATGGGAAAAAGATATTACAGGGCAGAAAATTCCGTAAGAAGAAAAATTCTATCCACAGGTAGTTTTTAGGATTTCTCTTTGCAGACTGCAAACATATGAATTCAATTCTATGCAGTACACAACAGGATAAAAGGAGGGTAGGAGAGGAATAAAAGGGATTTCGCATTGACTATGACGACAGACTGCTGCGCGTGTACGCCTATAGAGAATTGATCGTATCGCAGATCAACCGATCATGATCTATCGATGAAAATCACTGCAGATTTTATCCTGTATAAGATTGCAGTAGTATGAATAACAGGTAAAGAGAAAATTCTGAAAAAAAACTTTCCAAAAATGAAACAGGATAAATATTTCACGGATTTCAACGAAAAAAAGCAATTTTTCATTATGCAGGCTTGGTTCAAAGATACAGAATATTTCAAATGTTCAAGTGTTTCCAAAACCAAAGAATCGATGTAAGTTTTTTTTGTTGGAACTTATAGAATAAAAAGACTTAAATTAAATTTAAACCAGACTTAAAGCCATCACCCCACGAATCTGGAGTGGTAAGGATTTCCGGTGGACTATTCGTATAATCGGAATCGTAGATTATTGAGAGAAGGGTGATTCCGTCTATTTCTTCCTAATTGCCGTAGAAAACGGCCCGGAAGATACGGCTTCAAGCGTTCCGGCGCACTATTTTCCACAAGTAGTTCGATTGGAGCGCGCCAGCTCTGTTCACGCGCTACATATTCCCCATTTTTTTACGGCAATAAGGAAGAAATGGACGGAATCACACCCCTCTTCCTACTATCTTGTGTACAAATACTCCACCTGAAATCCCCACCACCTCAGATTCGTGGTATGGTGTCCGGTTACGTCATCTTCCACAAGATTTATTAAGGAAGACTCCGCCACTTCATCGATGTGCAAGACAATCACGGTAGTAAAGGTCAGAATACATTAGAGGAGAGTAGGTGTTTCTGTATGTAGCGGAATTCCGATTTAACTCCAGGGATGTAAGAGGAAATTTCCGACGTAGGTCGAACACCTGTTGTAGCACCGTAAAAACATAAGTTGTCATTGCGGCGCCAGGTTATAAGGTTATGACTCTAAAGGAGTCTCAAAGGGTGCTGTCCAACCTCATTATGGTTTTGGTGGTTTCCAAACATAGGACGCACACACACACATCTTACACCTGTCGGAAGATCTTTATAAACCCACCGGAAAGAATTTCTCAACATTCATAAATGTTCATAATCAAGAGTTCTAAAGGAATGAGCTTCGAAGATTCCAAGATAGTGGATGGATTCCGAAAGAATTGGAGATACCCACAAATTGGGACGCCACTACATAAAAAATCCGAGAATCCAACAAAAATAGTCTAGAATAGTCTTCACAAGACGTAGATCTCTTAAAGTTTACTCATTCGAGCACCCAGGAGAAGGTCAAAAGTCCTCGGAATCTCTTCTGCGAGTCAATGAATTTAATGTCGGATTACACAGCCCTAGTTTCTATATTCAACTCAAAATCCTTGATTCATGGTGTAGTATTCCGTAAAGGGTCACAGGGAAGGTGAAACGATTTCTATCCGCTTCTTTCGCGACAATTTGTGATTTTGCGTACTAAAAATGAAAAGAACGGTGTTTCCCGTTCCGTATCATTATAACTGGTAATTTGTGTAGCGTTCGAATGTGTAGCTTAAAGGCAGCACGACATGAGCCTGATATGGTATGGATTTTTCACGGATAGCTTCTATGCGGGGTGATAGATTGCGAAAACCACGTAAAAACTCATCTCTTCGTGATCGTCGTAAGAAAAGGCATGGGAATTGCTTTTGTTCCTACGAGGAGTGTTAGAACGCGCCTCTATGTGCACGTTCCGTTCAGCAGTCTCTTCATTAGTTTAACTTGAATAGGGTGATGACGAGACCTTGCTAATCCTCGAAGGGAAGTTGTTGATGAGGAGCGTACGCAAGAGTGGCGCGTTGCAATACAATCCGTCGGGAAAAAAACAACGGCTTCCGGGCCGTTTTTTACGACGAGATGATTTTTTATGACGAGACGGAAAGATGAGTGGAACCACATGGCTTTCCGCAATCTACGAATCTGTATAGAAACTCCATACCACATTTCAGATTCCTGGTATGCTGCTTTAACAGAGACACACGACAAAACAGCGCAGAGGTTGTTTTTCGGAACCGTTCTTCAGAAGCTGAGAATAGGCAGTACGACATAACTCCTTACCCAGACTCCCCAAAAGCTAAGAAACTAGGAAAGGGAATAAACGTAACGGAGAACTCCGCTCCAAAATTAGCGATCGAGCTTAGACTTATTTTATAAAAATGGAATCGTGTTGGGGGGACATTTAGTGGCATTGGACATCAAAGTAACATCTCGAAAGGTTTAGTATAAGGAAAAGAATGAAAGAATGAATAGGATACATTCTTGAGACAGAACAGAGTAGAATGTAAATGGATTTGATATAAATCTCTGTAAGATTTACTTCGCTGCAGTCAAGAAAGCTTTTACAGGTACAGAACGTACAGATTTTGTTGTTTCTGAGGGAATAACCTCATCGCTTATAAAGAATTTGCCAAGATGATTACTTTTTGATGCTCAATGATAGTGTATTTATGTTTTCTTGTTATGCCAACGAGGTTTAGGTGAAACTTTTTTTATTGGCCTGACGTTTCGAAAAACTCTTTTTTTTTTGTTTTTGTACTTAAGGATACTGCACAGTGCGTAGATCTTATTCGCCTTGGTGACAATCTTTAAGAACGCGGTGGTTTACCAACCCCGCTAGTCGGTGAAACTGGTCAGTTGTTTTCTTTTAATGGTCTTGCGTGTTGTACTTGGAACAATATCGGGGGTTAACGAGGGGAGAGGAGGAGTTTGATGGGATATGCATGCTATCAAAGACCTCGAACCATTTTCAGGCCTTTGAAAAAGACGAGTTTGTCGAAACGTCAGGCCAATGAAAAAGTTTCACCTAAACCTCGTTGGCATAACAAGAAAACATAAATACACTATCAAATGCCGAGGTTTCAAGAAGAGAGGACTTGGAGATACTCGATGATGTTGACTCACTTACACAACCGCCCTATGATACAACGAAATACGAATTGTAGATGAGAAGTTAGCTCCTTCTTCTCTTCATGACCACACACGTCTTATCCAGAACAAGGCCGATATGAGATACACATGGAGATACATATTAGCCATTTCCATGGATTCTAGTCGCTTGCAGACGACCACGACCCCATCACTACACGGTCAGGTGAAAACGACCTAAAGATCGGTGCATTTGCATAAACAACTGTGCTCGAAGCGACGCGGTGGAGCCAGCAAAGGTCCCACCTCGATCGCAATGGCTGGTTTCATCGCGCCGCTTGGAACGCAGCCGCCTACGCAATAACACTTAACTTCGACTCGTTTTCACCTCACTATACATGGTAATGGAAAAGTTGTACTGAAACAGAGAGAGGAATTTTTGGTTTTTCGATTGTGCAGCAGTGTTGTGTTTTCGGGACTGGGATATTCACGGTCGATTTTCGGATAGAAAACTTTGCACTGCTTTCTACAATCTTCCAGAACAAAAAAAAACTAATGGTTGTTAAAATATTGAAAAAAAAAAAAAAAAAAAAAATTCCAAAAAAAAAAAAAAAAAATTAGTACATCTTTTTACAATCTTCCAAAACAAAAAAAACTAATGGTTGTTACGAATGCTTGATGAAAGCGTAGAAAGAAATGGAAGTCGCAAATCTAACCATTTACTGTTCTTCTTTTTAAACTAGGAGTAAACGCTTCAAGCTTAAGAGTAGTTCTTTGCTGTGATTTAAGTGGAGCACAAACCGCTGCTCCTTGATTAAGTTCTATGGTGAGATATAAAAAGGATAAACGATAAAGTGTCTAGTTGAACAATCCGCTTAGGATGCACCACCCGGTTCACTTCAGTTCAGAATCGTTTGAGATTTACGAACGTGTAACTGGCCTATACAGTGACTTGCGGGGGCTAGCCAATGTGTCAATTCAGTGTTTTTATCCTCCCAGACAGGTCAAGTACAAACTCATCGATACCGGAGGGATGAAAGGCTTGGTGATCACTAGGGCGGATTCGAAGCCCCGATCGATCGTGCAAAAAGCGGAACCTCTTACCGACTGCACCCTTGGTATGGTGAGATACATGGTCGGATCAAAACGATCTGGAGCTCGGCACAGTTCCGTAAGTTGCAACGATGGAAGTGCTGGGGCGGCTGAGCTAGCGGCTGCGGGCGACACGGACTGCAGAGATGAATGGAGCTATCGAGGGTCCCATCTCGATCAGAACTGCTGGCTTCACCGCACCGTTACGAACACAACTCGCTTATACAGCTGCCTCAAATCGTTTTAACCCGACTGTAGCATTAAAGTTTACTCTAATCTACAGTTCCACAGACTGCCGGCTCACATGCAGAACTGAAATCATGAAAAAAAGACTGTGGTTTGCTGCTTGGTCCATCTTCCAAGGAGCTGATCAAAATATAGCATTCTTAGACAAGAGTCGGTACTAAGAGTGTCTGATAGTGATTTATAGATCTTTATCAGTAATAGTGTACAAAGTTCATTAACGCACTATCTAAATTCTAACTTCAACTATTCTTCATTCGCGGTCAGTACCGGCTTTAAAATTAAAAAAATAGTATTTTTCCGTTTGTGAATGGTTGCTTCTCCTTCGTTTTCGCGCAATTTCAAGTCTAACTTCCGCACCAGCCAGTAACTTTGGGAACTCAAAGGGATTGAAAAGTTTGAGCAAACTCAGTGGAAGCCTCTGGGAGTTTTTACTTCTCAGCGATCTGCGTCATATCGAGTCAGCTGTACAGGAAATATTACGAAGTGCATATGAGAAACAGAAATAAAGTGACGCTAGAAAAGTTATGTCATAGGTTCTCAATAGGTCAATGTCACAAATTTCTGTCAGAATTCTATGGCAACCTTTCAATGCTTCGAGAAACGCATAAGTAAAGAGTTAAGGAATAAAAACAAAGCAATCATTCAGCAACAGAGCAAGATTTGGAGGAAGTCAGCTTTTTTTTTTCAAATGAAGGACAGTCACGATGAACTCAAAGAGTGAATGATTCCCGCCAAAACACCGCTGGAAACTGGTTTTACCCTTTGTTCGTTACTGTTTTTTCAAAGAAGTCGCTTCACCAACGTTTGAATCCTCAACAAAGGTTGATGACGTACGAGCCATCGTTCTGTTTTATTTGTTCTTAGATGCTTGTTTCCTCCTGCATTACGAGCGGACGAATGGGAAATGTTTTCTTTGTAGTCGTTGTACGGTTCCAAACCACAAACAGGCTTTTTTTTCTCTAGTTTTCGCAAACTCAGATTCTTCTTGATACCAATCATGTAGCTGATGAAATGCAATCAATAAGCGGCAAGTATAGATCTGAAGATAGCTCCAATGAGTCAAATATAATCCTCATTTAATCCTCCCCTCCCTCTGTGTTCAACCAAGTGAACGCGACGTCACTGCCAGTAGATGACTCTCCTGCTTGAAGGCATCACCCCACGAATCTGGGGTGGTACGGATTTCCGGTGGAGTATTCGTATACGTGGTTGTAGATTATGGGGAGGAGGGTTCCGTTCATTTCTTCCCAATTGCCATAGAAAAAAGGCTGGGAAGATACGGCTTCGAGCGTCCCGGCGCACTATTTTCTACAAGGAGTTCGATTGGAGCGCGCCAGCCCTGTGCGGCGCCGCATCTTCCGAACCGTTTTTTATGGCAATTGGGAGGAAATAGACGGAATCACACCTCTCTCCATAATCTACTGTCCCGTATACGAGTACTCCATCTGAAATCTGTACCACCTCAGATTCGTGGTATGCTGCCTGTAACGCACAGTTCCTCTTAATTCTACTTTGCCTTGTCGAAGACGTCTATCATTAACTTGGTTGACACAATTTTGGTTGAATGAACCTTGATTCTCAGTTTTCTTCTAACTTTTTTCTTCACTATGTCCTTCGCTTAACTATAGTAGGGTCAAAACGACATGAAGCACGGTGGCATTGCGTGCGCGCTCGAAACGGTGCAGTGGAGGCAGCAATTGGAACCGAGGTGGGACCGTCGCAAACTGCAGCGATGGGTGGTGCCAGCAAAGATTTCACCGCTCTCGTAGCCGCTACGCTCCACCGAAGCGTCTCGAGAGAAGCTGCGTACGCAACTGCGTACGTGCTTCATGTCGTTTTGACCTTACTATATCTCATTTTTATATCCCCAGTTCAAAACTTTTACATAAACGCATCAAACTATTACCTAATAAGACGGTACTGATGGAAGAACACTTTTCACCAATGAATCGAAAGAAAAGTTCTAATCACCTAACGCACAGGAAATTGTCAAGTTACATTTTTTTCACAGAACGGCCACTCAAGACAACCTACCTTATGACAAAAGTGGCTTCACGATATAAAAGGAAAGCGGATAACAACATCGTATATGATCAAAGCATAGCGAACTGAGAATTCAATGACTCCATGACTATGCACATGCTCTAGTCAGTAATGTGAATGCGTGAAAAAAAAAACAATAAAAAATTTATCAAAATATTAGTAAGCGGAGAAAAAACAATCACCTCGTAAGTAATAATTGTTATGGCTGACGTTTTCTAGCGCTCCCGATACAACAGGTGAAAACATCAGAAATTCTATCCCAAAATGCTATCAACCCTAAAGAACACAAAACAGCAAACAATCGAACCATTGCCACAACAACCAATGAATTCTCTAATTTCATGGTTAAATCGATTTTAAAAAGAGAATTTTTCAACCAATAGAAGTAATGTTACACTCTAAATGATGAAAAATTCACATCATTGTTGTACACGAAATTCTAATACTGCTAAAACGTTACTATTGCAAAAACTTCATAAAGAATACCCGAAAATGTCAGTAAAATCACTGAGGGAATAAATGTGAGCTAACACTGCACATTCTTCGCATCACAACAAACTTCTTCTAAATATCAAATATCACGAATCTGCATGCGCAACGATAACGAAATGAAAAAGATACGGAACATGTTTGAGAAATCAGATTTGAATGAATATGTATAAAAGCACGTGGATTTTAAGAGTTCACAGAAAGTCCACACACACGGACAACAATAATACATATAAAGCTTGCTCATTATAAGGTAGGAACTAATCGCCTCGCGCAAAAAATACCTTCGTCGTCAAACCTTTTGAAAGAGTTGGTAAAGATTATGCAGAAAACTGCACTTGAGCACCTTCCCCTTTTTAAAGATAAATAGCCTAATGTGTTCAGCACGAAAGATAAAAGAATCAAAGAAATTTGAATCAAAGTAATTTCCAAAAATGACATGCTTCTGCGTAACACGAGCGTCGCTAAACTGTGGACAAGTACCAAAAATTAAAGAGCAAGATCCACTGGTCGATAACCACAGTTACGATTTCGAACTCGCAGCATTCTAACAAATCTACTGAGGCGAGATGAGTTTAAGATCAATGAGAAAAGATGCACCAGCCAAAGATAACAGTCAGTACCACATCTGTGTCGCCAAATATTCTTCGATTTTCGACAGAAATTAGTCGATCCATGATGCTTTCTCGTCACCGTCGTTGATGAAAAGTGCAGATAATGCAAAGATCAAGAATACAATACCACCAACGATGGTAACTAAAAACAGAGAGAATGTTATAAGAAGTATATGATAGGACAACAGATAATAGAGTGAAAGATGATAAGATGAATACCTGTTCGAACTGAGATTCTCTGAGCAACCAGTTTACCACCAACAACTGCTATACCTGTACATAACGCATGACCGAGTATACCTCCGCTGATGACACCAGCTGCAAAAGAAATAACTTTTTACTGCAAAAATTACCTGTGTTTTCTATCAAAGAAACAAGTAGACAATAATTTTTAAGATATCAAAAGACATCAGGAAATTTCGAAGAAAAAACAAGGATCTCTTTTTTTCTGTTTCTATTTTTCAATTTGGATATCTTCCACCCATCAACTTCACCCCGACAAGAATAGCTCAGCAGTTTGTGTTCTGCAAGGAAAATCTCTACTTATTTCTAGTAAAATTCGAATGCAAGATGATAGGAAAATACACATTTTAATCGTGCTAAGGGCGTAAAAATCCAACGATAACCTGTCAAACAACACGCACCTATATTTTCTCGGGCCGCAAGGATGATAGTGGTTAGCTGTGAGCGGTCGCCCCACTCTGCTACAAATGTCATCGTGAATGCTTCGATAAAAATACGCGAAACGAAAGAGAATATCAACCACGCCGAAGAAGAACTCCTGCAACAATACTCACGATAAGTATGGGAAGGAAAGATTTGGCATAAATCTGCAACAAGTTGATAAACAGAAGGGAAAATACACAAAAACCTGCCTGTTACGACCAGCATTGCCAGCTTCCATGTCTACAAATTTCACAGCATCTAAGTCCATTTCTCGTTTAGCTACTTCTGCTTGAGCCTCTTCGAATTCTTCCTTAAAATAACCGATGTAAATATTTTGTACTGTTGTCTTGTTTCACATCTTCATACACAAAAGAAAAAGCCGTCATTTGAGAAAAAGCACAAATGAGATAGCTTCCACTGAGATAAAAACAGCGCTCAGAGAGAAAACTTTGTAGATGCGAACAAATAACAGGCCAAATGTTTGATATGTATAACGCTGCTGCGGTTAAGCTATAAATTAAGACTAAGACAACACAAAACAAAGCCAGAGTAAGGCAGAATTTTGAAAAAAAAACCTTAAAAATCGTCCACTCTACAAGACTTTAACTTACAACAAGAAACGCATAATTTTACGATCTCTACTGAAATTTCCCATCAGCTTCACGGCTAAGGACTAGCTTTTTACCCCTTCGGGAACACAAACAGCTACTAGTCGAAACTGGCGAACCATTTACAAAAGGAAACATATATATTCGGATTCCAATCACTGAGACAGAAATTGATCGACAAATTATAATAAAAAAAAAGAATTTTCATTTCGCAGTTCCTCCTACAAATTTTCGCTCATGTGATGAACAGAAACTTCAAAAGTTCCAATAAGTTTTAGAAATCGCAAAAGTTTGAAATATTCTCATCGAACCACATATTACTATGCAGAAAGGCTTTCATTTCTAGAAAAAAATTGCAAATGTTCTTTCCTTTTGGAGAACAGAATTCGCAAAGAAATAACTTGCCTGTCCTTCACTTGCAGACATATGATATCCTTCGTGAAGCATTTTGAGACCGAATAGTGCGAAAAGGGCAGTGGAAACATAATAAGTCACCATTCGTGGAATTAACTGTGTTACCCATCCGAGGCAAGCTGAAACTAACAACGTTGAAGGTATTTCGAATCATCCTTTTCATCCATATATCTTGATGATGCTAATCTCTCCATAATTGAACACATAGCTTCCTATATGAAACTTTCGAAAAATTTTCATTCGCTCCATCAGAATCGCTTGTCTGCAACACAGATCTTCACAATACAGTTTTCTTGCTCCATTATGAGTGAGAGGAAGACTAAACCCTACGGAGCCTTACTAAGTTCGTGAGATTATAGGTGAAGATAGTGCCTCTACCCAACGGCTAAATGACAAACCTGAATAATTCATTCTTAATTCGTTCTAATGCATTGAAGAAACTTTTGCTTCGGTTGAAGAATATACTAAAAGCTAACGAGCTTACATTTGTTCCTCTTGTGCGTTACAAAGCGATAGAATATGTAATTCCTTCTAAAGAGTAGAGGACAGATCTTCTTTTGAATTTTTGCGTTGAATTTTTTTTGAATGTACACCATTGCGATCCGCGTTTCATGCAAGTTCACAATACCACAACTATCGATTGAGATAAATCCCACTTTTTAAGAACATTTGTGATAACTGCACTTCAGCAATCCATATATTATAGTACGCATCCAAATCTGGTTATGTTACAAATCTCCGTACAGTCCGGATTTTTCATTTCAGTTACGATTTTTAAATAGTGTATGGGAAATAGATGAGATTGCACTTGTTAGATAATTTTTCAGCATCTCAACATCTTTCAACATCTGTCCTTCGAACGCGCGGCTAGAGAATTTGTTTCAAAATGTTCGAAACATATGTACCTGATAGAACAGTCATCAGCGCTAGAGCCGCCATGGCACCAGAGAAAACCGTCAACCTTGAATGTCGCATTGCCATAATAACAGCAATGAACCAGGTTTTGTCACCTAGTTCAGACACAATGATGACAGAAAGCGAGGCTAGAAAGCCATGATAAAAGGATATTTCTAGTTCTGCCTAAATATGGAATTTTAATTAGTTCGTCTTTCGTTTAGAAAACACCAAAACCTGAAACTTACTACTTGTTTCCGAGTTGTTTTGTCCGTTTCTTGTTTAGTTTCAACAGCGGCATTTTGATGTTGTTCCTCAGAAAGTGGAGGATGAACTACTTGTCTAAGTTTTTGCTCACTATCTTCATCAATTGATGCCGAAAGTACAACAAGAGATGCTACCACAACAACATTAATCCACATTCCTCCTAAATAAATCCAATAATCAAAGAGCATTATTAATGAACTACTTGACATCATAACAACAAAAATAAAGACGAAAAAGCGGATCATTTACGTGGTAGTCAGTGGCAGAAATAGAGAAAGCGCATAGCACACAAATTTCCATCCGAACTGTACGAAATACATAAAAACAATTTTTTTCGTGCTGCATTGGATAGAATAACATCAGTGGCTGCGACAGCAACACTCACACGATCAAAAACATGCATTGAATCGAAGGAGCAGAAATTTGTATTGTATGGCAGGAAAACATCAAACAAAAAAAAATCATTCTAAATCCTTCACAGGGACATTCAAATGAAGAGAAAATTCTAATGCGAATAAAACAATAACGGATCTTTTGGTAGATCTTAATTCTCTATCATCCATCATTCACAAAGAACGGGAAAATGATCATTTTAAAACGAAATTTTAGTCGATAAACCGTTTTCATGCATTTGTCTTACTAATAAAGCAAAACTAAAAACCGCATTTTAACCTATAGTGAGTTTATTCACTACTTTGTTGAAAGTTGTACATCTTTTGTATATCTTTCCCCCGCACGCTAATCTACGAAGTAGAAACGAATCGAAGTACGAAAAGAAAATCCAAAGAAAAAAACATCAAAACGTACTAAACACAATGACATTTGCGCTAAGGGGGCAAATACTCTGAAACTGAAAAATATTCCAAAAAAAAAAAGTGGAATCAAGCAAATAGGAAGATACGAGAGCACAGCAAGTCGCATTGATTCAGTGTTTGTGAGTCCTACATGTTCCAGAGAAATATAAGTAGTTCTAAATCCTACTGATGTATGATTAAATATGAAGAAAAGGGAGATACTATCAATAAAAACTGCTATGGTAACTAAAAATAGTGGAGAAAACACCATGACAACAAGTCATGTACAACCAATCGGCTTTGTAAATATGTAGAGCTGCAATCCAGCTTCACTGAGCTGCACAGAAATACTAATGGAAAATATTTTCGGATATAATATCCTCAGAAAACAAAATTCTGAAGAACACAAATACCGTCATTGTCTAAACATGGTTGACTTTAACGTTTACCGGATGAGATAATGAGCCAAGTCGTTAAATCCAACTCAGCTTATCACCACTGCTTTTAAAGGAAAGACGGAAAGAGGAAGATCCTCCGAGAAGACGGGAGCAGGAGAAGGTGTCAAAAACTTACTTAGACAACATTAGCTAGACTTAGTCCATTCTACGTCAACAGAAAGTATACCATAAAGCTCATTGTCAGTGTGAAAAAACAACTGATAGAAGCAAACCTACTTCTAAAAAACACGAACAAAATGTTGAGACAAAAGAAAATACCATAGTTTTTCAGTTATCAATTAGTTTCGTTATTGTGCAGGGAGAAATTATAACGGAATGAAACAAATCAAATGAAGAAACGTATTTGTCCATGATTGTTTCATCATCTGCACAAACCAGTTCTACATTCGTAAAGAAGTTAGTGTTTGATCATTACATAAAAAGCTTGGCGCGCTTCATTGCTAATCAAGTTACTTTAATCCATACACGGGATAAAAGTGCACATCCGGAGACTAGCAACCACCTAAAGTTTTGTTTTTGGAGATTGACTTCCAATTGGCGAAACGGTGGCTTCTTGTTGGAAGCCGTTTTTTTTTTTCAAAATGTAAATAAAAATTAAAGAACAATAACATCATACTCACAAATTAACGTCACTTGTAGGTAACAACACAACAGAACACGAACAACTTTTTTAATAGAGAAATTTGTTACAGCTGCACGAATTCACTTAAGTAATACACCGCAGACTGTGACGAACGAAATCAACTGAATGCGTATGAGTCGCGACCGACTGGAGCTAAAGAGAGGGGACAGGGAGGACGGGGAAACCAGAGAAAGAGTATGGGTTGCGAAGGACGCGTCGCAGCCGCCAGGTGAACATGTTTGACGCCGACTATGTAGTAGCAGATACCGTAGCAAACTAATACGTGATTGCTATGCGATTGATAGCAGGCTGCACGAGTATTTTTAGACTAGAACTTCAGATTAAACTCTTACTAGAACTAAAATTCTTGGAATAAAATTATCGTAATGCACTGGGGGTAATCAAGGTGAACATTCGCAGAAATACACCATAGCCCAGACAATAGCCGTAAAAGTAAAAGCTGTTTAAAAACGGCAACTCACTATTTTTTCCAGTTTGGAATCCATTTTCGTTTGAAAGAAACGAAAAGAAACTGCAGCAGAAATCAAAACATGAAACCAATTTCGAATGGATTTCGATACTGGCCAAACCAGACAACCTTACAGTGTTGAAGATTTAGAGAAGCGACGAAGACATCGATGCATATGGTGGTTCAAGTCAATTTCAAAGATTCTCATTTTGCAAGTAGCTGGTCATTGTCATCAGTTAGACGTTACAAGCTCAACAACATGCATTATAACTGGATTATGGCAAGAACTGCAAGGATCCCATGTGATAAATGCAGTGAAGACGAACAATTGAAACCAACACCGCAACGATGAATACCGTATCCACACAAGGAACTGATAATAAAATGATGATGAGCATTGCGATTTCAACACATTTCAATAAACTGACATTCAATACGGAAGTAACTGTCAACGGTATATCGAATAACCACCAAACTGCTTATATATTCCCCATCACCCCACTACGGCGTATTGATCAGGCAGCAGGAATGTAGCTGGGCTGCTACGTGGCTAACAAACCTCCTCAAGACAAATACATTGCCTTCATATGAGCGCCTGCAATTTGGTAGGTTGTTCGGATTATTCCCCTTTGTAATATTTAGAACGGGAATTTAAATTCATTGTTTCTCTTGTGCTTTGTTTCTCTTTTGCATTTCTTTCCTCATCTTCATTGGTGAGTAATTTTTACTTAAGAGGTGACCTGCTGCTATTTCCAGAAGTTGACGTATGAATAGAAGTATGGATGGAAGTCGACTTGTGAAAAGATCATACCTCACGTTTAAATTGGTTCAAATGAGCTTATTTTCTCACATCAGCTTGTCTAGTGTATTTCTATTTGTTTCAGTCACTCCCACTCTTGTTTTTATGGTGTTCACATATCTGTTATTTGCCATATTCGCTTTTTTAAAATCTGGATCGTATTTTTCTTTATAGGGGAAGTATGAGCGAGGATAAGGATATAGGATGGATGTACCAGGGAGCGAAAGCTCTTGTGAACCGGGAAGACTATCTGCTTGGAAAAAAGGTATGAAAATGATCAATCATCTTAGCATCTGTTTATTTGAAGTTATATCGCCATTTAGTTTTTTTTTTTAATTTTAAGATCGACAAGAATTTCGAGAAGTATTCTGATGCCGTGAATGAACAGAAACCAGAGGCTTTGGATGCGCTTCTACATACACGGTAGTTTTCTTGAACTAAGCTGCCTGAGGTTCTCATTTCCATAAATAACTTTTAGAACTGTGGTCAAGGCTCAGCCGTCTGCGGTTAAGACAAGTGTTTTGGAGACTTACGTTGTCGCTACCGAAGACCCTCTCGTTGCCGTCAAGGTAAGATTTAGTTACATTATTCTTCTTATTTTGTTATATTCTTCTTCATTTACTTATATTTTCCGCATTCTTCTAGGTAAAAGAAGAGACCCGTCGTCGTGAAGTAATGGAAAACCCGCTCATGAAGCTAAAGTTTCAAAAAATGCTAAAAGAAATGATGGAATTAAAAAGG
The DNA here is from genome assembly GCF_031761385.1 of Necator americanus. Classification (NCBI taxonomy): domain Eukaryota; kingdom Metazoa; phylum Nematoda; class Chromadorea; order Rhabditida; family Ancylostomatidae; genus Necator; species Necator americanus. Next base: position 8,560,379 of record NC_087373.1, read on the forward strand.
GACAAGACAGAGAAGAAGAAAAAGAAAAAGAAGAAGAAGGATTCCGAACATGGTGACAAGAAGAAGAAAGTGCGAGCGCAAGAGGCTGTAGTTGTTCAATATTTTTCTTACATTCGCTTTTTCTTTGCAAATTCAGAAAAGGAAGTCACGCGATTCGACGGAGGGAAGTTTTGTTTCTGGTGCCAAAGTCGCGAAGAAAGCTTCACGTCAACAGGTAGTTTAATTTCCAGATTTCCATTTGTTTTAGTCCTTAGCTGTGCTCAGAAGTGAGCACTATAAACTTCACTTTTCATTTCAAAACTCTAATCTCTTCTCACTTTGAAGTTATCAGTAGTGTCTGGTTTTTTGTTTTGGTTATATTGCACCAGTAAGCCTCATTCCTCGCCCTCAGGATTTTAGAACCGTCCCTCTATTCAGATATTTGCGAGATTCACATTGCGTTTTGGTTCATTTTTCATTCAGTTCTGCATTTTTGTCTTGTCTGTGTTTTTTAAACTGTTAGACTGTACGTGCTTCATCGAAAACTGGCAGTTTCACTTCTATATGCAAGACGAGAAAAGTCTTGTACTGGAAAAAAGCTGCTGCCGTGTTTGCACGATCGTTCCATCGTATCCAAAAACCAGATGGAAATTATTGTTTGCCTTCATCTTCTCAATTGAAGCAAATGTTAATCCCTATCGGTACTGATTCCGAACCACCCAAACGCGTAACTGTTCAGTCGAATTGGAGAGTTCGAGGAAGGCGACCAGATGTGTGTATGAACATTTGGGAGTGGAAGTTCAAGAACTTCTTGGTCTTCCATGTTTTCGTCCAACCCTCCAAATCGAAAGTTAATTTATTATAAACAATAACCGCAGCTGACATATTCACGACTAGTTCATGCTTACTAGACTTGGTTCGCCCGACTGGAATATCTGCTGGTATTACGGGGATAGCTTCCACCGACAGATCTAATATCTCCCACTAGGATCTACCTAGCAAATGACTCTGAAAGAGTCCCTTTCTCTTTACTTTCCGCTTCCAGTGAAATAAACCGTACACAAATGCGTAATAAGAATGGTCCTGAATTTTTTGAAAACACTATCCACAAACCTCAAGTTGCAATTACTGAAAAGCGCTCACGTGACGCTGTATCTCCGCTTCTCCCTTGGGTTCACGGTTTGTCTGTTTCGTGGCGAAACTAGCTGCACATTCGAAGCATTGGTTTCTCGTAGCGATGGCCGCCCATTTGACTGCCCTGAGCTTTCATAGTTGCAAAATTATTTAAGAAAAGAGACAAGTTTAGTCTATTTGCTCTGTTCCTCGTTGATATTGATGTCTATGTTTTCAATGGGTAATTAATGAGTTTTTATTTCAGAGAAACGACTCCTCCTCTCCATCTGATACTGACTCAGACTCTAGATCTCATAATACCAAGAAGCACTCACGCAAGAACAGTGATGCAAAAAGTCTAAAAGAACATGAAGACCGTTCCTCTTCACATCACAAAGAGAGGAGAACTCATCGACGCAGTTCCAGATCAAACTCGAGATCACCTTCCCTCAATTGTAACGAAAGAGCGCGTAGCACATCACATTCTGAAAGCGTCAAACGTCGTAGGGGAAGTTCGTCCTCTTCCAGAGCTGGAAGTGTGGCTAAACATCGCCGAGAAAGGCAACCTGTTGAAGATGAAAGAAATTCGAGGCGGAGATCTCCTTCTCGCAATGAATTTGTTTTAACTAGAGATCGTAGTCGTAACAGAAAGAAGTCTAGATCATCAGAACGGCGGAGGAGCCCGGAGGTTTCTCGTAGAAGACGACGAACCCCTTCACCGACACGTTCCAGACGGAGGTCATACAGTCGGGACAAGAGACGCGAGAACTCTTCCTCATCATCACCTAGGAGAAAAAGAGAAAGGGATTCTTCAAGAACACGAAATGATTTGCCATCGAGTTCTAGGAAGAAAAAAGGAGCTCGTCGTAGCCACAGTCGTTCGTCATCAGCAGACGCCATCAGACGGAGCTCACGGTCTCCACACACAAAACTGAGAGACAAAGCAGACCTCAGTCCGAAACCATCAACTTCAAGTTCACGTCTAAGGGATTCGAAAAATGAATCGAAAGCTCATTCAACGCGTACTACGAGAGAAAAGGAAACTTCTAGCGACTCTTCAGAATCCTCAACTAGTCCAATGACAGTAAAGACAACCAGCAACCACGTGGAGCATGCGTAAGTATTATTTGTGCAGTTGCAGTTGTTTACCTTCCAGATAGAAGGTATGTTATTGTTTTTTTTTAAGTAGTTCTTCTCGAGAAAAACATGAAGAAGTGAAGCAGTCTCGGACGTTCGACTCGCACATTCCAGAACATCTTAGACCAAAGGTGAGTTATATTTTAGATAGCTTTTTCAGTGTTGTCTCACCATCTCGGTCTGTCGTAGAGTTCTTAACTTTTCTAACGACGGAAACCACCCGAAATTTTATAAAACTTCTTAGAATTAGTCTTGCCCATCCACAATGAAATGTGCTATCCGGAAATTATTGTTCCAAATCTTCAAGACCATAAATGTACTATTCTTGATCACATTTCTCTATATTTTAGTAGGGATTTGCAGTAGTAAGGAAAACAAAACACCAGAACCACCCGAAATTTCATTTATAGCTACTTCAACATCGGTCTCCTCAATTCTCCCTTATTTTGTACTGTATGCGATGGAATATTTATGATATACACGAAATTATCATTGAAGAGAAAATAAACAAATTTCAATGAAATACAGATCTTCAATTTGTTGTGTCTCATGTCTCTACGCCTTCACTCAACTGTTAACTTCTAGATGCTTTTACGCTATTTCGAAGCTAGAGATTTGACACATCCTTGCGATAGTTCTTTTTGGAGACTCAACCAACTGGTGTGAAATGCTTTTGTCTGTTTCTACCTGTCTTTAGCTGCATAACTGTGACTGCTTTTTCATTCATCTTAACGCAAACAGGTGAAAGTCTTTATTATCTGAAGCTCTTCTTTCTTAGTACATTCACAATCGCTAACTTTTAAACAGTGTAGTATCTTGTCTCTAGTGTATTCATCTTTCTTGCCAGACGTTGATTTCTTCTTTGTTGAGTTAAGTAGTTTTCATAATTTGTTATAATAGAAGTCACTCAGGAATCGGAGGCTGATTCTGATCAGGAAGAAATCGAAGATAGGTATGACTTCGAGGATAGGGAGCGCAAGAAACGTTTCGAGGGCTTTGGCCTTGTTGGGGTAATCATTTGACTTTGTCTTTCACTTAATTGAAGAACCGTAAACCAATGATTTTCAAGGTTAAAAAGAAATCAGATGAAGCAGCAAGCGGCGCTGAAAATCCTTATGAGCTGTCACGGAAGCCTTCTCTACCAGTGTATAAGGTATGCTACTTTTTATTTTCTCACTGCTTCGTAAAAATTGATTCACAAATGCAACCTTTCTGAGAATATTAAACATTTGAAGAGAAAGAGAAGATAGTATGCCATCGACGATCCTTTTTATGAGAAAGTTGTTACAAATGCTAGGAAATTTTACTATCGTACACAGACCTTGTTTTCCACTTCAAATTGCTCAAAATACTGCCTCTTTTCCTAGGTGCATTTATACATATAGTGGAGTAATACACCGGGCAGTTGCGTAAGCGGTTAAGCTCGAAGCGGTGCTGAGGAGCGCAGCAGTTGGAATCGAGGTGGGACCATCGCGAACTGCAGCAGCAAGAAGAAAACAACAAGGTGCACGGGCCAGTTGCCTAAGAGGTTGCGCTCGAAGAGGTGCGATGGAGCGAAGAGGTTAGGATCGCCGCGGGTCCTTGCTATCACCGTTCACTATAACAGTTCGCGATGGTCCGACCTCGATTCCACGCAACTTCAGCGTACTTCATGTCGTTTTGACACCACCATGTTCTAGTTCTCAAATCAGCATAATTTTGGTTTTTCTTCGCACTATATTCTAGTGTATTCTAAATAGGGGCAAAAAAAAACTTCAGAAGAACTTCATTCTTGCCACATATTCCTCTAATGCGACAAGTTTGAATATTAAAATCGCTATATAGGAGACATCGAGTAGATATTGCGATGCCTAAAAGTGTTATCGATTGTAGAAACCTGTAAATCGGCGCCCTTTAACTGAAGAAGAGAAACAGGAAAGGTTACGAGAGATGGAGCAGAATGCTGCCTGGAGGCAAGAAACACGTATCTCCAATCTGAAGCGAGCTCGACTGGCTGACGAAAAGGAAGCTGAGGAGGAAACTAATGAGAAAGCTCCTAGTTTTATCAGGTTCCTCAGATTACTTAATTGTTATCTATATTTAAATTTCAACTTTGTGCGTAGTACCAAACTTGGATTATTTGAGCGTATTCTTTGAAAAAGATGAGAAGACGTTGACTTTTTTTTTTTCAAAACAGAGCTTGAAATATCTTTTTGTAAGGAGTTTTTTTTCTAGGAGTCAACTTAACAGTGCTGCCTCTGATCTTACCGTCGAGCAACGATTGCAGAGTAATAAAAAATCACTTCAACGTTCGCACGGGTTCTTGGAGCAGAAGTTCACCTCGAAATGATTTGATCTGATCGTTTGTACTTTATTTGCAGACTTCAGATATTAAGAATAATAAAAGTAATTTCCTTTGTATCGAAAGGTTTGCTATGTTGTTGAGATTCAGTGATGTTATTCTCAACATGATCAAATGTCCTTGAACTTCTGCTAGCTTGTGGTGCTTAGGGTTAGCAGTCTGACATCGACCCCGGCGATGAAAGTCTTGATCAACATGCGGTGGTCTCGAACCGCCCGTTCCGTCGCAGCGGACATCCGGGGATAATAGATCGAAGCCTCTTTTTTCCGTGTGTTTTTTTTTAAATCCGTGTGTTTTTCAGGAGTAAATTTTTGGAGTGCTCACCTAGGAGGTTCTGTTCCGGGTGCACTTATTGATTAGATATAGACAACTGCGCCATGACAGCACTTTTGTTTCTGATGAGTCACAAACTGTCTTAAACACTTCCGTTTCACTTTGCTTTCAACATTTCTTTACCACTTCTATCACTATCAGAAAAGTTCTTTTCGCAGTTGCAGCCGTATTTAGTGAAGGCATAATTTTTCTTGCCAGATAAGAATTCTACGGAGATAATTGTAAAAGAGCTGTGTGAAACGGCACGATAATTTCACTCTTCTCATGATAATCCAATTTCTATACTTGTTTATGCACATGCTTCCGAATATTTTCATTTTTTTCGGTCTTTCCTTAAAAACAAATGGGGCATATTCACATTATTTATTCATGTACATGCCCTTTCCAGGATTCATCACCTTAGATCCAGAAAATCACATTGATCTCAAGATCAATGTCTGTGTTAGATCGGTGTATAAGATCGGTCAATGACTTACATCTGTTTTAGACGGACTGCGTATGTTTTTCCCTCTTCGAACATCTCTAGCAACATAATGTCGCATTGAACAATCTCTATGTGGAACTATGTGGGTAAGATCTAGAAGAATTTTCATAGGCAGATCCTATGGGCGAGGTTAGGCGATCGCCTCGTCCTCATTAAGACTATCGCGTCGACATTGATTGCGGTATTCTTTATCGTTGCTTGATTATATCTCGCCCGTTTTGGCTACCCTAATTGAACATTGTCGTTGCGGTATCCGCGGTATTGGCTGTATCAATGCTTTAATTGTTTTTTTTTTTCAAATAGCGTTGCTATCGTCGACCGCGATGATCGCAAAAGGGGCGTGGTATAAAATAGGCTTAGCGGTTATGATTATTTGGTGGCATTACTGCTTGTATCGTTCAAGAGTGCGGCAGACAACGCTTTAGCCACTCATTCAGTCGTTTACATTCATTGACACCCTTCTCTGTCAATACTGTATAGTAAATCTTTCACTGAACTCTCGTCTCGGTCTGTTGAATTACGGTGAAGAGAACCCTAGTACCTATAAAATAGGCTTAGCGGCATAGCTAAGGTTATTTATTGTCCTGTATTGTTATTATCTTGTATTATATATAATGTTATTATCTATTTATATTGCTAGTATGCACATTAATGCACGCGTTGAAATTCCGATTGTTTTTTTTCTCATTATTATGGTTGAACAGACTTTTTACAGTTTCCGCCGAGTTGATGATGGCAAATTGTACGTTTGTTTTCCTCCCTACATACTTTTAAAGCCGTTATTCTTTCTTTTACTTTACAATATAAGTGGTTTTGAAAACAAACGAAACAAAACAACGAGCCTTAGAAAAAAATCCACAGCTTGTGCAATCCACAGCTTGTGCTAAGAAGCCAAAATTTTTTGAAGAAATTACTGATATTCTCTTAATTATATTTATATTATATTATTATACGTAAATAGTTAATTCTGTCGTTTTCTCTATGTTTCATCTTTCATGTATGGAAAGCAAGTGTTTCTTGGATCTTCGATTTCTGATACTTCACAAATACTAAAGAATTTCAGCATTCCTGTACGTCCTACATCATACATTCGGATACATTACAGTATATTTAAATAATATTGAAAGATTTGCTTCTTTGTCTTTTTAGAGTCCATACTAAAAACATTTGAATGTTATTCTACAGTGTATCTTATGAAAGTATAAGTCGTCGTCCATTCGACTCCGCCTCCACATTTCTGCTGCTGTTAACTGTGGTCAGCACGGAGGGCCAGCAAGTCTATGTCTCTATAGTTCCCGTTCTATCTCCGCACGCTCGCTGTTCCAATCGATAGCACTCCAATGACAGTTGGCTATAGGCCAGCTGCACCCATTCATTTGCAAGTATTTTTAGTTTATACTTCCTTCATACGTACTCGTAGGAACGTTTTCCTATGTAGATTTCTCCAGCGAGTTCTTTGTTTTCATTTCCTCCGCAATCCATATATATAGCTTCACTCGTCGCCTACTCTCATTACGTTTTCGTTTCAAAACTCGTTTCCCCTCATACCTAAAGCATGCTTTTATCGGCCACAAGAGGTATAATAAATCTACTGACGGAACGTTGATGACTCATCACCATTCATGGGGTTGACTCATATTCGCGTTGATTACAAATACTGTTATTTTGTAGTAAAGTCATTGTTTTCTTCGGAGTTTTGTTATGTGCTGCATATTCGCCCCCATTGCTTGCATCAGAGACCTCCTCGCTTTAGTTACACTGTGTGCTAGCTGGGAGAATGAGGGTGTGTTGTGGCCAGGCGCCTACGCACCTTTCCATTCGGCTATATTGATTTCCGAGCAACAGATTGGCTCGATCCAAATGTAATTTTTCGTCGAAACAGTTTTTTTTTCGCCATATTTGCTATTGATTTTATAATCCATCCGGCATATGTTTGTTCTTCTTTTCCTGTCTGGTTTCCCACCGTCTTTCCTACCATGCCTGGCCCAGCTAGCACGGACACTCTTTAACTACTCATATGCATTACGCTACGAATCTTTCTGATATTTAGCATTTTTTCAAGTGCACAAAACATCGGTTGTGATCCACCTTTGTGGTCTTAAAGCGTGTGGGAAACTCGAAGGTCTCACAGTAATAGCTGCAGTACAGCTTTTGCAGTTAAATGTGTTGAATCGGATTCTTAAAGTTGGATTTAGAATGTATTTAGATTAGCAATACACTTTAAAAATTTGGAGAGTTAAAATCTAACCCATCCTAAGAAGTTAACTTAGAAAGTAATTTGCTGTCTTTTCTTTTGAAGAATATATATTCGGAATTGCGTTTTTTCGATAGTGATAGGATCTTCGGACTTAATCGGTTTTCCATTTTGGAAGAGCCTAGTTTTTCCTATATTTTTTTGACTCGGGATTTTTGAAAAAAAAAATAAAGTTTGAGATTGTTTGAAAGTATTTTTTTCCGTATAATCGCATTATCGAATCGTTCTTATCGAATTATCGTATCGAGCCGTTCGGTACGTGGAGATGACCCCCACGCGGACATTAAAAGGAGTATTCTTCTGTAATAGAGTTGTCGAAATCGTGAATTATGTTTGGCGCTATAATCTACCCTGGCGCTGATGATGAACGTTGAGGGCAGCTATTTCAGTTCCGATGGTCATTTGTTGTGTACTGGGCGATCATTGAAATGTTCAATGTTCGTCGTTCTCTCTGAAGAAGGCGAAGCATAGCTGTGCTTGAATTTTCTCGCTAGATCATCTGTGGAAGGCGATCATGTTGTGGAGGAAATATTTCCGGATAAAAATGGCTATTTTGAACTGTATGTAAAGAATACGGTGCAAATAATTTGTTGCTAAACTTATTAGTTCAACAGTTTGCCCTTTGGAGGGAATTAGATTTTTTTTTAAATCTCTTTGCCTTTGACAACGTGGGTCACACAAGCGGGACCGGACCATAGATGCGATAATCGGAGCCGGTGCTCTGACCCTCTTCACTTTGGGACGACTGGCGAAAGGAGCCCCTTCACTTGAGCTACACCCCATGAGCTAAACCCCCTTCACTTGAGAAGGGTCCGGCTTCTTCCTATCGCACGTATGGACCGGTTACAAAAACTTTTTTGATCATTCAGCAGTTATTACTCCATTCAAACATACGTATACTTGAATGGTCGGAGATTTCCTGTGTGTAATTATTTGATGATTATTTCGTACTAGTTTCCAAATACATACTCAAAATACGGGCTTAATTCTGGCTTTCTTCTAATCACCGGTGCTCAGTGCGATTTACTGGTTCTGTTAACCTTCATGCGCGAATATCTGTGGGTTTTTTTTTCAGTATAACAAACGTCTAACACCTCTTCTGCGTTCTCAAAGACCGTTCCGATGTAGACTGTTCTTGAATGCACCATTAGCACCCACCCTGTATAGTAGGGTGGGTGCTATCGCTAATGTCTTTAAGTGGATGTTTCTCCTAGTTTATGATCTAGTGGTGCTGGTATTTATGAGCTAGATGCGTCATCACTGTTAATGTTTACAGGAAACACTTGAAATTAGCCGAACCTTTCGGTACTCCAAGCCTACTAAATTCGATTCCAGTCCTCCTGTACAATGTTTGAAATTGATAGCTCTTTTTTTAAATCTCATTCTAGTTAATACAATTTAGAAGTTCCCCTGTCGGGAAGAAAATATCAGTGTTTTCATAGGATCATCCATTATTCACAGTGGTTGGTATGTGTAGAGGTTGTGCTAAAGCTAAGTATAAGTGGGTTGAAAAGTTTGTGACCTTCCAAGGAAATGAAAGAAATTGTCGTATTACTTTACATTCTTTCTCCGAATTTCTTCCTGATGAGACACGCACTCCAAGCGATTTGGTTTGATATGTTTTGTAGGCGCTTTCGTCAAAGCCCGTAAAATGTATGTTCGTCACTGAGATGTTTTAGGGATTTGATTCACGTTTGATCTCCAGAGGATTAGGGCAGGTTCTGTACTTCAAGACGAAAATATCATCGATTTTGTCGTGCTGGACTCGTCGAGAGCTAAGCACTTACGCGATGCAATTTTTTGGTCCCGAGTCAGAAAAGCAGTGTTCATTTTGCTAACTATTTTCTCATACCCGAAATATCGATTGAGTCAGTTGTCGCGGGTTTTCTGTGTCTTATAGGATCTTTCGCTAAGCGTCTTGAGCGTTCTTCGAACACTTTTATAGTTCAATCTATGTTTAAACTGCTGTATAAGAAAGAGCGGATATAGTCAACGTTGAGTCCTCGGTGGTAATTGCTAGATAAACTTTTAATTAAAAACATTTTATTATTGCAGGAACTTAAATTTTTTCTGGGGAAGCAATACGCCTTGAGAACTATTTCCTGTCTTGAGAACTATTTCCTGAAATTTGCGGCGTAAAAACAAATCAAAGTTGTATTCTTCAACGCTGGGATTATATTTATGAAGTTGTTGGTTTGCAACAACTTCATAAGTACTTTATAAATACTTTCAACTGCAAAGTGGTGCAGTTGAAAGCATTGCGAGCGCTACATCTGTAGGAGGGCAGAAAATTTACATTTTTTTCACTGTACTATAACACCTGGCTCGTATGTCATATTTCATAGATGTCGTATTTCAACATACATAGAAGTTTTCGTCTCCGTCGTTCTCGCATTCTCGCTTTAAATTGAACAAATCGTTTATGTATCACTGGATTATTAAGGGTATCTCCGTTACGAACGGGTTGTTCTTATTAGGAAACGACTGGATGACTATTTGAACAGATTTGAAAGAAAAAGTCCAGTGCAGCAAATTTATTGGTAAGATGATATGATTTAACAGAATAACTGTCGCGGTGTCTCGAGTCTGTGTTTTAGGAGATGTTTGGAGCCATCGCTTTGTCGTTGCTGATAGGCGCAACTATTGCTGCTGATGTGAGCGACTGGAAAACAGGCGAAGGTTGGTTTTGCTTGGTTATTTAGGTTTTTGCTTCGAAGATTCTTTAATTATGAAATTCCAGTCACCGGCGAGGTCGTCGAGGGAAGAAAGGACTTCCCATGTTACTCACTTTCTCGGGATAACTATACTTGTAGTGCATGTATTCAACTACACGATTCATGTGCATGGTGTGGTGCTCCTGTAAGCGCTTTTTTTGGATGTAATCGTTTTTTCCGTATTTGATTGTATCCAAACGTATTTTGTTGTTCAGCTTTTTGATGCAAAGAAGCAGTATGCAAGATGCGACAATCGAGCCAGACTTCTTGAACATGGTTGCCCAGAGTCGCATATTGAAGACCCCCAAACAGTTCTTGAAGTGGAAAGGGTTCGTATTGAGAGATTTTCTTCCAAGAGTATTACTACTATTATTATTATTATTATTATTATTATTATTATTATTATTATTATTATTATTATTATTATTATTATTATTATTATTATTATTATTATTATTATTATTATTATTATTCGTGTTGCTTTTTTAAGGACGAACCGTTGTCCGACAAGGGGCAAGTCGAGAACGAAGATGATGCAGTTCAACTGAAACCACAGGAGATGTTTGTCGAGATCAGACCGAGTAAGTACAGTAACATATACTTACGGTATCAGTTTTTCAATGCGTCTAGTGGCTACTGTTCAATTAATCATATTTTCTTGAATTTAGAATCACGCGTCCGTTTCAATGTAACTTACCGCCAAGCCGTGGACTATCCTGTTGATCTTTATTATCTTATGGATTTGTCTTATTCAATGAAGGACGACAAGCAGAAGCTTTCTGAGCTGGGAGATTTGCTTGGTAACGATTTATGACTGTACAATTTTATTACGATCAATCACATTCGTATGTTCCGTAGTAGAAATGCATAGTTCTCGCACTCACAAATCATTCCGGCGAGTTTTCAGCTGTTCGCATGCGCAACATCACTAAGAATTTCCGGCTCGGTTTTGGCTCCTTCATCGACAAAAAATTGATGCCTTTCATTGATCCAAGAATCGAAAAGTGAGTTAAATCCAACTTTATTCATGGTACATTCATGGTGTTGGTGGAATTATTCCAGGCAAAAGTCTCCGTGTGCTGAACCCTGTGCTGAGCCATATGGATTTAAACATCAGATGACTCTTACCACTAACACCGAGAAGTTCAAGGTCTGGTTTAGTGGGAACACCCTATTTCTGGACATAAGATTGCATGAAAACGCTCTTTTCAGGCTGAAGTAGACAAAGCAGAGATTTCTGGTAATCTGGATGCACCTGAAGGTGGTTTCGATGCGGTTGTACAGGCTCTGGCGTGTAACGTTAGTGTATTTTCGTTTACTTGTTTTCTTAGGTTGTTTAGAATTCCCAAATGTTTAGAGTAAAATTGGCTGGAGAGAGCGTGCTCGTAAAATGATTGTCTTTTCTACTGATGCTGGGTTCCATTTTGCTGGAGACGGAAGGGTTTGTACTTGTTTCTCCGATTTTTATTCACATTGAATGTGATGTCATTTGATTTAAACGAATCATTTTAGTTAGCGGGCGTCGTGGAACCGAATGATGGAGAATGCCACCTTGACCGTGATGGGTATTACACAGAAACTCTTAAGCAGGTCAGAGACGTAACTATTACCTTAACTTACTCCACAACTTTTGTTGCCTGTGTTGTTATTCTTCTCTTGGTATTACTCGCAATTTCTGCGAAATATTGTGGAAAGTGGTCTTATTTCAGGACTATCCATCGATTGCTCTCCTCCATCAAATGATCAAGGATAGGAAAGCAAATATAATTTTTGCTGTTACAAAGGGAAATCATGATTTGTATACACAGGTATTAATATTTTCCGTTTATAATTCATAAGATGTTGTGTTTTTGAGAAAAGTACGGCGACTAGCAGCTGAGCGGAATTTCGAAGATGTTTTGAAGATAAGAATGTAAACAATTTCGCTTCTGCTTCCCTTTGAAATTTTTTTCTGTGAAAAGCACCATGACACTCGTCGAAGTGTTTCATGTTTCTGTCCCTGATAACATGTTCTAAAACTAGCGACAATTTGCAGCTCCTCCTGAAAAGCTACCGAAAGTCGTGACAAATTTTTCTTTCTCTTCTTTGACTCATTCTTCCTTATCCTATTTTCCATAAGAGAGTTTCTTATCGTTCAGCTCTCCGATTCCCTCCCTGATGTGTCGTCATCTGTCGGTATTCTTGAAACTGATTCACGAAACATTGTCGACTTGATTGAAGGAGAATACCTGAAAATCAGTGAGAAAATCATCATGGTAGACAATGCCAATGCCAGCGATGGTCTGAAGATTACATATCGTAGTATGTGTCTTGAGTGAGTATATCTCCCATTATGGCGAATTTCTTAGCCTCCCATTCACTAGCACCATTATTTTCTAAATACTACCTTTTTGATTATGACATCGTTTGTTATTGTGCTCACAGTGTTTTGAATTCTTTATTTCTAGTTGTGACAAGTTTTTCTTTAATTTTTCAATTTTTAGTGGAACTACGCTCCGTGACACGAACGTCTGTGAAGGTATCCGTGTAGGGGATGAAGTACAATTTGAAGTGACTCTCGAAGCAACTCATTGCGTTGAGAAGAGAGATTTCGTGTTACGCATCGGGCCTTCTGGATTAGACGAAACACTTATTGTCAACGTGAAGGTCCTCTGTGACTGCGACTGTGAACAGGAGGTGGGTATCTATTAATATTTGAGTTCGCCTAACAATTATGCCTTTGATTTTTATAGGATCGCATAGTTGAAAATGCTGAAGAATGTCACGGTGGCGATATGGTATGCGGCGTTTGTCGTTGCAAAGGTGGTAACGTAGGTCGCTACTGTGAATGCAATCGTCCAGGAATGAGCACGGCTGCGCTGAATGAGAAGTGCAAACGGTAAGTGGAAGATAAAACTGTATAAAACACTTTTATTTCTGCATGCATGGAAATTGTTGGGTATGATTACAAAATTTATAATCACCGAAATGAAATGATATGTCAATCCTAGCTTGATGAAGATGAAGATCACCTGCAAGCTGCTAGCTTATTCGAAAATTATCATTTCAGCACCAATGAGTCAGCAATCTGCGAAGGACGTGGAGTATGTAACTGCGGCCGTTGCGAATGTAATCCTCGCCAGGTACTAAAACTTTGAACCGAATTAGCGTTGTTGATTTCTATGCATTTCAAGAGTAGTAGGTCCAGATAGAATAACTTTTGGAAGTGCCTCGAAAATTGGTTTTCTCTCATTCACATGCAAAGTGACTGAATGAATTAATCGTTTTGTAAATGCGAATGGGTAATCAAACATAAATATACATATCATATACAAATTTGTTACTAATTCTTTATCTTCATAGTACATCCCAGTGCAACTCTTAATAGTCGCTATTTTAAGAAACTCCTTGAACGGGGATTTTTTTATAGAACCCCGAGGAACAAATTTCTGGAGAATTCTGCGAGTGCGATAATTTCAACTGTCCTCGTCATGATCGCAAAATTTGTGCCGAACATGGAGAATGTAATTGTGGACAATGCATCTGTGCGCCAGGGTGGACAGGTAGATCATATTGTTTTCTTCTTCTGTCCTAGTTACTGTTATTTCACATCATATCATCCTTCCATTTAGAGCATTATAACTTGTTTGACTGTCTTATTAGTCTGAATTGTTCCCCAGCATGTGGACCAATATCCACTTCAACTATTCAAGTACTCGTTGACCTCAAATCGATTAAATAATCCATGACTTTGGATCCAAATTCTCATCTATTCTGTAGTCCGCATTGCCCGTTTTAGAAAGACCTTTTATTCTTCCTATCTTCCATCACCATCACTCTCACAAAGATTTCTTCTATTTTTCTTTCTTTTCCTTCTTTGCTTTTTGTGGCCCTAGTATTTATAACCAGAAAGGTTCTAGGCAGAGCATGTGAATGTCCAATTAGCCAGGACTCCTGTATGTCGGCGAATGGTAAGATATGTAACGGCAAAGGAGAGTGCATTTGTGGACGTTGCCGTTGCTTCGATGGTCCTGACGGGAACCGTTACTCGGGTGCCAAATGCGAGATCTGCCCAGTGAGTAAATATCAGTGGCTTATTTGGTTTGAAAATCCTGTTCAAGAACGCAACACCTTAAGACTTGTCCCACGAAATGTATCGAGTACAAGCCATGCGTTATGTGTCAACAATGGGGAACTGGTCCGTACGATGAAGAGCGCTGCGCGGAGTGTCCCTTTAAAGTTATTCCTGTCGAAGAGCTACCTGGTTTGTTGTTTAGTGCTAAATATTCATCGTTTAATGCTAATCTGATTTCCATGCTACAACTTCAGAGTTGAACGAAACGACTGCCTGTCAGTTTGTTGATCCAGCTGATGACTGCACATTCTACTACTTATACTATTATGACGAAGCTACGGACAATGCTACTGTTTGGGTTCGCGAACATAAAGGTGAACAGTTTGTCAGTTTCTTGTTTTCAAGCTTAAAACTTTAAACGAGTTGTTGCCTTCAACCTATGTTTGAAAAGCGATGGCTGAACTGCATAAAAATGGTAGGAAATCTCCTTTTCAAACATTGGTGTTTGGTACCGGCTCTTTCAACAGCACTGTTAATCTCTAAAAGTTCAAAACTGAAAGATACTTGCAAAAATTTCAGATTGCCCGCCTCCTGTGCCAGTTTTAGCGATAGTGCTAGGTGTGATAGCAGGAATTGTGATCCTCGGACTAATTCTCCTTCTCGTGTGGAAACTGCTCACTGTTCTGCACGACCGCGCAGAGTACGCGAAATTTAACAACGAGCGACTTATGGCCAAATGGGACACGGTGAGCGGATAAACTGATCCTTTTTCCTTTATTTCTTCATTGTTTTTTTCTATTTTTCCTTAACGAAAAGGGAAAATTATTTATTTTTAATTTCAGAATGAGAATCCTATCTACAAACAAGCCACTACCACGTTCAGGAATCCCGTTTATGCTGGCAACAAAAATAAGGGATTATAGATGCTCATTTTCAAACACCAACATTGTTGGATTTTTTAATTTTCCTTTCAAACCGAACTAGTGATAGTTCTTCAGATTTCTGCTATCTCTCTCCAGATGAGTCCATTAATTCAAATACTAAAAGCATCAGAACTCATCGAATCGTTTCCGCTTTCGATTAAAAATTTCTCGCAACTATTCTATTCTTCTTCCGAATTAATTTCACCTAAATATGGATAGCATTATGAACCCAGACATTATTATCGTTTCCTGTCGGTATTTTGCTCATATTTTTATTGCCTTTTTCAGACTAAACTCTCAGTCCTTAAAAAAAGAAACTTTCAATGTGTTGGCTGTTTTTATCCACTATTGCCAATATTTTTACAATCATACTTTCAACTGCCTTTTTATAAACTTCGACTTCACGGTTACGTTGATTTCAGTATGTTGCTTCTAATCTTTTCAATATCTTTCCCAATCCTTTTAGCGCCGGTTCTTGCTTTGTTTAAAACAGCTGTTCACCTCGATTGTTGCATGGATTGAATAGTTAGCAAAAATCGTTCTCTTCATTTTTATGCAGTTTCCTCCAAACTGCTCTATTGTTTGTTACGCCACATATAATGTGTTAAGGTGCTTTAATTAGAATGGCCAAATTAGTTCGAATATGTGTGCTTTGTCTTAACTTGCATGTTTCTTTTTAAGTTAATATGTACAGATAAATCGAATTAGTTATTGCTTAATGTATATCACTTTACACTGGTATTATTCGTGGTATATTCCATTCTTATTTATTGATATTCACATTCTCTCATCGGCTTGATCTAGTTACAGTGTAACAAGCCATTTCTTGTCCTAGAATTTGAAGAAGATACAAAATGATGCAGATATTGTGCGTATAGTTATGGAGATAGTCATATTACTTTTGCACCATGGTTATAATCAAGAGATGATGTTAAAGTACGACGTTTATTGAAATCCAGCTGTCTCCTGAATCTGGAGATCTACTTCCAACTAAGATTGGAATCGTCGTGATTAAAATACATTGTTTTTGAATTCCACCCTTCTCTGTGAGGCCATTTCTAGGTAGAAAGAAGCGAAATAATCTTTGTTTTGTTGGGACGTTCTTATTAGTTTATGTTCCATTTATTAAAAATGGAGTTAAATTGAAAGACGTTTCTCGTGATATTATGCAGTTACGTGTGCGTTCTAAGAAAATTTTACAGAGGAACCTCCACGAGAAGCTAGAGAACTAATCCGAGGAAGTTCTTCTAGGATAAAGCTGCTTTTGGTTTGGGTTTACTGTTAAATCCATAGTAATAAAAAAGATGACACCGTTCTTAAACAAGTATCAAAAATTCTTTCCAAACGTCT
The DNA here is from genome assembly GCF_031761385.1 of Necator americanus. NCBI lineage: Eukaryota > Metazoa > Nematoda > Chromadorea > Rhabditida > Ancylostomatidae > Necator > Necator americanus. The sequence goes on from NC_087373.1 coordinate 8,577,061, forward strand.
CAAACAGCTTTGGAATTCGTTGTTCTAGTGACGGCGACACGATTCGTGTAATCCAAAATGTTCCTCTGCTTGACGCACACAAACCCTTGCCCTTCAATCATTCTCCAATCGAACGTTCGTCGCTGTTGTCCTTCCGAACTACTTCGGCGACGGCTGTATAACCTGCGTAGCCGCTTGATAGATCATTTTGATTTATGGCGCAACGTCGCGTAAATGCACAAACCAAAACGTTCTTCAAACACTTACAGGCGATGCGAGAATATCAGCGTTAGTGCACCGATTACTTAATCCTGGCGGGGTTAATCGAGTGCCTTCAACGCCGACGTCCACAGCAGACCTTCGGAGAACAAAGAGGAATACGTCATGGCTAATTTCGGGTAACCTATTGCACTGTATCCTTGCTGAATTGGGTTTGAATGCTCCTCTCTCTTTGAAATTGCAAACCCTGTGAATGCTTTTCTGTAGAATGATGAGGCGCTTGAGAGGATAAGTCGCTGATCCGTTTGATCTCTCTGGGCTTTGACGAAGGCGATGACTGTGAAATTCTAACTGTTAATAACGAAAGTTCAGTATCAGTCTTGGCACCAGCAAAAGGAAAGCAATAAGAAAGCTACGTATTCAACATGCAAGGAAGTCGATCATGGGCTCTTCTATGTGGCTCTGTACACACTCACACTCACAGTTCTGCCCTGGTTCAATCTAACTAAATTTAATCAATAAGACAATGTTCCCATGAAGTATAGAACGGCCAAAACGAAATGAAACTCGGTACACTTGCGTAAGTGGTCGCGCCCGATGTGGCCGAGTGAAAAAACAGTTGGAATCAAGGTGGAACAATCGCGAACTGCAGCGAAGAATGGTGCTAGCAAAGGTCTTCCCTCGATCCCAACCGCTACGCTCCACCGCACCGCTTCTAGCGCGGCTGCTTACGCAACTGCACTGTTCTTCATGTCGTTTTTCCTATAATCCTATAATAATTCTAACTGCGAGTATTGCGAGTTGAGGGATAAAGTGAGAGCCTAATTAAGAACATTAGATTTTACCAATTTTTATATTATTGTTTTGATAGGTTTTACAGTTTGGTTGCAGAATGAAATTATTGGACAATTGTACAATTATTGCAGTGCAATGAACAACTGTCGTATTTGCCACATATGCGTATGATTAGCGCTAGAAAACGGTTGGAAGATGTAAAAGCAGCTGTGATTCCTTTATTTCTTAATAATTTCTTAATTCTGCTCTTTCTGTACTTTGCTTGAACAGACCTCGTGACACATCGATTTTTTGCGCATTGTTTAACAAATGCATTCTATCCGATTCGCCAACAGTTTATATACCAGTGAATGTTTCAGTAGCATCACAGTGGCGCAAGCTCGTTTTCTTGCTGCTTCTATTCGTAGAATGGTATCATCTACTGAACTATCACCTATTGAAAAGGCAAAACGGCAGGTGAGAAGTTGATTGCACTTCATCTTCATTATTTCTATCTTTTAATTTCCTATTTCACTTCCACCGACCACTCTATAACAACAAGCAGAGATTTTGTCAAGAATGCCTTGTAATCAGCATTACTTATGCCTCTCACTGTTCCAGTTATTATATTTTAGCTATCTCGCAGCTTTATAGGCTGCGTACACTTGTGCCGAGAAGAATATTGCAAGCGGCTGCCGACTCGGTGTGGGTTCTGGATCAACCGTTAAGTTCGTTTTCATGTCTTTATAAGTTTTTGGTCTTTGTGATGGTGACGAGCTAAAAGCAGTTTCTTCTATTTTGGTATGGTTTCCCCATTTCTTATTCTTATTAATGATACCTTGTTAAGATATCTCGTGGAGTACCTGGAAACAGCGGTGAAATCCGGGAAACTGCAGAACATTGTGTGCGTTCCTACTAGTTTCTTGGTAGGTTGCAACAGTTTTCATCATCTTTGCCACACCTTGTTCCGGTTCTTATTTTCATGAACTGGAATTCGGTTTTTAATTTATTGGTTTCATTTGGTTTTCCCCACTTTCTTATGTTTTATCATTATATGCATTTTTTTTTCAAAGTTAAAGTCAAAGTTAAACTCCTTTGTGTTATACGTCGGTAACATGCATTTTCCTTTGAAGACGAAAAAGTGGTTGTTGGATGCTGGTCTCACGGTCTCCGATTTAGATGCTACGCCCGAACTCGATGTTTGTATTGACGGCGCTGATGAGGTAACAATCATTTTTGCCAGATGGTTTTAGAACAACGTAATAATATTGTCATTGGTGGAAAAGTTTTGTTTTTGTAATGCCAAATGAGTTTTCATTTGAAAGTTCGCCGGAGTTTTCTTTGCTGGATTTTTTTTTTCCATTCATAGGTAACGTAAGATGGGTAGTCTGGTAATATCGTAGCGGAAACACGAGACACTGTAAATCCGGAAATAAGATAAATTGGTAGCAGTGATCTGATCATTTCCCCTGGGAATGCTTCTTTTTATATCTATATGTATGATGGATTACTGCTGAAATCACTCGTCTAGGTAAATTGACGTCCTTTCGGATGGAGAAATCCGCCGTATACGCTTCCACTTCATCATTCTTGCGGATGGAGGTGGTTGCTTCATGCTGATAGTTGTTAAAATGATCAATCTATTGCGCTGGTCGATCTGTCTTCTGAATTGCTAAGAATATTTCTCGTTTTTGGCAATACCTCTCTCTAAACTACGTAACCAACCGTACGTATGAAACTGCGATTGAAATTCAAGTTCGGAGATTAAAAAAAAACATTGCCTAGTATTAAGTTCCAGCTTTTCGTATCTGGCACCAAAACTTTTTGAAGGTTCAAAGTGTAGGAAGGCTAACAAAGTGTTGATTTCCGCTGCTAGAGAGGTCTTAAAACTTTGTTTGACTGTGGAAATTTTCTACTTAAAACACTTGCTTTAGATCCTATTTCTATTCAACATACTCTCCTTAACTTCAATTAAATATTGAGGTCCTCTTTGTTTCACTTACGTTACTTAGTCGTTCTGTCTTATTCTGATTTTTTAAGTGGATGTTTATGCGAAGGTTTCTGGATTTTTAGGTAGATGCCCATTTCACTTGTATCAAAGGTGGTGGAGGCTGCCTGGCTCGAGAGAAAATTGTTCAACATGCTGCAAAGAAGTTTTTCGTATGTTTTTGCTGTTTTTTTTTTTCTTCAAATCTTAGTATGGCCTATGCCTTTTGCAGGGGTCCAGTTTTGTGTTTTCTCAGATAGGTTGTTGCTTTTTTCTCCTTTTTTTGGTGCTTTGTACAATTCTTATGATTGCAGGTGATTGCTGACAGCTCTAAGGAATCGGTGAACCTTGGTGAACATTATAACCACGTACCAATCGAGGTTAGGGTAGTTTCAGCGCTATACTCGCCATTTCGAGTTCTTCATATCTGTTCTCTTAGGTCCTGCCATTCGCAGCTTCCTGTCTATTGCGCTCTCTCCCTCGTACTGAAGGCGGAACCGCCCAATTGAGAATGGCGACCAAGAAATGTGGGCCTGTTATAACAGATAACAACAACTATGTCGTTGATTGGGCTTTTGAAAAGAACAAGCCTCGTGACTGGAAGGAAATCCAGCTTAGACTTGCTAACACACCAGGTTAGTTCTTGTTATACAACTCTGAGTTTCCCTATTATTAATTTGGCTTACCTTTACAGGATGAATCTCAATGTTAAGGACAATTTTTTAGGCTTTCGGAAGTTTGTCTGAGAAACCAATTTTTCAGAACGAATTCTCGAAAATGTTTGAGAAGCATTTTTCAAACCACGTATGAAACGCTGAAATCATTTTCACGAGGGAGACGCTGCTGTGTACTTCCATTCATGATTTACTTCCATTCGTGCAAGGAATATTTCCACCAGCTGACAGAGTATCGAAATATTGTTGAAGTGATGCAGCAGTTAGCTTAACTTTGGCCTCTTAGCTCTTACAACGGGGTGGATCGTCGGAGGAAAGGCACATTGTCGCAAACATCCAGAAAACAATATATCTAACAACACTAGCCATCCGGAATATTCTATTTTTCTGCTTTTCTTGTATAGATTGAAGCTGATATAGTTTCCTATTTTCTTTCATAGACAACATGTCAGATTATCTAGTGATAATCTGTTTCGAATTTTAGGTATTGTGGAGACTGGTCTTTTCATAGGAGTGGTTGACAAAGTGTACTTCGCCTATCCTGACGGTAGCGTGAAAGAACTTGAAGCAAAGAAGAAACCGTAAACGCGAAAGACTGTTTTTATGACGTTCTTTGCAGATTTGCAGTAACCGTTGTATTTTTCCGTAGATTCTTCGTAGCACTAGGGTTTTTCCATACGTATACATCCGGGTCATACCTAGACCTCCGCTTGGGATGGTGCCGACTTTTTTGCGTTTGCCTTCCATCCCTTGTATGACCTCTCTGTTGTATTGTTGCCTTTAGCCGGTTGTGAGTTTCAGAACATATTCCGAGTGTTGTGAGATTTCACTATTTCACTTCTTCACCAGTTTCCTCAAATTGGTTGTGGGTTCAATAGTTTTATCTCCGATTCATGTGCCTTGGAAATTCGCAGACGCTTTCCAAATGTGCGTGAAAATTTCTCTCTATGAGCTTTGTATTTTTTAAGATTGATTCATAAATGTTTCTTTTTGTCCTGAATAAATACTTCTGGTATAAAGCGCAACACAATCAATGAGGAGAACGTTCCTCGCCTCAAATATGAACTTTTGTCACCAAGATACCATCTATCTCTCATGAGTTACGATCTCTCACTGAAAAACTATGAGAATCCTTTGGTTCCTGAATTTGACTACATGTACTAGTTGTGCGTATTTGTAATTGCCGTTCCCTTTAGAAGAAGGGTACTTAACTTTTGAAAATCCTTCGATTCTTACAGGATGTTAAGGGTATGGTGTTTGAAAACTATGTTCTAAATTTTACCAACCAGTGAATAGAACTCGGTAGCGGAAATTTTCCTTTACTACCGTTATGTATCAGTGTTTATCAGCACCTAAGCCGTTTGGTATATTTTCATGCAGTTTTGCTAATCTTTTCGTCCTGTCAGAGCTCCCATTCATGATACTCATTCATGCCAGCTTTACTGAGTCAATGGTTTTGACATATTCTCTATTACTGAAAATTTATCCAAGAAATCGCTTTTTTCTACTACTAGTTATTTGTTAGCTCTTCTTCCGGTAATGTTCTTTAAAACTAGTTGTGAAGAAAGAAAAATGGGCAGAAATCCGAATACACGAGTGTCAGCACATCCCTTTATTTCCAAGTTTCTGTACTCATTTATAACGTCACTCATGATAACTACTGCTTACGTTGCTACATAGCGATCTAATGATGAGCGCACAAATCCGATTTGGGGAAGGGACGGGGGAGGGGTTGTAACATGTCGTTGTGGTCAGTACCAGTGACAAATTTTTTTTTGTTTCATCCAAGGTACTTGAAGCAGTTCACCTTGTTTAATTCGGTGCCATCAACACGAATTGAACCATCCTCTATCCTTGGTCCGCACTCCATGTACTCAGTTTTTGATGTGTTGAGGCGCAATCCATATTGCTGCAGCTGATCCTTCCAAGACTGCACTTGTTTCTGAAGATCATCTCGAGACTCCGACGCGAGCATGACATCGTCGGCAAAGAGTAGAGTCCACGGATGCTGCTTCTGGATTTCCTTCGTTATCGTGTCCATGCACAGTATGAACAGCAGAGGTGAGAGGGATGAACCCTGATGAACCCCTACTCGTACAGGGAATGGCCTGCTTGTTCCAACAGCACATCGTACAACGCTGGTAGGCTTCGCATAAAGCAGCTTCGTCCACCTCACATATTCTTCTGGTACTCTATGCGACCTCATGGACATCCATAACAGCTCATGTGGGACACGGTCGAAAGCTTTCTCGAGATCGAGAAAAGCAAGATGCACACTGCGGTTCTTCTCTCGATGTTTCTCCAGGAGGATTCGGACAGCATGGATAGCATCTATAGTGCTGCAGTCCTTCACAAAACCGCACTGGTTGAGTGAAACGCTAACAATTTTCCTCAGACGAGCTTCCAGGACACGCTCAAAAATCTTCATCGTATGGCAGAGCAGTCGTATAGGCCTGTACGAGGTGCAGTCAGCAATGTCTCCTTTCCCTTTCCAGACAGGCACGGTCACGGAAGTTTGCCAAACGTCTGGAGTCCGTCCTTCTGCAACGATCTTGTTAAATAGAGTTGCGAGCCACATGGACCCTCGATCTCCTAGCAGCTTCCAGATATCAACAGGTATGTCATCAGGACCGGTTGCCTTGTTCGACTTCATTTTTGCGAGGGCAGCACTGACTTCGACGGCAGTAATTGGTAGAACAGGACCCTCGACGCTGGGAACGGTTGGGATGGGAGGATGACAGAACTCTTCGTTACACAAGTGATTGTAGTACTCTCGCCACCTCTCCAGGATCTGACCAGAGCGGCGCAGAACGGCTCCATCAGCTCCCTTAACGATCTTGGTGTGCTCCATATCCAACGTTGAGCGATGACATGCTCTGACTAAACGATACACTGCCCGCTCGCCTTCTCTGGTATCAAGCATGTCGTACACAGCCTTGTAGCGGTCCGACTTCGCCTTGGAGACTGCCTTCTTAGCCTCCCTCTTCGCCGCTAGGTAAGCACCCCGATCTTCAGGCTGACGCGTCCTCCACCAGAGCTTATACTTGGACTTCTTCTCACGAATTGCCGCCTGAACTTCCTCGTTCCAAAACCACGTAGCCTTTTGTACCTTTGGCTTACCTAGAGTCGTCTTTCCCAGAGTGTTTTCCGCGGTCAAGCATATAACGCTGGAAGTAGACAACCACATTTCCTCCACACTACGAGTAGGGTGGGGAAGTGTAGATGGAGCCACGGACGCGAAAAATACCTCCTTTCGATCCTTCAGATTCCACCATTTGATGCGCTGTGTTTCAGTCCTTGGATGTCTCTTCCTTGGACGGGAGATTTTCAAGTCCATAACGAGCAGATGGTGTTGGGCAGCGACATGATCTGTAGGGATGACTTTTGAATCCTGCAGAAGTCGGCGATCTTGTCGGCGTAACATCCAGAAATCTATTTGTGTTTCACGACCGCCGCTGGTGTACGTGATCAAATGCGATTTTCTTTTCCGATACTGCGTGTTAGCAATGATCAAGTCACTTGCAACAGCATACTCCAGGATTCGCAACCCGTCGTCGTTACGAGCTCCATAGCCGTATCCACCATGACAACTCTCGAATCCGTCTTTCCGGGAACCGACATGTCCGTTGAAGTCTCCTCCGATTAAAAGTACTTCTTCGCCTTCCAGGGATTGGACGTACTGCTCCAGATCTTCCCAAAAGCACGCCTTCTCTTCTTCACTACAGCCCATCTGTGGCGCATAAGCAGAGACGACTCGCAATTCCACTTCTCCTGTATCTACTTTTACAGCCATCAAGCGATCCGATAGTCGATCCACCGCTGTGACGCTATTTCTAAACGACTCGTTCAATATGATACCAACGCCGTTGCGATTTGATGTGCCGTGGTAGATCAGCTTGTAGCCATCGCCTAATTCCCTTGCCTTGGAGCCTTTCCATCGAGTCTCCTGTACACAACATATGTCAACACGGCGTTTTCTGAGACTGTCTGCCAGTTCACGACTTCTTCCAGTAAGCGTCCCAACGTTAAGTGTTGCCAAGCGCACTGGATGTTGCTGGCGATGGCGGACTAACTTCTTTGGCCGGCTTCGTCCTCTAGCCGGTAGCCCTCGCATATTTGCCACATTGCCCGGGCGAGGACAATGCGCGTCGCTTCTGGGGTACGCCCTAGCTTCTGAAGAACACATAGTAGACATTAGCAGTATGACGCGACGGGGGTGTTGTCTTCGGTCGGCTTGTCGCACTAGCAAGCTAGCAGCCTGGCACCGGAATCGTCGTACTACCTCCTCACTTAGCTAGCCTGTAGCCTTGGCCCAAGGACCGGGCTACTAGCCGGACACCTTTGTGGCATGGTTGAACCTGCCGAGACGAAGTCTCGCCACCATAGCTGCCCGACGGCCAGGGCCACCGCTGCGCCGCTTTGAGGCGTGAGGTAGGATTTGCAGCAGTACCAGTGACAAATTATAACCCTATAAATATTTTCTGGAATTGAAATGATGGGTTCGAGACGTTTTTCTTTCGTTATTTGGGACATAAAACGTTGGTAGTTCAGTAATTCCTGCTCTTCTTTGATTTTACTGCAGCTGAGCTTTTTCCGCATATTTCAAAAGAAAAAAAAGAAAAGAAAAGAAACCTTCTGATGCTTGTTGACACCTCGCTATGCACTTCTAGCCCCGTTTCTCTGATTTTCGAAGTAATCTGATTTTTTTTCGGAGTTTTTGAATACAAAATCCGCACTTGAAAATTCAAGATTTATTTGCGATAATCAATCAGACATATATTTATTTATGAACTCATTTAGCTTAATCTACTCTGTTCTCGTTTTTCTTTTCGATTTCACGATATAGGCTTGATAAAAGAAGTGTAGGAATAAAACAGCGAACGTTGTATAGAGGACAAATGCAAGATAAAGGTTTCCCATAGATTGTTGACAACTGGAAATAACTTTTTCACCAAGTTCACCGCCATACCTATGGACGTTCACGAAGATCTGCATCCCTGAATAACTTACGGCATCCATTCTTCAGTTTTGACTCTGTATATGATGAATGTTATGGCCACACCGGCTAACATCTGGATAGTTTGTATAATGGTGACACTCATTGAGATCTATAATGCATAAAATAAAAATAAATAATAATAACAAAATATAAAAATAAAACTACTCTCATCGATTGTTTTGGATAAATTTCGAGCTCTCAGCTGTGAAAACTAAGTTTTTGATTTAGTTCCTTTTACCGTCTTTGTCTGATTTTGTAGCAGTTTCATCAAATCTAGGATAAGAAAAGTTGCTAAGATTTTCTTACTCGTAGAAAACAAGGGTTTAGAGTTTTCAACCCTATTTTTGACATGAACTCTGTGACAAAACAATAAATATGTTATTTTTGAAGGTTCTATGAAGCATTTTGACATGATATTTCGAATGAAATATTCAAACATTAGTTTAAAGGCATCACTCCACGAATCTGAGGTGGTACTGATTTCAGGTGGAGTATTCGTAAACGGGGTGGTAGATTATGGGAGGAGAGTGATTCCGTCCATTTCTTCCCAATTGCCGTCAAAAACTGCCCGGAAGATACGGCTTCGAGCGATCCGGCGCGTTATTTTCTACAAGGAGTCCGACTGGAGCGCGCCTGCCTTGTGCGGAGCCGCATCTTTAGGGCCGTTTTTTACGGCAATTAGGAAGAAATGAACGGAATCACCCTCCTCTCCATAATCTACTATCCCTTATAAGAATACTCCATCTGAAATCTGCACCACCTCAGATTCGTGGGGTGATGTTAACACTAACTTTAACTTTAACATGTTCCTGAGCAAAAGGAAAAAAGTCGCAATCATGTTTAGCTTGTGTAACACAGCGCATCCACGGTAAAGGCACGCAAGATTGTTCCGAGCAACCTATAAGTGAAGTGTAACTGTGCAGTCGGTTGTGTCGGACAGTTAAGGTGCCGATACCTATTTTCAATACGGAAAAGTCTTCTGATTCAGGAATAGCGGCCGCTGTACATTTTGAGCGGGAATTTCGAGAATTGGGGAGGTACAAAGTCCCCTGCAGTCAACGTTTAGCTCTCTACCTTGGGAGATCGCCTTGGAAAATATTCGGGTTGAGTCATAAATAAGTTCCGCACAGGTACATGGTAAACTAATGTTGTTGTTTACGCACATAGTGGGTTACCCATACAAGGAATTTATGTTATCGTTACGCAGGCAGAACTTCGGTTAGCCTTTAGACAGCAGTCTAGTGCTGCGCACATTTGGTTTTTTTTTTGCTCACCTTAAAAATTGAGAATCAAAAAATACACTTACGCAATGTGATACTTCGGGAATTTAAACAAAGTGTTAGTGCTGCGGTCACGAGTCACAAAATATACAGTATGCATGGTGTAGAAGAGATAACCGATCTGGCGCTTAGAAATTAGTTTGTCAAGTTCGGTCCTGGAGATGTGACCGTGAACGAAGAACCAAGGCGGGGGAGGGTCACCCTTCAGATTTCGATGACGATATTTTGGAGCCAATATTGGAACGCTAAACAACGAGCTGCAGTTGGGATCTCCTCGACATTTTCAGAAGTTTCGCATCGTGATTTCCCCCTTGTTGTGCTACTTATTTGGTTATATATTTAGTACCTCTATGTTATGTTCGTTCGTTGTGAGACTTATGTGTATATGTGATCTTACTTCATCACGCCGTAAGAACTATTGATCAACCGTAGTCCGTTCAACACTACATGAAGCTCAGTGCAGCTGAGTAAGCAGTTGCGCTCGAAGCGGTGCGGAGGAGCGCAGCGGTTAAGATCGAGGTGGGACCTTTGCTAGACTCAGTGCTACAGTTGGCCATGGTTCCACCTCGAATCCATCGCTTTCTCCGCTGCTTCGACAAAATCCGCTAACAACTGCACCGACCTTCATGTTGTTTCGACCGGACTATATAGACTCTGGAGTACCATACTAGCTCTGAAGTAATAGCTATTAAATTTAGACGGAAAGTAGGTATAGGTGTTAGTTTTCTGCTGCACTCATCGCAAATGAACCTAGTGAGTGTGAATAGGAACATCATTTAGTACTATAATGATGTTGACCTAGTATGAAACACCTAAGGATTGATTTGTAAACAAACCCATCGTGGCACCCGCACTCCAAAAACGGTCAACGCGAAGTAGGTATACATACAAGAATGTGCGAAGTAATTCATGAAGACGAAAGTGCGGCCCGGATTTGAATGTTCAGCTGCTGGAACAAATTGTATTTCTTTTTGTTTATTCTCTGAACATTTTAGATATTTCCTACCAGAATGCAAAGCGTAGATGAGAACAGCAGCATGGTGATAATAATGAAGAAAAATCAACGGTTTCTTACGCAGCACGATGAATAGAGTGTCACCCAACTCGACAACCTGGAAATGTTGCAAAGTAACCTTAGCGAGTTGAGGATAATGGGTGGACTTCATTGTAGCTGTCATATGGGACGGATCTATTCGTGGGTCCCATATGTCAGCAGAGCTATTTTTTGTTATTTCAGACTTGGGAAGAGAAAATATGCAAACTAACTTTTGAAAGTGTGAACAAGAGAATCCAGAATGCTGCCACGTCATGCGGATCACTTGCGGAACACAACGACTTTAGAAGTCCACGGTTATAGATGGTATAGAGGATGTCCTTAGACAAAATAAGTGAATTCTTGCAAAAATCAAGGAAAAGACAGGGAGAAAAGTGTTGTTGGAGGCTGAATAGATTAATAAGGATCAGAAAAAAGGAGTCCTGAAATGTTATAAAATATGCGTTTATTTTTTATTTCTTTTTATTGCATGTTTATAGCAGTGGAAGTACATAAGATGAACAAAGAGGTAAATAGAAAAATAACTTCAATAAAATTTTCCTTTCTGTTGCTAAGGTTAACGGTCAAAAATTCCAAAAATTGAATGTTAGCGGCCTCTTATTTGCAGTATACTGCCATAAGAAAGTGAACAGAACGTATGTAACTTCACTCAAAATTCATAAAGAAGAAGAATGTCCATCACTATTCTTATTTCTCTAGGCAAGTTTTAGAATTTTCTTATTATGATGTCCAAAGAATACCTTAAAGAACCTTAAAGAGACTGTAGAAAGAATATTATTCTCGCAGAATAACGGTATGTTTTTTTAAAGTAAAACTTTATCTTTGCTTAAAAATTAACTCTTTCTTGTCTAAAAGAGTCCTAACGTTGATTTTAACGAGTATTTATCGTCATTCAGTGATTTCCTAAAAATAGAATATTCGCTTTTTGAAACTAAAAGGATTTCTTCTTCCCATAGCATAAAGAGTTAGCTAATATAGAAGTTTTTTTCAATTCTTCAAAAATTAAAACGATGAGCAGAGAATTAGCAGAAATCAACAAACCTCTGAAAATCTGATTAATCCGATTATGCTGAATGCTGCCAGAGCACTATTCCATAAAAACAAAGTTGTGGTGAGAGAAAACGGCTCTCGTTTTTCCATAACCTTTTGAATAGCTGAACATTCTTTTTATTAAATGTAGACGATTTTCTAAAAATGTGATGGCGAGATTATAGAAAACATAATCAAAATAATAATAGGCGACTTTTCCCTGTTAGAATAATGGGAAGGCGCATTGGTAGGGGAAAAATCAAGATTTTTTTCTGGATGCTCCTATGTATTTTCCAATGTCGAGCGGTAAAAATTATTTTTGAATCCAAGGAAAAAAATACTTGCCTTTTATGGTAGCGAAATAAACGACAGAGATGGTAATACCGTGATACCAATAGCGCTGGAATATCTCTGTGGTCCACCATCGTGTGTCGTTAAGTCGTTCGAATGGTAGCGAATACCTATTCTTATTAGTTTCATAACGGATATAGAGAATAGAATAAAATAATTTATTTCTACTTTTACCTGTATCGGTATGTATTCTCGTAATGAGGAGAATTGTTTCCACTGTAGATATTGAATGTATTTAATTCATGGAAGAAATTCATGTAGGAAGACTTTGAACTTGAGCTGGTGAGTTTTGGATCAATACAATTTATTTATTCACATACATCAATGGTGCACCAAAAAAGAAGAATAAAAATGGGACACACTTTATCTGAGTTAGAAAATCTTACGAAAAATATTTTTACAAATTTTACTAAAACCGGAGCTTAACTTATTTTCAGAGGAAACTCAGGCGCTATCTTTTTTTTTGTGGCGGATAACAAAGCGAACATATTGTTCTCCTACTCCAGAAAGTGAAGAATCCTTTTATAACACCTATTCCCCATCGAGGATTGGTCCAATTCTCGATATATCAGGGTTCGGACTGCCAACTTAACCCAAAGCAAAAGGAACACGTTGGAACTAGGGACGAATTTGACGGGAGACCTTAATTATGTACTAACAATAACTTCTTTGTGTGTTAAACAAATGTATTGATGTACTCTGATGAACAGTGGACAGAAAAAAACATTCCAGAAAAAGATTTTTAGATAGATCGTGAAACTATATTGCTTGGATGTGTATGGAACACGTATAGATAAGCAAGAGAGCCTTGGCTACAGGAACAGGCTTCACGAAGCCGTCCCATTTGATTTCATCTACTGATGTCCTCATTTTTTTGTTGCTTTTCATTCTTGTTTGTGAGTGAAGAGTAGTTAAATGGAAATAATTATGTATAGTGGTATAATGGTACGTATGAAGGTTCTCTTCTAGCTAGAGTAACAAAAGTACGAGTTTTTTTTTTTGCGGTAGTAGCACAGTTTGACTATGGCCAGCTGCCAGACAGGCTATGGTAGTCCGTTCCTGGAATATCAACGTTGTTATTATTATTAAAATTTAAAGGATAAAGTCACTGGCGTATCAGTCCACTTGGGATGCGCCAACGCGTTTTACTGGAATTCGTAAAATTCGAATTTTACGAATTCCAGTTATTATTATTATTACTATTATTGTTATTATTGCTATTATTTACAGAAAAATTCTAGAAACCTATGTTTTGTTAAGATAGAGAGGCAATGCATGATTTTCATGCCATGTGAGAAATGTAAATCAATGTGAATAGCGCCAAAATGACAAAAAGAAAACTAGCAATTTCAAATTTATAGGAAATAGCTCTGGCCGAATTTCAGCTATTTTTCAGTTCTTGCATCGTTTGCGTTACTTTTGCTTCCTATTGTTGCTGTTTTCTCACCTCTCTTTCTTGATTTCTCACAGGATTTCTTTGTCTTTTGTTTTTTGTTTTGTTTTTTTTCTTCGTTTTTTGTGTATAAAGGCAGAAATTTGCTGTGAAGAAACTTTCATCGGGGGTGCATAAAGTGGAAAATTTATTGGCTATTATAGTAACCATCCAAACGTAGGTACTCTATTGTCAAAGTTTCGAACTACTACTTTTCTGGAAGAAATTTGACGTCAATAGGTAGTTCACCTTAATTAGCTATTTTTTGCCATCTGACTCTGCGGTATGGGAAGAATCTCCCGATTTTAAGGTTGGGTTCCACGAACGTATACATTTCACTGCCTGTTTGTTTTTAAGATTGTCCCCTAACTTCTCAAGTTCTTGGTCATTCGAGATAAAATGGGTCGAATGCGATACTCTCAGGGGAGAACCGCCACTTCGCGTGCTGATGTTTGATTCATTTACACTCGGTTTTCGCGCTCTACGGCGAACAAAAACCACAAGTTGAGCGAATGTAGTAGATGCGTGTTCGCTTTTGTTTCCGTTTTCTGGTCCCAAATAGCTCCAGTGGGAGAGAAGAAAATAGATTTTTTTCTAATGAAAGTTCGGCATGGAATGGAGTCAGTATTAATCGATTTGACCAACGTTGGGTGGAATTTAGCAGAAATTCGTAGATATTCTTTCTATGTTGCATTTTTAAAGGCATCATCCTACGAATCTGGAGTGGTGCGGGTTACAGGTGGGTTATGCCTATACGGGGTCGAGGATTGTGGGGGAGAGAGTGATTCTTTTCATTTCTTCCTAATCGCCGTAGTAAAAACGGCCCGGAAAATGCGGCGCGTGCACAAGGTTGGCGTGCTCCAACCAAACTCGTTGTAGAAAATAGCGCGCCGGAACTCTTGCAGCCGCACCTTCCGGCTCTACGGCGAACAAAAACCACAAGTTGAGCGGATGTAGTAGATGCCGCTCCGGGCCGCTTTTTCCTAACATCACCGCAGATTCGTGGGGTGATACCTTTAAACGAAAAATAGATGTCGGTAGGAAATGTGAAGCAAGAGCCGTAGTTGTTTACACTCTTCATCACGGCCAATGTCTCAGCATTTTCGGCTTTATACTCGAATAAAAAATCTATAGCGGATTGAAACACTCAAACGTAGCAACTCCTCCAGGAACTCATTGAGGACAAAGTCATGAAAATGTTCCTTTCTGCATAGCTGCCATGATCCTATCGTACGAACTCGAAATTTTGGCACGCAAAAATTCATATGCATTCAGTGTAAGCGCTAATGGTCCAAAAATGAATAGAATGGAAGGGTGCTGGATCCTAAATAGTATTAACGAAGCAATTCTATCACGCGAAATTCTCCACGAAAAGATGAGACTAGAGATGCAGATTACAAATATAAGCGTGGTCACGGTCATTTCCCCTTAATCATCTTGAGAAACAGCGTGAGAAATGTTGTTCGAGTGCGAATTTCCCTACAAAATAACATAAAAGACATCATGGCAACGCGGCTGATTAGGTACATAGTGCAACGACTTGGGCTGTTTTGTTTCTTTGGGATTCTTTGGGACGCTTTGGGATGTGACTTCTTATAGTAACTCGTTTTAATTGAATCAATAGTGAGGATATGTTGGAAATGTTCTCCTTTTCCAGTCTTGGATGAACGCCGAAAAGTTAGCCATAACAAAGAGTGTTAACTTTTGCTCTGACTCTTGCTTCATATTTAAAACCGACAAGTTGCGGTCATTACGGTAAGTATCGATTATCGTCGAACTTTCACGCTTCCGAAAACAGATTTTCCAGATATAGGTTGCTGGCAGCTGTGGTATGTACGTATTACTTAAATTACGTACGCATAACTGTTTAAAATCTGCTGTTCATAGTCTTTTGTCACAGAAAATTCACCTCTCCGTTCCTGCACCATTATATTGATTATTGATTATATTATATTAATTTGAATCGAAGTGAAAGTGGTGGCGGATCCCAAGCTCTAGATTGATTAACGCCAGACACTTTATCCACTTCATACTTTATCGATTATTTGTAGCGACAAGCTACAAATAAAGTATAAAGTGAATAAAGTGTCTGGCGTTAATCAATCTAGAGTTTGTGTAGCTTATATTCCAAGATAGATATGTTTGTGTTGATCTTCCTTCTCTGTTCCACGTAACTTATTTACATGCTGAAGATATTCTTAAACAGTTCAAACGTTCCTTTGTCTTGAAACCTCGGCATATTCTGTCTAAGTTTCGCGATAGTGTGCCTGTGAGGTCTTTAGATGGAACCTCTTGTTTGCCCGACATTTCGTCTTTTTCGCCGTATTTAAAAAATAAATAGAAAAATTTTTAATAGAAGATGACTGGAGCAATGCTACGTTTATCCCGTCAAGTGCCGCACTACCCTGAGTCAGTGTTTCGATAATCGTTCAGTGTAGCAAAAAAAGAAACCCATCTACATTGAAAATAGTCTTACGTGTTGTTCCACCGGAGGTGGCGTGGCTGGTAGCACGCACTCGTCACTCAGTGTTCCAGCGAATGAGTATTGCTGCGTGTAGATCATCAGCGACGATATAGATGATTTGATCTACACACAGAATATCAGGCGGTTATAGGTCACAGAGCAGTAAAAGTGGTAAGAACTCATTTGTTATCGACAAGCATTCATTCCTATTATTCATTGAAGGGTTTCTTTTAAGAATCCAAAACGCCTCCACGTCTTCCTTGCCGATATTTCGGCTTCGTGAGCCAGTATAACGCATTTCACATAATAATCGTTTCCGTTGTGGGCCTCTGAAGACGGCGAAAAAGCTGAAATGTCAGGCAAATAAAAGAACCATCAAAAACCACGCAGGCACACTATCACAAAACATAGGCTTAAGCAGTGTTTGTCTATTTACTGCCTGTTACATCACATTATTTACCTACAATAATGTGAACCACAAAGAGGAGAAGAGTGAAAATGGGAAGCATAGTAGCGCAACAGCTACAAGAATCCATAATTATAATGTGGGCATGCTTTAAGGTTGTATTTTTACTGACTTATCTGTTGTAAATAATGACGGATGAACTAGAGCCTTAAAATAAGCGTACATTGATTTAACATTTCCACGATTTCTCTCTTCGGATATCGGGATATTAAGTAGGAAATTTTGAAACAAGAAGTTCAAAAAATGAGAGAATTAGATGATGAGAATTAGATTATGAGTTTATTTAGCATTTTGCATTCCCTTTTATACATTTCAAAAGACATTTTGCATGTTTGCATGTTCATCTCTTCGGGGAACAAAAGGAGTGCGATTTTTGAATTCCTCGGGGAGGTAGCGAAGAGAGCTGCAACGACATAAATGGTAGCCGAGCCTTGACAATGATCCGTGAACATGTAAGATGACAGCATATATTGGCAGGAGAATCCAGTGATCTTCGGACGATCCGTTTCTTATTCTGTCCCAAAATTTTTGACAAAATTCCTTAGAATATAGTTGTTTACTGGTTCGAAAGGAATCAATACTTCTAAAATCCAAATAATTGTTGAACTGAAGTCTTGTTGACAAATATAATATGTAAAATGTTGGAAGAATATTGGAACACCGATGTAAGTGGAAGTATTTGCTCGGTTTTTTAAAGTATCGTATACTATGATATATGATATGTGATCATTAGAGGGTGTAGAGCAGTCGGCAGAAGGTCCTGCTGTCTGCCCGATCGATCGGAGGTTCGAGTTCGCTCTAGTGCTCACCAAGCCTTTCATCTCTCCGAAGTCGATGAATTGGTACAAGACTTGTGTGGGAGGATGAAAACACTCTCAAGACACATTGTAAAACATTGAACGTGATGGAGGATCCCAAGCGGATTGATGAACGCCAGACATGTTATCCTTTATCTACCTTTATGATGATGAAGGTGTTGCTTGGAAAAGTCACATACAAGACCGTATCAGTTTTCCATTTATTTATTTATTTATTATTCACCTTCGTAGGCAAGTGCACATTTATTGACACAATTTTCATTTTAAAGACATCGTATCAGGAAATTGACGTAGTCACGAAAACCTTAGGGAAAACGTAGAGTTTGTGATGAAATTCACGGAAACGAGTGTGGTACCTCGCTCAATTCCTCCAATTGTTCCTGAAAAATTGCGTCGGAATCTGATCTTCGCCTAATCATTGTAAAAACGACGTAAAAGACGACGTTTTCCCCACGAAATCAGTTGCAAAGCGCCACTTTTGTGCACGAGCCGCATCCATGAGCGAGCCGTCGAAGATTAATGAGGTCTTCTCACCAGCCTAGTCAAGTAAAACCGACAAATAGGCTGCTGAAGAGACCGGAACGTGTACAATGGGAAGGATGTGAAGCGGTTCTGACGCCATCCTTTGGGAAAGCTAGGAGGAATTGAGCGGCGGTCCCACGCTCGCTTCCGTAATCTACAATCTAAACTCTACGCATTTCCTGGTATTTCCGTACCACGGGGGTGGGTGTAGTGTAGCGGTTAGAGGTTCCGCTTCTTGCACAATCGATTGGAGGTTCGAATCCGCCCTAGTGCTCACCAAGTCTTTCATCCCTTTCGATAAATTGGTACCATGCTTGCCTGGGAGAATAAAAACACTGACTTGACACATCGGCTAGCCACCGCAAGTCATTGCATAGGCCAGTTACACGGTTGTGAACCTCAAACGATTCTGAATTGAAGTGAACGTGGGGGCTCATCCCAAGCGATTTGATTAACGCCAGAAACTTTATCCTCTATCCTCTATCCGTACCACGTCAATTTCGTTACTACCTTGGTCCCTTTAGCTTTTTGAACAACATCGCTTTATTTGTTTCAACAGACAAAAAAACTGGATCAGTAATGATTTTCTTCGTGTCAAGGTTGCCATTCTAGTGGTGTTATCGCGGAGTCGAGATGCTTAGTATTCGGGTCGTTGTTCAACAACAAAAAATATCTGTGAGCCTCTCATCACCAACGGTTTCGGAGCCTTTAGCAGCTCCTTTCGCCTTGTTTATCCCACAGATCCTCAATCTGCCTTACAACCTCGGTGTCAAAGATGATAAACAAGGTCTAGGTCAAAACAAAATTGGTAGCCGACATGAGGGTGAGAAATTCAAAAATTCGTTTGACCATACACACAACAAACGAAGTGTCCTTGCTGATATGATGTAGACCAACGAACCTCACCTACTGTAACCTCACCTAAATGTAAGTGAATGAGTCTCGCTAATCGTATTCCGGAACGAAGTTTCCCTGTTAAAAGCAACTTGCAGACTTTTTTTTTTAACTTTTTGAGTTGAAGTTTCATCATGAAGAATCGTTTTTGTTTTCGTGTTCGTGTGACCGTGTTGGATTTCAACTTTGTTCCTACCTTTATGCTATTATATATCATTTATCGGGTTCAGGCTGGAAGAGATCACCTGGCCCGAAAAGGGAAGATCTGAACTGAGGTGGTGAATGAGGACCTGAGGACACTCGGCGTGGATAGACAGTTTAGGCGAGACTTAAGGTTTCGCAGGACAGGGAATAGCAGGACGAATGGATTGTTTCTGTGCAAGCTCTCACAGAAGATCGAGAAGGTTGGGCAGAGCTGCGTTCAAGGACGACACACCTCGGCGAAGATTTGGGTAATCGCCCCAGGTGACGACATCAGCCCGCCGATTAGGTAAAGTAATTCAAGTGAAGTGTACCAGTTAGAATTGAAGTGATGTGTTATTGTTGCCTGGAACTCCTAAAGGAGAAGTCCTAAAAGGAATTCATAAATATTAGTAGTTCTTCCTTGTTCTTCTAACCGTACAAGCGATCCTATAAGATGAGTTACAATTGCGATTTAGCAGCGAAAATTCCATACTACATTTCAAGCCGCTGTTACCATGCAGAAAATAGAACTCAACTGAAATTTTTTCCCCTGCCTTTGAATAGACGCTAGGACCTTCAGTTTATGTCGCTTAACCGTCACCTCCACATTTCGAGGCTAATCTCTCAGACGAGACCATATCGCTCCAGTGCTGAGAATCGTTTGTGTTTGAATTTCTGACATTTCATAGTAGCGGTTACCTTCCACCAGACTATTTCCAAATCATCTAAAGATCTATTTTTTTTATGGAACTGCAAAAGAATAGCTGCGTATTGTAAAGAGAAAGAAATCTTATGTGTACCAAATATTTTGTAAGTCCTCAAATCAACGTCTCTCCACATATATCTGTTACAAAATCACTCTCATGTTCTCTGTTGTTAATTCTTGTTGTCCTTCTCAAAAATTTTCCGGCTTACCTTTCAACCCATAAGATTTCTTAAATTTTCCGAATGTTCCTTAATGTCAGAAAGCATGCCAAACTAGTCCCTATCGGACATTTTTGATATTTTTTTTATTTTTGCTCGATATTTTTATCAAATAAACTAATAACTTATTACTAGGAGGTTGTATCACAATAAATACCCAAGAAATAGAACTCGAAGTGCATCGGTTAGGAAGAAAAAAACTATGGACATACGAACAAAACAAATATACAGACAATATCTCTACAAATAGACTTCATTCAAAACCAAGAGCCTCCGAAATTTAATCATCTAGCTTACTATTTTTCAAAATATCTCACTAAGCGATACTGTATTTTCGACTGTAACAGCGACAACGGCAGAATTAAGCCGAGCGCTCTATATGTACTAATTATTCTGCTTTCTTTTTGTCTGACTTAGCAATGTATGCCTTGTAGAAGAAATGTAAGAAAAGTATAGCGAATGTAACATAAATAACGAAAGCGAGGTAGAGGTTCACCATCGATTGTTGACATCTAAAAAATTATAAAAATCAAATGTATGCACTTGTAGTGGTTATTTAATGTTTTAAAATATATTCTTTCAAACTTACGGTAATGTAGTTTCTGTTTTGATTCGATACACCACATAAGTGACAAGAACTCCAGCCAACATTTGTGCTGTTTGTATTGTGGTAACGCACATAGAGATCTAAACAAATTATTTTATTGAATTAAATTAAATAATAATTAATAATTAAATTATTTTCTTCTCTTCTCGTTTCTTTCTATTTCCATTTGCTCTATGAAACAAAAAAGAAACTCAGAATGATTATTATATATTTTATAGGATAACAAATGTATCCAGAAACTTCCGAAACTTTTCTCTGCATTAAAAGAGTGTCTTACAAGCAGCCACACCACTATTCTGACGTGGCGAAAGAATTCACAGGAAAATCCATGGTTAGGGTTGTAGATTGCTTGATCAGGGGTGATTGATCGTGATCATCTGTTCCTAATCGGCGCAAGAAACTAGTACGAAGGCGACGCTTTTTCTTAAAAGACGATTTCAGTTGCAACGCGCCATCCTCGTGCACGCGACGCATCCGCGTGCGAG
Source organism: Necator americanus (assembly GCF_031761385.1). NCBI lineage: Eukaryota > Metazoa > Nematoda > Chromadorea > Rhabditida > Ancylostomatidae > Necator > Necator americanus. The sequence continues at coordinate 8,598,202 of NC_087373.1, forward strand.
CGGTCGAAAATTAAAGTGGCGTCCTCTCCAGTCTTTTCAAGTAAAACCAACAAATGTGGGACAGAACGTGCGCAAATAGGGGTGTTCTAACGTTCTTCGTAGGAACCAAAGTGGTTCCCACGTTGTTTTTTTTTACGATAATCAGGGAGAGATGAGCAAATCCGTCTCTGATCCCGCAATCTACAACCCAATATCTAGCTTTTCTCACGGATTCCCCCACCACGTCTGATTCGTGGTACGGAAATCTGCCTTCAAATGCTGTGAGAAAAATGTTGCTGATTTCATTGATATGACTTTCACTTTCATCAAATTATAAATTTCATCTATTTCATTATTATTTTCATCGAATTTATAAATTTTTCGCGAATAATTTAAAGTGTAAAAATTTTGGAGATATTACTGATGACAGTGGGATTATCTCCAAACTATCTAAACAGAAATTTCAAATTTGAGATATAGGTTTAGAAATCACCAAGACACCAAGAAATCCAACAAATAGAGGTCCTACTGTATGTTTACAGACCTTCTTTATCTTATTCTAGATCTTCTTTAAGATCTTTTTTGAATTTATCTAATGCATTCAAATTCCACTAAAACAATGACAGTGATCTGAAGTAAGGATTTTACAGTTGTTAACAGGTGATTATAATTAGACTTTCTCTAATGTGGTGCGTCCTGTGGAAAAAAGAAAAATCACCTCAGAATACTTTTTCCCAAAAACCTCAACGTAAATATTAGAGACGCTGAAGTATGTATAGGCCGTGCAATTCGGTTAAAAATATCGCTTATCAGTATATTTTTTCCCGTTGATTAAAGAAGAAGACCTTTTTGCTCCATTGTATGAAGTTATTGAAAAAACCTATTTTTACCGATGATTAAAGAAAAAAAACTTTTTTGGTTTATTGCATCAAGTTATTGAAAAAAAAAACAACTTTTTCCACTGATTTTTCTTCAGGAAAACAAAAAAAAAATCGTCCGCAAAACCACAATGCAGAATAACAGATTAGAACTTACCCATCTTGGTGGTCGTATACCGTATGCTACAACAGCATAATACGTATACATAACTGAATGAGCGAAGCAGTTCATCTCGATGTACATTCTTCCGGGTGCCGCATGTCCAGCACCTTAAAAAACGCTAGGAAATTTTCCAGAACATCTTCCGGCTAGAAATCTTAGAGAACAACATTGGAGAAAAGGTGATTGTTACCTGAATGTACAGTATAGATGAGTACTGCGGCGTGATGATAGTAGTGAAGAAAAATGAGTGGTTTTTTTCTCAGCACAATAAACATTGTGTCGCCAAGCTCGACAATCTATAAACAAAGCAAAAGCTGTAATTGTTCAATCATAAAAATATTATTTAGTATTCATACAAGTTTGTTACCTTTGAAATAGCGAAAAGAAAACTCCAGAATGCGGCAACGTCATTCGGATGACATGTGTAGCATAGAGATTTGTACCAACCATGATTGTATAGAGATTGGAAGAAATCCTTCAAAAAACCCGTATAATTTGTCAATAAACTCTTATCTTCTAGAGAATCTGTAACCCTTACAAAGCTAGCATTTGAAATAGTTTTGGTGTAAGCGAATTCTCCTACTGGAAGAGCTTTTTTTGCCTATTTTTGCCTTGTTTAGGTGGATCTACAGGAGCATTAAAGGAAACAATTGCAAGAAAGGTATAATTTTTAAGTTTATCTAATCCACTGCAATTAATCACCTGCAAGTCACGGTAAGTGAAGGTTAGAAATACTTGTAATAAATGCCATCAAAAAGATGCAAAAAATCTGTACTGAGAAATGGTGAAACTTGTTCTCTTCGTCTTTTTACATAATTCACTCACTTCCTTGGAGTCTCTTCTCTCTGAAATCCCTGAAAGCACAATATAACCCATCCCTAACGCTGCGAACTGCACATGCTCTTGTTTTATGGGTCATACTTCTATCCAACATATTAGATCTTCCTCATGTGTGCACTGGACGGGTGTAGCGCTGTCGGTAAGAAGTCCGCTGTGGACGCACCATCGATTGTTCGAAACTGCTCTAGTGCCAACTAAGCCTTTCACACCTCCGGGGCACCGATAAAATGGTACCAGACTTGTCTGGGAGAATAAGAGCACTGACTTGATCATCGGCTGGCCCCCGCAAATCACTGCATAGGCCAACACGCGTTTCAGAACCTCAACGGTTACGAATTGCCATAAATCTCAAAGTATTTTAAATCGAAGTCGAATGAGGAAGAGAACCCAAAGGGACTGATCAATTACAAGCATTTTATCCAAAAACCTTTATTCTCTTCATTTTCTAATCCTCTAAATAGTCCTGAATGCTGGACTAACGTGAACACACCTAGAAGATCGTACTATGTGTGAAAATCTCCAACTCAATACATTATCAGCATCGCTCCAATAGACTCAATGACACTCAACATGTAGTAGAGTCAACAGGAAATGAAGCACGGTGCAGTTGCGTAAATGGTTGCTGTGCGGTGGAGCGCTGCGGTTAGGATTGAAGGACTCCTGCTACCACCATCCATTGCTGCAGTTCGCAATGGTTACACCTCGATTCCAACCGCTGACTCCGCTTCGAACGCAGCCGCTTACGCAACTGTACCGTTCTTCATGTCGTTTTGACCATACTTAGCTAGAGGGTGCGGCGTACAATGCCATTTATACTAGAGAGAGTTAGGAGACTTGACCAACTTGCTTGTCAACGTACATTGAAATGCTAGAAGCTAAGTTTTACGACACCAGTTGAATGGCGACACAAACGAAAAAACAGAAAGGAAACAGAAATGTGGTGCAAACACCATTCCATGGCAAAAAATGAAGACATTTGCTAGACAGATACGTTTTATTTGTGTCATAGACCTACCTAGTAGGGGAAAAATCAGGGATCATCGATTACTGCTGACTTTTTGACGCTTTTAGTGAGGATTGCCTAGCATTTGTCGCGAGCGCATTTCCTCAAAGGCAGCGTATCACGAAACAGACGATGTGAAGATCTCTGCGGGCAACTATAGAGTTCGGGGAGTAGATTACGACTATGACCATGGCCGCTGTACAATCCCCCCTCCTTCCTCCTCCTAATCGTCCTGAAAAACAGCGTGGGAAACGCCGCTCATCCCTACAAAGCACGTTAGGACGCGCCACCCTTGCACATGCTTCCCGTCCACCAGCGAGCGCTCGATGAGGTCTTCTCAACAACCTGTTCGTGTAAAACCAATGATTAGGCCGCTGGGGGGACCGCGACTGAGAAAGAGGGATCTTCATCCCGAACTCTATGTTTTCGCACGGAGAACCAACATCGTCAGGTCTGCGATACACTCTCTTTAACTACTCATATATGGTTGGTCAGTTTGTTTCCATTATTGGAGGACTCTAGAATTAAAGTTCTGTGTTTGGAACGAACTCAAGAAAAATATAAAAGCGAGAGAGAAAGAGGTCGATGGGATACGCATAGTATCAGATCGTCTCGAACCACTCTTGGGCCTTTGATAACTGGAAAGAAGTTGGAAAGTCGGCCACAATGGAAAAAAAAAATTCTTCCCACAAGTATAACATCTCTAACAAAAAAAATCCAGTAAACTGAGTTCGTAAAACGATGTCTTTCATTACACCAAGATATCGTTGTCTGTAGAGTACTGAAAACTATCATACTCATCAATAGGCTAATATTTTCTGGCACTTAAATAAGTTTTCCAATATTTTTTTCTCGAGGAGCGAGAACAATATCTGCATGAAGAGCAACTTTTAACTGATTGATCTTAAGTTATTCGAAGAATGAAAGCTGTACGTATGCTTATTTAAAAGTGGTTGAAAAATGTCAAAAATGAATATGTGGATTTTTTCCTGCGTTCGATAACTCCTTTCATTTTTTTGGTACTCTTGAAGTTGAACACCTCTGCCATAGTTGAAACACATTCGAAACAACTCAAAAAGTAAGGAAAAGTAGGAAAAGTACGAATAAAAGCGATCACGTTGTCAAATAAGTCTCCTCCAATGTTTCTAATAAACTGTATTCCATATTTATATTTATTTATTATTATTTATATTATATATTTATTTATTTTATATTTATATATTTGTTTCATATTTCATATTTCTTCAGGAATTTCGGGGAGTGCGCTCTTTTGATTTTCACCGCACTCATTGCTCGGACACATTGCTTTGCTGCTTATATGCTAAAATGACACAAGAGTAACAAGAATCATTTCGACCAGAAACATCTTCGTCACACTCTCCTCTAGCACATTTCTGGCTTAGAATCAACCCGAGGGCAAAAACAAGTTGTGGATCTGGATATCCTTTAAATGTCGATGGGGCAAAATAAGTACATAATGCTTACGTTCTATTATTTTTTTCTTTATTAGTGTGGAAAAAGGATAAAGTCTCCGATGTGGATCAATCCTTTTCGAATCCCCCTTTCGGCTCGCTCCAATTCAGGATCGTAAAGGTTTATGAAAGTGTCTATGCACTTTACAGTGGCTTATGGGGTGCCAGTCAATATTTCAAGTCAATATCTTCATCTTCTCAGGCAGATCTGGTATTGATTCATCGACTTTGGATAAAAAGCTTGGTTGGTCTCCGGAGGTGTTGAACCTTCGACAGAACAGACGTTTTAGGCATCTTCTCTCCCTGCGCTATACCTTCCTCTTGAAGTGAGACGCGTGAAAGAAAAAATAGGAGTTCACTCACCTCTGAAAACCTCAGAAGCGCGAGATTGCTAAATATTGCTAAACCAGCATTCCAAAGGAACAAAGTTCTCTTCAATGACATCGGTTTACGATTCTCCATTAATCGTTGGACGGCTTAATTCCAAATGTGCATCGTTAACTTAATTATAAAGGAAAAAAAATCATATTAAAAAAAGTTGCTGAACTCACCTTTGATAGTAACAAAATAGAGAACAGAGATAGTAATGCTGTGATACCAATAACGTTGGAAAATATCAACTGTCCAGAATCGTGGATCGTCGATTTTTTCAAAAGGTAGGGCAAACCTAGATTTGGATTTGAGGGATCATTGTCTGGTTGAAAAGAAAACTAACCACCTAGAGGTTTTCTACGATAGTGGATAAATACAAAGGAAATCGAAAATGTAGATAGTCCGAACGTAAGACTCCGTATCAGTGGAGAAAATAGGGATTTGCAAAAAAATTGAACTTACTGAAATACTAACAAATGTATAATTCGAATGCGAGTGTATGCAAACGACAACAGAAAACAGAATTTCGAGTGTTTTTTACTATTGTTTTTTTAGTATTGTAATATTTTTATCCAGAAAAGTAATGTTGGACCTGACTAAAGTCTTGAAGTTATCTAACGTTCTAACATTTCTCTAGACTTTAAAATTATTTATAAGCTTTCATTCTATTATTATTTATTAGCTTTCATTCATTTCATTCTTCGAAGTAATTTTAAGAATTTAATCAGACAAAAAAGAAGTTCTTTCTTTTTTGTCTGATTAAATTCTTAAAATTACTTCGAATTATTACGTTCTTACATTTTTTACACTTCAAAATTATCTATGAGCTTCCATTGAATCAGCTCTCCTTTTTTTGCCACCCACTCAATTCGCTGATATCCTGGAAGAATAACCCTCTTAATTGGTCCCTCGGCTCATTTTTGATTTCACTGCTCGTCAATCGTTTTGCTCTTAACATGAATACTGAGCAAACAACAACAACAAACGCATAGACTTAGCTTGTTTTCGGTTTTCAAGCAACGATTTGTTACCCAAAAGACAACCAGTTGCCCCCGGGCAACTCTTGTGGAGAATGTGTGCGAAGGGCGAATTGTTTTAGATCGTATAGTTAGTTATAGCAAGAGTAATTGATTTTACTTGGTCAGTAACAGTTAATTACTAATTAATGGGCCATAATTAATGAAATTATAAACAAAACAGTACGTCTGATTCTTAATGTGGCTTACATCTGAGACGGACTGAATAACAGGTAACAAAGGAGAGTACTTTACCTTTTTGAATTCCAAAAAATTCCCGGTAAAATCAAAATTTTTTTATTATAACAAAAATTAAAATCATCTTACTAATCGAGTGGAAAGATAGGAATCAGACTCTCAATAGAATAATCTCTTCTTTTTGAAGTAAAAATCTAGTAATTTTCGTTGGGAAACTTTTAAGATTATAGAAACAAGAACGTAGATAAAAATGTCTAACTCACTTATATCGATAGTTATCCTGGTGCCTTGTAGAGTTCCCATTATATACGTCGAAGGTGTTAAGCTCTCTTATAAAATCCATAATTAAGTAGGATTAGTTCTTCAGATTTACCCAATGTTAGTGGAACAGATCTGGATTAAGTTGAATTAGTTTTTCTCGAACCTAAAAGAAACAAATGGCAGAGATCTAAGGATAAATGCGGTTGAATAAGACAGTAACACGTAAGGAATAAGGAGAAGAAGCGGAATAAACGGTAGATCATGCTAAAGGCTTCTGACTCATACATGTGAATGCATGCGTAAGGATACGTATATGTTCGCTAACAGCGCAAAATGTCTATCCCGACGGAACCGGCTTGAAACGATGCAGACTCGGGTCAACACGTTCTGGTTTACCACGATTTTCGAAATCTTATTAGGATTCGATGAGATTAATTGTTGGCTAGGTGGAGGAAAAATCGCGGCAATAAAAACCAATTCACCATATAATGAATCTTAATTGCTCCTTGGAGGACTCGGTACAAGTTTTTAGGATCTCACTTGAGAATTTCTAGATAAGGATTCGAAATTTTCAAGCAGGGAGATCTACAATAAAGTTAAAGTTTTTTTCGACACATGGACTCATCCTTTGAAAAAAAAGGATCAAAATTACAAAGAAGAATTTCTGTATAATAAAAAAATTCTTTTTTTTACATCAAAAGTGTTTTGAAGATATCTTTCGAACCCCGCTAGAAATATCAAAAGTCAAAATCAAAAGTAATAAATTATCAAAAGTAATCAAAAGTCTTTGGAATCTACTTAAATTTTTTCTCGAACCCACACTAGTTTTTGTATTTTTGAAGGAAATTAGCCGGAAATCAACTTGAAAATGTCAGGATGCAAAGTCTCGGCAGGCCCAGGAATGTCACAAGCGATCAGTCAAAAGCACAAAGGAATTACAGACACAGCATGTGTAAGGGGGATTTCCTCAGAAAAAAAAAACCTCAGAGGTAAACTGGAAACTTCCAGAATTTTTCTGCGGAATTCAAAAAGTTGACTGGAAATTTTCAGATTTTTCCTAGGAAAATTCTTCAAAGAACACTGTAGTTGATTGCCAGATTTCTATACAAAAATATCAGAATTCTTCGTACTCTTAGAACACTAAAGAAGTAAATCCTGAAAAAAAAAACTTAATGGCATCTGAAAAAGCATGCTAGACCAATACACTAGTGTATACTATACATAACATTGAACCGATGTGGAACGAACAAAAAAATCGGGTCAATCCTCATAACCAACATTTAATGAAAAGAGGGAGAATCGAGGTCAAACTTTTATGTTCTTTGTTAAACTAAGTAGAAAATATGCGTAGCCGACGCGTTAAAAATTTTGTTATTTTTCTTTCTTTTTTTTTTTAAATTTCTGTCCTTTAATCACTAATAATCTGTTACTGGCAGCTAGTGATCTTTGGTTTATTTCAGTGCGATGTATTCAAAGTGATGAGCTCGCACCTAAAAAAATTCTTTTCTGAAAAATTGAGGAAGGTATGGAGCTATGCATTTCGTATTATTTTCAAATGTAGAGAAACTGCCATCAAGGCTGCTTTTTCAAATTTCATAGGTATTTTTCTTGAACCGTTATAATAAAAATAAATATGATAAATATAATATAATAAATAAATGTAAAATTATTAGTAGATCATCACGTGTAATTCTAGACTAGTGCAAATCAAACAATGACAATGCTTGGAATAGCTTTTGTGTAGACATTTCCATGAGAAAATCCCATCACGAACCAGATTCGTTGGTTCTGGCGTGTTCCTAACTGGGGAAAAAGTTGTGCGTTAAGCATTCAATCGATATTCTATCAAGAATTCCATTTTCGTGGTAAAAAAAAAGAAGATGGAACGGAAAGGAAACCAAGTTGAAGGTGAAGGTTCGACGCTGCGGACGTTTATGTCATCGTTGGATTGACGTGAAAAAGAAGACGTGCATATTTTTAAGCTCTAGTTTGCAATTTTACATTTTATTTATATAAAATATGACATGAAAAAAACAGTGATCAAACATAAATTGAACTCACACAACAGACAAACAACAGACATCACAAATGTCTAAATGATAGCATTTTTTTCAAATCTATTATATTTCGTGATGGTTTGCCAGAAAACTAGAACGCTCAGCGTTTTTTTTTGAGACACAATGAAAATGTGCGCAGCAGAAACAGAAACAGGTTCAAGAAACATTCATGAACGATGCGAAATTCAACCCGCCGTCCTTTGAGAAGAAATCCAGCGATTCCACAAAGATCGTTCCTCTACATTCTGGATCAACGCTTTGTTAATGAAATAAAAGTTCATCATAAACACGAGAATCGTGTTCTCCGAAAAACTTCAGAAGAAATTATCCGCGAACTTTTTAGTACTTCTGGACAGTACGTTATATTTTTACAGCAAAGTTGGAGTCAGAAAATCTACTAATTAGTGATTTGAAATGTTACATAAACATTAAATAAAAGATAAAGGATAAAGTATCTGGCTTGAATCAATCCGTTTCAGATGCGCCACCACGTTCACTTCAATTCAGAATCGTTTGAGGTTTATGAACGTGTAACTGGCCTATACAGTGACCTACCCTTTAATAGGACGGGTGTAGTGTAGCGATTACAGGTTCCGTTACCTGCACGATCGATCGCAGGTTCGAATCCGCCCTAGTGCTCACCAAGCCTTTCATCGACATCCGGGGTCGATAAATTGGTACCAGACTTGTCTGGGAGGATAAAAACACTGACTTGACCCGTCGGCTAGGCATCGCAAGTCATTGTATAGGCCAGTTACACGTTCGTAAACCTCAAGCGATTCTGAATTCAAGTGAACGTGGGGGGGAGCGGGTCCCAAGCGGATTGATTGACGTCAGAAACTTTATCTTTTATAAACATTAAATATAGCAGAAAGTCAGGCTGAGAAGGTACTCGATCAGGAATGCAATTATGGCATATCTTTTTTTGCGCTCTAAAAGGATGTAAAGGCTCTTTCCACTTCTCCACTGGTAACCAGTAAACTTTTATCGAATAAATATTAGCAGTAGAATAGACAAGAAAACTTTGAAATAAATAAAAGTAATAATATCATTATAATATACGGTCTTTAGAACGACCTAAATCAGCCATCGCATCCCTATATATCTCTACACTTAATATTTTTTTAGATTGAGATTCCCCTCCATCGCGAGTAATTTCCTAACTGTTTCCCACATCTAAATCCATTCTCCATGGATGACGATATTTGTTTGAATACGCACTCATTGACGTAGAAAAAAATCGACATTTTTTTTGATTTGTAGTGAAATGACGTCGTTTCGAGTATAATAGGTTCAACGTTGAATGACGTGATAGCTCCAATTTTGGGAAAGTTGTTTTAATCTATCACCTCTGCAAATTACAACAAATTCTACGTCATTTATCTGCGTAGTCATTTTTGATCTTTTTCAGTAAAAAATTGAGACAGCAAAATTCAAATAACAAGCTGAAGGAATGCCGAAAGTGTGACAAAAATTACTGACTAATGCAGGATGGGAATTTTTCTGGAACGAGCCTGCTACTCTGAAGAACAAGTCACATCAAGCATGTAGTTATGGTGGACAAGTCAAAACTATATAGAATAATATGAAGCGCTTTTAATTTTTTTGAATTTTTTGAAATTAATTTTTTAGCTAATTAAATCATCGAATTTTCTTCTTTAACGGACATTTTCAATGCTTTATTTTAATTTTTATTTTTTTTTGAATGAATTGCTTTCTTTTCCTTTTCTAATAATTTTTATTTGCTTTTTTTTCTTTTTGCTGGGAAATTTAAAACACTTTGAATGGTATATGTTATTGTTCTCATCAATGACTTACAGCTAACATAGGGGAAATTAGTGAAGCCTGGCATTCTGGGACGCACACACTCAACGTAAGTTCTGAAGCGCATTAATAGCGTATTCAGATATCTAAGTGAATAAGATATTTGGCATTATCCGATCCGCTAGGGATTGCACGTGGGCGTTCGACTTCAGCTCAGAATCGTTTGAGACTTATGTCCGGTTCATACAATGATTTGTGTGAGCCAGATGACAAAAGTAAACCAGAGTTTTATCCTCCAACACGAGTCTGATATCACGGGGGAATAAAAGACTTGGTTGAATCTAGCACGGTTTTGATCTCTTATTCTGATCGATCGCGCAAATACAGCGGAGCCACTTACCGACGATGCTATTCATTTTTATGCTGGATATGTGAAGTGAAAGTACATACGCGCAAAAATCCAATATATGCGTGCTATACTGTACCGTATATTGTATTTATTTTTTATCTCTACGGTAAATTGAGGCAGATATGTTTTGAATTTTGGGTAGTAATTCACAGAGTCAGAGAGTTAATAGGAAAAAAAATAGATAAAAATATAGAATTTTCCAGCGACAAATTTTTTTTATGTTGGGGAATATTCTCGGACGATCGACGTTATGTACAAACGCCAATAATGACAATAAATAGACACTTTTAAAAATAAATAAATAAGAGTATAAAATAAATAAATAGGCAGATTTAAATAGACAATTGTTATTTCAAACCCTACACCCTGTTCCCTATTTTTCGACATCGACAAATGCACCGCTCATTCCTTCCATGTCGTTCAATCACCACATCTAAAAGCGGCATCGGAGCGACTCCCTTAGGAATGAGGGAAAAAAAGCTTCAGTCCGATGCCGCGCACTATGAATGTGGTGCTATGGATGCGAGCAACGTTCGATTTCGATGCGCTTATGTTGATTGGCAGATTTTATTGTCAAAAGAAGAGAGCTGTTAAACAAATACAACTAAAAATATTTCTCATGAAATTTTTACTGCTTTCTATGTACATCACCACCTTAAACATAAAATATGTTAGGTTTTTTTTCCTGACATGTCGAGAAGAGTCGTTTGTTCGGAAAAAAGAAAGTGACAAATTGTTGTATTCAGCTAGCAGCAAGATAATAACGTGTGATTCCAGAGAACCACTGAAAATTTGAAGGAGAAATGTCTCTTTTTTCTTCGGAAGAGCTCCATATGTTCAAAAATGAAGTTTGTTTTCGAGAAAAAATGGCGAAGAAGCGTCGAAAACCTATGCCAATGCTTCGTCAAAGATTTTTTGGCACATTGTTTCAGGCTTTTGAAAAAAAGGAACACAAAGGAAGACTTTTGTTTGAAAGAAAACTTTTTCACCTTCAAAACAGTTGATTATTGATTTTTTGGGTTTTTCTTATTGTCATATGGAAAGAAATTCTAAAATAGAGGCGGAAAATAAAGTCCAATCAAAAATCCTCCATATTCAAACACTATGTACCATTTGACCTTACAGTACGAAAGTCTGTGTGTTAACTCTCGCCTATCTATTAGGTCCTTGGACTTCATGGATACGACAGTGACCGGACTGCAAGTCACAGCTACGTATAGAGAACTTCGTATGGAGGCACAACTACCTACAAAGTAATTTTAGTATAAGTTTTGTGATAGTGTGACTGATGTTTCGGCTTTTTTTTAACATTCTTAGGTATTTATACTTTTTTTTAGTATAAGCGCTTAAAAATCGTTACGTGGTGGTTTTCAAAAAAATCCATGTGCACTAAAAGGAAGGATTCACTTATATGCTGAACCAATGTTGAACTATTACTGTTGTTATTATATTAATTATTGTCCTCTATTTTATTTCGCGATGAAAAAATAGTTCTACCGCTTAAATTTGGAGATACAGACTTGAATAGAGTTAGTGTTGTGCAATAGGAACGAGTCACCACTATGTCCTCGGGATTAATGTCTCGACACGAACCAAGGTCAACTAAATACATGATTTTTTTCTATCTTCGTAGTGTCTACACTGGTCCGAGACGATAAAGAGATTGGGGTCGTCTGGATATGTCTCTCTCTATATCTAGACAAAGAAAATTTCGAATTTTTCTCGCTTGCTGCTTAAGAATTCCAAGAACTGGCATTTAAAAGAGAGGAATCTATTGCTAATTTGTGGATAAAGACTGTTTTCTCCTGAAAAAAAAACGCTGTGAAGGTCCTTTCATCCCCTGTAAATACTCACACTGACAGCTGTTAGATATCTCAACGATTTAAAGACGATTTCGTAAAAAAGTGAATTTTTCCGGGAAAAAAATGTGCCGCTAAAACATGCGTCAATTCTAGACCGATATGGCATCGCTGAGAATTCCTGTTCGTTTAAGAACACTCGGAAATCAAGACTGATTTGGCGGTGTGCTTTCTTTTTAAGTAAAAATTATTAAAAATTATATTTTTTTGAGAATTTCTGCGCTAAAAAGTTGACACACGAGAAAAAAAACATGCTACAAAGCAAGAAAATTAATCCTACACTTATTATAATTCAAATCCCTAGTAGAAATCCGAAATTCTTTAAACTGCGAGGAATTTTTTTTTGAATATTTTCAGGAGATCGTCTAGCACATAATCTTAGTCTCTAAAAAGTGGAGAAAGGAATCACGATTGCAAGAAAATGAGGAATTTTTTGAAGCTTGTTTTGGGGTTAACTTTTCTGAGGATTGGTCACATTCCTGAGTATCCAATGGAAGCTAAAATCCCAAAATTTTGTCCTTGAGTCCGTCTTGTGCACAATTCAATCCGTCCAAAGACTAACTCTACTACTTCTTAACTTTAGACAGCGCACTACTACATTCTCATCAGAAGTACTACTGGTCAATACCGCAAATCCTTCAATTTTCGCTAAGGATAAGTCGATAAGTTTTTTTTTGTAGAATTTTATGTATAGGAAGAAAGAATTTCCATCTATGGTCCCACTAAACGAAAATTGAAGATACTCGGGTTCGATACTCTGGAAATGCTTCTTTTTGAGAAAGATATAGCTCATTTTTCCAGGCAATATTACTGGTAGTGCTTGTGAATGGAGGTGCTCATAAATGGCCAGAAAATTTTAATATCAGGATCATAAAATGTAAAAAAGTGTTTAGCGTCAATCAATCCGTTTGGGACCTGCGCCCCACGTTCACTTCAGTTCACAATCGTTTGAGCTTACGAAGTTGTACCTATACAAAAACTTGCGGTGGCTAGCCGATGAGTCAAGTCAGTGTTTTTATCCTCCCAGGCAAGTCTGCTACCAATTTACCGACTCCGGAGGTATGAAGAACTTGGTGAGCAGTAAGGCGTATTCGGATCTCCGATCGATCGTGCAGGAAGCAGAACCTCTAACCGCTACACTACACCTGTCCCTATCATGGAACATAAATATGCAATTATTCCGGCTATAATACATTAGGAACAAATATGACGCACTGTTTCGATTAGAATTGGTTTATGGAAAGTTTATAGTTCGAATAAGTAGATCACTGCCGGTAGCGAACTTGCCTTAGTCGCCACTAGAGGAGCTGATCTCAGCTGTAGTGCAGCGGACAAAATTTATCATCCAATTATTTTGAGCCGACCTATCTCTTTGTTGGTCTTGGTCTTGGAATAGAGAGAAATAAATGAAATCTAGTCATGCAAATAGTTTGTGTAAACAAACTGTGAACAAGTGGAATAATCGAATTTAGAATTGAAAAAGAATTCGTTTCCACTCCAATCCTTCTTCACGTTCCACTTTACTTGTGAGTCTGGAAGGGTTTTTTTTACGATGGCAATGATTGGACCAGTTATTTCTTCTAGACCAAGACCTGGACAGCAAAATCTTATGTGCAATGGTTTCATTGAGCCGCAGTTAGGTCATAACAAATTGGTCCGGCCAGCATTAGCATGCAGAATTGTCGGATTGGCCCAATGGGACCTTTGAAGAAGTCTGCAGCCCTACTTGAGGTAGCGAGGATCCCGGAACGATGTTGTTAAGCACTTACACAAAGGCACCATAACAAAGGTCAACTTGATAAGGCAATGAACTTCACTATGGACCATTGGCTTGGTTCTTACGTACAAAAAATATCAAGTGTTCCTGAAAAAATGAGATTTGTTGGTCTTCCACTCTTTATCTGAGGACGGGCACATGTTTCTAGAATTATAAGTAGGAAGCGCTGCCGTAGCCGGAATCTTACAACTTTTTTGTTTTTTTTTTTCTAATTTTTTTACTGTCCTTCTACTTCTACTGTTTCAGTTGAAGGATTTGTGTTTTATTTTCACAGAAGAAGTTCAAAAACAGATTTGTTTATGAACAAAAAACCAATTTTTCTTGTAATACACAAAATTTGATTTGTTTTCTTTTTTCGACCTTTCTTTTCAGGAAAGTAATTTCAAATTTTGAAATACGAAGGAGCTCCGTAGTTTGAAAATGCTCAGGACGTCAAAAGAGCTACATATGTTGACTTTCTAGAGGTTTCATTCGTAGATGCGGTTAAGATTTTCTATTTAGGGAAAAAAGTATGGAAGGAAGAATGAAGAACCGAGCAGAACCTGAGCAGCCATCTATGAGTGTCATCTATGAAATCAAATCACTTTTATACTGGTTCTTTTCCCCGTCGCCGATCTTTTCAATGTCATCTTGGAACGATGAAGAACTCAACTAATACCGGTACCAGTTGCAATAACAAGATTTTTGTTTCTTACAAATTTCATTGCAGGATACTACGGGACGTGGTGTAAGCGCAACTTTTGTAACAGTCTCTATTTTTCATTTTAAATTTGCTATAATATTCTTCCTACAAAGCTGGATTCCTACATAGCTTCCCCGCGGACTTAGTCGTTTCACTGGAAAATGGCGCTTCTTTATGAAGCGAACTTTTTCTAAACCTATAAATAGTGAATTGTTGTTATTTATTACTGAACAGCTCTGACATAAAGAATACATGACGTTTAATGGGTTCTCCCTTCTATCTTATGCTCTCCTCTTTTCCCGGAAAACAATAATATCCTGAGAACATTCCGGAAAACCTCTCGGAATAAATTCCCCTGGTAGATTGAGTGGTATTTCAATCAAATTTGCATCTAAGCCCTCACTGATTGCCTTTTACAGATTCCAGACCAAATGAGCATGAAACTTTGGATTTTCGATTCCATTCGATGGCGGTAGATTCTTGAAAGAAGGTTGGAAAAATAATATCCCCGGTAGATTGGGTGGTTGAAAAAAGTCGGGGAAATAAAACCTGTGGAAAAAGAAAAAAGATAATTTGTGAAATAGTATGAAAATAAAAATAACGAGAATAACGTGAAGAATTTCCAGAAATATTCTCAAGTTCCCTTTTCAGCTAATGCCTGCATATTTCTGATCGATCATCAGCAAATGATTCTGGTGGCAAAGCAAACCTTAAGTGCAATGTCCCTACAGGAGGAAAAAACACCGTGTTATGCCGTCGTATTCAATTTCGAGACATGAGTTATTGTGGAGGAGAATGTTCTTAGAAATTCTCCCGGACACTTTGTAACATCAGTAGACGTGGGAAAATACCTCAATGCATTGGTTTCTGTTTAACTTACTCATTTATAATATGTTTAGTTTTATTTACTTACTTATACTTTTTATTTAGTCTACTGTTACAGTGGTGAAGTTGAAATTAGAGACGAATGAATGAGGTGCAGAGTACAATAAGGGAGACCTGTTGTTGTCTTTGCGAGACCTTTGAATATCGAAAAAAACAAAATAAATAAATGTGTTGTAAATATGAACAAGTGTGATATAAATTATTTAAATATGATCACTAATATGATAATATGATAATATAATATAATATAATTATATAAATATAAATAAATTGAATATAAATATAAAAATTATATAAATTGAATATAAATTAAATATAAATAGTTACTTCAAATGTTTACGAGCTCATTCATGTGAAAAAAATAAACACAATAGAAGAATTACTGATACTACTCTGCGAATATTACTCGTAAGATAACTCCTAATATTACTCTGCGATATGTATATATATTTTTAATATCAGTTAGAATCGTATACGGTAGGTAGTATTGAAAAGTATCGAAAAAGTAGCGTAAAGGTATGCGGCCTGGGTAATGAGCGTTTGATTTTTTTTCTAAAGAGAAAAAAGTACCTATCTTCATTCCATTGAGGTCACCGAGGTCAAAATCTTGCTATGAAATAAGAAGCGATTATTGGTGATGAGAGTTGTTTCCTCCTGTTGATTGAGAATAAAGATATGTGTGATAAGTTGGAATAATTTAATATTTTTAAAGGATAATTTTATTTTAATTCTCTTTAATTTAATGAAAAAACACTTATACCTCCTTGTACATCTTGTCAAATATTTAGCCGAGAAAAGTGCGCTTTTACAGACATATTTGCTATTTTTTATTTATTATTATTTATATTTATATTTATTTGAAAATGTTTGCTGTTTTATGCGAACTAAAAAAAAACCTAGAAAAAAAATTGAACTGCAACTTGAAAAAGAAAAACTAAAAAGTAAGGTGATTTTTTTTGGATGGAATTTTCCCTTCTTTTCTCTGAAAAAAAGAACTTTTGCGGAAGTTTTGCGACTATGTAGTAGTAGTTTAGTAGTCACAGTAGTTTTTTTTTTTTTCGCGGGAGGACTCTTTCATTTCAGTTTGCTAGCGGATAAATCTTTTTTGCATGGAAAAGTTTTTACAACGGGAACTGTCCGATTCCCCTGTGATGTGCACTTTTCGATGTGCGTTGTTTTCAAATTCCCGTTCTTAGAGAGTAATGGAGAATTCTTGTGCAGAAAAGGACATCACTGAACTCCGTACCGAAGTTGTTTTCGTAGCTCACATTACTTTACAAAATCAATCAAACAGAGATTTTCTCTCAGTAAAAGTACAGTCTCGGTTCGGTTTCCAAATAAATCGAGGAATCAGGTTTTTTGTTTGTTTCGTCGCGGATGTGTGTTTCGAAGCACGTACGTTTCTCCGTATCATAAACGGATACGTACGTGAATAGTTAGTTGTGACGAAAAACAAAAAGTCAGTGAAAGAACAAGGACGTGTAGTATCCGGTCATAAACGTTTTCTACGAACGTGAACAAGAAGGCAGAAACTGGTAGGCGCAAATCTATTGTAGTTCTAGCAGCGAACTACTCAGGTGTGCAATAATTGCAGCAATAGGAAAAAAAGGTAAGTACGGAGAAAAAGCAATTGTCAATTTCTCAGCAGGTTTGGATTACAGCAAAACGAGGTGGAGATGCGTCCGATCCGTTCCTCTAAATGTAACTCACGATTTTATTCGTTTTTTTTTCATTTTTTTCACGCTCAATTTTTACCATGGGCTGAAAATTACTATCAGTGATACTGTACATGTAAACTTTATGTATATACAGCTTCATATTATTTTTTTCTTTTATGCAGAGTCGGAATATTTTATGGAAATTTCTTGGATGCATCGGTGAAGATAACGTAGCCAAACAAAATTTCATCCATAAACTTTTTCACATTACCTTTCTCATCTGGAAAAGTTAAAAAACCCTCTCAAAAGCTTCCATTCAGAATTTTTCACTTATAAACAGCTATTTCATTTCATTTAAGCAACATTATTTAAAGAAAAAACCTGTGATGACGGATATTAGCAACATTAAAGCGTTTTGCAACGCAAAAACACTGCAAGAATGTCATTGATGGATTACACGAAAGCCAAAGGACAAAGATATGTGCATAGCCGTAAAAAATGAAATATTGGAAAAATTTGCAGCATCGAGCAGCATCTACAAAATCAATCTACAATATTTTCTAAACCACTTCCTCTAATTATTTTACTGTTTTACGCCAACAGACAATTTCTTTAAAAATTTTTTTTAAACCACCTCCTCCAGTCATTTTACTGTTTTACCCCAGAGACAATTTTTAATATCTTTTCTTTTCATCTTTTCGCCCATTATAAATTACTTCTTCTCTCGTTGAAACTTTCTTTTCATTTTTTCTTAGCGTTCTGAGAGAGAGCGTTGAAAAGTACCGTGTAGAAACTAGTTCTACTTTAACATTGGTGTTTTGTTAAGATGTGCTTTTCATACATCAGAAATCAACAAAAGAGATAATTTTTCAATTGAAAAGTAAAATGTTCTTTGCCACACAACGACGCGTTTCACAATTTTAATTCAAAAACATTGCAGGCTCAGAAATTTGGGCCCGGCACAGGAATTTGTAGCCCCGAGCCGATGAACAACAGCTCAGTGTTGTTCTCCTCCTCCATTCGGACAAGTCCAGCAAGAATTTCAGCCACCAAGGAGGGAAGAAATGCGTGGCTGGCCACGGACAGCAGCGAACCATCGACCGTATGGTGCTGACCTTTACCACCACTACGCTATACTGTTCCTTTTTTTCGAATATATTAGAAATAAATAGGAAAATAATTTACTGTGCATAAACGAGAATTCGTTTCTGTTCGCCATTTATGCATATTTAGACTTCTTCCAATGCATAATGGCTGAAAAAGTATACATAAATACATAATAATACTAGTATAGATACTAATATACATAAATATTCATAAAGAGACGTAGACACTAATCTACATAAATATTTTATAAATATTGTTAATACTTAATAAAAGTATATAAAATAAAATTTGTCTTTCAACTTTTCACCCAAAAAAGAGCACAATAAAGAAGTTGATGAGTGCTGTAAGATTACATTTTCTTTAGCAATTAATTTATTGTGATTTATTTTTTCTTATAAATCTTACTATGTCCAATTACAGTTACGTGTAGTTTTATATTTACTCTTTTTTCACAGAAAATTTGTAGATAAAAATAATTTTCATATACTTACTACATAATCATTACTAATAAAACTTAACATAACATTACTAAAACTAATACTAACTAACTAAACTAAACTCAAAACTAAACTAAAAAAACTACTGATGTAAAGAATCTCAAACTCTGTCAAACTCGTGCTGAAAATCTCAATCTGTACATTTTAATGTAAAGAAATGAAATTCTGGATTAATACTGGCCGAGACAGACGCGGATATTTATTTTAACTTAATTTTATGCTGCCCCTATGAATGCACCAACCCGCGCCGATTTCTGTTTATTTCAAAGCGTGAGGAGTAAAGTTCAAGATGATCTATCAGCTAAGTGTACTTCGTGTCCGACATTTTTTCCATACATCCACACACATCCACACAGATAAGGAAAACAAGCGTAAATGCTAGCTAGGAATTGGGAATAGTGAAAAACAAAGACCGCACAAATAGGAATTTGAAAAAAGTCGAGATGTCGAGGAAGAATCGAAACCCGAGAAGACCCCAGGTGATTTACGATTATATGTAGAATGTGGTGGATGGAAGTGATGGGAGAAGATTGTGTTGATCCGAGAGAAAGTCGTCGTTCGATAATGATCGATTGACAGCGACAGAATCCAAATCCCGCGTATAGAAAATGCGCGCCTATGTATGACCTTTGCGATGTACGAGTGCACAAAAGGTACGGAGGTGGTCGTTGATCTCAGATCATTTCTTAGATCATTGTAACTCCAAGCAAGTTTCAAATCACGAAAAAGAACACTTAAAGACATCCCGGAACGATCATTTTGGGTCTCGATCCATAATTGGAATCTTTGGGAAGAAATTTACGTTTATTTTTTCATTTATTTACTCACATACGCCAGTGGTGCACCAGGAAAGAAAGAGAAAAATAAATAAATAAATACTATTAAATAAATAAAATAAACTAGGTAAGTTTATCACAAGCTACTAAATTTTTTTCTGCTCCAAATTTTCCTCAACGAATCAGTGCCGTTTGCTTTGTTATTTCTGACACTTCTAGATATTTTTATAACTTTATGAGTACTTTCATTGAAAAATTCTTGGGATATAGGAATCTGGAAGTTTTTGCAATATGACCGTATCTCTTCTGACTATTTATTTCTCTCTGGATATTTCTGGTTCCATCGGGGAAAAAAGTCTCTAAATTTTCTGAAAAATGTGCGTGTCTAGATTTATTGAAGGAACAATTGTCGCTTACAAAACTCGAGAATCATCCGAAAAATTTGGTATTGGAGAAGAAAGTTTTTTTTTGTTGAAAAAAATTGTTTTCAGTAGAGATGTGAGAAAGTGTCTTTTTAAATAGAACATATTATATTTCTACCATATTATTACATTTCTTTTTTCAGTGGTTTCAAGTGCAGCCGGCCATCCAGCCCCGAGTGGAAGGGAGCGGTTTCGCACGTGCGAGATCACCTGCGCCGAATTGAGTGCCAATAACCGGTTCATTTCGATCTACTCCCTCCATCTACGTGGGGAAAATTTTACGGATGTATTGAGGGAATCTTACGATGTTACGTGGGTGGACCTTCAAAATTAGTGCAGCAATTAAATCCAGGTGATGTGAGATGGAATTCTTACAACAAATCCGCTTTATCCTTGAAGAACTCCCACAAAACTGACGAAATCTCGAGAAGGGTTTGCGTAGATCACAACAAGTTTTTCCCTCATTGAATGCATGGAAATTTAAGCTACGATGATTTTCCGAAAAGTTCACTACGGGTCGAAACTTTATCGCCTTTACATTCACGGGTGATCGGCGAACGTTGACCTGATGTCCTCCACCTGTCAATCATTCATTCGATAATCATTCGCCTGAACATCTTGAACAGATACCTAAGCGCTTGTCTATCATCTATGTACTAAAAATATTTTTCTTTTTCACATCACACTTATGTTTACGTTCTATGGATGATATTTTCGGAGGTATTTGTGGATATTTTTGCAAATGAGATTCTCTTTTCTGTCAAATCTCATCTCCCGGTCTATTAGCAGTACAAAAAAGTGTTTTTCGTGGATCAGGAATTAATTAGATGTTATGTATTGCTCCAAGTATGAATAGAAATGTTTATGTTTACCTTAATGAGAGGATCTTGTAATGTCGGAAAGTCTAACTTTCAAAACAAGTGCAGCAATCAAAACTACATAGATGTAAAAGTAAATTATGAAGAAAATGTATTTATACACCCAGTGAAACCCTGACTGTAAGGATTTGGTGCAGATTTAGGATTAAGATTTAAAAATGGCACTCAAAATGGATCATCAAATACCGACGAAATATTAGTCTGAAAAAATTGCCTCGACATGAACCCACGAAAGTTTTTTCACTGCCTGTTAAGGTGATATAAATCGGGTTATCTCTTCAACTGCTCCATTCTTTGGAAGAATTTTGAATGAAAAGGTTTATGCGGGATTTTTAAGCGTATTACAACAAGCATTATATTACTAGAGTTCAATTTCAGCTCGATATTTTTAGGTTTGGGACCCTTGGGGAGAAGCTACGCGCAATGACCTTAGACCGGGAATGACGAGGCTGTTCTTTCGACTATTTCAAAAAGAATGTCAAGAAAAAAAAAAATTTGATTTATGGTACACTTTTGGCAATCGATTATCTTTAAGTAATATTGATTCGGCCGTATTTTATTACTTTATTATTAATTGTTATATTATATTATTACATCGACTATATATACAACTTACTTCATGGTATACTTCAAGAAACTTACTTTTTGTAAAGGAACAGTTTGAGTTTTCCTTTAACGCGTGATAAAACGCCGTTTCCATTTGTAGGATTTGCTATTTTTTAAAATCAAATTTTTTAAAATGTTTATGAATTTATAATGTTCTTAAACTTCAAAAAGAAAATCGTTTCTGTAATAGCATCCATTTAATGGTGTTCCCTCATTAGCATTAAAACTTAAATCCAGGTGAAACAGAGGACACTTAGAACTCATGTACTTTCGATGGATTCGGAAAATTGTTCCTCCGGTGACCTTGACGTGAAATTCAAGTAAAGTACTCAATGACGCTAAAAGTACACATTTCATGGATTTGAAGAGTTTCGGACAATTATCGCTAGTGCTTGAGTTCTTCAAGAAATATCGATGAACGCTCCTTACTCATTGAACACCGAAACAAAAGTAGTTTCAGTTCAGGATAATAATCCTAGAATGAAGGAATAGTAGGTTTTTGAAAGCAAGCGTAAAGTTTAGGGATTGTTTACGCGCGCAGAAAAAAAAAATACTCGCTCATGTGTATCCAAGGATTATTTCTGGACTTTGATTAGCGGGAAAGCTCCCGTTTTAATCTAGCTTTCAGTTTTCCAAATATTTTTTTCCCGCTGTTTTGTCTAAACAATTAGTTTTCCACAAAAAACTCCGGTTTCAACGTTGATCACTGATCTTCTTTAATAAGAATTTCTTTTTTTTAGCAAATGAAAAGGATAATTCATAATAATTAGTAAATATTTATCCTTTCATATTATTATAATAATTAATAAAGAAATATACGCAATTATGATAGTAATTTGTATATTAATATGCATAAACATGAAGAGAGAAAATCATGGTACATATATTATGCAAAAAAAAATGAAAATCTAATATTTTCCCACAATTTTCATGGATTAAAGCATGGCAGCAACGCAGGAAGCGGAAGAGCAAATGTAGCCCTGAGTCGAAAGATGTTATGTTGTGTTGTTTACGTCACTGGTGAAAGTAGTTTATGTGCGAAAGGAAAAAAAACAATGATTGAGGAAGGATTACTGGATCAGAGCACCAAAATTTTTACGATTCTCAGGAATTGGAACTCCAATCCACCCATTTTTAGTCTAGTGTTTGTTCTGCGTTTATTGTTGTTATTATTAATTTATTTTTTTTCAGTTTATTCTTTGCATCGCCAACAGTTCATCAGCACCAATTGAGGAAGCGAATATCCCGGAAAATCAGATCAAAACATGATCGATCTCGCATAGTTTTTTGATGTTTTGTACTGTTTGGTGCATAATTTTTGCATATCAGATTTGTGAAGCTTATTTCTTACTTCCACGACGGATTCTGCGAGAATTTTCTGGCTAAAAATCCTGCATTATAATATTCTGAAGCTAATTTTGTATCTTTGGAATAAGCATAAATAATGAGGATATAATGAGGCTAAGAATAATTATGAAACGAAGCGGAAATCTGACTTATGACTCTTAACCACCTTTGTCCTGTATTAATGAAGCGTTCTTGTTGTTGCTGTCTTAGAATGAATAGGCTACCGTATACCGTTTTATTCGTCACCAAGTATTTGTTTTCATCTGATCTTAGATTAAGAATAGATAAGAATGGTAACCATCAGAACGGTGCAGACAACGATCTCGAAATGAGGATTTTGAGCTTTGATTTTTACTCAATTTTTACTCTCTTCACTATTTTTTACTTCCAATTTTACTTTTTTTCACTAGCTTTTACGTCCAAAGAAGGAAAACACGCCCTCTGATTCGGCCATTGATGGAAAGAGTTTGGAAAAGACTGTCTGGTGTAATGTATCTATATTTTTTATTTTATTAAGCTATAAATATGGAGGTTTTGCCGGTGTTTTCTCAGCTGAAACACCTGATGGGCTTAATCCAGCACCGGAACAAACGCAACATGCCCTGTTTTGAGTCTGAAATCATGAACCAAGCAATATCCGGCACAATATTAGTCATTTTCCAAGGTTACATGCACTAAAAGAGATTTATCGATCTGCCACCTTTCCCCTCTGGTGCGTGTTCGATAAGGTCTTTTCAGTTTCATTTAGAATCGCTCAATTTCAAACGAATGGAAGTCGAATATTTGAAGGGATTCGTTGATCTTTGTTCTCACGTGTGAAGCTGACGATGATTTACTGCTGCGACATTCACTTGTTTACTTGTTTGTTCTTTTCGTTCAAGAAGTAGAGCAGAAAATAGAAAATACGATGAAGAAAATAGAAGTAGAAAAACGTGAAAAATTTATGAACAATGTTTATGAATAATAAACACGCAAAAATTGGGTAGTTGTTGATTTATCCACTTCAGGTAATCAAGGAATAAAAATGAAAAATCAAGAAATACAAAGTGTTCGTGGGAAACTGATTGACTAACTCTAATCAATATCACTGCACTAAAAACCTTGGAAAGAGTAGTAACCGAATTAGCAGCAATTTTTTCTCGTTGATTTGTTCTGAATCGAAGAGGTTGAGACGTGGTTCTGTGGATAGCGATCGGACATCAGCTACAGTAGACATCGGATGCGTTCATTTGAACTCGCGCAACGCGTCCGCAACGAGTCGATGTAGTGATCCTTTAAGCGTCGACATCCCTGACACACCTTCAGATCGATGGAATAATATCAGTGTTGTACCGGGACCCACCACTGGTCTATAGTAAACGAGGAGTCGCGGACGCGTCGCGTCAGCTCGGTTGAATATGGTCGGTACTGTGACTACTGTAACAATAACAGCGAATTAGTGCGCACGAACCGCAAGATGATGTACACGGGAAAAACTACAAGGAAAAGCGAGTACGGAAGATAATAAACAATCAACGGTTGGAATGGTGGTTCCCAATAATAGTAGTGGTGCTCACAAAGGGCGAAAAAAAACTCCATAGAAGCCATTCTACGTCTAAAGTAAAAAAAAACCATTGAATGGGAAACCTGAATGAAGACAAGTGGAAAAAAAAGATAAATTAATTTGTCAGAACGGGAATTCGTTTCACCGAAGTGCACTCAGTGCAGTTCAGCTGAGCTGCATTGCAGAAATGTTACATTTCGGCCAGATTCCATCGAATGAAAAAGAAACGAAAGGATAACGAGCTTCTAGCTCAATTTTCCTTTGTCGATCAAGTAAATTACCTAGGACAATTTTTTGAAAAGTCTCCGAAAGCACCGCTACTTGCTACCAGAACCTTAATCTATTCGCCGTGAATTCATTTCCTCTGAATCGTTGTTAGAATCGTCGCTGGCGACTTTTTGTGATGATAAAACTTCCTTTATTTTTATGCATAATTATTGATTTTATGGTATTCATCAGAAAAACAAAAACTCTTCACATGTTTTCAATTGAAAACAGAAGTGCATACGTTTTTATGGGATGATAAATAGCTAACAATTCGTGTAACGACTTTCCTTTTGACGAAGATATATATTTGCCAATTTCAATATAAAAATATGATAGAGTCATTAAAACGACAATAAAAAATAAAGATGTTGTAGACGTACATACGGGGATATTTAGGTCAGAATGAAAAAAATCTCATTGAGAAAGAAAAGAAAAGAAAGGAAAGAAGAGGCTCTCTCTTTGAGAAATGACAGCTAACATTTCTGTGGGAAACATTCACGAGATTTTACTGGGTACTGTATAACCTAGGTGAATATAAGTTATGAATAAATTTAAACTTAAAATCTTAGTATATTCTCAGCTCGCCTCCTCCACATAATGATGAATATGTGATAAAGATTCTCATATCATATTTATACTAGCATTTTCAATATTTATTTATTAGCTGTTATTATTTATTTATTTATTTTATATTATTTATTGGTATTTCTTCATTTATTTTATTTAAAATGCATTATTCTATTTATTTATTTATTTGAAAACACCTACTGCGTGGCATGAAAGAAAAATAAAATGAAACAGAGCTCACTAGAATTTCGCCCATGTTTTGTTTGTATGTTATTATTATTATTATTATCACTATCATTATTACTACTATAATATTCTTATATTAATTGAGCATGTATAGTTCACGCTGAATATCTTCAACCACATGAAAACGATGAGTCTGCCATTTTTTTTCCACGTTTTTCTCTGCTTAACGCGCTCCCCCTGACGTTTTCCGCGCTTCATTGGAGGCGTGCTGCGGTCCTCCGGTTGAACATAGATATGCGACGCAAAATATTGATTTCCCTGACTTGCAACTTGTGTTTGACAGGATTCATGATGCGTAATTTTTTTAAAGGGTTTTCACAGCTGTGACGACAATAAAATCCCTTGAAAGCAGGATTTTGCCGTAATTTCTCTCGAAGCTAAGATTTCTAGATCTCATCACGACTAAATTAAATTTCTCTTGAAAATTTCTATATAAATAAAGTTTAGGACCGCATTTACATATGTGGGTGTGTTTATAGAAAAATCCTGCAGCACATGTACTTTACACATGCACTTTGGGTGAGTCTAAGGCTGATTCCCAAGGCATAATCCATTTACACGTTTTTTATATACAGGTGAAGCACTCTAGATGTGTAACACGCAACGAGGAGTGATGGATTTTTAGAGTTTGAGTGCAATTAGAGGAGAAGGAGGAGGAGGAGTAATGGGAGGAGGAGGAGGAGGAGGAGGAGGAGGAGGAGGAGGAGAAGGAGGAGGAGGAGGAGGAGGAGGAGGAGGAGGAGGAGGAGGAGGAGGAGGAGGAGGAGGAGGAGGAGGAGGAGGAGGAGGAGGAGGAGGAGGAGGAGGAGGAGGAGAAAGAGGAAGAGGAGGAGGAGGAGAAGAAGGAGAAGGAGGAGGAGGAGGAGAAGGAGAAGGAGAAGGAGAAGGAAAAGAAGAAGAAGAAGAAGAAGAAGAAGGAAGAGGAGGCGGAGGAGGAAAAGGAGGAGGAGAAGGAGAAGGAGAAGGGGAAGGAGAAGGGGAAGGAGAAGGGGAAGGAGAAGGGGAAGGAGAAGGGGAAGGAGAAGGGAAGGAGAAAGAGAAGGAGAAAGAGGAGAAGGAGGAGGAGGAGGAGGAGGAGGGAAAGGGAAACAGGTGAAATCATAAATATTAAATATTATTAATTGTTAAGGAAATCTCCATATCGAATACATTAAAACATGAGGGTGAGCATGTGCGTTTCTGGAATACATTATGCACATACTAATTATTCATCATTCGTAAACACGTAAACAATGTTTGCGATGTATTATTGAGTCACATCACAGATTCATTCAAGGATTTTAGTTCCTTCTTCGATTTGGACACACACACACACGTTAGGAATTTTCAATAAATGAATGATAATTACAGTAATCGTATTCGCAGGTGTTCTCAATGAACCCACTAATAAATTTTCCAATTTATTTACAGTATCCACATATTCTTTATTTTCAATTCGATTAGCTATTCAGGTGTTATCCTACCAGGGAAAAAACCTCCTTTCGCTCCTAGAAATTCACTGAACCGTCACCTCTGGTGACCAAATCTCGATAAAGCTTATTCCACCTCATTAACTGTGATTTTGTGCTCTGAAATTTCGAGAAAAGATCAGATGAAAAGTCTTCTGTACGGTAATGATCAATAAACAAAAGTGCAATCACATTATACGAGCAGTTCAATACGTATCAGTCGACTGGAATGAATTAGAAGGAGATTTTGATTTATTTTACTTTTCTCGATGAGTAAGAATGTAGATTTTCAGAAAGATTAGGGTAGTGAACTGTGTCAAGACTTGGAATCAACCAATCTCTGGATTATGACACAACCAAACCAATTCTTTCCTATGGTTCAAGTAGCTAAATAAAAATTTATCGTAATCTTTCTCAATTCCTAATTTCTAAGCGTTACGATAGCCGGATGGTCATCCATATCTTTTGAAAAAATTGCACAAACTGCGTAAAAACATGCGATGCTTTATTTCTCAGTTCATCAGATAACGAACGTTACGGAAATTATTTGGGTACGTAAGAAAAAGAATATTTTCCATATCCTTTGCCTCTATCGTTGGCATGATTGTGCCTAGAAATTTCCAGAAAAAAGACCATAAAAATCCTTCAACTCTACCTGATTGATCTTAAAGGTGTTTATATTTACAATACTAGTATTTTGATGAGTAAATTATTCGACTAGAAGCTAGGCTTCAAAGAAAATTCTACTTTATTCCGATTTCCATCGGATGGTGAGGTGATTGCTTGTTATTTTCCTGAAAAGCACATTCCTTTGCATTATTCATATTCCTTAGAGAGGTGAAAGCTTGGAAAAAGGAAATTTGATGAATGACGTGTAAATATCGATAAAATGTCCGATTTATCGGCATTGCAGCAAAAATTCGCATCAAAAATGTATGAAATGGAAATTGTTTGCCTGTTTTTCCGGAATATTCAGTAATTTTGTTGCCATAAATTTTCAGTAATTTTTACATAAGTATTTACATTTCGTTTT
Organism: Necator americanus; assembly: GCF_031761385.1. Classification (NCBI taxonomy): domain Eukaryota; kingdom Metazoa; phylum Nematoda; class Chromadorea; order Rhabditida; family Ancylostomatidae; genus Necator; species Necator americanus. The sequence goes on from NC_087373.1 coordinate 8,626,212, forward strand.
TTTCTTCAAAATCTATTTTTCGTACGTGGTGACATCAGTAATGTTGATCTAGGCTTTGATGATGCTATTCGGGTCTAGCAGAATATTTTTTTTCGGGGAAAAATTGAAAAAAAAGAAAAAAGTTCGCCTAGAACCTAAGCGCAAAGTTAATGAAAGCGAGCCATACTGGACACGGGACCATAGGTTCTGGATACTAGCAACAATTCGTCCTAAACCTAAAAGTTCCTAGAATAAGAGATTTGTGGGGAAACCCTAGTGAAGTGTCAGGAAATCTCCTCTTCCTGTACTCAGCTCGGTCTCCTCGTCGTCGGAGCCTCGAGCACACTGACTGACTGGCTGAATTCGGCCGAGGATGCGAGCAGCGAGCATTTTCGCTCCGCCCACCATTGACACCTCTCCGATTCCGCCCTCACTCACACTCACACACACATACACACTACATTCTCAGTTTCACACGAGTTCTCGTGCCGAAACTACCGTATATTTCGTCGAATTAGCTTCGTAACGTGTAGCGTTCCCCGTCCGTCGGAAATGCTTGGCGCACAAGCGTTAAGAACAAAGCAGGTATGTCTATGATTTTATTGAGTGAATATGAGATTTTGAAAATTATTCTTTCCCTAAATTTTTGCCAAAAAAACTGATCCTTGCATAAATATTCTTTTTTATATGTCTATTCCCTTGAAATAAGATTAGTCGCAGATGAGAGATTTCTCCCCCGGACTTTCTCTTTAGACCCTTACCATATTTTCAAAATCTCGAACACAACAAAAAAAAAAGTTTTAACTTTCGTTTGCAATCCGTCTTCTTCTTTGTCCAGCCGAATTTTTTTCATTCACTCTCCAGACTTTCTCTTATCTTTAAAGCGCTCATCAATTAGAAAAATTTTTCGCCTCCGTTATCTTTTTTTTCACAACGATTCGATTTAGATTTTAAATTAAATTTAGATTTTAATGATTTACAAAAGAATGAGATAAAAGGGAAACACAAGATGGAGACATCTGCACTACTTTTTTCACTTGGAAAAAAACTTTATTTGTTGTATTGAGTAAGTTATATATATATATATATATATATATATATATATATATATATATATATATATATATATATATATATATATATATATATATAGTTGCTCCAAGATGTAAGTTTTGTGATGGGAATCCGACATTCTTCATAGATGTCTCACTTTCTCCAACTCATTCTTTTCTTCCATAATTTTCCTGCTTCTTCTTTTTTTTCTCTTCTATTTTGTCGCAATAAGCAGAGTTGTTTAAGTGCTTTCCTTCCGCTCTATTTGCTCTTGATGTCTTAATTCGCTTCGAAATATCCTTAAAAAAGACTTCAGATATTGAAGACATTGAAATAGCATGTATCGTAGATGTGAGGGCTAGAGGAGTCAATAACCTCCCATAGGGTTCAGTAAATATTTGAGGAATGATCGTTATGATCTTCTTTAAAACTCTTTTTTCCCATTATTTACCCAACTTATTTTTGCTATGAACTCAATCAGAAAAGCAACGTAAGAATGAGAGCCATTTATTTGCTTGTTGAATGTTTTGGAGCACAAAATGGGCAATTTTTTCCCCGATGTACGCCAACTTCTTTTCTCTCTCTATTGATGCTCTATTCAGCGTTTGCCTGCAAACTTCCCTTTTGACGAATGCTTCGCTTTTGTTGTGGTGCCGTTCATTTTTTTTGTGGGTGGACTTTTTTTTGGCGCTTGTCTACGTGTTATTTAAGACAAAACTGAATTTTTTTAACAGTTTTTTTTGGCAACGTCTAAGGCTTCTCTGTCGCCTGCTTTTGATGTTTTTCGTTTCTCATGTATAGGCATCCAAGTTCTAAATTTTTGCTAAATGAAAAAGATCCACTTGTCAAAAGAAACATCTCGTATCATGTTGGAAAGAGCTGTACCGTAGCTTTATTTTTTGTGTTCCGAAAAAAAAAGCTTCGAAATTATTAGGATTTTCCAGAAAACACTTTCAATTTTGCTCAATACATGATACATGATTTAAACATGACACCGGAGCCACTTTATCCTTCTATTAATTTTTTTCTGGACATTCAGCCAACTTTATTGCAAGAGACAATGTCTGCAAACGACAAATAATCACCCGAAAATTTATCATGTATTAGCTTGAAGAGGAGTGAGGATGTTGGATGAGTCGCGGTCGTCGACGGTCGACCTCTCTTTTCCGGAGACTCGGTTAAACTTACGCAATTGTTGAAATCAGATTCTGTTTCACTGCTCGTTGATGATTGTGGAGAGGGGGAAAGCGACAGCAGACACAACGCGACACATACGAATGATAAATGACGTGCTGTGTGCTGAAAAAAAGGGAAGCAGAGTGAACACAACGATTTATTATCCTCACATTCTAGTAGACAATTTATCGAACAAGAAATATCAGGAGAAGGAAGGATCGTAGAAGATGTTGTTTTCGACGTGGAACTGAGATTTTGTTGCGCTCACGTCTGCTCCGAAGCTCAATGAGCAGTTCATTCTGGAGCATGCCGGCGCATAACTGATTCTGGCATGGCTTGATTTTTTCTTTCTTCGACAACACCACCACCACCACCACCACCACCACCCCAACTCGGGATTCCCAACGGCTTCCACGCTTATAAATCTCCCGAATCATATTGCTTAGCTGTTTGCGACCACACCACACATACATACATACATACATACATACATACTTGTTTGCTCCGGCCGGCCAATACTCGAAGAAACATATTTGTTTTTCTCGTGGATTCTCCAACCAAGTGCTGTTGTTGACATTTCAACAACACAAACACACAGTATGTAGTAGTATGAGTAACAATTTCTCCGATTTTTCTCCCGGAATAACCTCGAATCCTCCAACCACCACATCGCAGTAATGGTCGGAAAAATTAGCTAACGTTTGGTCTCCTATGGGTCTTTTGCGAGACAAAAAAAAGACATCCATAGGATACATCAAGGAAACGCATCCATCTTTTCCTTGTAGAAACCATGATTGCATCCAGCAAGAGAAGAGGATATCTTTCAGAAATTCGACCATGTAGATCGGGGGGCAGAAAAGAAAAAAATCACGAAGCTGTAAATAGAGTTGGAGATTAAGAGATTCTTGTCATGTTGTGTATACGACAGCAAGTTGATGCAAAGCAATGGTGACGTATATAGGATGAAGATGTTTTGTGACAGCGGCAAGCGACGCCTTTGGAATAAATTCTGGAAACGAATGCATTTCTACACGAAACCGCGTGGAACGGGAGCAAAGTCAAAGTCGAGCGAAAATTACCGGAAGGAGGTGGATAATTCGTGTGGCAAGCAGTGGCATTTAACATGCAACCTCCACTCGTACACTACATAGCATCCAAGGAAGATAGACATCATTAACTCTTGGGATAAATGAAAAAATTCAAAAAAAAAATCTAAATTATATAATGTAAAAAAATTGTCCCGAAAAATTCATCAAATTCATCTAAGCAAGAGATTTGCTGCAGTATTGTTTATGTTTTTAAATTATATGAAGTCAGATAAAATTCCGAAAAAAATGTTAAAATTTTCGAAAATCCATCCAGTTGTAGTTTTCCAGAAAAATCGTTCTATGCTGCTTTGAAGTCCAAGAAGTCAATTCAGAGCAGCATGTAACGTTCTTTTCCGACATCAAATGACTTGCACTCGATTTGAGTACTTCTTGCTGGGTTAACCTCGAATTTCATGCATGTTTAAGTGGATGAGGTAAGTTTTTCTGGGTGCTGCAAAATGATGAGATTTTCTGGAGCTGTTCACATATTATCATCAAGACCAGAAACGTTTGATATAGAAATGACTTCAAATATTTGTTATTTTGACTTTTTCTTTGATCTTATGGGAGAAATTTTAAATGAATTTAATTTAATGAACTGATCCCTTAGTCTCTACAGAGCCAGTGTTCAAATCAGATCTCACCTTAATCAATAAACTGTGTCATACGTATGAAATATTTGTGATTACGGCGCAGATTCAAAATTTCTACAGGCAAAGGTCTAATTCATGAGTGCTTACAAATAGCTTGAAAAGGCATGCAAGTACGAGTAAGACTATAAGGATTTTTAAAGTAGATCACACTGATTTCTCGACCAGACTGTTTATCACTGTTTACCAGTGATGTTCAATCATTGGGAAAAGTGAATCCCCTACTGTAAAACGATAATTGATCATATTAGGCAGTCACTAGTAGCTTAACTTATAATTTAAGCATGTAACTATTATAATTTAAAAAATGTTACCAAGAAATAAATGAAAACAATTGAATAAATAAAAGAAGTAGATGAAAGTAAAATAACTAGTGCAGTATACTTTTTGAAACAGCTCAAGTTCTTTGAAGAAAAAAAAAACGTTAATTGAACTTAAATTTTAAAAAAACGTAAAAGCGTTGTTACTCCAAATAAATTAAGGTCCTTTCAACGCAATTTTAATTAAATTAAATAAATTTTTAACGATGCTATTTCAAATGTAACAATGCTGGAGAGTCCGAATATGGACCTGTTTTTAAAATTCAGGAAAATTTTCTAGAAGGAAATTTGGAAAACGATCGAAATATGATAAAACAATAAGGCTATGGATGAGAATAAAAATAAGAAAATCATTGATGTAGATCAAAATTGGCGTACTTCTATGGATTCATTTCTAATTTGATCGCAATTTCGCTTAGGAGTTTAGTGTAACAAAACGCTAAATGCGACTACTCTTATTCCCAGTTTTTTTTTTCTTTTCTGAGCACTAGGAAATACGGACATATCGTAAGAGACTATAAAAAATTGTAGAAAATTTTCAATTTTCTAAAACTTATAGAACAACTCTTCAATTCTTTTCCCATGAAATAAAATTGGTATCCTTGAAATTTTGCCATTTGAAAACTCCTGCAAAAGAAGCTACCATCTAGCATACTAATCTCTTCTCTAAATCCTTCTCATGAAACAGGTCAAACGTCCACAAACAAAAAATGTACTTCGTTATCCTATAATTCATGAAAATCCTTAAATTTATTATTGTCAAATTGGTCTTTTCAGAAGTTATAAATCATTAGTTTTAGAGGATTCCATTGTTTTTTTTTTGCTAAGAAAAACTATAAACAACCATTTTCAACTTTTTTTAGAATAAAGTTATCAGTAGCCAATAAAGTAACCGCTGCAAAAATTTTTTTAAAGCGTTACCTACCGTTCAGTGACCCAATCATTAATTTTTTGGGAGTATAATTTCCATTTTATTTCATATTCGATTAGAGCGATACTAAAGTGCAACTACGGTTTCATTTAAGCAGAGCCTGTAGGCTTTTTTTCTGGGAAGTCATCCTGGAGCAAGACAGATTAGCAAGACAGATTACCAGTGTTTACAGTGGATTTAAGAATAAACAAAGTGAATAATAAAGAAAGACTAGTGGATTTAGTAGAGGAATGTTGTTGATGTGGTACTGATCTCACCAAAAAACCACTAGGAAATGTTGTTGTGTTTTTCTTTTTTTTTCGAGGATTCAAGGGATTTTTTCATAGGATTTTAACGGATTTTTTTAGGATTCAAGAGGTCTTCAGGGGATTTATTCCAGTTTAATCCTCACTACAAATTTTCTTTTTTTCGAGATGATTCAGCGAAAATTCAGCTGAAGCAACTGCACCAAGAAAAATTATATACAAAAAAACAAAAAGGAATGATCTCTTCGATTTTGCCATTTTTTTAGGACTCAAGAAAAATGTTGTCTATCTTGATCCCATCTAACTGTCAAGTTTTCCCAGGTGTTGGGTTTTCAGGACCTCTAACCATAAACTATACGGTAACAACACGTAAATAGTGTTTATGGTCACAGTATTCAATGATCTCACATGTTTTCGCTCACGATCACTGTGACTGACAAAACATATTTAACATTTCACGAATGGAAATCCTGAAAGAAAAATTTCAAATGCGATAGGATTTGAAATATGACAAAGTATTAGGGATTGACTAATGTTGTTTTTACGAATTTCAATTTAAAATCTCTCTGACCGGAAATCACCTCCAGTCGCTCTAAAATTCGAGAAAAAAATATAAAAATAACCTTTTTTTGTTAGAAAAACAAAATAGAATTTGTCGTCAGATGGTACGCAGTTGAAAACGAGGGTAATAATACGTGAAGGCGAATTATATGTGAAGTATATGTATGAGAATAAAAATTTCAGTCTAGTTTGCTTCAATAGGGACGAAAAAAGCTACAATCCTTACCGGTAGCTACAATCCTTCAAATATCTAACTGAATAAAGTTAAAATTTATAAAGCTTATGAGCACAGATCATTTTGTAGGAAAAAGAAAAGAAAGAATGCCTGTGGAAAGAAAAAAACCAAGTTATTTTTGTTCTCTTTCCAGTTCTCTAAGTCAACATTTAGTGATTTTCAATAAATATAATATCTAGCTTTGTTCAAAAGTAGTTTAAATTAAATTAAGATACTAATTCATAATAATTAAGCCGCCCTGGTTTTCGCTCAATGATAAAGTAATCGCGAGGGAAAAAAATTTCCTCACAGCGTCATTCGAAGTGAAACTCGATATAATGTACATGAAAATTATGGTAACACGAATTAAATAAACTATTTCAGTAGAAAATAAATTAACTCCTCAGAATTACGGTTTCGAAATTTGAAAGTGTGGAGACGAACCAAGGTACTCAAAAATTAATCATTCTGAAGGAGCCTACCAAAGTCGTAAGTGTGTAGCGATGATTACGAGGTTACAACTCTGTTTCCCCGCTTATAACATAACCTTCAAGCACTTTTTGTGGAGAAGAATCGAAAAGAAAACTGCCATGGACATCCGACAAGAAGGACGTACCTCATTAATACCATCGAAGCGTCACGATTATGTCTTACACAGCTGACGTCCAGTGTGAAAAAAGCAAAAGAGATGCTAAAACAAAAAACGCGGCCGCTATTTTCGTTCTTTTCAACACGGAAATTAAAATAGAACGGGTCTTTTTTCTTTCAAGAAAAAAGAACCATGGAAATTGAATTTCTGGATAAATTTCCTCTTGCGAATGATGTTTTTCTAGAGTCTATGGGAAATAGAAAAATGTTATTCTGGAATATTAAAACCTGCGTCACAAAATTGGTGCTTATTTCAGAAATTTCATGGGAATTATGCAAGCATTTCTTGATAAATGTAATGACTAGTAAGATACGCATTAGTTCAATTGTGAATTTGTGGATAAAGTAGCGATTTTTGGAAAGAGCGCTAATTCTATTTTTGATATGTTGAAGATTTTATTTCCAAAAAAAATTCTTACAAATTCACCGTGAACTTTCTTCAAACATTTCGATTATGTGGTCATTTTGAAATTGGAAATAATAAAGTTGTTAATTAAATTAAAAAGTGCTCTGGTGCAGATGTAAATCATAAGTGAGGACACTGTAGAATATTCAATTGATCTTATTCTAAATTTCTTTTATTTCGTTTAAAAATTATTTATGAATCAATCTATTATCTTTTTGTTGTGGTTGAATGAGCGGAAATAGCGAAATTGTTGGGATTTCCTTGAAAACGTTCACTTTTTCGGAAATTCAAAACGAGTCAAATTTCTCAACAGCTTCATTTTAGCTCTTTCCAAACCAAAAATTTATCGAGTTAGGAAAAATACGTAGAATTCATAAAAGAAAGGACTTTTTCCTCCTTCACTGCTTCCTTTTTCCTCAGATTACGTTCCCACTGAATTTTCATCTCTCTTTTCTCCAATATCTTCTTCTTTCATCCAAATATCAAATGTTCTTGTGTTTTGTTGTCCCTTAAGTATTGGAAATTTAAAGATTCCCAGTGTTCCAAGAGGTTCTTACCAGCAGAAAGTCATCCGGATGTAAATTTGTAGCGAACATATTTGCATAGGAGTCCAAAAACTACATCGAGCCATATTTGTACGTCCACAAACAAAACGATAAACTTCAATAAAGAGATCTGAGAAGGATGTGAAAAGGTTCTGAAATGATTCCTCCAGCGCAAACATTTCTCGTCTAAACTGTGGCAATAAGAAGTCCAGAGGATTCCGTATATGTTCACAAAGACGAATTTTTGGCGAATTCCCAACTGGGGGACGGTCACCGCCCTTCGAGTTTCCCCGGTTGTTCACGTGAGGACGAGTTCCTGCGTTAGCGAAGCTCAGATGATTGTGATTGCAACAGGTAGATAAATCAAAGACTGATGTGAACGAAAAATACTGGGTAGCTGGGTGATTCACAGATTTTCTGTGGGACCATATCGATTTTTTTCTTCATCACGAGACCTGTGGATTTCAAACCGTTTAGAAATTGGTTTGCGGAAAAAAAAACAGAAAAAAAAATTCAGAAAAGCATAATGAGACCCTTCTGTCATTGAAAATAAATAAAATAAAAAAGGAAGCAGAGAAAATTTTTTTTAGAAAAAAATAGAAATTAAATCACACCAGCACTGTGAACTCATAATTAATTTCACCTGGGTAAAAGTCCAATCCTTAAGGCAATGTTAGTATGTCTACAGTATCTAAAAATACATAGCCTCACCTCCATAACCACGGCCAAAAGTGAGTTATTGAGGATTTTATCGTTAGGATGTTTAGTTCCAAGAAGACTAAGTTTTCCACTATATCCCAAGCCAGAAATTTCATAGATTTTCAAGAAATAGTAGACGTAGACGCATGAGAAGCTGTGAAAACCGTAAAAAAAATTTTTTATCTCTACTGTCTCTACGAAATGTCCGCTAAAACTGTCTTTCTGAAATTTTTCATCGATCATCAATTTTTTGGCGAGTTTTTTTTTCTATTAATTTCTGGTAAGTTGTTCTTGAAATATGACGATGCATTAAAATTTATGACTAATTTCGTTGGTAAGTACGCGTAATACGTCATTTTCTTATAGTTGGGCTCAATTCTCCATATTTTATTCAATTTAACTGGGTACTTAGATCGGAAATTGGTGAGCGAAAAACTCAGAGGAAAAAAGATGGACCGAAAATAACGGATGTTAATCATTTTTAGTGCAAATGCTTTTTTGTTTATGTTATCCGCTCCTTTTCATCATATTTTTCATCCTGAAAGACAAGAAAAATCTACACCTACAAAAGCAAAAAAAAAATCAAATCTTAGAAAGTTTCAATACCAGTGACCTTCTAATAGTCGTTAGAAGAAAGAAACTCGTTCGTTTTCGTATGCTCAGCTTAAAAACTTAATAAAAAAAAACTTTAGAAAAATCAAACTAAGATCATTCCGGCCTTGAACCCGGGAAAAAAGGAACGAAAGTCTTGATGACGTAAGAGTAAAGTATAATAAATAGTCTAACATGCACCATTCGTTATTCGGAGAAACAACTGTTGCTGTGCTGAAAACAAGGCAATGCAGACAATGCTGTCCGACACGAAAAACCTCCTGTGTATTGATGGTGTCCAACATTCTGAACCATTTATTTTTTCGGGGAGAAATTCAAAAAAAGTTGGGTAGATGCATAAAATTTTGGAAAAGAACGAAAAGAACGAATCGTCTCCAGCTTTTGTGGATATATGTAATTGCAAAATAACTTTCAGCGAGGGAAGGAGAGAGAAAGTGGGAATTTTTTCTCCAAAATTCAAAAATTGTCATTTGGTAAAGCTCTGACGAAGATATTCCGAAGATATTCGTCTTATTGTGTTATGGACGTTTATCAACGGAAGATGTCGCGTTATTCCTAATTAGTTTTTCTTCCAAGAGTTACATCTACAGGCTCTTAGTTGCCGATGCACTGAAAGAATTCTGTGATTTTGTGAAAGAATTTTGTGATTTTGTGTGATTTTCATGTGTTCGCTGTCCAACTGACGAATCATTACCACGCTTATTGTGAAGTGTTTCAATGAGATCCCGGATGTGTCAATTTATAAGCGTGGATTGATTGGAGTGTGTAATAGTTGAGGTGCGAGACACGTGTGCACTTCATCCTATCAAACAATTGCGTAAACTAGAAATAAGGCGACTGATGAGAGTTTCCCGAGTGGGCTGTAAATAATATGCAATGCGAAAATACGCAGAAAAAAATTAAAACTTATGAAAATGGTTTCTCCGTCCGCATTCCTCAACCATTAGGTTTAGGTTCCGGTGGTTTTTTCTTTACTTTGGATATTGCTTCTTTTTGAGACATATAAATTTCAATCTAATTTTCTATCTTTACCCTTCATCCTAGAATTTCGAAAAAAAAGAATAAAATGATCTACATACTACTAGAAGCTGGGACCTAAGGTATTTAGGAGCGCCGCTTTATTGATTGAGTTTAATCTATCATCGATGATCAGGGGAACCCCATCCAGGATATCAAAAGAAAATGGCGCGGTAGAAAGTGCAACTAATTAATTTTTGAAATATTTTCAAACTTTTGCATCAAGTTTTAGGAGCAATAAAACAATCTTTTGCTGTTAGATGGTCGAACCTAAAGAGTGCCAGCTAGGATCCCAAAAAAAAGTGACCGTCGTAGTAGAAAGTGCAACTGGTTATGCATTAATCAGTTGCACTTTCTACTACGAAAGTCACTTTTTTTTGAGATCCGCATTTTTTTTCAATAATATTTTCTTAGTCATTGACTTGGTGAATGTGGAGACGAGCACGTACCACCACAATGATTACAATTTATTTTTGGGAACTAAAGTGAAAATGAAACTTTGAAAGATCCAAAGTAGTAATACAGTAAACCATCGACTTATAAGCTTTCGACTGGTAGTAGGTGAAGTAAAAAAAAATTCTGAGCATTTTTTTTCACTTTGTTTCAGCGAAAAAATTACCATAATTAGGATCGATCGATTTGGATCGAATATGCCCCGTTTTGTTCAATAACTTTTGTTTATTTTTTATGGGAATTTTATAATTTGGCAATTGAAGAAGTCCTCGTCCATATTAAAAAAAAATTTGACCACCTCACTTTCAGAAGTGTCCCTTGAGCTCAGTTTTGTACCTTGAAGAAAATTTTCCATTTTTCTTGAAAATTCGATAGTCGATCAATGCACTGATAAGAATGACCAAAACTCAAAACTTTTCACTTCACCTAATAATTTCAAAATTTCGTTTTATCCATTCAGTAGAATTTTGCCACGGAGTAATCGGTCGATGACAGATTTTTTGATAAACAAGCTAGCAGAGGTATTGTACATAACATTTAGTTTCTATTCACTTTTTTCTCATTTACACTCTCAGCTTCATACCTCTTGACTTTGTCGGTTAATTGATTGATTGGGTGTAGCTCAATGGTATGAGATCGTACATCATTATGGCACGTTTCCACAAGGTCAATGGTTCGACACCTCTCAAGCCGCAGTGATGTTTCTCATTCCTCAGAGGTTGACAAATTGCCATCAGAATTGTCCGGAAGAAAAAGGATATTGGTTTGATGCATTGGTTGTTCTTCACAGGTCGCTGTACACAATTCCTTACACTTTCCTGCAGCTCAACCGATTCCTAATTCAAATTGAACGCCTTGTTACTTCACTAAGAGGCTGATCGAGCATTCTATCCCATTTTTTCATTATTCATTCATAAAAGAAGCAATGTATATTGATAAAGACATCACCTTTTTTATTTTTTATCAATTATTTATATTTTGGATTATTATTTATTTCTTATTTTTTTATCAGTTATTTTGGAATAGTTGATTTCCATACGATCTGAAGACTATTTAAAGACGTTACCCCGTAAATCTGACGTGGTATGGATTTCAAATGGATAAACTCTATACGGGGTCGTAGATTGCGTGGTTCCGAGGAGTGGTTCCGTTCATCTCTCCCTAATCGTAGTAAAAAAAAACGGCGTGAAAGACTCCGTTTTTCACGACGATTTCAGTTGCAACGCTCCACTCTCGTACACGCGCCGCATCCAGCTGCGCAGCGGTCGAAAGCCAGTGAGTTCTCCTCGACTGCCTATTCAAGTGAAACTAATGGCTACTGAGGGGAACAGAGCGCATACATAGAGGAGCGTTCCTCGTAAGAGCTAAAGCGGTTCCCACGCCTTTTTTTTGAAAACGATTAGAGAGGGATGAGCGGAACCACCACTGATCACGCAATCTACAACTCCATCTCTAGCTTTTGCCATGGATTCTCTCACCACGTCAGATTCGCGGAATGCTGCCAGTAACTTAAAGGCATCATTCCACAAATCTGAGGTGGTACAGATTTCAGGAGGAGTATTCGTGCACGGGGTCCCAGATTATGGAGAGGGGATTCCGTCCATTTCTTCCTAATTGCCGTAAAAAACAGCTTGGAAGATGCGGTTTCGGGCGTTCTAGCGCTCTATCTTCCTTTTTTTTCATTTTCCCAAGGAGTTTGACTGGAGCGCGCCAGCCTTGTGCGGCGCCGCATCTTCCTTTTTTTACGGCAATTATGAAGAAATGGACGGAATCACCCCTCTCCATAATCTGCTATCCCATATAAGAATACTCTACCTGAAATCTGCACCACCTCAGATTCGTGGGGTGATCCCTTTAAGTGAAGATCAATACCGGTTAGATTTAGAAAAAAAAAACTAAAGAGATATAGAAACTAACTTATAAAATTTTTCTTTTCTTATTTTTTCTTTCTTTTTTTTCTAAGATTTCTTAAGGCTTAAGCTTTTTAGGTGAATTATAAGCGTGAAATTGTTTCAGGGCTGCTTTCTTCCCAGCTACTAAAAAAAAGTTTTACAATTTAGAATTATTGGACAGATAGGATAGGGTAGGATATTATTGGATAGGAAACGTAGTTCTGCTTTGTCAACACGAAATGCTGCTTGTGACATGTTATTTTCGAAAAGTTATGGTCGCCATGTGATTTAGACAAAGCCAAAAATTCACTTGAGTCGAAAAAGTTTTTTTTGGAAGAAAAAAAGCAGCATTTTTTTTGGATTTGATATTTGTTTCCTTAAGTTGAAAAGGACACGAAGTTGTTACAATTTTCATTATTTTCCTGGCTGACTTTTTTGCAACTGCATCACCTTCAAAACTCGAAAAGATGACGTAAAAAGTGATTATTCTGTTCAAATGCCGTACTCGGACAGCAAAAAAAATGTTTATCTCATAGCTACAAGATTGAAGCCTAGATTAGTATGGATACGATTTATGGATCGCATTTTGTAACCTATTCGTACGTCAAAATATAATTATGGAGAATAATGAGGGGAAAAAAAGGATTTTAAGGTTGAAAATATTAATTTCTATCAAATTTACGAAAAAAAAAAACTTTGAATGAAATTCTCAACTGATGAATGTCCCATTCGATTTCCCATTCCCGCAGCAGAATCCCGTTGACCTTCATTATTTAATGCCTATACAAATAATGGTCGGCGAAAAACTTCTGAACATCTTCATGAGGTTAGGGTAGTAGTTTTAAACTTGGTTATTTTATCTACAAACATTCTATTTCACTGGTATACCGGCAGCTGCTTTGTGCTAATTTAATTTTTAATTTTAAAATTTTTTCCAAGCTACATTACTTCTTACATACGGGGGAAGAATTGAGATAGAATGAAAAAAACAGAAATGGATTAATTTTTTAAATATGTTTTTTTCCAAACGCCTTCAAAGTTGTGAAGGATGAAATTAAAAATTCACAAGTGATTTTCAGAAAGCTGAACAAAAAGAGAAGGAGAAAAGACAACGTGAGCGACTACGAAGTCTTGAGCTTCAACGCGATAAGCTGCATAAAGCTGCATGGTAAGCTTTTATTGAGCACATTTTTTTTATACATAGGCATATGTAGATAAATTTTTCCTGCGTTAACTTTTTAAATTACTTTTCACGATATTAAGTTGGTTAAGCGCTGAGTTTCTTTTTTTTACTGGAGCAAAGAATGCAGTATTTTGAGAAGTGCCACATGCGAAAACGGCAAAATACCCTGGGGACAGTAAAAATCCCGGCCAACTTCATAGATATTGATAAAGCGAAAGCACCGCTTGAGAAATGATGGTTGCTTCTACTGCGAAGAACTTCCCTTCATATTTGTAACTGTTTTTTTTTCAGATTTCTAGGAGTTTTTCTGCTATTTTTCTTCTACTCATGTGCCATAGAACACCTTCCTAAAATGCGTATGTGTCAAGAATTCGGTCATGATAATCCACTGACTCCGCACTGGATGTGCATGTGTTTATCAGGAATTATGCGAAGAAATGAATTTTCATTCAAATACGTACCGAAAAATGAAAGAGTAGGAAAGAAGAATTCTAAATCTTGAAGCGAGTGTACACAGCGGCGAAGGTGTCTTCTTCACAATTCAACTACAATTCAATAGAATATTTTTTCAAAATTTTTATCCTAGAGTTTTTTGAATCACTAGCGAGGACTAGATAAATTGCTACTTTTCAAACCCTTAACGAGAAAATATACAATATTTCGTGTCTGAATAACGTTTTGGGACTTCATCCTCGTTCATGTCCCTTGTAAGGTCCCATTGAGCATGCGAAAAAAGATTGGAGCATAAAGTTCTGTTTCATGTCGAAAATCCGGAAAAGCCGCTACTAATAATGAGTGCTATTTTTCGTTCGGAAGTAATCTAGAAATGAAAATAGTGAGAAAAAACTGCCTTATTTTTTTACACCCGTATCTCTTCTACATAAGGAAAAATTGCCCAGATTGATGCGCAGTCAAATGTAGAGAGCTGCTATGGTCTTCCTATTCTTCATCCTACGCTGTTGTTTACCGACACTGTTGACAGCTTGAGTAGGTAAACAGGCTGGTTAGTGGATACGGTAACCTGTGCCACGATATCGATACTGGCAGACAATGATCAGTTTGGGACCATCAGCCCTCCTGTAGAACTAAAATCGGGTGTGACTGTGAAAATAACGGACGCGGTGTTAGATAATATTTTGACCATATGATGCAGACGTACGATTACATTTTAGCAGAAAAGCTATTGAGATTTTTTTTCTTAAATGGAACTGGATGAGAGATGACGAACGGAAAATGAGGGGAAATAAGTTCTTTCAGGATATACATAGATAAACTGTACAACAACACGTCACTAGAGAGTTGCACTCATTGTCGAAGAAAAATTGTTTTTTAAAACAAAAAAAAATAAAAAAAATAAAACAGATGAATAAAATTAAAGATCAAATTTAAAAATGATCGGTTTCGCGCAGTCGAATATTCCCTAAAGTTGTCCCAGATTCAAAGAGAACGAGCATATTCGATACATGTAGTACAATGTCAAGTCAATTATGTCTACACAAACGGTTCCCTCGAAATCCACAACTAATAATTAGGAATTTAATAAGGAAATTTTTTTACTCATCAATTCTATTACTAACCTTTTTGGACGTTAGACGTTAGTATTAGATAAATTTTCATCGAGTTGAAAGGGTGTGTCTATAACGTACGTTATAAACGTTTATATAAAGAAGTGTTCACAGTTGATAAAGACGAATGTTTCTACAAAATACTGAAGTGAAAAAATCGGAACAAGATCGAAAAAAAACCCGAATAAATTAAAAAATTTTCAGTGAAGAAGCAGCTGCACATTATTTGGAGATTTCCGCTCAACCACCGCTGAAATCGACAAAACACAGGCATAGTGTTCACACATCCACGGTGCCGCATTTACAAGTAACGTCAGCCTCATTTGAGAAGATCCCTACTAATGGACAGTACCTAAAGAACGTAAGTGCTGGAATCGAACTGACGTTGCCACATTTGCAAATGTAAATATAGAAAAGATAGATAAACAATTATAATAATATAAAAATAATAAATATAAAAGGAAAAAATGGTGATTTAGGGTATGAAATGCTGAAGAATAGTGTTTAAATGAATAAAAAATGTTAAATTTCAATAGAAAATAACCCGATCCATGTCTCTTTTCCATTCCACAAATAACAGCAACTGTTTTGGAGACGATAAGTCAGTTTTTGAGTGATGACGAACGTTCAACGCTTGCAAAGGAAGGGATGACGTGTTACAGGAAACTTTTTGCAGGTGTCCTGGAACCTTCACCCATCCATTTCCTTTTATTTATTCATTGAACGCTATTTATTTCGAAAATGATGTTGTTAATAACAATTCTGCATGAAAACTGATGGATATTCTTGCGAAATGCTAGTTTTCTTTTATTTTTAATTGATATGAATGGGGTGGTGTAGCGCAGTCGGTTAGAGGTCGGTCCGCCTTTTGCACGATCGATCGGAGGTTCGAATCCGTTCCAGTGCTCACCAGCCATTTCTTCCCTCAGTGGTCGATAAATTGCTTAGACTTGTCTGGAAGGATAAAAAAACACTGACCCGATACATCGGCTGGCCCCCGCAAGTCATTGCGTAGGCCAGTTACACGTTCATAAACCTCAAACTATTCTGGATTGAAGTGAACGTGGGGGCACATCCCAGACGGATCGATTAATCCCAGAAACTTTATCCTGTATCCTCATTGATGTAACTATTCTTAAATGCATAGCTCTACCGGAACATAAATATGGAAAGAAAAAAATCAAGATGGAACAGGGCTTGGGATGATTTCTTAGAAAAAAAAAAAGACACTTGAGAACGGACATTAGTTTTGAAAGCATAGTATTGAGTCCACGCTACTTCTTTATTTTACTTCAGGGTTTTTTTTGACAAGTTGTCTACCGTAATTTTTTAACCAACATTAGTATTGTAAGCATACTGTAAGGAGTCGACACTACTTCTTTAAGTTATTTCGGTTTTTTTTTTGACAATTTCTCTACAGTAATTTTTTCGACTTTTTCAGCCAAATGGACCTCAACGTTCTACATCGTCGGACTATTGTAGAGAGGATCGTAAAGAGGCACTATCAAACAGTAATAAATTCTTGAAATGGCTTGGAATAGGTAGTGGAAATGACAAAAAAGATCTAAAACATCGTAGGATGAGCACTTTCACCTGAATAATGTATGTCGATGAGTATCGCAGCTATGTATGTGATTTTTCTCATTTTGTTTTTGTCATCGTTTTTTGTCTACTGAATTGTAATTGTCCAATATTATTTGTATGCTTGTGACACCAATAATCTTGGGCATAAGCACATTTTGTTATTTTTCCAACGTTCCACACATCAAATGTGTTTATTTTATTCCCAGATAAGAGTTCCAGTTTTCCGCTATCACTCCATTTTCTTTTTAATTTTTCTAATGACTGACCATTTTTCTTATAAAATGCTACTCTTGTGCTGTTGCTCACAGCACGTCTTGTACACATAAAATTTATAGTGTGTTGTACAGGGTGCGAGCGGTGTGGGAATTCCCTCGTTCTTATCCCTGCTCTCAATCGTTTCCCTTCTCTATCAGTAGTTATTTTTAATCATTCGATGTTTATGATTCTTCTAGAAGCCGACGATCACTTATACATCTCATTAAAAAATTTTTAAAACACTCCACAATTAACTTTAAGACGTTGGTCATGAATTTGTTCTTGCCACACTTCTTCACGGGAGCTGTACATGATATAATATCTGCCTAGTAACAGAAATAAACTATGATACTCTAATTTGGTGATAAAGTGGATTGTAGGCGTGCGTAGCGCAGCTGGTAAGAGGTACAGCTGTGTTTGGACGATCGATGGTTCGAAACCGCCGCAGAACCATTCAAAACTTCCATCTCTCTAAGGCAGATAAATTGGTACCAGGCGTTCTCAGAAGGACAAAAATGATAAACTTGACAAGTCGAGAAGCGTTCATTACACGGATCAGCGCGTTGCACTTTATCTTTGATCCTTAGGAAGATTTGGCCACATCTTGGTCAAAATCCACTATTAAATGTCCACTGCTAGTGAGAAATCTCTAACAATCTTTTCCCTCAGCTCCCTCAGCAATTTTCTTTGGCCAGCAACTTCTAGTCTTCGCAAAGACGTCCTCAAAACCTCGACAACTGACAAAATCCAGAAACAGAGGTTGGATGAGCACTATAAAGATCAGAAACTTTTTTTTCTTCATTGCACTTGCAAAAACGGCTTTTTATAATTTTGTAATTCTTATAATTTCTTTTTATAATTTTATAATGATTATTTGTTCCAAAATAAGAGTAACTTTTTGCCCCTTGACCCTTTTTTCCACGCGATTTCTATCTTAAGCAAAGCAATTTGTTGAGAAAGTACAGAAGATTAGAAGAGAGCACCGACAGGAAGCAAAAGTAATGCGAACAGTACAAAAACTAAAAATTGCAGACTTTTTGCCTTATTTTGTATTCATATTATTTTTATATTTCTATATTTTCAATCAATCCAAAATTGAAAGTTTCGTTTTTCTGGTTTTTGTTTTCTTTAAGTGGAATCCCATTTCTTACATCACATCCAACCAAATGTTCTAGATCTAGTCAAAGGGAAATCAAAAATCGTGGCGCTCAAAATCAAAACACGCCGTGTTCGCTGGGAACCAGAAAAAGCTCTTGCTCTGGTGCCTGGTCATCCCGACACGATTCCGCTCGAATATCTTCATGCTGTGATTTACAGTACAACGCAAAAAAATGAGCACGCAAAGAAAAATTCCATAGACTGCATAGGACCGGGCCAGAACGATCTTGTGTTTTGTATCGAAGTTTGTAAATATTACACGAATTTGTTTTCTTAATAGAGTGAAGTTTTCCTCTTGCTCTGTGTCTAACTCAAAAATTAAAGTATTTATTATGGTACACATGAAATTTATGCTCCAGTACCACTAGCACCATCTCCAGCACCTGTACCAGCACCGCTGGTTCCATCACCGGCACCACTTGTTCCATCTGCTCCCGTACCGCTGACACCGCTGGCGCCTGACGTTCCTCCTCCCTGAAATGATATTAGTGCTGTCCGGTCAAAATAACCTGAATCCCGGTACAGTTGCGTAAATGGTTGGTTTAAGCGGTGCGGTGGAGCGTAGCGGTTAGAACTGAGAAAGAACCTTGCTCAATACCACTTATCGGTGCAGCTCGCGATGGTTCTTCCACTAATCGCTAGCTAAACCGCCCCGCTTCGACCGCATTTGATCTTCATTTCGAATGGCAAACTGTTGCGAGGATGCGCGGAAGTTCGACTTTCCTTGAGTCTTGGCATAGAGATTGCAACTCGTTGATAGTCGAATTTAAGCAACAGCTAAGATTGTTAACAAAAATTATTACGGTTAACGTTTCGGCGTTGTCACCTTCGTCAGAGCCTGGAAAGTAAGAACATATGCAATATATCCTCTCAAATGTCTCATCCAGAACAAGCCATCATCCCCTAGGATATTACACCTGGAAACAAAAACCAAAAAAGCCCAAATCGTTGTGCCTACCTCAGTAGCCGCGTTGCCGTGATATTAGCGGATATCCGCGTGGCGCAATCGCTCCGCTGATACTAATTAGGATGCGACCCGCATATGACCCCGTAGATCAAGCCCGCAAAGGTCTTGATACAGAGCCAGCTCGTTGGTCACGGCTAAGCACTCTTCCTTTCTATTAATTTTTGGACCTTTTGCATTTATACAAAACGCTTCTAAAGTTCTGCGATCTATAATTTCGGGCTCGTACGATGGAATTGTGACAGCTATGCAGAAAGGAACGTTTTCATGACATTGTCTGCGGTGAACTCCGAGGGAAGTTGCTGCATTCGATTGTTTCATCCTCCTTAGATGTTCTTTAATGCGAACACAAAGGGGGCACCCTGTTTCGCCAATGTATTGGTCTCCACACGTTTTGCACGAAATTAGGACAACACCGAAACGTTAGCCGTAATAAATTTTGTTAACAATCTTGGCTGTTTCTTAAATTCGACTATCAACATATTGCGAGGATATTTGTAAAGCACCAAGAAATTAAGTCAGGATATAAGGTGTGTTCCCTAACGCAGTCAGTCCAATTTTTCACCGCATTTTGCTTCATTTTTAAGGTTTAATGTGGAATGTCGATAGAAGCGCAGCTCCAGATGTCTATGAACGGTGGTGATCTAGTCGGGTGAAAAAGTTCTCAAGATTGGGGTGAGCATTCGAAGCGGCGCAGTCAACCTCCGGGAATGAAATGTGTGAGCATGACCTTGCTCAACTTCCTTTGATATTCATCAAACAAATAGCGTGGGAAAAGGATTTGTTCCTACGAAGTACGTTAGAACACACCATCTTTGTATACGTTTCGGTTCTCTCAACAACCTGTATATTGGTTTTAAGTCTAGGCCAAGTTTGAAAGTGTTTAGCTTGTACTTCTCGAAGCAAAACACTGAAATAAAAAATTGCCACTCTTGAATTGAATGTTGAGAAGACCTCATTGGTTCTCGACTGCTCGCACGTGGATGTGACGCATGAGAAGTGTGACGCGTTCCAATTTGCCTCATAGGAACAAACGTTGTTTCTCACGCCAATTTTTTCTCAGGATGATTAGCAGAAACTGGGCGAGGCCATCCGCAACTCTACTTTTAACTACCACTTTTCTACACTACTGCAATTTTATGATACGTTAGTTTTAATTTCAAGTCTAGGCCTAGTTTGAGAGTGCTTAGCTTGTACTTCTCGAAGCAAAACACTGAAATAATAAAAAAAATTGCCACTCTTAAATAAATATCTCTAAAATCATAAGACTAAGATTATAGGATCATTCAGATGCTTACCTCTGTGCCTCCTTCACCACCACCACTAGTACCGCTCTTTCCTGATTCCTTCCCCTTTTTCTTCCCCTTTTTACCCTTAATAGAAACTGTATAGTGAGCAGTAACATTTTAGACATCTAATCTAGGATAAATTTCCAATCTATCTCAAAATTCTGCTAGTTCGTTTGAAAACGGTACATTCAATTACAGGACTGCAACAAAGTTTTTGATTTTAAAATAATATGGATCTATTACTATGATCCTATAAGGACGTCGTAGAGGGTTTAAGGGCAAATATCAGAGTTTAAGACAAAAAAAAACACGGTACAATCAAGATCTCTACTTTTTTTTCTCTTCCAGAACCAGCAGTTTGTTTAAGATTAGTGTTTCTACTTTCTCCGCTCCTAGAATATGAGAGAAATGAAAGACGAGGAAAAAAAGTGCGGTACTTAATCTATTCATGAATGAAGATCTGTTTCGATCGAGAACATTAATATGAGAATAGGATATTGTAACATATCCCGTATATAACTCATTTTTGAATTAAATGCTTTGATCAAGCAACGTATAATCGTAATCCGTACGAGAGACATACCTTCTTTTTCTTTGGTGTATACTTGTCGCAAAAGTTCTTAGAACGATAGTTCACAAACATAATCACCGCTAAGAATGCAAATACTAATGTGAGTATTACAGATATAATGAACACCGTCTTATAAACAGGATTCACAGCACGGTCTCTGTCCACAATTCTCACCTGAACAGGAGGATTACTATTAGAAGCAGTATACCATGAAATCATCGGATCTCTCCACAAAAAAGTAGGGTTAATGTTTATGGTTATGAGTACGAGCACTGTCACACTCACTTCCCCCTAACTGTGCTAGGAAATGACCTGGTCGATCAAATTTCCCTACGAAGCACGGAACGTGTCACGTATTCGAGTGCAGTACTTGCGAGGCGTCTGCCAAAGGTAAGGGAGGGGAGGGGGGAAGGGCTGCTGACGCTGTCGCTTTGGCGAATTATGTGGTAAGTTGCTAGGTGCCTCGTAAGGAAATTCGATCACCGACGCTGTTCATTAGGACAGTTAGGAAGAATTGAGCGCGATCATGCTCATTCTTGTAATCTACACCCCTAACCCTACTAGTTCGAATGTTCTCTTGTTCAAACCTCGGCATATTCTGTCTATGTTCCGTGATAGTGCGCCTGCGAGGTTTTTAGATGGAACCCTTTATTTGCCTGACGTTTGTGCTTTTTTGCCGTCTTCAGAGGCCTAAACAGAAGATGACTGGGGCAATGCTACGTTTACCCTGTCAAGTGGCACACTACCCTGGGTAGTGTTTCGATAATCGTTCAGGGTAGTGAAAACAGAAATCCATCTACATTGAAAATAGTCTTACGTGTTGTTCCACCGGATGTAGCGCGGCTAGTAGCACGCACTTGTCACTCAGTGTACCAGCGAATGAGTATAGCTGCGTGTAGATCACCAGCGACGATATAGATGATTAGATTAAAAATCTAGAATGCCTCCAAAATCTTCCTTGCCGATATTTCTGTTTATGTTAGAAACAGATTATATGATAGATACTGCATCTGTGAAAGATGTGTTACTTGTCCTTACGGAAAAACAGGCGACTGCGCACAAATGGGAGTAATATATGAGATTGAGTGGTTTATGTGCAACGCAACTTACATTGGGGAGACCGGTAGGAATGTTAGAGTGAGGATTAATGAACACATGGCAGGAAAACGACGAAAATGTTTGATAACGCCACTAGGAAGGAGGCCCATAACGGAAACGATTATGATGTGAAATGCGTTGTACTAGCTCACGAAACAGAAATATCGGCAAGGAAGACGTTGGAGGCGTTTTGGATTCTTAAAAGAAACCCTTCAATGAATAATAGGAATGAATGCTTGTCTATAACAAATGAGTTCTTACCACTTTTACTGCTCTGTGACCTATAACCGTCTGATATTCTGTGTGTAGATCGAATCATCTATATCGTCGTTGGTGATCTACGCGCAGCAATACTCATTCGCTACATTGAGTGACGAGTGCGTGCTACCAGCCACGCCACCTCCGGTGGAACAACACGTAAGACTTTTTTCAATGTAGATGGATTTCTGTTTTCACTACCCTGAACGATTATCGAAACACTGACCCAGGGTAGTGTGGCGCTTGATGGGATAAACGCAGCATTGCTTCAGTCATCTTCTATTTAGGCCTCTGATGATGGCGAAAAAGGCGAAACGTCAGGCAAATAAAGTGTTCCATCTAAAAACCTGCCAGGCACACTATCACAAAACCTAACCCTACTTTTTCGTGGATTGATGCCAAGATTGCCAATTTCCTTGTATGACATGCATACAATGGTATAGATATGTTGCTTCCGTCCAATTATTAGGCTGTAGTGACTTCGCTCCTTACCCAATCTAAGCAACGCAACCCTGAGCGAAGAGGATAAAGGATAAAAGATAAAGTTTCTGGCGTTAATCAATCCGCTTGGGATGCGCCCTCACGTTCCCTTCAATTCAGAATCGTTTGAGGTTTACGAACGTGTATCTGGCCGATACAGTGACTTGCGGTGGCTAGCCGATGTGTCAAGTCAGTGCTTTTATCCTCCCACGCAAGTCTGGTACCAATTTATCGACCTCGGAGGGATGAAAGGCTTGGTGAGCACTAGGGTGGATTCGAACCTCCGATCGATCGTGCAGGAAGCGGAACCTCCAACCGCTACACCACACCCGCCCTCTGAGCGAAAAATACTGGGAAAATTCGGAGACTGCTATCATTTTACATTTCACCAATATCTGATATTATTCTAGCGAAAATAACGTCAAATGTCAATTAGGAATTATTTTTGGAGTTTTTTTCTTTAATTTTTAATTTGTAAGCCGTTGCCTTTGAAAATACCGAGAGATTTGCTGAATTGAACCTTAACTTGAAAATATCCATTTTAGAAGGACGCCTAGAGAAAAAAAAGAAAGACAGAAAGTCTAGAGAAAAAAAAAAACTATTTTGAGATCCTAACCAGATATTTCGCAAAGTAAAAAGTTTGCAACCAACTTCTGTTCCTATACTTATCGTAACTATACATATCTGCTCTAAAAAATATATTTATGTATCTGAAGTCATATGTTTATATGCAAAATGTGTTTTTTTTTGTAATTGCGATAAGTTTTTACAGCTATCCTGGCGTCATCTTAAACAGCTGCGTGAGATAAATTTATATTTCCCGTTATGCGTACAGTATAAGGTGGTGATCGTCAACAGCCTTAGAGGTTTTTCCCCACAATTTCATTCTAATCCTTAAAGGAAATCTGTTAATTTCCAATTTTGAGACAGGTAGAACGAAGTTCGGCGCTAATACAAACATTAATCAATAGGACAAAAAAGTATAAACTGACATAAGGTGATAGATAGCATTCTCCTACTCCAGCGTTTGACGTCTTAACAGCTACACAATATTGAGCGACTTTTTTACCAAACATTTGCTTATCCTTGCAGAATCCCTGACATGTACCCGATGATTCATGCTTTGTTCCATCTAGCCTAGTAATGCCTGGAAATGTTTTCATTATCGATGCAATGAGTTCTGGTATAAGAGAATCAGCTTTTTTCTAAAAAAAAAAACAATCCTAAGGAGTATTCCGAAGAAACGTACCAGCATGACAACACACGTGTTTTGTAGGATGGCAATATGCAAGAACAGCATCGCAATCAGCTAAGGAAGAGCAATTTCTTTTCGTGCAATATGCGAGACGTGCTTTAGCGTCGGCTGAAAAAAAGGTGAGAAATAAATGAAATGATTAAAAATGTTGTCAGAAAATTAATGCAACCGATTTCACTCCGCTACTGAACCGGGCAAATCCGATCAAAATCACAATAACTTCACCACTAGCCTTCTAAGTCTTTGCGTTTCATTACTATTATGTGGATCTACTTATATTATGGTTGACATGTTGTCAAACCTGGGTAATTGGTTAGTTATTAAGGTATAGCCGTCTACTAAGCCGCTTATACAAGTCTGATTGTTACCTGCACGTGGTGGCCCTGCTTTAACTAAATCAGTCACGCGATCAGGCGTTGGAGTGTACGCATTGGGAACGTACGAGCTAAATAACCCGCACTTTATGGCAAAAGATTCCCATACATTGCAAAAAGGTGCTGTCGTCCGGCACACCTACAAGGTCCATAACCTGAAAGGTAAACTTCCTAAAGGGAACATGAAGATCTTTATGCGGAAATTGATATGGTATACCCGCGGATGACAGGTGAAACACATCAACATCCTAGACTGCTATCGAACGTGGTTATAGGAAATCGTCTTCGCTTCTTTGGCTATACGTTAAAAAGACCAGCAGATCGCCCTGTTCCTGAGGACAATCGGCGTGGGTAGGCAGTTCAGGCGAGATGTAAGGTTTCGCAGAATTTGGAATAGCGACGAATGGATTAATTCTGTGCAAGCTTTCGCAGAAGATCGAGAGTGTTGGACAGAGCTAAGATCAAGGACGGCACACTTCTTCGAAGATGCGGGTAATCCCGTCAGGCGATGATATCAGTCCGCCGATCAAGTAAATTAAGTTAGGAAGGTGAAGCGCAGTCGGTAAGAGTCTCAGTCTGCACACGAGGTCTACAGAGATTCGACTTCAGCCTATTGCTCACCAACCCATTCATGACTAGGGGTCGATGGATTGGTAACAAACTTGTCTGAGAGGAACTTTGACACATCGGCTAGCCCCCACAAGTCATTGCATAGGCTAGTTACACGTTCGTAAACCTCAAACTATCCTGAAGTGAACGTCTTGGCGCATCCCTAGCGGATTGAATAACACCAGACACTTTATCCTTTGTCCTTATTTAGCACAGAATTCCACTCACCAATTGGACAGCACTTTTTTTTCTTTGCTGCTTGATTCCTCTCAGTGAAGTCGGCACATACAGCTCGACCAACCGCATTACTCTTGTCTTCTTCATCTCTCATACAATCTTGAGGAGTTTTACAATCTAGTTCCGTTCTCATAAAGGTGAGCTCGTCGCCACAATGTGGTGCTGTAAAGAAACAATAGAAACTGTAGCAGTCATAACAGTCTACTGGTTATGGTTTCAAAAAAAATAACAAAAACATTAACAGGACCTTCTTCTCACCTAAGCAACAATGTTTTTCCTTGGATAGTGATTGAACGCATTCATATTTCCATTCACTTTTATCTCTCAGCTCTATTCCTTCTTCCCTATTGCAATCTTCATCTGTAGCGCATTTAATTATTTTCTGGTTTGTGTCTCTTAGAGCTACACCAATAAGGCAACGGTATAGTTCGTCATCCTTTCGTGTTTCAACTGAAGTTGGAATTTTTCTGCTAGATGACGTTTCGATCAACTTACACTATCCGTGGGAATAAACTTCACTAACAGCTGCAGCAGAGTTTCTGCTCTTTTCCTTGTAGAACGAGTGGATTTTGGTTTGTAATCACATCTTTAGCAGTCATGCATAGTCCATTACTAGGAGAGAAAAAAGATGAAACGTGATTCAGGCAGATAACTTTGAAAGACCAACTATGAACCTACTCTCCACAGTCACTGTCATAATTGCACAACTTTCCTTGAGCAGTATACGCCGCGTAAGCGGGTATGTTTTCATCAGCAATTTTTCCCGTATTTATTGCTTCAGTTTTGCAATCATCTCAAAACATTAATGTTTCAATGTTTCCACGTTTTTGGCTATTAAATATATGTATAAGATAATAGGAAAATTCATGACATGAATGCATAATAATAGTAATGCTGCTCTGCAGCCATTTTTCACTGATATTTTCTCTATCATCCCAAGATTACATGCATTTATTACATTACATTACATTACATGCATGCATGCATTACATTCATTACATGCATTTCAGTTAAATCCACCTAACGCTGTGTCATAGAAAGAAGAAAGAAAGTAGTATATAGAAACAATAGACAGACAATAGCAGAGTTCACTAGAATTTCGCTAAAATTTTAGTTTTTGTACAGAACGAACGAGTCCGTCCATGGGCCCTGACGTTAAACATGTGCAGAAAACATCAACATCTTTAACTTTAGGTTCGACAAACTTGTCTTTTTTAAATGAGTGAATGAGTAGAGAAACCGAAGCAATCGATTTGATTCACTTCTAAAGGGAAAGCGTCACGATTTAGGATCTATCCATAAATAGACAAGAGTAGGGGTTTAGTGTATGATTACGGAGGTGTAATCGTGCTCAATTCCCTCTCGTAATCCAGAAAAAGGCGTGTGATTACAAATTGCTACCGATGAAACATATTATACAATAAAATGGTGGTAAATCTGTCGTATCCAACGTTATAACTCGAATATGTAGCAAAAGCGGCACACCTGTACAAGCACGGATGACTTGCTTGGTTGCCCATGTTCTGTCATACGTAAAAGTTGCGTCGTTGGGGGAATGCGATCGTACAGAGTTGTTTCACATGTCCGTTTGGTGACTATCGGGATCAGTTGAGCATGATTACACTTATCGATAATCACTACTCGTTCATTAGACACATTTAACTTCAGAAGTGCGAAAGTTCGACTTTCCTTGAATCTTGGCATAGAGATTGCAACTTGTTGATAGTCGAATTTAAGCAACAGCCAAGATTGTTAACAAATTTATTACGGCTAACGTTTCGGCGTTGTCGCCTTCGTCAGAGCCTGGAAAGTAAGAACATTTGCAATATATCCTCTCAAATGCCTCATTCCGAACAAGTCATCATTCCCTGAGACATTACACCCGGAAACAAAAACCAAAAAGCCCAAATCGTTGTGCCTACCTTGTAGCCGCGTTGCCGTGATGTTAGCGGATATCCGCGTGGTGTATCGCTCCGCTGATACTAATTGGATGCGACCCATATGACCCCGTAGATCAAACCCGCAAGGTCTTGATACGGCCGCTCGTTGGTCACGGCTAAGCACTTTCCTTTCTATTCATTTTTGGACCTTTTGTTTATCCAAACGCTTCTAAAGTTCTGCGGCTATATTTCGGGTTCGTACGATGAATTGTGACAGCTACGCAGAAAGGAACGTTTTCGAAACAGAAAACGTTCCTTTCTGCGTAGCTGTCATTCTATCGTACGAACCCGAATTATAGCTCGCAGAACTTTAGGAGCGTTTTGGATAAATGCAAAAGGTCCAAAAATGAATAGAAGGAGAGTGCTTAGCCGTGACCAACGAGCTGGTCTGTATCAAGACCTTTGCGGGTTTGATCTACGGGGTCTATGCGGGTCGCATCCTAATTAGTATCGCGGAGCGATAGCACCACGCGGATATCCGCTAACATCCGGCAACGCGGCTACTAGTAGGACAACGATTTGGGCTTTTTGGTTTTGTTTCGGTGTAATATCCTAGGGAATGATGACTTGTTCTGGGTGAGGCATTTGAGAGGATATATTGCAAATGTTCTTACTTTCCAGGCTCTGACGAAGGCGACAACGCCGAAACGTTAGCCGTAATAAATTTGTTAACAATCTTGGCTGTTGCTTAAATTCGACTATCAACATTTAACTTCGTTCATTCATGATGAAATCCCAACATCGTCAGTTTAATGTGTATATGTATGGTATAGTTGGGTCAAAACGACATGAAGCACTGACTGCTGCGTAAGCGGCTGCGGTCGAAGCGGTGCGGAGGAGACAGGGGTTGGAATCGAGGTGGGACAATGGCGAACTGCAGATATGGATGGCGATAGCGAGGATCCTTACGCGAACCCAACCGCTACGCTCCACCCCGCCGCTTCGAGCGCAGCCGCTCACGCAACTGTCCGTGCTTCATGTCGTTTTGACCCAACTATATGTTAACTCTAAAGCAACAGAAGCCTTTTTTTCTAAATAGTAGGAGATGGGGCCAAATTCAAACAAAAATCAATTCCTTTTAAATGATTAAAGTAAATAAATAACACATACAATGGCAACAGACTCCCAGCGCTTGCATCGCGTTAACACCATCAGTTCCAGCATTCGTTTGGGAATCGCAAAAATCTTGCGGGCCACAGCCACTTGTCCCTTCGCAAAATTGTATTCCTGTGGAAGTATTGTCCCTTGCTGGTATTCCCGCGCAACGTAGAGCTAAATGGAAGGATGGTTGTAGTAATCTTTAGTAGTATATGTATATTGAATTCAACTTACAAGGAAAACACGCTTTTGGCTGGTAATCTACCATTTTTTCTAGAATTTTCTCTGTACTTTTCTGTCTAGGTACGATAATGTCGCAGAATTCATCATCTCCACAATCGCTATTCGTCTCGCATTTTTTGGAATACTCTCCCTCTTCTCCGGAAAGGTGTGCAGCGATTTCTCCAGGCTTTTCAATGCTTTGATGGTATTTCAAAACTTTGGCTTGCAGAAGTAACCTGTTGTCCTTCTCGCGAAAGAGCCTCGAAAAGGGTACAGCTGAAAAAATGAGGTTTGAAAGATATGTTTAACAAACAAATTTTCTTTTTCAAAAGAAACCAAGCACGACCATTAACAAAATTTGATTTCTAACATGTCGTTGCAAAAAGGAGCTAAACAAAGGATGGAAATAATATGATCTTTACTGCAGCTGCTATGCTTTGCCTCACACATTCATCGGTACGGTAGGTGTTTTTGTAAGAATTTACGATGCGGGAGTGATTCCGAGAGTAGGAACGATTCTGGAATTCCAGGGAAGCACTGTGAAGTGCTCTAAGATTTTAGAAATCCAAAAGAGTAGAAGCATCGAGAGGTCTCATCGGAACACCTTCACACGAGCCGGACGAACGATGAAGTATGGCTAATGGTTTTTTGCTCCATCAACAACTCTTTGTTCCTACCGGAAACTGATTGATGTGATGAACAATACCATTTTTTAATGTGATACTGAAGAGATTTTACTTTTGGTACTGTGAATCTCGGGAACAACAACGAAAACAACCCCTGTCTGCCAGTAAAGAAAGGAACACGTTGGTCATTTCTATAAACACCGCTTTTCGGAGAGGACAAATTTAGCCAAACAGGTGAAAAAAGCCAAAATGTCCGTAACTTGGAGGCGTGATAGCTTTTTTGTTGTACAACAGGAATCTGTAAAGGTTCTATGTAAGTGAGGTTGCAAGCTATCGTCGTGACAGAAAGAAGCAAATGACGGTAATAACGGGATCAGCGAAAGTTAGTACGTAATTGTTGCGTTCATTCTATCATTTATATAACTCATCAAGCAGATGTGTGTTTTTTTTTACGGGAATGGCTCGGCATAAACGGATAGATATTTGAACAGAAGTCGGTGTCAAATGTGAGCTAATACAGTTGAACACAATCACATTCATTCCTGTACACTATCAGTGTCTGTTTAATTATGGTAAAGTGCATGGCGTTGATTAATCACTATGGGGATCCACCCACGCACTCGACTTCAACTTCGACTTCGTTTGAGGTTTGTGAAACTGTGGGTGCAGCCTTACAATGACTTGCGGGAGCTAGTCGATGTACCACATCAGTGTTTTTGCTCTTCCAGACAAGTCTGGTACCCTGGAGGGATGAAAGGCTTAGCTTGCACTATAGTGGATATGAACCTCCGATCAATTGTGCCACAGCGGAACCTCTTACCGACTGCGCTACGTTCACTTGGAAAGGAATGGGCAGACGTAATGATGGAAGAGTCACTTCAAATCTTCGTTTTGGTGCCGAAATCGTTCTGTTTTCCAGAATTGACTATGGCACAGATGATGCTCAAGGAATTGAGCAAAGTAGGGAAGAGAATAGGATTGCCAGTAAACAAGAAGATACAGCTCGTGAAAAAGTCCACTTCGATGACTAACGAATACAACTTGAAGGCTCCCTAGTCGTAGAAATGCCACCATAAGTGCACCCTGAACGCTCTATGGATATGAAGAATGACTTGAAGCAAGAGCTGAATAGAACGCTTAGAGCAGCATAGGCAGCATTAGAAAACCGACGGGAGGATACAGTCCAACTGACAGATCAAGATCTCCGTGTCCTTTCGACTCGACATTTGTTCCGGTGCTCTGTTCCACAGCGGAAACTTGGGCAGATAAGTTTGCCATGTCTAAGGAACCATTTACTACCTGAAGAGGGCTTGAGAGATGCGTGTCTTCTGTGTCGGCCCACACAACACATAGCCGGTCTTCCCAGCAAGATCCGATTCAAGAGCAACGTCCAGTCTCCGTGACACAGGGAAATATATATCGAAAGCAAAGATGGATCGGTCACATTAAGAGGAGAATCGACGATAGATGTACCGAAAGAGCGCTAGAATTGAGCATATGGTTGCTAAACGCCTACGAGGGAGCCCTCTAACAAGATGGGAAAATGTGTTTGTTTACTGCAAGGACGGACTAGCTGAGAACTCAGCTAGATACTGGACAAGAATCTTGCCAATTTTATTCACGAAGGTCGAGGACATCTTGGATGAAGATGTCGAGTGAACGAAATGACTATAAAAGATGCTGTCAACCGCAAGCTAAGTGAAGAGGGGCTGTCTAAACAAGTGATATTAAGTAGTTGTAGTACTGTTCTGTTCTTACTGTTATTGAGTTGTCCTGATATATTACCACTAATCACATGAGATAAATACTAACAAATGTGTTGTCTAATGAGTATGTAAACCAGATAAATCCTTTCTGTAAGATGAGGGGTTTAAAAGGACAAATCACTAATGGGTTTGACTTTTCCTGGTCTTGATGAAGACGATAACGCCAGAACATTAGGGGTGGGAGGTCGAGGAAAATAGCGGAAGGTTATGATCATCGACAAAGTATGATGAACGTTTTCGAACAAACCAACAATCCTTTCTATGTATTATTCTTTGTGTTATCGTCTGTATTATTACTGTTTATTTGTGTGTGCGAGACAATGACTGAATGAACTCACGACAACAGAATTTTCGTGATTCGTCGCCACCGGAGACTTTTGAACAGTAGCTGTCAGGAAAGTCTCTGTGTGCGGTCAAGCACTGTTGATTGTTCGTGCATTCCCTACAAGTGTGGTTAATTGACATTCTCTGTATACATATATTCAAAACAAAACAACGATCAGAGTCGAAAAAAAAGTGTTCCGTTGTCTTCTTACAACAATGTTGAAGCTAGATAGATTTGGATCATGGATCAAATTCCGCTAAATGGATCCATTATGCTTCTGATTAAAGATCTATACAAATCCTATCCGTGTAGAAGAATTTTTGGAACACCTTCACTATGTTACAAAAATATTTTGCAAACGGATAACTTGAATCAAATGTACTTATATTTTCTGAAGAAAATATTGTTGAATTTGACGTTCTAATAACATACAAGAATTGCAGATGTTCTGGCGACGAAATATTGTGTTGTGGCAGCATGTGACTACCTTCACATAAGCGGATCTCTGAAGAATGTAGATTGTAAATTAGATAATGACTGTCTGATTAAATACTCGATGATTTTAAAAGTGATGTCGAGAAATTTGTGTTATGACAGAATTTCTTTAAAATTTGCTTCTTTTCGACGAAGTTTATGTTTACAGTGAAAGACACATTCTAATTAACATTATTCGCAAAAAAACCCCTAAATTCTGAAGTTGTTAGATTTTTTTGTGTCAAAGTCGAGATTGCTACGTTCACAGTGTTTGACCAATGTTTTGGGAAGAAATTTTTCTCAAGAAGTTTTTAGGAGCACATTTCAGCTATACATTGAAATTCTGATTACGGATGAGCAGATGAAACAATCACTATTGGATCACTCGACAATTGTGATTAGGGCATATTTTAAACTTCCTCTGGTGGTGAACTGTACTCGTTGAGCTGATCATTTTATCATAATTCTTTTTGAAAAAAATTGAGAGGATTTTCCATTTCTCCATTCAATGAATGATGCAGGTGGTGATGCACGAGATTAAAAAACGTTGCTAGTACTTAAAGGCAGCATATCACGAACATGAGGTGGTGCGGATTTCAGGTGGAGTATTCGTATACGGGATAGTAGATTATGGAGAGGTGTGATTCCGTCCATTTCTTCCTAATTGCCATAAAAAACGGCCCGGAAGATACGACTTCAAGCTTTCCGGCGCGCTATTTTCCACAACGAGCCCGATTGGAACGCGCCAGCCTTGTGCATGCACCACATCTTCCGGGCTGTTTCTTACGCAAATTAGGGAGAAATGAACGGAATCACCCTTCTCTCCATGATCCACGATCCGTATACGAATACTCCACCGGAAATCCGTACCACTCCAGATTCCTGGGGTGATGCCTTTAAGTACGACAAATGTTTCTATTCATCATTCACCCGCTATTCACATCCTTATTAATTAGTTATATATGTTGTTTTTACATTTCTATTTATCACTTAGATGAAATGTGCACAAATTTGCTAACTACCAGCAAATGATGTCCTGGGCCTACAGTATCTGGTGATAATTTATTATAACTTATGGCTGGCTCTTCTTCTTCTTTTACTGCCATTTCGATCAGTTTTCGAAATGGTGTACGGTGACAGTCGCTGCAGTCTATCTGTTCTCTTCTACAGTATGTGGACAAGTTGTGTCTGGTGAAATATATGGTATCATTCATTTTTCTAGAACACTAGAGATGTTGGGGAATAAATTAGCTATTTAGACTGTATTCACATAATGGACAAGATAAAACTGACTACAGCATCCTCTGATACCACAATATTCATCCTTTCCGCATTGTGCTCCGGTAATACTGCAAGATGCCTGAGTAGGCTTCTCTGCCTGTCCTTCACTCATTGGGCATGCTAAAAATGTCAGGTTGAAAATAAGAAAAAAAAAGACTCCTTCCAGATCCGATTTGCTAGTAGAGACTTCTGTTCTTAACAGTTCATCAAGTGTTTTTTTTTGGTGGAAAATAAAGATCTGAAGTGTGTTGCAGAAACACAAATATTTTATATGGCTTTATTTAAAAAAGAAAATGAGAAAAGAGAATCCACGCACCTTTCACAGTATCAACGGTCGCAGTGGTGCAACACACATCTTTCTAAAAATACGCCGTTTAAATATGTAGATATGTAGTATATAGTGTGGAGACATGATAGGAAAACATCTATAGCCGGGTCAAAACGACATGAATCACGAGTGTAGTTGCGGTGCATTTGCGTACGCGCTCAAAGGCGTGGTGGAGGCAGCAGTTGGGAACCGAGTTGGGACCGTTGCAAACTGCAGTGATGGGTGGTCCCAACAACGGTTTTGCCACGCTCCACCGAACAGCCGCGAGAGAAGCCGCGTACGCGACTGCGTATTTGCTTTATGTCGTTTTGACCCTACAGCAACTCTATAGGTTCACGTTATTGTCTTTCAGCAGTCATACCGGAGATCTTTTAGAAAACACTTAGTTTACATACTAAACGCCACTTTTTCATGCAAAATTGGAAAGATCAATTTCGTCTACTAGAGAGTCCAATCAAAAAAAAAAAAAAAACTGTAGTCATAAACTTGATGGTATAGTGGGGTCAAAACGAAATGAAGCACGACGCGTTTGCATATGTGGCTGCGCTCGATGAGGGGTGGTGGAGAGCAGCGATTCCAACCGCTGTCTCCACCGTTTAGGTTCAAGCACCGCCCGCTTACGAAACTGCACGGTCCTTGCTACATTTCATTTCGACCCTACTATAACATGACGACGGGACGCATACTCGGTGTACGTGTTCACTGAACTACCCCTACAGTATGCGAAAACTCCTGGACTTCCACCTTTTGATGTTTTTTCTCTATAGTTTCTCACTATTGATTCATATTATAGTGGCAAAATTGGATTACGTAATCTTAACAAGATCTTTTTTACGGTAGTTCTATCGCTTTATTCTGCTCCTAGGACAACTCTGAGATCTTAGTCTAAAGGGATTTGAGTTTTACTCATTTTTCAAATGTAATTATACATGAATGACATTTATTGTGGTCGGAATCATTGTATCGAATTTCAAAAGCTGTCTTAATAGTGAAATTTTCTCCATAAGAAGGCTAATAATTCACGATTTACATTATTTCGCAATTTGATGCACTTATACCATCTGAATAATCCACTTTGTGGTCCAGCACTGTAACCGTTAATGAAAAATGTCATAATCTTCGGTCGCAGAAAGTAACCGCACTGCATTTGAATTAAAATACTCAAATTTGATTTTACTCCTATAATTGGTCGCTTACGCTCTAACATCAAGCTACAAAGAAGAAGTCGAAGCCTTCTATATGGACCTGGAGAAGTTCTACCGAGAAGATCATGCTTTCTACAAGGTCATAACGATCATGTCGATTCATGTCATGGCGATTTCGACGCTAAAGTTGGCCCAAGAAGAACGCTCGAGGAACTTCACATCGGGACTCACTGCCTACAATGCAATGGAATGAACAAGGGGACAGACTCTCCGAGTTCATCATGACGACTAAGACCATCCATGGGAACTCGCAATTCCTGAAGCCCTCTTTGCTACGCTGGACGTGGGAGTCACCCGGTGGAGAGTACCGTAATGAAATAGACCACATCATCGTCAATAAAAGGTTCTGCCTGACGGACGTTGCTGTTGTACCAAAGATCTATCGGATCGGACCATCGCCTCCTTCGAGGAAGATTTTCCTTCACAAGGAGAGAGGAGAGAGCCGCCAAGTACAGAGAGGGAAATCCCAGAACTATCATTAACTGGGATCTCTTCGCTACGCTAGCCGGCTTTTGGCAAGATTCCGCAATGGACGACATCGACGGGGAATATGACCGGCTCGTTGAACACCTTCACGACTGCGCGAAGGCTGAGAGTTTTAAAACCACCAAGAGACGCTTGCCTCTTGAAACTCTTGAGCTGATACGCCAGCGTGGAGCAGCACGAGCCGCAGGGAACCAAGAACTCACGCCCTAGCAAGGTTCCTAAGCAGTGGAAGTCTAACAAGACCGTGTTGTATAAAAAGGGAGATCGGACGTCGTGGAAGCCTTGGACAGTAACTTCACGACCGGAATTGCGCCATTCTACAAGAATATCATCATTCACGTGAAGAGAGATGTCCGAGAGGGTGTCCGAGAGAGAATCTCACCCAAAATATTCACAGCCACCCTCGAGAACGCAATGCGAATGTTGGAATGAGACGACATGGGAGTGAAGGTGGATGGCCGCCAGCTACAGCATTTGCGCTTTGCTGATGACATCGTATTGATAACACCTAGCATCAGCCAAGCGGAACGAGTGCTGACCGAATTCGACGAAACATGTGGATGCATCGGTCTTCAGCTGAATCTACAAAACACGATGTTCATGGGAAACGGATGGGTCTCGGATGCCCCATTCACGCTCAACAGAACATATCCGAATGCACAAGCTACGTTTATATGGGTCGGGAATTGGACATAATGGACGACTTGAACCCCGAGCTGGGCAGGAAGAGACGAGCGGCTTGGGGAGCGTACAAGAGCATTGAGGATGTAGTGAAGAAGACGAGGAACACCCGGCTCCGTGCTCACCTCTTCAACACCACCGTCCTTCCTGCTTTGACCTATGCTTCGGAAACCTGGTCATTTCGCAAGCAGGAAGAAAACGAGCGTCATTGACCGCGCAATTGAGAGAGTGATGCTAGGAGTATCCCGTTTCACGCAATTGAGGGACGCAATCTGAAGTTCTCTCCCACGTCAGCGACGGAAGATTAGAGACGCCGCGTTTGCCAAGAAAAGTAAAATAAGGTGGACCGGACATGTGATGCGCTTTAACGACAACCTTTGGACCAAAGCCGTGAGCGACTGGGTTCCCGCGATATTAAGCGCACTACAGGAAGACCGCCGACCCGATGGTCAGATTTCTTCACGAGGTCCTTCAAAGAAAATTATGATGCTCTTCCTGTCCCACGCGAAAGAAGGAACCACTGGGCTACTCTGGTAGGCGATCGGGACAAATGGAAGAATTACTGGCC
Source organism: Necator americanus (assembly GCF_031761385.1). Lineage (NCBI taxonomy): Eukaryota > Metazoa > Nematoda > Chromadorea > Rhabditida > Ancylostomatidae > Necator > Necator americanus. The sequence continues at coordinate 8,662,581 of NC_087373.1, forward strand.
CTCGCTCGACCAGTTCGAAGATCAACGGGAGTCAAGGTGATCAAAGTGATATATATCCGACACAGCTACGATTTGAAACTATCATTCGGAGAATTAGTTTTCCTCATTTCCTCATGCATATCCCATCCAACATTTTACTTGCAATGTTGATTGAATGATGATGTACTAACATGAAGTGACGTTGGCCAGACCGTATTACATGAATTTATCCATTTAAATGCTCACCTCACACTGATAATCCTTCGCCAAGTTATGTTGTTTTTTAGCGTTGTCGCATTCACCGTGGGTTTTACACAATTGCACTTTTTCAATGTTGCCATCTGGTACGATCATAGTATCTGATCCTGATCTGATATTTTGACAATAACTTCTTTCTGAAAATGATTGTTGCTGTTCTTGTTTTCTGAGAAAAAAGTCATCTTACCCATCAGTGTACGACGTCTAAGTAGTACTGCTACACATTCATTTCAAACAAAACGGTAGCTAATGGCTCAGTTCTCGATTATTACTCAGATGTTCGGAGTGTTAAACACTACTTAGTTGAATTTTTTTGGTTGAGAACGCTTGCAACGGTTCTATTAGAATGTTACACACTATATTCTTTCCTCGGTCTAATCCTTCGATTAGTTTTCGGTACCAACTTCTGCTGATACGGTAATCATCTCTAGAAGGATAACTATATTATATCAAATCAATCTTACAGACTACTATTTCAGCAGGATACGTGGTCAGTTTTCAAAAAAAAAACAGTTTGAGGAATAGCAGAAAAGTATTAAGATGCAAAAATGACTTGAAGCAGTCTGACGCAACTGTTAATCAGTTTGAACCCAACCGATGCCGCAAACCGGCTTGCTCCACTTCCTGGCATCTATTTCACTCTGCCGGTCTCGGACTCGTCTCACTGTTTTCAAATACTCTCTCCTCTGTTTTAGGCAATCACCTGTCGTTACGCTTTAAAAATGAGGCTTTGAATGAACGTAGAAAGATGTATTGCAATTACACACCGACTAATATGACTAATTTTTGTTGGTTAGGGTAAAGATCATTCTTCTCACTCCATCAACTTCTCAAACACAGCATATCATGAAATTGACGTGGCAAATCCAATCAGTCCCAATCCCAGAAAAAAGGAGGATTCGGATTGTTGATAAAGGAAAGGAGAGCTGCCCATCTGAGTTGGTCTAATCATCCCAAAAAAATGCGTGGGAAGAGCTCTAATTCCTACGAGGTAGATTTTTTCTTTTTAATTCCTAATTCCTATGCTTTCAAGCTCTTCAGCCGTCTTGTTTCATTGGTTTCACGTGAAAATACTGATGCGAAGATCTCCTTATTTAATCTTTGAACGCTCGCTCGTGGATGCAGGGCAGGAGCAGAGGCGACGTAGTGCAACTGATTTCGTAGGAAACAACGGAGTCTTTCAGGCCGTTTATTTTTGTATCGGTTAGGTAAGGATGAGCGGATCCACGCTAGGCTCCACAATTTACTACTCGAACTCTACGTTCTTGCTGGGGTTTTCGTGGGAGTTAAATTTCGTGATAAGCTGCCCTTAAGCAAAGTGAAACTGCTAAAAAAATAATCGATTGCAATTTCGGTTGCTGTTCTTCGCATCGTTCCCAACGTTTTCATTCTATTTTCGCTTTCATTTTCACTTGGTGAATTCTTCCATTAATTTTTCCTTTTCGATACTTGGGAAGAAAGTAATTTTTCTTCAACACATGACAATCGTACCATCGCGGTGTGGTCTCCACCCGAGGACAAAATTCTCATTTCTGACGCACGCAAGCAACCGGCAAGCGGTATTTTCAAACCCTTCTCCTTCTTCATACTCATTCTTAGGACGTTTTCATTACTCTGATCGAATGCAAACAAACAACAAACAAACAATGCCAGAAATGATCACTTTTGTCTTCTTTACATTCCATTTTAATGGTCTAAAAGATGAGAATCAACTGAACCAGAAAAATCAATACCATGTTATAGAGCGAGAAATGATCTCTATCAACGATTGATGACTCTCTACAATGATTTGGTCTGAAATCCGGCTAAAGCGGGACTTCACACTTTCTGCGGTGTTCGATTCGCTCACCTTCACTGATCATTTCAAATTAGTAGTAGTTGCAGGTCCTATGAAATTAGCTTTGTGTTTTCCTGACAAGGCTTTCTTCGTTTTTTTTTATTATTAGGTTGATGCTAAAACAATGCTCTTTTTTCGTTGCCTTATCCGCACGAAAAACTTCCCGGTTAAAGGCAGCAAACCACAAATCTGAGGTGGTGCGAATTTTAGGTGGAGTATCCGTATACGAGGTCGTAGATTATGGAGACCGGAATAGTTCCGCTCATCTCTCCCCGCATCACTGTAAACAACCGCCTCCAGAATGCTGTTGTGTGCGATGCCATCTATTGCAACGCCCTCCCCTCTCCGGGGAAGTCTGCAGCGGAGACAGCTCGGAATATCAATGCCGTTTGGGGTGAAGGAAACACCACCAAATTCATGGTATGGCGTTGGTTACAGAAGTTTCGTTGTGGCGATACGAACCTCAAAGTTAAGGAAATTCGCGGCTGCTTTTCTAAAGTTGATGATCACCTGCTGAAGGCAATTATCAAAGATGATCCGCTTAAAAAAACACGAAAGGTTGCCCAAGAACTAGAGGTTGATCATTCAACAGCCCTCCGCAACTTGGAAAAATAGGAAAGGTGAAAAGTTGAACAATTGGCTGGCGCGTGAACTGAGCGAGTCCCGAAGAAGTCGCCGTTCTGAGATCTTCCCAACGCTTCTGTTACCATCCATTTCTGGATCTTTTTATACGGCAGATGAGAATTCGATCCTATAAATCCAAAGAAGACCATGGTGACTATGTGGTGATGTACTACAGGTGTAATCCACTACAGCTTTATCAAACCACATCATTATCGGAGAGAAGTACTGCAAAGAACTAGACGAAATGCACCGGAGACTCCATCTTCTTCGCCCAACGTTAGTGAACAGAAAAAATCGTATTGTCCTATACGACAGTGCCCGGGCACACATTTCAAAGGTGACGGTACTGAAATTGAACGAGCTAGGCTGCGAGACTGCTCCTCACTCAGCATATTCACCAGACCTTTCGCCAACCGACTATCATTTTTCAAACATCTGGGCAGCTGCCTAAAAGGAAGGATCTTCCAAAACCAGGGTGACGCCAAAAACTTTTGGGATTTCGTGGACTACAAAAGGTAGGACTTTTATGCAGCGGGAATAAGCAAAGTTGTGCCTTGTTGGATAAGATGCGTGGAGTGTAATAGTTCTTATTTTGGTTGGAATGTTGATTTTAAGGCGAGTTATAGCGTTTCGAAATGGATGTCCGAGAACTTGCATTATTTTTGCACCAAGCTAATACAAGTTCAAGAGAAAGACTTCATAATTTGCTCTCTAAATGCATCAGTTCTACATTTGGGGAGCATTCATAAACGATCCTTCGATACCAATATAATATAAACACAATTTGAGAACATTACTCGTATTAGAAGTTTTTCTCTCGTTTTCCCCAATAGTTATCAAAGAATGATATTTAATAATATGTTATGATAAAATATCATATGTTATCAGTCAGGCTGGACTGATCAATCAAAATTAATCAAAAAATAATGGTAGTGATATTTTCTGTGAAATCAGAATTGGGTTTTTCTAGCATTGTTTTCTTATTTTTTTTTTACCATAAATAAAAGCGAAAGATTTCATAGTTTTCTTTCTAAACGCGTCAGTTCCACCTTTTGAGAATATTCAAACTTTAGCTTCAAACAGTCCTTCGACTCCCATATAACATAAACACAATTTTAAAGTATTACTCGAAGTATGAGTGTTCTTCCTGTTTTACCCAACAGCTATCAAAGAATGATGATTAAAGGCATCACCCCACGAATCTGAGGTGATACGGATTTCAGGTGTAGTATCCGTATACGGGATAGTAGATTATGGAGAGAAGGGTGACTCCGTCCATTTCTTGCTGATTGGCGTAAAAAACGGCCCGGAAAACACGGCCTCGAGCGTTCCGGCGCGCTACTCTCTACAAGGCTTTCGATTGGCACCAGCCCAGAGCACGCGCCGCATCTTCCTGGTCGTTTTTTACGGTTATTAGGAAGAAATGGACGAAAGGTAATCTATGCACAACGGGGAATAGAACATCTCACTAGTTCAATGTCCAATTGCTTAGAAATGGATATTTGAGAGTTGACTTACTTAACAGAAGGACTTGGCGGGAACCAAAGCAAAACTAATGTTATTATAAATTTATAGTTACCTATTAGAAATGTAGCAGAATATGTTCAAAAATCCTTACAATTTTCCAAAGACACTAATCATTAGTGAAGATATTACATCAATTATGAGTTCATTTTGTGAAAATCTCTAAAGGATGCATTCTGTTTCATTTGAGAAGCGAAAGTAGTTTTCTGTAGTAGAAAAAAAAAGCGTGCAGAAAACTGAAATGGGCAATTTAAACGTTCTCTTGTCTTGAAACCTCGGCATATTCTGTCTCTATTTTTTGATAGTGTATTTGCGAGGTATTCGTGAATTGAACATATTTACTATGCGCACTGCATTAGTTATCTGACCGGTGCCAATTCTTAACGAATGAAGAAAAAACAAGGAAGGAATTCCTGATGTTCGCTCCTCTATAGCAGTAAACAAGGTTCGGGACGTACATAATTTGGAAGTGCTACATACAGCGAAAACTCAAAGCATCCGTTATAAGTCTTCAAATTAAATGTATCTGGAGCACAGAGGAATCACTTTATTTGACAACAAAAAAAGAATTCTAAATTCTTGCGAGTTGTATTTAATTACTCATTCGGATCCGAGGATTTGTTTCTTCGGATCTGGTGCTCATTTTGATGCCTTTATTTCATTCGATTTCTGGATTTGCCCGTGGTGCGTTTTTGCGTTTTTCCTGTGATACACATTGCAGATTACGTCTCGATCTTTGTTTGTTACTACAGAGAACCCAACATGGACAAATTTTACGAAGTCTACCTCAAACATGAAACTATTTACATATTGAAAACGCCAGTAGTTGGATTGAAATCTATTGCCGGCAATTTTTAAGAAGAAGCAAACGATGAGCAAATATTTCATTATACAAGTATTGCCCTCCGACCCTTTCCGTTTTTGAAATTGTTTTATTCTTGTTGTTTAACTTGTTCAGTGAAGGCATCCGAGTTCAATCAAAATAAAAAGTTCTAAGAAGTTGGATTTGTCGTCCTGTGTGGTATTAACCAAGGTTCCGAGTTTTCGGTGCAGGAGGCCTTTGATGTTGAATTAACTTTAAGAAAACTCACTAAAACAACAAACTCCATCAACATCACTGCCGCCATATTCCTTGGCGCACCTGACCCCGCCTTGTCCAAAATTGTAGGTCTTATACGTCCCACAAGATGAATCCGTTTTGCACGTTTTAGCGCCTGCTGGAAAGGCTACCTGTAATTGAAATTTTTCAACGTTTTGTTAGCAAGCAATGCGCCAATTGTTTGGATTTTTACCTCTTCATCAGACACGCATACAGCGGCCGAACAGCAGTTGTATTGCATCCATATGAGAATCAGAAACAGCAGAAATCTCATCGCAAATCTAGTTGAAAAATTGATTTAGAAAGATAAATTTTTTAGTCATTAATATCTTCCATTCCATTAATATCTTATCTTAATATATATATATATATATATATATATATATATATATATATATATATATATATATATATATATATATATATATATATATATATATATATATATATATATATATATGTCTTTCATTAATATCTAAGCAAAGCCAAATCAAGGAATTTCGAGTTTTTCATTCTGTTTTCTATGTATCATCCAGTCCTTAATTGTCTTATGTTAAAGGCGTCACCCTATGAATCTGGGGTGGTGTGAGTTTCAGGTGGAGAGTTCCTATACGTGGTCGTATATTATGGAGAGGGGGGAGGAGTGAGGTGATTTTCAGGTGGAGTATTCGCATACGGGATCGTGGATTATGGAGAGAAGGGTGATTCTATCCATTTCTTCCTAACTGCCGTAAACAACGGTCCAAAAGATGCGGCGCGTGCACAAGGCTGGCATGCTCCAATCGAACTCGTTGTAGAAAATAGCGCACCGGAACGCTCAAGCCGTATCTTCAGAGACGTTTTTTACGGCAATTAGGAAGAAGTGGACGGAATCACCATTGTCTCCATAATCTATGATCCCGTACACGAATACTCCACCTGAAATCCGTACCACCTCAGAATCGTAGGGTGATGCCTTTGACTGCATCCGGATTTCGACCACCACGTCGGAACTACTCAAACTTGATCCTCCGGGATAATCATTATGTTAAGCTGCGATTGCGGGCGCTCAATAACCATCAAGTGCAGACCTTTACGGATGGGGCCGCCCCTGCAGCTGCGAACTCTGCGGGCAGCCTTAAATTGGTGCTATGATAGTGCTTTGCGCTCACGACTTCTCAAAATGATAGATGAGACCAAAGAGACACGATTAGACAGACGAAGATCAAATTACGATCGATCATCGAATGTTACTTACTATAATTTGCCAAAGTGTCTGAGGCCAAAATGTTTTGTATTCATTCCTTTAAAGACAGTGTAAAACGATTTTGACGTGCTGAAGAACCCGTAGAGTAGAACCCGTAGAATGCTAGAGCTTGAATAGTGGGTTGCGGAACCTAAGGTGATTCCGCTCATCTTTCCCTAGTCGCCATAAAAAACGGTACCCTCATTAGCCTAGTCCTTGGTTTCACTTGAATGAGGTGAAGAAGAGGCACCATTGACATTTGACCGCTCGTACCTGGATGAGAAGCGTGCTGGCGCCTTGCAACTGAGATCGTCGCAAAAAATGCATGATGACGGAGTTACTTCTGGTCTAAGTTGCATCGTTAGGATAACGGGATCACATAAAGCTGTTTCGTACGCCCTTTTCAGGATTGTATTGCAGATTTGGGCACGCAGAGTTGAACTAGTTGTTCCAGTCGTGGTGGGACACATCTCTGTTCTACTCATCTCTGTTCGTTTGCAGCAGGTGAGGGCTATGTGTAGATGGCAGCCGTCTGCCAAAGTGAATCAGAATTCAGGTCATTTTCACCTCACCTCTAACGCTGCCCCTAGAGGAGTGGAACTTTGTAATTTGATTTCAGGCAAACCGATGCAGTTAGCGCTACCATCAGAGTAGACACAATTGTTTACAGCAGACAGATTTCTACTGGTAGATTAGTGCAGGTTGATCACATGTTCTTCATTCTTATAGGAGACAATGCGGCAAATGTAAGCAAGCAAGTGGAACTTAAGGTGTAGAAGACACGCAATTACCATTGAAGGATGGAATCGAAAATGACTATTGGGCAATTTAGAGGTAACTTTTCTTTATATCTAGCTTGTTGAATAGCTTTTCTCATAGCCTCTCAAGATTGTCACTATGACTCGCATCAGAAGCACGTCTAGTCATAAGCAGAAATGTAATCTTTTTGTTTTGCAACTCTTCAAATCTTTCAGTGTGAGACCAACACTGCCTGCTCATGTACGGAAAATCGTTTCCAAACTTTTAGAGTACTGCGAAAGTAAATATCAGAATGCCTTCCTTTCAAATAAATTGGCAAGGAAGTTCTTCTCAGTGCTACTTCAGAATATATATAACTCATATCAACTCAGTGACTCTTTTAAGCTTATAAAAACACATATTGTGATCAAAAGAAGGTGTAAAGATTGTTAAAAGTTAGTCAGCGTGAAAACATTACTGATAAGGAAGGTAACAAACAATCTCTTTACAAACGCGCTGGCCTCCCCGCAGATGGATATAAACAAGGGAACGTTCTTCCACAAAATTTTTAGGTCTAGAACTCTGCAACCTATCCATGGGCTCTAAAAATACTCACAAGACACACGAGTCGTCTAAACTACCGGAACGGAAATGGATTAGGATGACTATCTGTACTTACAAAGGCACGTAGGCTTGCATCGGAACATTTACTGGTGGAAGCTGGAAAAATTAAGTACGGTGTCACCAGACTGGCCAAGACGAGGCGATGTCATCCCGAATGCCGTCCATGAAGCAAAGGAACTGTCATTAGGAACATGTGACAGTAGGGGACCACGCATCTTCCTCACTAGAGAGATCACAGCCGGTCAGTCGCGATGCTACGTGGCGAGTCCGCAGTTGGAGGATAGGGGGCTAATCGCGGACCAAAAGCGACCTTGTGCCTGCCCAGAGACGAGGGATTCAAGGGGTGGACTCCCTGCCTCTGCTGAGCCAGGAATGACTCATGACATCCTTGTATCATGTTCTCGCATGTCGGTTCGGCAAAAAGCCAGCAATTAAGTGACTGAGAGGTGCAAGCGAGGCGGTTTTGAGTCGCCTCCAACAAATAGGCTCCACATGTCCACTCCTGGAGAACGGAAGTTGAAAGAGCTCAAAAACTCATGAGATTAGAAGCTTGCAACCTGCCCATGGGTTTTGAAATTTTTTTGCATGTCACAGTAATAGAAAAGAGTCTCCTGATTCCTGAGGAAAGCCTGGTATGGTAGTGCCAGGAAGGACGGGGTTGCAGGAGTCATATAAACTACCGAAACGGAAAAGGACTAGGATGACGATCTGCACTTGTAACGTACGCTTGCATCCGAAGCGACCATGGAAGATCTGATAATGTGCCAAGAAGACCAATTAGTAGTAGTAAATATCACGTCATCGGACTGACAGAGACGATACGACCTCACCCTCTCAACGGACGTCTGCGGATGAGAAGATGTGGTCCAACACCAGCTTTGACAATCTTCGTCGCTTACGCTCCAACATCAAGCCACGAAGAAGAAGAAGTCGAAGCTTTCAATATGGACCTGGAGAAGTTCTACCGAGAAGATCATGCTTTCTACAAGGTCATAACGATCATGTCGATTCATGTCATGGCGATTTCGACGCTAAAGTTGGCCCAAGAAGAACGCCTGAGGAACTTCACATCGGGACTCACTGCCTACAATGCAATGGAATGAACAGGGGGACAGACTCTCCGAGTTCATCATGACGACTAAGACCATCCATGGGAACTCGCAATTCCTGAAGCCCTCTTTGCTACGCTGGACGTGGGAGTCACCCGGTGGAGAGTACCGTAATGAAATAGACCACATCATCGTCAATAAAAGGTTCTGCCTGACGGACGTTGCTGTTGTACCGAAGATCTATCGGATCGGACCATCGCCTCCTTCGAGGAAGATTTTCCTTCACAAGGAGAGAGGAGAGAGCCGCCAAGTTCAGAGAGGGAAATCCCAGAACTATCATTAACTGGGATCTCTTCGCTACGCTAGCCGGCTTTTGGCAAGATTCCGCAATGGACGACATCGACGGGGAATATGACCGGCTCGTTGAACACCTTCACGACTGCGCGAAGGCTGAGGGTTTTAAAACCACCAAGAGACGCTTGCCTCTTGAAACTCTTGAGCTGATACGCCAGCGTGGAGCAGCACGAGCCGCAGGGAACCAAGAACTCACGCCCTTGCAAGGTTCCTAAGCAGTGGAAGTCTAACAAGACCGTGTTGTATAAAAAGGGAGATCGGACGTCGTGGAAGCCTTGGACAGTAACTTCACGACCGGAATTGCGCCATTCTACAAGAATATCATCATTCACGTGAAGAGAAATGTCCGAGAGGGTGTCCGAGAGAGAATCTCACCCAAAATATTCACAGCCACCCTCGAGAACGCAATGCGAATGTTGGAATGAGACGACATGGGAGTGAAGGTGGATGGCCGCCAGCTACAGCATTTGCGCTTTGCTGATGACATCGTATTGATAACACCTAGCATCAGCCAAGCGGAACGAGTGCTGACCGAATTCGACGAAAGATGTGGATGCATCGGTCTTCAGCTGAATCTACAAAACACGATGTTCATGGGAAACGGATGGGTCTCGGATGCCCCATTCACGCTCAACAGAACATATCCGAATGCACCAGCTACGTTTATATGGGTCGGGAATTGAACATGATGGACGACTTGAACCCCGAGCTGGGCAGGAAGAGACGAGCGGCTTGGGGAGCGTACAAGAGCATTGAGGATGTAGTGAAGAAGACGAGGAACACCCGGCTCCGTGCTCACCTCTTCAACACCACCGTCCTTCCTGCTTTGACCTATGCTTCGGAAACCTGGTCATTTCGCAAGCAGGAAGAAAACGAGCGTCATTGACCGCGCAATTGAGAGAGTGATGCTAGGAGTATCCCGTTTCACGCAATTGAGGGACGCAATCCGAAGTTCTCTCCCACGTCAGCGACGGAAGATTAGAGACGCCGCGTTTGCCAAGGAAAGTAAAATAAGGTGGACCGGACATGTGATGCGCTTTAACGACAACCGTTGGATAAGAGCCGTGAGCGACTGGGTTCCCGCGATATTAAGCGCACTACCGATGGTCAGATTTCTTCACGAGGTCCTTCAAAGAAAATTATGATGCTCTTCGTGCCCCACGCAAAAGGAGGAGCCACTGGGCTACTCTGGCAAGCGATTGGGACAAATGGAAGAATTACTGGCGCCCGCTCAACCACTTCGAAAACCAAAGGGAGTCAAGGTGATCAGGGTGACAGTAGGGGAGTTGGTGTCCTCGTCAACACGAATATGGCAAAGATTTCTTCCAAGATAGATTCTTTCGAACAACTTACGACCCAAATTGCACGTTTACGGATGAGAAAATGTGGTCGACCGCCGGCTTTGACTTTCTTTGCCGCTTACGATCAAATAGCAATATTATAAGAAGTCGAAGATTTTCATATGGTACCAGAGAAGTTCTACAGAGGACATCACACCTTTTACAAGCCCCTAGTTGGTGATTTCAACTCCAAAATTGTTCCCAAAGAACGCCTGAGAAGCTTCACATCGGAACCCACAGTACAATAGAATGAATAGGGAAAGAGGCTCTCCAAGTTCTCAATTTGAGAACCCAGAGAGAATTGAGAGAGGAAACTCGCAATTGCAGAAGTTCTGTTCTGTACGCAGGACATGAGAGTCATGTGAGAAGAGACGTGAAGAGCACCGTAATGAAATTGACCACATCATTATCAGCAGAAGTTTTTACCTGGTAGTTGTCCTGCTGTTGCGCCAACGCTCTTTATGGGATCCGACCAAAGCCGAAAAACGCCGAAAGAACCGGTGGAGAAATCTACATCCTTGATTGATCGATGATTGTGTTCATTGCAAGCAGAGTGTGGTATATAAATGAGGTAAGCTCTCCTGGACTTCGAGGAAGCTTTCAGCTCTGCTCTTCAAAGCCGTTTTCGCAATGCACTTTGCGTCGATGGGATTCCACTAACAACGTTAATAGAACAACTGCTGTGGATTCAACATCAGAATGTAATTTAGCATCCGAAGTTGAAGATGGTGTGAGACAAATGCTGTGCTGGGACTTTGTTGAAATCTACCGTCGATAATATCATGTAAAGAACTGTTGAGTAGTGTTGTTTGAGAGCCGTCTGGATGTCTCTTGGTTGATGTCGAGTACGCCGACGAAGTAGTAATATTTGCATTTATTTTATTTTTCTAGCATAAGCAAAGTTGCAACATGTTGTTGAACTTGTATTGAAATTGGTGGCAGCCTATAATTACGAATCGGTCATAACAAATCCAACCAGATGTGATTTTATTCGAAACCCTCAACGGGAATCACTGACGAAAAGAACTTATTGAACTCGTCGATGACTTCTGTTACTTGCGTTCTATGCTGAAAAACAAGGCCAGCTTCGAGATACTCAGCAAAGACGCCTAAAGCCCACCCGATATTCATCTTCTTGACCACGTATCTTTGGTCGATCCCTATCGCCAACGAAATCAGGCTGCTAGTTTACTTATGCGCAATTCACGTTATGATGATGCACAGAATAGATAGGGACTTGGGCAGCGTCGTCAACGGTGATGGAGAGGCTTGACAATATAGAGCGAAACCTGCTGCTGACGACTGTTAGGCTACTTCTGGTTTAACGAGGAACTTTACTCGAAAGTGGATATGTTGTACCGGCGGATGACACATGGAAAACACCAACATCTTGCTCAGCCTTCTGAATCGGTCACAGAAAACGATGATGAAAGGCTTGGTGAGCACAAGAGCAAATTGGAATCTCCCATCGATGGTGCAGGGAGCGGAGTGAAGGTAGCTGTGTTAGGACGTACCACTCGCCACATTGTGATTCGTAAATATATTTGAGTTTCCAGCAACAAAATGTATGTTTCAGGTCAAGGAAGTAAGTGGATGGCTTGATTTGAAACGTGTCTAGTTTGATCTGGAAACCGTTCAGATTGCTATAGAGAGTGAAAATGTAATGTTATCAGCTGGGAATCAATCCGGATTATCACCGACAATAAGAAAGTTAAGTTGCCCATTTCATGAGTAAGGTGGTAAATTATGGTAGGCAAAACCAACAGGCTATGGAGGTATTGGGATACGCAAGAATGCGATCGATATTCTATGTTGTGGACAACCGTTGACGCTCCTACCGTCTACGAAATTCACACCGTCACAGCAAAGAATGGGACCAAGAGTTTGCTGTTACGGAGTTAAATAAACTTGCTTAGCTGTCTCGTTGCATGCGCCTTTTTTAAACGTATCCTTTGGTGGAAATTATGAGAATGATTTCGACGCTGACGCTGACGCTGCGAGAGTCCACGAGATGAGGCGAAAAGTATGTGCGCGCGGCAAGAAGTATTCAAGCATCTCTTCTGTGATTGTATCCTTGTGGAGCTCGCATTTCCGCTCAACGTTGCCGCTTTCATATCCTTCTTCCCGCGACGTCACAAGGTCCCAATCTTCTGATTGGCCCACATCGTACACATCAAATTGGGTCATTTCATCGCGTAGTTCTGCGATAATCCACGAGACATCTAACGCATCATGTTGATTCGTTCCGAGATTTACATTCAAATGGTTAAAAATTCCTTTTTTTTTTCTCTGAAATCGTGCAATTAATACACTTTTACAAGTTGTTTTTTTCAATGAAATGACATCAACATTATCTAAAACATTTGATATTCTTACTGTTAGCCCTGATGCATAATCGTCATCACATTTTATTAGCCAAGCGTTTTTCAAAGTGGGAGGAGAAACTGGCTCACGCCTTTACGCTTGTAGGAATGATGTGCTTCGCCGCCTCACTGGAGTAGGATCACCATTGGAATCCAAGGGCCTTTGAGGAGATTGTCGAAGTGATCCAGACGTGATGGTCGGGGCTCCACGAACTCACCGACAACTTGGTATGGAACTATTACGACTAACACTGCCAACCCTACCGTCTCAGAGCTTATATACTTTGTAAAATTCTATGATAAACAGTTTACAATGATGGTATCATGCTTCACCAGTGAATAGAGGATTCAATTCCCAACAAATCGGTCGAAGTGAACTGGCAGTAAGAATCCAAACTCATCTGGCGCTACTATTTCACAATAGCTCATTCAGTGTTGTCAGTTGCCTATTTTTCAAGACGTTTCTTCCTTCAGCAAAAGACAAATGTTCATTTTCTTCTCCTGAGAACTTCTAAAAACTGAACAGAACAAGATTCGTTGAAGAATGCACGAAATGACAACTTTAGATGAAGGAAACGACGACAAGAATGTGATTTGGGAAACTGGTTGACGTTTCGTCGCTTCTTAGGTCTCTCTTCTTCGTTTTGTGCTGTTCATTTCCCAAACGTATAAGTCCAAGTCGTCCAAAAACTGCCATTTTCAGACGTTCTTTTTGTTTTCCTATTTTTTCTCAGGGTATATTCATTGCGGCGATTATAACGTAGTCGGTAAGAGGTGTTCTTATGGCTGTTCAGTCGATGGCTCGAAAACACACGGAATCCAAAAATAATCTCTCCGGAATCGATAAATAGGTACCGGACTTGTCTAAGAGGATAAAAACACTAACCTAACACATTGGCCAGTCCACACGAGTCATTGTAAGGCAGCATACGCGTTCATAAACTTGAAACTATCCTTAGTTGGAGTCAGATGTACTGGTTCATTTCAAACGAATCAGTTAACGTCATCCTTTAGTCTTTCCATTCTTTATTTTTAATAGGTAAACTCAAAATATTGCACATTCCCTGGACACTGTGACGATTAGTCAAAGGATAAAAGATAGTGTCTGGCGTTAATCAATCCGCTTGGGATCCGCCACCACGTTCACTTAAATTCAGAATAGCTTGAGGTTTACGAGCGTGTAACCGGCCTATACAATGACTTGCTCGAGCTAGCCGATGATCAAGTCAGTGTTTTATGCTTGTTTTGTTTTTTTTTTGTTGTTTAAATTGTTTTTTTTTTCAAAACATTCTATTGAATGAAGGCTCTTTCCATGCAAAATGTGAATGTTCGGAAACGAAAGGCAGCATTTGTTGTGCTTAATGATGACTGGAACCCTGAACATTTTGGAGAAATCAAATCAAGAAACAAATGAAGATCAAACCTTATGTTTACAAGAATCTGAAGCAGTACAAGTTGCGCGAATTATCCAGACAACCTTGCGGATAGTTCAGAATTCAAAATTCGCAATTCAATACTCTAGCAGAGGAATTGATTAGGATACACTGTGTCCTTTGCGGTACTTCTCTGAATTTATGACACTTTAAGTGAAATCGATTGTTTAAATCAGTTCAACCAAAATTTGAACTAAAATTTATGTTTATGTATGTTTTTTTTCAGTTTTTTTTTGGATTATGTTGTGTTTTTAGCAATACATAAGTTTTAATCTCTAGCTCTATCATCCACATAAATAATTTTATTTTTACCACTTAAGATTAATACTACTATTCAATGTTTAGTGTGAAATAGGGCTGCGAAAGAATTCGTCGTGTTAAAAAATAAAAGAAGATATTTTTGTGGTTCTCTTGGAAAAAGAAATATGACGAATGCTGAGATAATTTTTGATGAAATCTGCTCATTCTCAGGAAACGCATTCGTTTCGTCTTCTAGTGCGTTTGGAGGCGGATCGATACGCTCCGACTGCACACGCCCAGTAAGAAACTGCTTAAACATCTGTCATCAATCTGTTGTCCACTTGCTTTCATTGACTATTTAAAGCTCTTAAGAGGGGAAAAAAACTCCTGGATTTTTCATCTTAAAATATTTACAAACAAGCGAACTCATTCTAGAAAAAAATCTGTCTCGATCACGTGTTTATTGGATAACCACCGGATGAATGTTGTGCGTAAACAAAATGACGATTCACATGCGCTAGGAACACATAATATGTACGCTTGACCGAATCTGTTTTTTTGTTCTAATCTCACCTTTTTTTTCGAATTCTTTTTTCCTCTTGTGATACTCTTCTACATGTGACCATTCTTCCATTCTCGTCAAAAGAATGAACCACTTTACTATCGAAATTGACAGAAAAAACAAAAAAAAAATTCTAGAAAGTTAGTACCGCTATTCAAAAATCAACAAAATCAGCGAAACGTTCACGGGAAAATGGCTTTGCTTCTATAAATATCTACCTTTCGGGGATTTTTTACCTCCAGAAAGAAATTTTGAAACGTGGAGCGATGTTGAATTTTTGTGGGACTGAACACTATGTATGTTACATAATTTCCCCCTTAATGAACTACATCTATCACTCTCTACACCAAACTCAATTACAGATTTAATGGGATTTCAGTAGAAATTATAGTTGTAGTTGGGTATCGTTCCTGACAAATATGAAGTTCAAAACTCCTAGGATTCTACGAGAGCGTTTTGTCAAAAGCTTTTGTGAATATATTTTTTTTACGAAGTTTGAAAATCTTAGCGTCTCTATGTAGTCCTCGACTCTTTGTCATGAGCTAATGTAAAACAATAAATCATTATATAATTTATGGAATAAACATTATTCAATAATATATTATTAGAGATTATTTTTGCCACTGTTGCACGCTATTTCTGCATTATAATCTTTCCGGTTACTTAATAATCCATAATAAGTCAAAATCGAACTTCTTTTCTCTCTTATGAAAGTTTTCCTTGTGTAACAAGATCCGATTTATGATCACAGTTTTTTTGTTTTTAATTCATCTCGATAAATCGAAGGCAGCGTATCACGAAATTTTTGTTGCTGGAACTTCCGCAGTAGAGAAGACAGGAGTAGATATTTAGTGCAGAAGTGTAAAAGGGATCACGCTCAATTCCCTATCTGGAAAAATTCTAAAAAAAGCCTCATGTGATCCCGGTTGCCAAACGATCCAGGTTACTAGGCCGAAGAACACGTGAAACTACATCCTCGTCTAACTTCCGCAGCAGAAACTGTAACGCTCGTACAGTCGCGCGTGTGTTGCCGATTTTCCACATTCTGTCATTCGTTATATGTACATTTACATGTGTTGCCTCGACGTGTGGAGACAAAAACACATTAAGCTACGACCTGATTCTGAATTCCTGGACGGAACTGAAAGCGATTTCTCTCGTACTTGCAACCTTACCAACTCTCTACTCTAGCGATGATTAGAATATCGAAAATTTGGTGGTGCGCTACCTTTTACCAAGAGCGTGTTCCGATACTCATTTAGAGGGATAAAGTTAAATGATAAAGTTTCTGGCGGTGGCTAGCCGATGTGCCAAGCCGGTGTTTTTATCCTCCCAGACAAGTCTGGTACCAATTTATCGACCTCCTGAGGGATGAAAGGCTTGGTGAGCACTAGGGCGGCATCGAACATCCGATCGATCGTGCAGGAAGCGGAACCTCTAACCGCTATACCACACCGGCCTACTCACTTAGTTGGGAATATTTCGTCAAAATCCACAAATATTATGCACTCTGACTTCTTTCACACTCGCATCCTTCTCTCTGAGTGTTGCAGCCGTTATCTATGATTTTATTTTCAACCGTCTTTTTTCATCTCAGCTCCGGTGCGGAACATAGGTCTTGTAGTTGTAGTTGGAATTGTTTGTCAACACAGTTTGTAAATATTATCCTTGCTTGTTTCAAATTTTTTCGATAGATTTTTTCGTTACTTTTCCATTAATTTGATAGTTTCTGTTTCAGCTATGGGCGAGTAATCGTCTTTAAAAGAAGGAAGTGTTGTCGATGATCACGAATGGGAAATCTACAGACTAGAAAACGCCATGCTGATGAGGTGATTTTTTTTCTTAAATCTGGTCGTTGTCAAAGAGATTGTCCATGGCGATAAGGAAGAAATAACTGCTTCATGCCGCTAGTCATTAATCACCAATTTTTACACTTTCAGAGATTTTGATCAACAGAATAGCACAGAGTTATATATAGCCCATCTCAAGTGAAAAAGGGTATTTTGTGAGGGTGAAAAAAAGTCAGCGGGAAGGTCGCTCGAAAAGATGTCGGAGTTTCAAGGATTTCCACTATACTTTATGGTAGTAGGCTAAGGTACCAATGCTGCATTATAAAATACCAGAAATAATAGAATTAAAAACTTGAAAATGTTTGAAAAAACGAGATGGTTGGGAAGAAGGCATCATATAATTATTAGGTTGAGTCATAAATTAATTCCGGTTAACTAAATGCTACCTATTGTTACTGTTCACGCATACAATGGGTTATCCGAACAAAGGAGTTTTGTTATCGCTTCGTAGCCATACTGGGCGACGTCGCTTAGTCTTTAGACAGCAGTTTAGTTTTGTGCACATTTTGTTCAAGATTTTTGTTCGCTTTCTAAGATTTAAGAATCAAAAAATACATCCACTTTACTTGATACTTTGGGAATTTAAATAAGATAACAGTGCTGCTGCCACGGCTCAAAAAATATGTGTACGGTGAAAAAGTGACAACCGATCGGGCGATTAGAAATTGGCTCTTCAAATTCCGTTCAGAAGACCTGAATCTGATTTTGAAGGTTCTTGAAGGGTGATCTTGAAAGGGGAACCAAGCGGTGAGAGGAGCATTCAAACCTCAATTACGATATTTTGAAGTAAATATTGGAACAAAATCTATGTCAAACAACGAAATAGTTACCAGAGAAGCGCAATAGATCACAACCAATTTTTTCCTTATTTTTTTATGCTGTTGGAAAATAAATGTACGAAGTAAAAATGGAAGTTATTTATGACTCAACCTAATATTTTGCTAGTTTGTGAGGACTAATTTTAACGCTTTTGGATTCTAGAGTAAAAATTCTGTTCTGTATAAAATAATATACAAGTTGCAATACTTATACGAGTGGACCTGCCCTATGAATAAATTATAGAACGATGAGGAGTTTAGTGAAGAGAATACCTTGTGCGATCCACTAAACCATGCAGATGATTCGAATTCGAGGATTTCCTACATTCATGTTTTCATCATGGTGCAGGAATCTGTGCCATCTCATTTATCATCCTACTTAAATTTCAGATTTTGCACTGAATGAGAACTTTTTTCTGAAGTAAATAAAGAAAGAAAAATTCCTTGAAGTGAGCTCGTGTACATACATAGTGCACTCGGTTAGAGATCCGCTGTGGCCGCCCGCAAAGTCGACGGTTCGAAGTCGCCTCAGCGTCAACCAAGCTACTCATCCCTCCGGGGTCGATAGACTAGTACCAGACTGTCTGAGAACGTAAAAACACTGAGCTGATCTTCGGCTGGACCCCACAAGTCATTGTATAGGCTAACACACGTTCTAAAAACTCAACGATTACGAATTCTTGTTTATTCGTATTTATTTCAGCAAATCATAATGCAAAAAGGTGACGAATGTAAATCGCCTTTGAGCATTCTTTTCATTTCCCTAGATTTCACTCTTTCTTTCTTTTTTGATGAAACTAATGCAGCCGTAATTCGAGAACTAACGTTTTGTTAAGGAGATTGACGTACATCAGCCGAAAAGGGCACGATTCGATGATGACGCTCTACCGGGGCGCTCAACTGGTTCAAGAAAACGGAAGTTGAAAAATGAGTGAGCACTCAACTTCTCCTAAAAAGCGATTCCACAAATATTTGAGTTCGTTATGACTACAATCAGGGTTATGGGATTCATTCAAGCGTCAAGAGGTCGAGATGACACCTTTCAAACCGCCAGCAGTTACGGGCAAGAAGGAGCGGGACTTCAATCAGATCAAAAAGGTACTTCTTTCCAGATCACATCGACTACAATAGTAATTTTAAACTTTTACTGCGTTTTCGCTGCTATTTCTGGGGAAACCTTGAGAAATAGTGACATTTAAAAGTAGCATACCAGGAATCTGACGTGGTGAAGGAATCCACAGAAAAAGCTTGAGGTGGAGTAGTAGCATGCGATATCCGAGGTGGATCCGCTCAACACTCTCTAGTCGTCATAAAAGCCGGTGTGGAGGATTCCTACGACATAAGTAGTGACTGGCTGCATCCATGTGCTATGCGGACGAAGGTCAGCGATGCCTACAGGATCGTTCGGATATACAGGAGCGTTCTAGAGTACCTCGTAGGAACTAAAGCGGTTCCCACGCCGTCTTTTTTTAACGACAATTAGTGAGAGATAAGCGGAACCACCCCGGATCCTGCAATCTGTATCTCCATCTCAAGCTTTTCCCGCGGATTTCTTTACCCTGTCAGATTTGTGGTATGCTGCCTTCAAGCAAAAAAGCGGTTTCAGCTATTACATGGCTCAAACGCTGAAGTAAAAGACTCTGTCTTCCTGTAGCATGTTCTTGTTATAAACAGAGAAAGATTTAAAGTAGTACCTTTAAAGATATTCCAGAACGAATAACACTATTCATACCTTAAGGTTCTCCGCCCTATTCGTTCTTGACCGAGGGAATCTTGACCACTCTCTTTCTTGCCCATTTCCCTCTTTCGTTGAAAAAGACAACTCAGAGCGGAAAGGTGAAGTTGGGGGACATTCAACCGTGTTCTTTTTATTCTAAAAGCTCTGTATTCTTTTTTGCTTTTAGTAGCGTTAGCCTCTATTGCATAGATCCTCTAAGACAAATGCTCAGATTTAAGAGCTCCGAATTACTTGGATAATCAGTTCCGTGAATAAGAGAACGATTGGGTGCCTTTCCTCCCTCTTCTCCCAATTACACTTTACCCAATTAGGAAAATGCGTAATAGATGGTATTATTTAAGTGTTGGCGAGCCTACCCATGTAAAATGCATCTCTCAAATGGCGAATGTGAATATGTTCCCTCGAATTTTTCACCAACTTGAAATTTACCTTGTTAAATTAGTTTTTGAGCTGGGCGGGCGTAGCGTAGTCGGCAAGGGGTCCGTTGCGGGCGCACGGTCGACGGTTCAAAACTCCTATAGCATCCACCCAGCTTTTTATCCTTTTGCGGTCCTAAATTAGTAACAGTCTTGCCTGCAGGAATAAAAACACTGATTTGACACATTGGCTAGCCCCGGCAAGTCATTGTATAATCTAGTTACACGTTCGTAAGTTCCTAAATTCTTAATCGAATCTCCTTACCTTCTGAAGTGAACGATGTGGTGCATCCCAAGCGGATTTATTAACAGAAGACATTTTATTCTCAATTGATTTTAAATTAATTTCTAACATTTTTATTGGAATATCAGTAGCGTAGGAAATTTTTGTAAGGATTAGTGCCAGCTTCCAACGTTTTCCTCATTGTTTGCTTTCATTTAAACGATCATCCGAACAATGAAAGCGGGCACTAATCGAAATAGCAAACGAACACTGTGTACACACATAAATCTTTCGATATTGAAGGCAAGTTCGATGAAACTTTGCTCTTGTGAGGACAAATAAGAAGAAGGGAAGTTTGAAAACGATCGAAATTTTTTGTTTTCTACAAAATCTTTTTCATGTGGTTTTTTCGAACCGGTTTTCTCCCTCGAGAATGCAGAAAAAACGGACAATTTGAAAAAATACTTTCTACAAATTGGGTACACTGTACGTTAGCAGTTGTAGCACGTAGTTGACAGAAGCGTAGATTTTGAAATTTTGTCGATTCAACTCATTTCATTAAGAAATCATCAAGAATTCATCATTATTCATTAATTCATTAAAGACATCACCTCACGAATCTGAGGTGGTATGGATTTTAGGTGGAGTATTCTTATACATGATAGTAGATTATGGAGAGGAGGGTGATTCCGTCCATTTGTTGCTAATTGGCGTAAGAACGGTCCGGAAGTTGCGGTGCATGCACAAGGCTGGCGCGCTCCAATCGAACTCGTTGTAGAAAATAGTGCGCTGGAACGCCCGAAGCCGTATTTTCCGGGCCGTTTTTTACGGCAATTAGGAAGAAATGAATGGAAACACCTCCTCCCCCCTCCCCACAATCTACGATCCCGTAAACGAATATTCCACGTGAAATCCGTACCACCTCAGATTCGTAGGGTGATGCCTTTAAGGGAAAAAAGGAGAAGAGCCATTCAAGCTCAATGGGGTCAGACTTAAAATCGGACTAGTTTATGATAAACTCGAACCTCTAATTTGAGGTGTTCTTGTGTTCTTACTACTCAACGAACTAAGAACATATGGCATTCCTGTTGTCTTTTACAAAATTATGATTTTATTTTTATTATTTTCAACAGTATTGCTCAATTTTACGTTTTTTCTGTGTGTGCGTTTTTTTTGCGCAACAGAACATGTACATTAAGAATTTAATTTGATGCATTAATATTAATACCGGTCGGTTTTTCCTTCAAAGAAGTTCGCAGTGACTGGCAGTGACACATTTTTTTTTCTTAGTTTGGATGGAAACCAGTCAAAATTGTAGTCTTGCAATCATATTACTCGTAATAAAAGTGTTAAAATTGGAACTAACTTGCAACTCTTCGGTTGTTTACTTTAGATACTCTGTATACATATTTCTATACATTTCGAAAAATTAAGAAATATTTCAAAATAACGAGGAAAGAGAGCTCTAAGTTCACGGGCATTTACATATCAAAAGCTAGTTACATCGAAAATTACATCATCGTCATTTTTTCTCTTACTTTCAACATATCACTTTTTCATTTTCTATTTCTTTCTTCTATTATTATTATTATTGTGTTTATTATTACACTATTATTTATTTCTTATTATTTTATTTTTTGCTATTCTATTATATTATTTATTATTGTATTTATTTATCATTATTTATTTATATTATTTATTATTTTATTATATTATTTATTATTTTATTATTATTTTTTTGTTTATTATTGGTTGTTTATTATTTACTATTCATTATTATATTATTTATTTCTAATATCTCCAATGACCATTGAGAACCTTTTCCACATACAGCTCTGTTTCTGAATTGAATGACCATGTGAGCAAATAAATTAAAATCAGCATGTTCCTTCTGTTTAGCTGAAATCCGACACTGTCTTAAATAAAAAATCACGCAAAATTACGTACAAACGGTACTAATTAAATCCAAACGAAGTGACGCGACGCAATATTATTTTTATATATTTGTATTTTTCTATATATATTTTGAGTAGCTTACTGGATGAAAACTCAAAAATTACAATAGAAGAGATTTGGTTGCTTTGATAACTTGTAAAAGTCATTGGTGATCGTCTGATTTTAATCCATCTATAAATCCACTTAATGTTTATATGACGTTTAATTGTTTATGTTTCTGTTTACACGAAGCTACAGCTATAAGCTGAGGTTGAAATTTGTCGAAATGTTTGAGAAAAGGATTTGAGAGGGTTTGGTGATGTTCCACTAAATGCGTACATATTCATGATTGCATTTTCAGGAGTCTAAGCCAACTTTGCATCCTCATATTTTCTTGGATTTTTAACAATCATCTAGGTACAGGATCTAACTAAGTTAACTACATAATTCTAACTGAACTCGTAACTAGACGTGAAAACCCTGATCATGTATAGTTCTTCAGTGTTTTTTCCATATAATTTTTATTTATATTTGTATTTATTTCATTATTTATCTATTCATATTTTGACGTCCTTTATTTCTTCGAATTTATCATCCTGAAACTGTGAACTGCAGAGCGTAGTTAAGAATTTGAAATTTTTACCCAAGCGTACCAAAGAATCTTTCGAAGGATGGTTTCTCTTCCCACACGAGTAATAAAGCGTTTTGTGGATAAGAGAAAGGAATATGAGAACATAAGGGAAATAGAAGCATTTGAAAAAAACGCTCAGAGCTTTATTTAAAGCTCAAAGCAGTAGTAGAAAAAAATTGAATAATAGCCAACTGAAGTAATGTAAAATCTAATATACTACAATTCTAATCTAATATACTACAATGTACAATATACTACAATTCTAAGTAATGTAGAATGTGATATAATATATTTTTTATCTTCTTACTCCCCTTTTTGAAGTAATTAATTTGAGTAATAGCCGAGTAGAACGAACGTTGTATTGGTATGGAGCATATGCATGTCCATTCAATTTTCTTTTTTATGGATATCACTATTCTCCATTTCATTTAGTAAAGCTCCTAGAGACTCAAGACGTGCTGTAGTACAGTACATTCCTCTTTACCATAACTCCACCATTGTTCCTTCGCTCTTACTCCGGTTAGGGTTAGACGCCTCCGATTCCGCTTCGCAGATGTCCAATCGCTTATTACAATTTACATTAAGGCCAATAAATGAGGATGTACTAAGAACACACATGCCTAAAGCAAAGTCCACAAGAAGTTATATATTAAAATATATACATAAGTATTTATTCATTTAAAAAGTATATGTTTATAATAATAATGTAGTACATTATCCTAAGGTTTCAATAATTGTTTTCTTTAATAGAGCCGGACATCCTTAGGTATGTTAAATAACCTAAGGTTATTTAAAAATGAAGGTAAGATGTGAATAGTTCAAATGTCGCTGAGCATCCGTTCCATTCTCAACTTCGCCACTGAACTATGGTATTTCTCATTAAATGTCGAACAATTTACAAACATAAACATTTTTATAAAAAAATGGTGTCTCTAAAAAATTAAATTGACTTAATAGGAAACTAAATAGAATTAAATTAAAAATTAAAAACGAAGTAACAAGGAAGTGAAACCTGTTCCTCAGAAGTGTTACTCATTTCTTTTTAACTTAGACTAATGCCATGACATGAATACTTTTACCTCAAGCAATTTGACGATAGTTTTGTGACAAACCCAAGAAACCTTTAGATTAATTTTTTTCCATCAATATCCCAGAAAATATCAGAAAACACAGGCAGAAGTATCCTGAGGTTCGAAGACACGTTTGAATTGTTTTGATTAATTTTATTGTCTAGTAAAAGCATATCCTTACCATGTATTAAGGAGAGATAAACTCTACGTAAGTTTTTTTTTTTAAATCATACTTGGTATCATACAGATCACTCAACGCAGAGCAAATAAGTCCAAGTGTTCTCCTTTTTCTTATGTTCTTCTACTTTTCAGAGTTGCGACGCAAAGAATTGATGAGAGACCGATGCCGATCGCTTGACGGACTTCAAACGGAAAATGATTCGAACAAGGAGACTGCATCCGTTGATAGTTTTCGTATGTTTTTATGATTACATAATTAATATGTTTTTATGTATGTTATGCACGTTTACGTATCTTTTGTCATTGCCTAATTTTTGAAGAAGGCAAATATTAGGGTGAGGCATACGTTTTTACTTTCCTTTGCTACTTTTTTTTCGCTGAAAAATTGAGGTCTACTTCAGATGACCACCACAAGATCTTTAAAGACGTCCAAGTAAAGAATTATTGGGGAATTGTTGGTTACAAATTGTAGAAAATGTAGAGTATCCGAGCAAATTACCGTACTCAACATCTTTCCAACAATAAGTAGGGGCGACAGGGGTAGTTTACGAGTGTGAGCTTGATCACACCATGTCCACCAGCCTTGGCTGCATCGGTGTTAATAACGATGCTACTTATTACGAGATGGTAGCGTCTCTGCGCTAGTGCAGGTTGAAGAGCTTAAGCTGCTCATTTGACTTATATTAGTTGGATTATGGATTATGGACGTTCGAGGACGGCGCAATTGCTTGCGTTCTAACACGTAACAAGTTGCATCGTTATCGAATCAATAGAAACAAGGTTGCTGTCGTACCTCGGGTCCGCTCCGAAGAGGAGCAGGACCCGAAGACGACTGTCCGGATCCGGAAAGGCTCGCCCTGGGCTAGCCACCACAGAGCGGCCCAGCCCCGCCGAACGCTGCGGGCTCGTATCCATGGCCCCTTCTGCCTGCCCTGATCCCCCTTTTGGGGGCTTCGGGGCGGGCCCTGATCTTACCCCTCCCCAGTCTTGTGGCTTATGGATGCGCTGTGGTACAAGTGGTCATATACATGGTCGACAGTACATGGCAATAATAAAATATACGACGTTAAAAAGTGGATCAATGCGGTCCCATCACGTGGCTTAGTGGTTGCATTTCTCGGTTCCCAGTTGGATGGTGGATGTAGTTCAGAGCCCTGGACACCCCGCCGTAGATGCGGCAGACATGGTTGCCGATAATGGTAGCAGATGGCATCAATACATTGCCGGTGGCAATGTTTCCAGCGTGCCGCTTGAGAACGGGTGCCGGCTGGCTGAGAAAGTCTTGCTGGGCACGACACCTGCCTTTTTTGGATTACTGTAGGTGGAGATGAGCGTAATCACAATGAAAGTTGTGAACTACATAAAATAAAAGAGGAGCGGAAAGCATCGGTGGGTAGCACCCGAGTACGACTGCCCGGATCCGGAAACGCTCGCGCTGGGCTAGCCACCACATAACGGCCCAGCCCCTCCGAACCCTGCGGGCTTGTATCCATGGTCCCATTCGCCTGCCCCGATTACCCCTTCAAGGGCCCCAATCTTGTGACCTATGGATACGTCTATCTGTATCTTTTCGTGGAGGGATCTCAAAGCCCTCAATTTCGTGTTATGCTTCTTTCAAATCATATTGAGCTTGTATCAAAAGTATTTAACTGTCATCAGTCATTCATCATTTTATGTATAGTAGCTTTGCTGCCAAGTTATGCGACTATGTAGTGTTTTGAAGGCCATCGCGTCTGTCACATTTGCTTTTCAAAAATCCCTCATATCTTATTTTAGAGAGTTGTGCCAGCCTCCAACGTAAAGAATATCCTGTACCATGGCTAGAGGCTTTGTTTCTCCCCGAATTCCCCTCACGGAGTCCCATAAAGGAAAATAGTTTTTTGGTAAGTGTTAAATAGCAAATACAAATGGAAATGCTAACACTCTACTAAATTTGCTTTTTCTTAGGAATACAAGAAGAGGACATTGAATGCTCGTGTGAAATCTTGTGATGTGTTCCCTGAAAGTGTAGGGAAAAATTAATATAAAATATCCGACCAGTAATTTTTTTGTTTTTTTCAACCCTTTCTTTTTCCTACCTTTCCAGCTTTCCTTCGTGGTAATTTTGCGTCTAGATAATCAACAGTAATATAATACTTAATCAACATTTATCTTACTTGAGAAAAAAATCGTTGCTATGTTCCTTTTCGCTGCTACCATTTATTGATCCATTCAGATCTTGAACGAAATCGGTTACGGTTCATTCGGCCGTGTTTATCGAGCTGTTACGAAAAACAACACTCGAGGAATCTACGCGCTAAAAGTGCAACAGAAATCGTTAGTACTTGGAAAAAATGCCGTTCAACAAGTGAGGCGAGAGGTTGCAGTACAGGTCAGCCACTGGGAAAAAAATTAGTTTTCACTAATATTTTCCCGCCAATCCTTGTAAAAATAATGTCCTACTTCTTCTTTGAAATTAAAAAAATAGAAGAATGAAAAACCTGACATGAAAGAGATAAAGGGAAATTATTGTTACTTTTCTTTTCAGATGGTACTCCCTCCACATATATTCATCGTTCGTCTCTATGCTGCATGGCAAAGTCGGTCTAAACTGTTCTCCGTTCTGCAGGTTAGACATTTTCCCCTCAAACTCACGGAGTCATCCACTTGTTTCTCTAAAGTACTTCTTTATATTGTTTACATATTACATATTTTTTTAGATGTTATTGTTTCTTTTTAATTTTTTACTTTCCTTCTTATACTTTGTTATATTACTTTGTTTTTTTTTATTCTAGTTTTTGTACTGTATTTCTACTTTTTATTTCTCTATGGTAGTTCCTTATATTGTTTACATAACCTGACTTTTTTTATATTATTAGACATTATTTATTTTTTGTTGTTTTTGTTCATATGTCCCTCAGTCTAGTTTTTTTTTTCAAATAATATATTTCATCCACCTATTTCTCCATGGTAGTTTTTTTTGTTCTTTTCATATTTTTATATGTTACTTTTTAAACATTGCTGAAGAATTTATTTTTTTATGTTGTTTTTGTTTATATGTTTTCTTTATAGAAGTTCTTCATATTCTTTAAATATTTTATACTTTCTTAAATATAATTGATTTTACATTTTTTTTTTTACTTTGCTACTATTTATGTCCTAACTTTCTTTATTCTACTTTTTTTTTACTACATTACTATATATTATATTGTATATTTATAATATATATATTTATATTATACTATTTCTACTACTTTTTTCTCGGAAGTAGTTTTTATATTGTTTACAATTTTTAAAAATAAGTAGTTTTTATATTGTTTACAATTTTTAAAAATATAACTGTATATCATTCATTTTTATGTTATTATTGTTTTTATGTTTATTTTCTTTAGTCTAGTTTTTTATGCTGTATTTTGTACCACAAATGTATTTCTCTATGTATAATAGGTACACTATATCTCAATACTTTATAGTCTTTCATACTGTTCACATTTTTATATTACGTTTTAAATATTTTATAAATGATTTTCGAGTTTTAAATAATGTTGAAGATATTTTTTCACGTTTTTTTACTTCTGTTTTTATTGTTTATATGTTTTTTTGTTCGTTGTTGTTCCCTATACTATACTTTTATAGTATCCCGTTGGTGGTATTGGCGACATGTTTGGATTATGGCGAGATCATGGAACGCTGCCACAACGTGCGATTCGAATTTATGGCGCAGAGCTCGGCATAGCACTGGGTGCGTGGTCTTACCATCACAAACTAGAGCGATTACCAAATTCTTTCAACCGACGCACACCGATGAGGTGTGAACTGGAAAAGTAGAGTAGACTGGTAGTCCTGAAGCGTATCACCCGAGCAAAGCTACACCATCTTTCCACGATTTGCCTTGATTTGCCGGTGTAGGCGCGTACACGTCGCATCAACTTGGTTGAATGTTTTCGAAAGCAAAAATATTACATTAAAATGAAATAGAAAAATTATTATAATTATTTGTTGATTAATTCAATTAAAAATTAAACTATTTCCGTGGTTAAATAAATTTGGCATTTTAAAGGATTTCTACATGATAACGGAGTAATTTATCGAGATCTGAAGATGGAAAACATAGTTCTGGATTCATTGGGACATGTGCGTGTAGCAGATTTTGGACTGTCAAAGTTGTTGAAGAACGGTGATTGTACAAGCACAATTTGTGGAACTTTACAGGTGAACAATTACTTTTTCCAAACAGGTGATAATGGTTTAAAGGCAGCATACCACGAATCTGGGGTTGTACGGATTTCAGGTGGGGTATCCACATACGGGGTCGTAGATTATGGAGACCGGGATGATTACGCTCATCTCTCCCTGGATCACTGCAACCAGCTGGCCCCTGAATGCTGTTTTGCACGATGCCTTCTATTGCAGCGCGCCACGATTGCACGCTTAGCGTCCTTTACTGCCTATCGGGGCAGTCCGAATTGATTTTCGACGAATCGCAGGGCGGAGGCGGCGCAAGGGGTGGAGCGTTGCAATAGATGGCGTCGTAAAATACAGCATTCAGGAGGCGGCTGTTTGCAGTGATGCAGGGAGAGATGAGCGGTGCCACCCCGTCTCCATAATCTACGACTCCGTATACAGATACTCCAATTGAAATCCGCAGCACCTCAGATTCGTGGAATGATACGCTAACTCTCTGAGATGTGCGTGAATCCCGAAAAGTAAATAGATTCTCATCTTAGAATAAAGTGATTTGCTTGCTGATATCGCCACAATCATTTGAAACATTCCATTAAATCTTCCGGTCTCTAAAACCTAATCGTCTAGATAATTGTTAGAATAAATTAAATGAAATTAAAATGGGCATAGGTAATCGATTAAAATTGGCGTAGAAAAAGATATGTATATGTTAGGCTCCATCAGATGAAATCTAGTAACTTTTTCCTATTTCAACTATGTTATTCCACTTAGTCTAATTGCCAAGTATGCACTTTTTTATAATCGCTTTTTTCCTACTTCCTAGTCCTTTCTTTTTTTTGCAGTATATGGCTCCGGATGTCGCATCCGAGAAACCGTATTCACATTCGGTGGACTGGTGGTCTCTTGCCGTTGTACTTCACATATTGGGGACGGGAAGATATCCATATCCGAATGCAAACGCAACTCATCACAGTCATCTTAGGTAACTTTCAATCAGTGGCCTTATAAAAGTCATCAACACATTGAGACCAATCTATGTTTTTCACATTTTTTCACGCCACAGAAACAGGCGCACTTCTTGAATTTTCTGGAAAAAAACGATAAATTAATAAAATTTATTTGATTTATTTAATTTTCTATATATCAATGCGTATTTATGGGTTTATTATTTATTTCCGCCACAATGTGATTAATTACAATTTTCTTCTTTTACAAACTCATCACATTATTATATCCTGCATATTGCATTGAGCAAGGAATTGCAGCGCATTATCACTACAAAAAATTTGATAAACAATCTTGTTGTGTTGAAAAAAGTTGTATTTTTATTCTACAGCGTGACGAACTATCACATTGCTTCTCGTGGCGCTAAGAAAAAATTTGACTCACTATTTCACTCATAGGGCGGGTGTGGTGTAGCGGTTAGAGATTCTTAGAGATGCACAATCGTTCGGAGGTTCGGATCCGTCCTGATGCTCACCAAACCTTTCATCCCTCCGAGGTCACCAAATTGGTAACTGGTCTTGTCTGAAAGAATAAAATACTGACCTGAGAAAATGGTTAGCCCCTCAAGTCACTTTATAGGTCAGTTACACCATCGTGAACCTCAAACGTTTCTGAATCGAAGTAAACGTGGAGGCGGATCCCAAGCGGATTGGATAACGCCAGACACCTTACTCTTTACTCCTTATCCTTTATTTCACTCATATTTTGTCATTAATGTGTCAATTTAATAACTACAATTCGTAGAAATCAAAAAAGAAACGGCAGCTATTTTCAGATTTGTGGATTATAGTACACCAATGGAATGTTGCAGTGAATTGGGCAATCTGTTCGATCAAGTGAGTTTTTTTTTACATTTATTATTTTGGCTCCGCCGTACTTCACATATTACGATCACGCTTCTACACGCTTCTACAGATGTTAGCCCCTTCTCTGAGCAAACGACTATGCACGTTCGATGAGTTTCAAGAGCACGTTTTCTTCAAATCTGTCAATTTTTCCGATGTTCTAGCGCTTAAGGTACGATCCTGGCTAGCCTTATGGTACATCTCCATCTTCACAGAGCTTGTATTGTTGAAGTTTTAGGATTGAAATAAAAAGAAAAATCAAAAAATTAAAACGGATTTTGGTTTTCTTACGAAAGAATTTGATAGTACACTGTACGTTTATATGTAGAACCCAGAAAACTCTAGAAATTTTTGATTTTAGAACTCATTTCCTTGGCAAAAAAGAATTGATTGTCGTTGTACTTTTTCCCTACAAACTCTATATTACTTAGATGAGATTTTTTTGCGCTACACGGTTTAGTCACAGAAATAAGAAATACAAAAAATGTAGAGAATTGCTATTTCTTAGTCTTCGAAAAAAATATTTAAAGGCATCAACCCATGAACTTGGCGTGGTGCGGGTTTCAGGTGGATTATGGGGTCGTAGATTATGGGGAGGAGGGATATACCGTCCATTTCCTCCTAATAGCCCGGAAAATACGGCTTTTAGCGTTCCGTGGGCGCTACCTTCTACAACGAGTTCGATTTGAGCGCGCCAGCCTTGTACACGCGCCGTTCTTTCGGGCCGTTTTTTTTCAACGGCAATTAAGAAGAAATGCCCGGAATCTCCCGCCTCTCTATAATCTACAACCCCGTATAGGCATGACCCACCTGAAACCCCTACCGCCCCAGATTCGTGGAGTGATCCCTTTAAGGGAATGCAAGCGATATAAAAAACAGCTGTCACCTTGCTTTAGTAAAGGCTTTGTTTCAAACATCCAGACTGTTTCCTTAACAAACCTAAGGTTCCATTACAGTTATACAAGAGCACATGGTGAATTAATCAATAATTTAGGCGGACCGAATAATTTGAGACATTACATACGTTTCAATTATGCCAATCACTAGATTGATTTTTTATATGTGGGATTTATCTCGTGCTTGCAATGACAAACGATAGCAAGCGAAGCAAAATCAATTTCAGTACAATCCTCTGGAAGAGATCTTAAAAAATGAAGGATCAAACCGAACACCGGATATCGCTGACTGGGATAACGAGGAAAATCTGGAGACTTTCAGCGAAAATTATGAGGTTATCGGTTTAATTCTTTCAGATTTCAAAGACTCATATCTTTTCATTCTAAAAAGCGGAGATATTGTGGAAAAGTTTACTGAATGAACAATTATTTTAAGCAAATTAATATTCTTCCATATTTTTCTCTAATTCTCCTTCTTTTAGTTCGACAGCTTCGATTATTTCAACGATGAAATGTGAAATTCAGCGTCCACATTTTATTTCAATAATTTTTTTCGCAATTTTATTCAGTTTCAAGAGATTTGTTCTGGCTTATATAACTAGTTCATGTATAGTTAATTTCTTATCTCGCTAGCTATTTATGTTGAGCGCTAGTTTAATTTTTTTTTCTAGCCTTTAATGAGCCTTGTATATGACCGATGACCGAAACTTCAAGGGTTATGCTTTTTTTCTCTGTTCTGTTATTCAGTTACGTTGTTCAGGTTCTTCAAGTAGGTCTGATACTATCAGAAAATGCTTTGTACATAGGTTTATGCTTTGAAGTGATTACTTATACCTTAATTACCCTAATTAATTGCCGCAATTTAGCGAAAAAGTTAAGGAATTCTATGATTAGTCTTGTACCTTATTTTAACTTTTATTATAGCCAGTTTCTTTTCCTGTGATCAACTAACACAGTTCACTTTTATTCCTGATCCTGAGATTAACGTATGATCATCTATAATTCACCTCTTCTAAGAGATCTCATAGAGAATTTTGAGCTTCTATCGATCTGAACGCCTTCTTTTGATAATATGCAATTTTTGTCTCTCTGAACTCCTAACTTTCCTTTCGTTTTTATTTTTTACATTGTTCCCACAAGCTTCCAGATATCTACTGCAACAGTAAAATCCCATCCGAACCCCAATTTAAAAAAAGGCGAGTCAAAAAATTGCCAGTGATTATCATATATGTGATATAATACACATGCATTGTATTTTGTACAGTACATAATGCATTTATAATACATATTACATATTTAGAGCTTACTTGAGATAGCATGAGTGACCTACTCAGGAACTGTATGTGGTGTGCACAGTACAGCAGTTGAATTAACCTTAGTCTGTTCAGGAGATCGTTTTTTCTTACCTCAACTAACCTTAGAAAAACCTCTGATCACATGGGTATCTTCCACGTTAATTAGAAATATGGAATAATTGTATCAATACCTCGTCGACCGCCTCCACAAATTTCTCACATGGATTAAATTAGAGCGAATGTGGTTTGAAGGCGTCACCCCACGAATCTGGGGTGGTGTGGGTTTCAGGTGGGTTATGCCTATACGGAGTCGTAGATTATGGAGAGAAGGGTGATTCCGTCTATTTCGTCCTAATTGCCGTAAAAAACGGCACGGAAGAGCTTCGACTTGCTCTGCGGCTTTGAGCGTTCCGTCGCGCTATTTTCTACAACGAGTTCGATTGGAGCGCGCTAGCCTTGTGTATGCGCCGCATCTTCCGGGCCGTTTTTTTACGGCGATTAGGAAGAAATGGACGGAATCACCCTCCTCTCCATAATCTCGGACCCGTATAGGAACTCTCTACCTCAAATCCGCACCACCCCAGATTCGTGGAGTAATGTTTTAGAGAGTAGAGACGTAGCAAATATTTCTTTGTAACCAAGCAAAAAAAAAAGATTACCTGAAATTTTGGCTTTTCCGACAAATTTATCGTATGGCAAAGGAAGTTTCCTTCACAACGTGGACTTTTTTTAAGCGTTTTATGACTGCAACCACAGCATTCTTAGAATCGTGGACATGCGTAGAAATTCCGAAAAAAAAATTGTCTAATTAAAAAATGGAGTAAGGTAAGAGTTTCTTTAGGTAGAAGACCACTTAACCAAATAACAGTCAAAGTGCAGTAATAAGTATGTATGTAGATATGTGTTTGCATCTAAACATCGTAGAGATCCTTTTTTATACTATTCTTATTCGTGTCCATTGATTGTGCCTCTTTTCAACCATTGTCCTAGTTGTTTTCTTTTGCCCTCACTTTTTTTTCCCTTTTTTCCCTTCCTAGTCTTCCATTTTACTTGAAAAACCTTTCAGAAGTATACCAAGAAGGGATATTATGCAATCTAGTGTTGCCTCCAAGGTGAACTCCTCTGTATGCCTCTCATTAAATATGCGTAAATTTTTTATTCTTCTTTTGTTTTCTTGCTACATAAGAAATGAACGTGGCAGGCACTTCATGTGCAGTTATCGCTTCAAATTTTCGAGAATAGCAACTAGTGAAGGCAATCTCGTTCCTCCCCGGGGAATGCTCCGGCCAACTGAATCGTTCCGGCATCGTAGATCTTCTTCGGTGTCTGGAATGGAAACTACTCATAAATTCTCAATGGATGATAACTGGAGGAAGCATCTCTGAACGAAAAAAAAAGTAGGCGAATGTAGGGACGTTTGTTTACGGTAGGAATATATATACGTAGTCAAACAGTCCGGCCTATTTTAAATTTAAAGGCTCATACAGTAACGGATCCTTATGTAAGCTCACCTTTCCATTTGTGATGTAACTGTCAGGCAATTTGATGGTGAATTTTCGTTGGCATGGCTGAAATTTTCCAATTATAAATCTAAAGATAGAGCCAAAACAAAGAGTTTCTAGTTTTTTTTTTCATTTTGTTTTCGATGTATCATCCAGTCCTTAATTGGCTTATCTTAATCTCTTCTTAATTTACATACGCGTTGTACACTTAAGAAAATATTGATGATTTTCATGAGATGTGTCTTCTCTGCGATTTTCATCATGTAGCGTCCTGCACTGCTGATGATTACTCCAGAAAAACGTATGCGATCAATGAACGAGGTGATCATGTAAGAATAACATAAATAACTTTGGTTATTGTAATTGAGCGATCTCTACCACAATGACTACCGTGCCAAACAGATGGCATCCTGAACTGATATGACAAGCTAATGCAGAAATTCTATTTGAGGGAAAATAGAAAATACCAAAATGGTGTCATTTTACATTAAAAGAATATGAATTTGATGCACTGAACAACACAAAAATATTAGGGAGCATTGTGTGTAAATTTATTGCTTTTATACTAATATTTTTAATTATATATTGGGATCGCGAACACAAGTCTTATTTGTACCTGACCGTAGTGCACCTGCCTTTACTAAACGTAATCAGGCATTTGTACGCAGTTGGAGCTATATAACCTGCACTGCTTATTTGTACCTGACCGTAGTGCACCTGCCTTTACTAAACGTAATCAGGCATTTGTACGCAGTTGGAGCTATATAACCTGCACTGTTATATGGCATACTTGCATTGAAAAAGGTGCTATCGACAAGACATGAAATCTTTGGTAACAAACATCCGTCTCGTAGCGTTCAACTGTCGGTCACAGTCAAGTGAACAACAACAAGCCGCTCTTCCCGGACTTCTGTGAAATCTGCATGCACCTCTTGCTCCATTGCAGGAAACAAGCATCAAGGATCGCCCCTTCATTAGTAGCGACAACTATACCATCTATTGCGACGATGGTAATGATAGGAAAGTGGGAGGCTGTGGAATAGCCTTGAGAAACGATTACAACAACTCGGTGGAGGAGTTAGGATCAACTTCGTCAGGATACGCCTTTGTGCGATTGCTGAATCGTTGAAAAGTCAAAATTCTGGTTCGTAAGCACTCACGCACCTCCAGAAACCGCTGAGGACGACAACAAGGGGGCGTTTTATAAAGGACTCAATGCGTTGATATTCAATATACCAAGGCAGCAGGCGATAATTGTCAGAATTGATGCGAATGCAAAGATGGAACTTACACAACAATCCGATGTGCTTGGAAAACGGTTCTGTCCCACGGAACAAGTATCGGACAACTGTAGTCGTCTAATAGATCTTTGCAACCAGACGAACCCCATCATTGCATCTACGCTTAGGAGGAATCAACGGCGCCATCAGCTTACGTGGCAGAAGTCAACCCCGTTAACGCCAGAAGAGCAGCGCAAGTGCAAGATGTCGGCTCTTAAGTTTCAGTTTGATCACGATCTGACAACGAACATCCCTTTGTCAAACATTCGAGAATATAGAGGTCTGCTGAAACGTCGCATTCGATTCCGACCACCGGCCAGTTCTCCTCAGCTTGGTGATGGACTTCCAGGACTCGAACTTCCAGGAAGGAAGTCTTGGAGTTCAATATCAACCAAAGCTCGACTTGAGAGACGACTCGACTCGTACCTGAAAGACGGCGAATGCAGAAAAAAGTTCTCACAACAAGTGTCGATCAATATTGGATAACGGACCAAGACCAAAGTGGATGATGCCGAGTTTTCACTAAATGCATTCCACACGCGGAAAACAACTTTCTGCTCATCTTTGCCGTCGATCACATCATGCGAAGAACAGTTAAGCAGTGCTTCACCGATTTTATATTAGCACCGTCTGCAACTGAATTTCTGCCCTGATAAATGCAAGCAGATGTGGTTATTCTCGAGACCTTCAGCGGGAATCAGTAGAGAAGGATATCCTATTGAACTCACTTAACCCAACTCAGCATTCAGCTCATGGATCATGTGCTTGAAGTCGATCCTCGTCGCCAGCGAAGTCAGGCTGCTACTCTACCTATCCGGATAGACGGTGCCGTCGACGAAGATGGAAAAGCCTCACCGCATGGACAGAAAGTTATTTAGACTGTTAGGCTTCTTTTGGGCAATGGTTTGCTATAACGGAAAACTCGAAAGTAGCTATAGTGTACCGGCTGATGAGACGTGGAAAACATCAGCATCTTGCCCGGTCTTCTGAAATGATCATAAAGAACAGTCTTGCCTTCTTTGGTCACATTACGAGGAGATCGTGCGATTGTCTTATGCAAGTTGTGCTGAAGATGCTGTCAGACCCAAACTGGAAATGTCCTCCTGGTCGTAAAAGAAAAGTCTGAGGGGAGGTAGTAAATTAAGATCTGAGGACATTTGACGCTGACAGGCAGTTCAGTAGAGTCTCCCGATCATGAAATAGCGACGGATGGATGGACTCTATGCGAGCTCTAGCTCTATGCGATCAAACAAAATGGGCTTGGGCATCTCTAAGGACGACACACTGGTGAAGATTCGAATAGCCTCGTTATGCGGTAAGATTCGCCCCTGATTAGGTAAATACAAGCCTTATTTACATTTTTTAGGTTCCGCTACCTTAAGGAAGGACATTTTATCCCTCATAGAAGTCTGAGGACTAACAGAGCATTTAAAAAAAAACTCATATTGATGTTCTACATGAACATTATATATGATATTTACTTCTCAGGAGTCATGTAGGCTACCAAAACGGAAAAGGACTAGGATGGCGATCTGTACTTATAACGCACGTACGCTTGCATCGGAAGCGGCCATCGAAGATCTGATGATGCAAGCCAAGAAGATCAAGTACGACGTCATCGGACTGACCGAGACGAGACGACGTCACCCTCTCAACGCCGTATATGAAACTGGAGAAGAACTGTTCTTAGGAACATGCGACAGTAGAGGTGTTGGTGGAGTTGGCGTCCCCGTCAACACGAGTATGGCAAAGAACATCGACTCTTTTGAACAACTTACGACCCGAATCGGACGTCTGCGGATGAGAAGATGTGGCCCAATACCAGCTTTGACTATCTTCGTCGTTTACGCTCCAACATCAAGCTACGAAGAAAAAGAAGTCGAAGCTTTCTATATGGACCTGGAGAAGTTCTACCAAGAAGATCATGCCTTCTACAAGGTCATAGTTGGCGATTTCAACGCTAAGGTTGGCCCAAGAAGAACGCCGGAGGAACTTCACATCGGGACCCACGGCCTACAATGGAATGACCAGGGAGAGAGGCTCTCCGAGTTCATGATGACGACTAAGAGCATCCATGGGAACTCGCAATTTCAGAAGCCCTCTTCTTTACGCTGGACGTGGGAGTCACCCGGTGGAGGGTACCGTAATGAAATAGACCACATCATCGTCAATAAAAGGTTCTGCCTGACGGACGTCGGTGTTGTACCAAAGTTCTATACGGGATCGGACCATCGCCTCCTCCGAGGAAAATTTTCCTTCACAAGAGAGAGCCGCCAAGTTCAGAGAGAGAGAGAAATCCCATAACTACCATCAACTGGGATCTCTTCGCTACGCTAGTCGGCTTTTGGGAAGATTCTGCAATGGACAACATCGACGAGGAATATGACCGGCTTGTCGAACACCTTCACGACTGCGCGAAGAAGGCTGAGAGTTTTAAAACCACCAAGAGGCGTCTGTCTCTTGAAACTCTTGAGCTGATACGCCAGCGTGGAGCAGCACGAGCCGCAGGGAACCAAGAACTCACGACCGAGCTCGCAAAGCTTTGCCGAGAGGCGATAAAGGAAGACCTTAAAGAGAGAAGAGCAGAAGTGCTGGCTGAAGCTGCAGAGGCGGGGAAAAGCATCCGCTATGCCCGTCGAGACTTCGCCAGTCGCAAGACGAGGATGACTGCTCTCCGGAACCCAAAGGGAACAGCCATTGCATCGAGAAGGGGGATGGAGAAAATCATCTACGACTTCTACTCTGATCTCTTCGACAGCCATGTCCACTTGCCTCCTCACCATCTGAGGGAAGATGGACAAGTCATTCCAGAGGTTCTCCCGTCCGAAATACGACATGCTATCATGTCGGTAAGAAATCGTACGGCACCCGGTCCCGACAGAATAAGACCAGAACACCTGAAGAGCCTTCCGCCAGTACTCATCAACACCCTGGCGAGGCTCTTTACACGTTATCTGTCGGAATGCAAGGTTCCTAAACAGTGGAAGACCAGCAAGACCGTGTTGTTGTATAAAAAGGGAGATCCACATGACATTGGCAACTATCGCCCAATCTGCCTACTGTCCGTCATCTACAAGCTCTTTACAAGAGTAATCCTTAATAGGATTGAAAAAGTCTTGGATGAAGGACAGCCATGCGAGCAAGCAGGGTTTCGAAAAGGATTCAGCACGATTGACCACATTCACACTGTTTCGAAACTCATCAAGAGTACAAGGTGCTGCTCTGTCTCACCTCCATCGACTTAAAGAAGGCCTTCGACTCGGTTGAGACGGAAGCGGTCGTGGAAGCCTTGGACAACCAAGGCGTCCCTACTCAATATATAAAGGTACTTCGAGAGTTGTACAGTAACTTCACGACCGGAATTTCGCCATTCTACAAGAACATCGTCATTGACGTGAAGAGGGGGGTCCGACAGGGTGATACAATTTCACCCAAAATATTCACAGCCACCCTCGAGAACGCAATGCGAAAGTTGGAATGGGACGACATGGGAGTGAAGGTTGATGGTCGGCAGCTACACCATTTGCGCTTTGCTGATGACATCGTACTGGTAACACCTAGCATCAGCCAAGCGGAACGAATGCTGACCGAATTCGACGAAACATGTGGATGCATCGGTCTTCAGCTGAATCTACAAAAGACGATGTTCATGCGGAACGGATGGGTCTCGGATGCCCCATTCACGCTCAACGGAACGAACATATCCGAATGCACCAGCTACGTTTATCTGGGTCGGGAACTGAACATGATGAACGACCTGACCCCCGAGCTGGGCAGGAGGAGACGAGCGGCTTGGGGAGCGTACAAGAGCATCGAGGATGTAGTGAAGAAGACCAGGAACACCCGGCTCCGTGCTCACCTCTTCAACACCACCGTACTTCCTGCTTTGACCTATGCTTCGGAAACCTGGGCATTTCGCAAGCAGGAAGAAAACGCGGTGAGCGTCATTGAACGCGCAATTGAGAGAGTGATGCTAGGAGTATCCCGTTTCACGCAAGTGAGGGACGGGATTCGAAGTTCTCTCCTACGTCAGCGATCGAAGATTAGAGACGCTGCCGCGTTTGCCAAGGAAAGTAAAATAAGTTGGGCCGGACACGTGATGCGCTTTAATGACAACCGTTGGACCAGAGCCGTGAGCGACTGGGTTCCCCGCGATATTAAGCGCACTACAGGAAGACCGCCGACCCGATGGTCAGATTTCTTCACGAAGTCCTTGAAAGAAAAATATGATGCTCTTCGTGTCCCACGCGAAAGGAGGAACCACTGGGCTACTCTGGCACGCGATCGGGACAAATGGAAGAATTACTGGCGCCCGCTCGACCAGTTCGAAGATCAACGGGAGTCAAGGTGATCAAGGTGATCAAGGTGATTTACTTCTCAACAAACAAAATTGGAAAATTCAAGAATATCACGAAAGTATTGGAGTGGTTTGAAATCGAAAAGAGAATCGTACGAGTCGTACCTTTAGATCATTGCAGTCATGATAGATGTTCAATTTCGGGTCAATAGGTGTGAATTCCTCGGTGTAACCACGCAATTCGAATTCACCATTTGAGTTCGTCTTTCCGGACGCCATGAGATCGTCAGCGTCAACTCCTTGAATAAAGTTCTTGAATCCTATTAACATTGGAAGAATTAAAAAATTCTGTGCGGTACTCTACAGTTTTAGTTAAATATGATTCTACTACAGATGGAACTATTCATCGTCTCTTCATCCTTCTGTATCTGTTCTTCAAATTAAATTTGTTTTGTCTATAGATCTCGTGTCAGACCGATTGGCAACGATTTCGAGATCAAGATTATTGTTCCTGGAGTTGAAAGATGTCACTTTATTCAAATCTAGAAAATCTTCAGAGTCGTGGACTTATAGCTGTGAACCAAATCAAATTGTTCGCAATATTATATAGATTACGAATATGTAACTATCATTT
The DNA here is from genome assembly GCF_031761385.1 of Necator americanus. Classification (NCBI taxonomy): domain Eukaryota; kingdom Metazoa; phylum Nematoda; class Chromadorea; order Rhabditida; family Ancylostomatidae; genus Necator; species Necator americanus. The sequence goes on from NC_087373.1 coordinate 8,702,609, forward strand.
CACTTTTCAAAAAATATGTTCACGTCAAAAATCACATATCCTTGGGACGCAGTTATCTCCGACTCAGCCTTGTTAATGTGCACCTCCAGATGATTTTTTCAGGAAATGTTTCCTTGTTAGATGTTGAAAGTTCTGATTGCATTCAATCGGTAGAGCTTGCGCTCAGGAATCTACCGATGTATGGATCTCCTAATAACGGTCAAACTGAAGCGAGTTGTGAAGAAAAGATGAAAAGACGCGGATTCGCTTCTTTTTCGTCTTCTGTCGAAGAATTAGCGATCCTACTGTATCGTGGTCATCAACCTCTAAACATTGTTGGGCACGCCTAGTCAACTAAGCCCTGATCTTGCCGTTTCCTTCTGATTTTTAGAAATGTTTTCCACTGAATCTTTTTCATTAGTAGTTGTGCATCCACGAAAATCGTTCCTGCTATAAATTAGCGCTGGTGAACAGCCGTCTCTACGATCAGTTCCGAATAAATCAGCTGACTGGATTGATCTATCTTAAGATTACATGGATTTTTTTCCTTAAGTCGTTTTCTATTTCTTTTAAAAATAAACAACCACAAATAACCAATATCTTCTCTCATCGTCGACTTTACCCGGGAATTTCTGCCGAAGCAATGTCCATTTTGTGCTAGTCTCTAATTCTTCCATTTATAGTTTTTTTTATCATTTATTGAATCCCACGAAGTTCTCTTGAATTAAACTGCAAATAAATAGGACCAAATAATTATGTTGGTATAGGTTAAAATCGAATGCAAAAGCATCAAAACAACTCAGCAAATTGGATTTGGTCCGGGAAACACTGAACATTGCTGAAAATCGATTTTTGTTCATCTAACCTCTGTCATCATCGTACAGCTTTACAGTAACCCCAGCGGCTGGTTTTCCGTCACAGATCAATCGACCTTTAACGCCAGATGATTGAGTACGGCCAATTCCCAACGACGTCACTGAGCAGATAACAGCACAGAGCACAAATAATTTTAACATGACCTGAAAAAAAAATTAAATGTACGATTTTTTTCAGCAAAAAAAAATCGATGTTACTCTCATGAGGATAAGAGGGATTGATTCGAAGGACACAACAACACTTATTAAGGTACAAAAAGAAGGAGATTTGAAATGAACATTCTGTTACGGTAGGTTGTATTAAGTGGCCGGGAAGAAAAAAAAAACGCCTTCAAAAGTTCTTTTTTTCTTTCCCTAGGATGATTCGTTGTAATGAAAAGGAAAAGTTGATGGTGACTGTGGTATCTCCATAGAAAAAGTACACAAACGATAATGATCATTTCTGGGATAAAATCGAAAGCAAACACTTTTGAGCACATTAAAGTGAGGGGAAAAAAACTACTGTGGGGTTTTGTAAGAGTGGGGGGGGTTTGGGGGGGGGGGGGGGTTTTTTTTTTGGGTTTTTTTGTGGTCTTTTGGTCTTTTAAAGGCATCACCCCACTAATCAGGGGTGGTACGGATTTTACGGCGTAGTAGATTATGGAGAGGGGGTGATTCTGTCCATTTCTTCCTAATTGCCGTAAAAAAACGGCCCGGTAGATGCGGCGCGAGCACAAGGCTGGTGCGCTCCAATCGAACTCCTTGTAGGAAGTAGCGCCGCTGGAACGCTGGAAGCCGCATCTTCTGGGCCGTTTTTTGCGGCAATTAGGAAGAAACGGACGGAATCACTCTTTTCTCCATAATCTACGATCCCGCAGGCGAATACTCCACCTGAAATGCGTACCACCTCAGATTCGTGGGGTGATACCTTTAGCCCCTATTACATACAGTAAGTAGAGGTTTAAATCGGAGCCGGATTACACAAAATCGATTGAGGTAGTTCTAAAGAGTGAGGTGAGTTATGGATGAGTCAGATGAGGAATGGCGCTATTATCTACAAAATTACGCACGTAAAAAAAGTATTGCGACAATGTGGGCTAACTGGTTGAATACGCTCAATGGTCTAACCACGGAATTCTTGCTCAAAGATGCTATTTAAAATTAGTTAGAAAAAAACTTCCCTTAGTTTTTTCCTTACTTGATCACTAACACTTAAAAAGTTAAAGGCAGCCTATCACGGAATTGATAGAGTACGGATAAAGAACCCGTAGTGTCCTGGTTGTAGATTATGGGACCCAACGTGGCTCCGCTCAATTTTCCCAATGGCCGTAGGAAACGGCGCAGCATTTTTTTCCTACGAGGTAAGTTGGAACGCACCATCCCTGCTTATGCACGCGTCGTTTCCACGAGCGAGTTGTCGGGGATTAATGATGTTCATCGCCACCATCTTCGAGTAAATCCAATGAATAGGCTGCTGAGGGGACAGGAGCACGTACAAGCGGACGTGTTCTTAGGTATCTCGTAGGAACTAAAGCGGTTCCCACGGCGGTTTTTTCAGGACAATTAGGGGATGTCGAGAGGGGGGGGGGCGCAATGAGTTCCGTAAAAAAACCGTAAAAAAGTATAAAACCCGAACACTGCAGGTTCCTTGCAAGTTTCCGTAGCACGTCAATTTCGTGATACGCTGTCTTTGAAGAATTCGAAAAAAGTGCCAATGACTTCGCTGTATTCGATTCGTCTTGCGGACAAAAATTACAGGAAAACTGAGTTCCATCATCTCAGTCATAAAGCACAGCACAAAATAGACTGATTTAAGAAAAAAACCAAGGAAGAATGCATAAGCAGTTAATCAAAGAATGCATGAGTGGTTTTATTTTTTCCATTGAAGAGTACATAAGTAGTTTTGTTTCTTCTCAAAAAAATAATTCCATACAATGATAAAAAAAATGGAACAAATTCATGAGATGAGCATATAAAAATAAAAAAATAATAGCAATTTAGGATTCATAGGTTTATAGAGATGAGACTCTGATTGCAAGCAAATGTTGTGAATTGTGGAAGAATCGCGGGGGGAAGTGAAAACGATGGTCGATATGTTACAACATCAGTAGCTCGAAGATAAATATTTATTTCACGCTGGATGTGAAAACAGCAGCACCACATCTGTTCGGAGACGGCGCCTCACTATAATATCAGCGCTTAACGAAGGCAAGGTCAACTGTGCGAAATAGGGTGTTTGAAAGATATTCTCCGGGATTTTTGTCATTTATTTGACGTTATCCCAGCTTAGATAGAGTTTTTAAGAAAGATGACTGCATTTGATCTGTTTAAAAATCTAGAATATCCATTTAAACGGTTACAGGTGGACTACTAGAACATAAGTCAGTGCTTTATCCAAAACTGTTGCTCTTAAAATAAAATGTAATCATCGCATTTTCTTTGAAAGGGGGAATTGATTTCGTTCGATTGATTGGAATGTTGGTTTAAAAAGGGTCAGGAGGTAATTGTTGCACTTTTTTTCTTTGAAGAGAAATTTGATTTTAATGGACTTATCAAATCGGAAGAATTTACAGTATTAACAGCGAAATCAATCGAAAGGAAAGCAATAAAAGAAAAATATCTAATTGGTGGGGCGGGTGTAGTGTAGCGACTAGAGGTTCCGCTTCCTGCACGATCGAGGATAAAAACACTGACTTGACACATCGGCTAGCCACCGCAAGTCATTGTGTGGGCCAGTTACACGTTCGTAAACCTGCAAACGATTCTGAATTGAAGTGAACGTGGGGGTGCGTCCCAAGCGGATTATTTAACGCCAGAGACTTTATCTTTTATCTAATTGGTAAGCAACAATAAGGTCACAGAAGGTCATTAGACCCGAAAATTTCGCGGAGAGACCAACTGTAACAAACGTAAAATGGGTGCGCATCACTGAGTCATAAAAAGACCAAAATGTTCTAATGACATAGAAGCGATCAAGGTCATTTTTAATCTTTATTTCTCAATACTGAGAGAGAGCTTTTTTGGATATTTCCCAAACTGCAAAGACAATTTGGGAAATATCCAAAAAACACTATATTAACACTATGACACTATGACTCTATTTAACCATTTTCTTCTGTAATAATACGTTCTTTCAATCAGAATATCAAAAGCAAAAGAACATCGCTGAGTACTATTTCCATGGCAGAGGTATGCATTGCGGATCTCGCCCTGATCAGATATGGAACATAGTTATTCTGTTAACTTAATACATTATATTAGATATATAGAATAAAAATATTAAAAGGACAAAGGGTAAAGTCACTAATCAATCCAGTTGGAATACGCCATCGTGGTTTTACTGCAATTCCTAATCGTTGAGGTTTTGGAGCTCGTGTTGACCTATAATAAAAATATTAATGCAAAAAAATCCTTGTGTAACTAACTGTACTCACAAGTTTACGGTAGAGATGATTAAAAAGTTGATTTGAGGAATATTTGTAAACAGTTGTGTATTTTGAGAGATTGTTGACCCTGTGTTTCCCCCTCATAACATTGCTGAGCAATTAAAAAAATAAATGAATATTAATAATAAATTAAATGAATAAATAATAAATAACAGAATAATAATAAGAGATTGTGTTCCGGTCCTCGTCCTAATCAACGATAATAATGATCCTGTTATCTTTCGATACTAATTTATTTACTTCTCTACATATAAACTCTTTCCCAATAATTTTTATTTTCCATTAGTTCATTGGTCCTTTTTTCAGTTTTTTATTCTATTCCTATTTCTTTCCACTCTTTTTTCTATTATTCTATTTTTCTACTTTTTTATTGACCTATCTCTAAGTTTCTATCAAAAAATTATTGTTAATGATTACCGGTGAGAGAGGAAATATCGGTGTGAAGTATTAGTAATATTATAAATAACGAGGGAATAATATTATAAATAATGAGTGTAAATTAAGGAAATAAACAGAAAATTAATAATAACAAATTTATAATAAATAGGAAAAATTAATTATAGTAAAATGAAAATAATAAAAATTAAAAGAAAAATTAATAATAATAAATTAATAATGAATAGGAAAAAATAAAAATAGGAAATTATATAATGATGATATCTGGAGGCTGCTCAGATAATATTATAGTTTAGGCGCGATCCGAATCATGGACCTTTAAGACGTGGCGGAAATCTCTTATCACTGCGCTGCGTTCATCTATCAGTACCCGTAGGTACTGTACACAAATGATACAAACTACGTTACAGTGCCAAAATATAGATACGGTATTGTAGTGGGTTACGATATCTTCACACCATCACACAAACATAGCAGAAATGAAGCATGTGAACGAACTAACGCGACGAAGCGATTATATGCGATTGGTCGGAGAAGAGTGAATGAACTGAGAAGTGGGTGAACATAGTACCTTGCGCCAACGAGTCACGACTATACACGATCGTAACGAAAAAACAATATGCACTGTGTTCGAGTTCACATCATCATTTCCCGGTCACGGTTCCACTTCGCCGATCGAGAATCGTAGACTGTAACGATGTCGAGTATAACGGCGGTAGGAAGAACTGAGCACTGCTGCGTTGTGTGCTTCCTATTGTTTGAGATTCTATCGGAAGTGTCGGATTTCCTCCACGCAAATTCCCGCGGGTCTCTAAACAAATAATACAAAACAATGGTGTAAACAAACTGACAGCATGAACAACTTCAAATATAAAATTATGCGGAAGAAAGTCAGGATGAGCTGCTTTCAGGAAGAGGAGTTTTATATTTGTTTTTGTTCTAAGAAATACCATCGCATCACGCCGTGTTTTTATGGGTAAATATATCTCTCTGTGTTTTAAACTCAATTTCAAATCCGTGAATCCCCTATATTTATTTGATACCATTTAAAAGGAGTGGGTGTAGCGGTTAGAGGTTCCGCTTCCTGCACGCTCGATCGGAGGTTCGAATCCACCCTAGTGCTCACCAAGCCTTTCATCTCTCCAGGGTCCAGGGATAAATTGGTAACTAACGTGTCTGGGAGGATAAAAACACTGACTTGACTCATCGGCCAGCCCCTGCAAGTCATTGTAGAGGCCAGTTGTTCCTTCGTAAACTTCAAACAATTCTGAATTGAAGTGAACGTGGGGGCGCATCCCAAGCGGATTGATTAATGCCAGAAACTTTATCCTTTACCATTTAAAAAAAATGATTCCACTAAAATTATTGAGCTCACTCAAAGGTCTTTTCTTTAGGCTTTTCTTTCTTTTTCTTTTTCCTTTCTTTCTTTTCCCTTCTTTCTTTCTTTAACTTTTTTTTACTCTATAAAAGCTGCTGTCTATTTTAAAATGATACACCAATTTTAAGAATGTACATATAGGCTAGTATAAGTCACGACATTAAGCAATACTAACTAATACTACTGAATACTACTATGTACTCACTGTGCATTATAAAACAACTCAAAATCCTTTGAAAAAGTAGAAATTTCTACCCATGCTTTCTTTCCTGTCCTTTCACGTAATTTCGACCATGTCTTTGACATAGAAAGCGAACGAAATGTATGCATATCCGTTAGGCATAGTTCGCCTGAGACTTGAAAATTTTATGTTTTCTTCTAACATTCAATTCCAATCCAGATTTTCAAATATCTCTCGTGTAATTAGTTCCCATAACATAAGATTTCACATAGGATAGTGGAACGATAACAGGTTCTGCAACTTCTGGACATCTCAGTGGTTCGAAACTGTCCTAAGCGAACCGATCAACTCTCCGTGGCCGAAAAGTTGGTTCCAGAATCGGTTGTAAGGATAAGTATGCAAGTCAGCAACGAACATTGTGCATAATGAAGACTTTATTGGTAACGAGGCCGGAAGGGCCTCGAGCGAAGTTGCGTCATCCTTTTATATCGAAAAAATTGTTTAAAAATAGCCCAAATCAAACCCTAAATACATAATTTCCATAGAATAGGCAACGTTTCTATAATACAATTTATGGGACAACAGAATAAAAATTAACCGGCGATGCTATCGCATCCTTGATAACCTCTTCGAGTCACTTATTGGCCCACGCAGGTCTCACGCCACGTTCATAAACCTCAAATGATTCTGATCTGAATAAGATCGCGTGGTAACTGTGTCTCAAAGGGATTTCTCCCCTACATTCATTGCATTTTTTTTAACATAAAAATGACGTAAACTCCCAAATTCTTCACCTCTTCGCGCCTCGAGGCAAAAGGTTTTATCAATAAATGTGAATAACATTCAGCTTTTTCTACATAGAACGTTAATGAGATTTTGTGGATCTTCCCTACTTTTCTTAATGGAGAATTCAATTTAATGAGTTATGAATCAGACCAATATTTTTATTTTAAAAAAACAGCGGTTTAATACCTATCTTACAAAGAACTAACCTATATTAAAACCACTTAGCTCTATACTGAAGTGCGTAATTTTAGGTTTTTAGCTTCAGAATTGAGGCGGGTGCAGCGCAGCCGGTAAGTGGTTCCGCTGTTACTGCACGATCGATCGATGGTTCGAATCCGCCCTATCGCCAACAAATCATCCTATGGGATCGATAAATTGGTGCCAGACTTCTTTGCGAGGATAAAAACATTGACTTCACACATCAGTTCACCCCATCCATCAAGTGTATAGGCGTTCGTAAACCTCAAACGATTCTGTATTGAAGTGAACGTGGTGGTGCATCCCAAGCGGATTGACTAACGCCAGACACTCAATCCCTTATCCTTCAGTTCCAGAACTTTGTTAACAGTCCAATATCTTTAAAACTGATATGGAAGAAATTCCTCCCCCCCCCCCTCACTAGTTTTTTTTTTGTTCAAAAAGAACTTAAATTAAATAGATATTTGTTCACATTCCATAACACGATAGAGGACCTAAGTGATTACCTCATATTGCAGAAAAAACGAGATTATTGTGTTTTATCACTTTCAGATTCTTATTCAACTTTCGAGAAGTTTTCTGTGTCAAGGTAAACATAAGAGATCAGATGATCCAAGTATTTGATGTGTCCATCTGAAGTGTTATGAGAAGATAACGTAATAAAATGATCATCTTTCTCTATCAAGCTTTTCATTTTGCTCTTCAAAGGATCACTAGTTTTTTTTTTGTTCAAAAAGAACTTAGTCCATAGTAACTCCGATCATTTGTGTTCTTTCGAGGACGTACGAAAGGAAACTTCTAAATTAATAAACAATTAATGATTACAAAACAATCCTGTAGCTTTCCATCGAAGGACGTATGATGTGAGTAAATTTAAGGCTGGCCATCCTTCAAAACATCCAATTCAGAGGCTTGGCGTCTTAAAATCCGTTCATGTAACGTTACAGAATTGAAAACGAGGCATTCACTCAATTCTACTTTATAAAAAGAGCTCCTGAGAACAGCACGTCACAAAATTGAAGATGTTGGGATCTTCTCAGGAAAAAGTAACGTAAGTCGTTTAGATCACAGTATCGGCTCCTCACTAATTGTCCTCTCATTCGCTCGCAGGTACGGCGCGTTGTCAGTTGCTTCGCAGGGACATTCGGCCTACATGGGAGTTTTCTACGCCGTCGTTTCAATGGAAGATCTGGAGGAATTCAGCTCATACTCGTGACTCTTACACCCTGTAGATCTCTTTTCGTGAAAAGACCGTCAAACGTCGTTAATTTCTTGGTATGCTTCTTTTGATACTACTTCAATGAACTAATAATGAATCCCGGCACTTCTGAGATTTCTTCCTCAATTTTTTTTATCTACCGAAACAGTCCAATTTTACACTTGTGCATGTGATAGGGGTCTCTGCCGAAATGAAAAAAAAGATTGAATGATCACTTAAAGCTTCCTCGTTTAGTCCTGTTGTGAGGATTGCCATTATTAGCTTTATGAAACATTGCTACAGTTGTTCAATCGTTCAATCGTTCTCGTTCTCGTTCTCGGTATTTTCCTGTCATTGTTCACTATTAGGGCGGGTGTAGTGTAGCGGTTCCTGCACGATCGATCGGAGGTTTGAATCCGCCCTTGTCCCCACCAACCAATCCCTCCGAGGTCGATAAATTGGTACCAGACCTATCTGGGAGGATAAAAACATTGACTTGACGCATTAGGTAGTCCCGAAAGTCATTGTATAGGCCGGTTACACGTTCGTAAACCTCAGAGGATTCTGAATTGAGGTGAACGTAGTGGCGCATCTCAAACGAATTAATTAACGCCAGACACCTTATCGTTTATTTATCCATTATATGTACTATTAGTGTGCCTACGAAGTTTTTAAATGGTACACTTATTAGCCAGACGTTTCTGCTTTTTCGTCTTCTTCAGAGGCCTAAATAGAGGTAGATTAGAAAAATCTTGGACTTATTCCGTCATGTGCCACACTATCCTGGGTCAGAGGTTTCAATAATCAATGAAGGTTATGGAGACGAAACCCATGTACTTTGAAATTAGCATTACGTAGAGTTCCTCCGGATGAAGGACCGCTGGTAGCACCTATTTTTTGTTTTTCAGTGCACCAACGGCTGAGCGTTTTCTTGTTTGTTCTGTCATTTTACAAACGAGTAAGGTATGGGAACTTTATTAAAACAAGAAGCGTTATCCATAACTTGCTGAAAATAAAAAAGAAATAAAAAAGCATTTATGGAATTCATCGGATAAAAACATGGTAGAAGTGGTCATCAACACAAAAACACACTGACCGGCCAGGAATACATTACAGCGAAATTTACGAAACAACAAGAACATTCAGACGAATTCGACATTGGTCACTTCAATTTCACCGTCGATTCTCATCCCGATATAGTCCTGTGTAGGATTTTCGGTACGATGTTGGAATGTGCCAATACGCTCGTTGTTTACGAAGATCTAAAAGTTGAACACGAAAATCCAGGAGCAATTCGCTGGATTATGGGATACATAGCATACTTTCATTATTTACAAGAACGGCTTAATAAGGTCAGGTTATACCTTAAAGTTCTCCTTAATAAGGTCAAAAGGAGCATTCTCATCTTCGAAATCGAAGAGTATCAAAAAGTTACGCCAACGTTTTTGTCCGCTTTAACTCATTATACCACATTAACTCAAAAACTGCATCTCTAGGGTTCCTACCCTTTCCTAAGCCAAACACTATCTTAGCTCTGACTGAATAAAAAATGATTAAAAGAGACAAAAGATTTGGAACAGAAATAGGGTAAGATATTAGGTGAAGTAGAAAGTTCTGAGCATTTTCGCTAGACGTCATTAGTGACCCATATCTGGCAATGTATACCTCACATCAACTCATACTACACAGCGATTTCAAAGTGACATTACGAGAACAAAAGCCAAAAAAATCTTGCGGCAATCAGGGGCAGGGCCAGCCCAAACGATCGCCGAGCCCCGGATTCACGGGTAAGAAGGTTTTGCCGGGTGTTTGGTGGGACTTGATGGAAATCATCCACTATCAGCCCCTCTCGTCGGGCCAAACACTCAATTCGGACCTCTACTGTAAAAAAGAACTACCCAGATTGAAACAACCGATCGACCAGAAGCGGTTAAAATCGCCCAATAAGAAAACTGTTGGGTCCCATCAAGATACGCCAGGACGCGGCAAAAGCTCCGAAAGCTTGGATGGCTGGTTCTACCGCATCCGCCGTATAGTTCGAATCTGAGGCTAAGCGATTACCACCTTTTCAAAAATTTGCAAAATTGTCTTGAAGATACAAAACTGGACCCAAGAGAGGCTTGTGAAAATGAAGTTGTGGAGTTTTTTGGCAATATAGACGAGGGCTCCTTTAATTATGAAATTATGGAATTCCTATCAAAATAAATTATGGGAAAAAATTCCTCTCCTCTAGAAAAAAATGAATGATGAAATTCCTATCAAAATGGGCAAAAGTTATCGCATAAAACGGCTTACATTTCATCTAAATCGGTTAGTCCTAACTATGCTAATTTCATGGTCGAAAATAAAACAGAAAAACGCTCGGAACTTTTTACCTCACCTAATAAAAGCAAAAACTCAGGGGGACCCATTTTTAGATCTGGCACTCAAAAATACAATGACAGTAATACTGTAACAACTTATCAATAGAAATGGCTTTAGCAAGAAAGATGTGAATACAAACAGTTAGTAGATGGATTCTATTGTAGCCGGAAGCGAGAACTACGTGATTGCACGTGACTTAATGGACTGGTTGGGACAAAAATCGAATGCTAGATCACTTTTTCATTATTTTATGGCGAAGGGAGTCGAGAAATCAACAAAATACGTATATCGCTTACGATACATTGAAAATATTCTATTGCTACCAGTAAAATCGCGTCAAAATACCATCGTAGGGGCATTTTTTCGTCTCGTATCATTATTTCTCGAGTGCAACGTCGTAATATCAAAGGGAATTCGTACTGTCTGAAGATCGTAACAAACTACAGTATCGTTGCACCACTTTTATTCGCAGCAAGCTCTTGGAGCTGGTCTTTTTGGCCCCTGGATAAGCTCACAATATTTGTTAATGGTTATAGGAGTATCATTGCATTTCCTGCTCCTTCCACTTTAAAATTTAAAGGTTATTCAGTATGCTCGGGTCAAAACGACATGAAGCACGGTGCAGTTGCGCAAGCGGTTGCGCTCGAAGCGGTGCGGTAGAGCGCAGCTGTTAGGATCGAGTGAAGACCACTTCTACCACCATTCATCAATGTAGTTCGCGTTCAAGTGCAACCGTCTACGCAACTGCACCGTGCTTCATGTCGTTCTGGCCCTATACCATACCTTCCAACAGTCAGTCTACAGTGATCCTCAATTAATTAGTTTCTCTAAGTGAACACAATAACAAAAAGAGATTACAAAAAATAAATTATTTCACTAGAAATTAATCAGGACTATAAGATTAGAATTGTTAATATTAGAGATTTCTAGAAGGCACTGCCAAGACAGGCGCACCCCTCAAACCTAAGGTACATAACAGAGGTTGCCTAAAATCCAAATGGTATTACCTGCATTGAGTAAGGTTCATTTTCGATGGTGAGATCAAAACCGCGTTCTTTTTCGAACGGGAACGGACCCTCACGTTCCTCTTTATTCCAGATACCACCTTTGTAGGAGTTTCGAACGATCTAAAGGAAATAATAAGGACTTGTACTATCGAATCCCTATGATCCACGTTGATGGCAAAGGGTCTAAGACCGAACGTTGCCCACCTGCTTATCTTTGAATCTTGGATTAAAGTGGAACAAGATGTCACCGCCCCTTCCGAGCAAATCCAAATTCCAGCGATCCCCCTTTGGAATCGCGTGTAACATGATACGTTGACCTTAAAACAAAATTTTAGTAAAACGTAAAGAAAATATTAAGTGAACGAATTATTTACTTGCACGTAGATGTCCGTCAGGGAAACCAGTTTCCCATGGGACCTGGTAGAATCTGAACAGCATATTATAGATTATGGCCGAGGGACGACTATAAGATGTAAATCCAAGAAATTCCCCTCACTTTCCACCCCAATGTACACCACTCAGCGTGCAGTCGCCTTTGATCTGCAGATATTCGATTTGATCGAATGGCATTCGATGCTTGTACAGATGGACCTTCTTATCATCACACCAAATTTCCATGCCATCAACCAACACCCTGAAAATTCACGTTAAAAATCCTTGCGTGAATTCCCATTAAGAGAAACCTCTACCTCATCTTGAGATCAAACTTCTCGCCTTGTTTAAAGGGCATCGACTCGCGTTCCTCTTTCCCCCATACTCCATCCTAGAACGTCACGTTAAGGTTTTCTTTATTCAAATATATATAGGGCTGTCTTCTTAGAAATAACCAGGTATTCTATTTGTCTCCTCTATTTCTGTTCCTGTTTATGTTTTGTTTTCCAAAAATTATAATCTTAGCTTTTAATTTTAGAAATTTCTGTTATATTTGTTATTGTAGTTATTATTATTTATTTACTTTACTATAACCTTTTCCAGCCTTGAATTCACGCATAGAATTATTTTTTTTTACAAACTAACATAAGTTCAGGTCCCAGGGAAGCAATTCCGCATTGCTAAAATTATAGCCTTAGCTTTTAGCTTACTTTAGCCCTGAGGTCATGAAAACAAATATTTTTTTTTTTAGAATTGACATAAACTCAGGCCCCGATGAAAGTAAATGGGCGTTATTCATACGTTATTTGAGTGCCCATCGCACCGCCAACACCATTTTTGACTCCGATATCCTTCTTCTTTTTCCTTCTTAAAAAAATTGGCAATATTCTGAGTGCCGGTACAATTTTGTGACGTTCAATTTCGAGGTGGAAAAATATAGAAACTGGTATATGTCGAAGGGATTATCTGGACATAGTTCTGGTGTGGAAATTCTGAGAGATACACTTCCTACAGTAAGCTTGATTATATTTTCTTCGCTATGATTGACTAAATGCTCAAATGAATACTTCTAAGGGGTTTTTAAATTTTTTGGAAGATTTTTCTACGCCTTATGCTAATGCTAAGGAGTGCAAAGTGTTTTCATTACCAAAACAGTGCCAAGCATTGATTAGTGGGTAATTTTTGGTGATCTACCGTTGCTGGTTTCGCTACGGCAGCACTTCTCCACGTTATTGAAATCCTTGAACTTCTTGGGTTTTTCTGATATAAAAATAAATGATTCCAGAATTTTCTACGTGCAAACATACCATGTATGTATTCATGACAATCTTTTTCTCGTCAAAACGAAGATTCACATGAAGTACAGCTTGTCCAGGATCAATCTGTGCTGCACCATGAAGCAGATTTATCTCGACCCTGAAGAGGAAAATTATTTTTTACGTTTACTTTATGCGAAAGATCAGTTAATTAAATTCTCCTGAAACCTCGACAGAAATTTCTATTTCCCACCTGCTGGCATCACTGTTGATCTTTCCATGGATGTCCAAAGTTTGTCCAGGTAACAGGGGTTGGCCAAGTTTTGTAGTGTAAGGTACAGGGATCGGTGCATCGGTCGGATGAGCCTGAATGCTCGCCTCCAATGAAAAAAGGGAATTTTTTGAACAGTGGAGTAGAGCAAAGCTTGTCTACATATATTTTAATTATTGTTCCGAAAGTACTGTACACAGCTTACAGTACCACAAGTGTTTGTCTCTATCTATCCATCTCTCATTAAGTAAAGCTCACAGTCAGAAACTACAACAATTATGAATCTCTCCTCTTCATTTTCCTTACAAAACCAGAGATTGTTACAAATTACCAGCACCATTACCAAAGCACTTTAAAGCCAACTTTAATTAATTGATTTAATTCGTTTGAATTTTGTTGGATATTGAGTGTTTCCCATTAGTAAGCAGTTTTCTCTATACGCTTTTGTAAAATTGCAGTCTAAACTGAAAAGTTTTCTGTACAGATCCAGAAGCCAGATGAAAAAAATTTTCAGTGGTTTCAGTCCATGCGAAGAAACAACGCTTTACCTCTTTTTCTTTTCAACTAGTACTCGAATGTGCGAGAAAATATCGATCACCCTCAATTCCTCCGTAAATAAAAACACATATAAATTGGCTCGTTGTTTTCGTCTCCTCAACGATGCAAAGTGGTAAGCGATAGAACGCGGATAAGTTCGTCATTATCCAACATCCACGACCCAACTAATACAAACCAAATAAACAAGTGAATCTGCCACGCAAAAACAATTGTGGACGCGGTGCGAATTGCTCGCGTTCTATCATCCGTAATAAGTTGCATCGCTCGCTGGAGAAAAACACACAGGGTAACTCTTGTTTTCGTATACATGCAGCATACACGCTTCTTCTGAACTTATAGGGAACCAAATGTGATTCCTCTCACACTCACGAACCAAACCTCAACTACGTACTATGTAGAACTATATAGCGACTACATAGAAGTCTGGTTAGCAAATTTTAGTGATACGATTCTTTTGAAGGAATAGTGGACATATGTTTGAGGCAAAGTTGAAGAAAATTGTAAAAATGCAGCAAAAAAAAAAAAACAAAAAGTACTTTGAACCGTCAACAGTGCAGAATTTCGTCATACTCAACCGCTGTTACTGTATGTGTACTGTAAATGTCAGTGTGTTCGGACAAGGCCAAATCGGTGGATTGTAGGCATACCAGGGAATAGACAGGCACTAAAACAGGTACAAACCCAAGCTGTTGTCCCTAGCTGATACCTGCGTTGTAAAAAAAAAAGTAAGTAAACTTGGCGTTAGAAGTTCTTGAGACAATATTGAGCAATGTTTTTAACTTTCTGAGCATAAAAACACCTATTTTTAGTGAAATACACGCTTTTTCACCGTAACACATGCCTCTCAGTTGAGTCATTGAAGAACTTGTCTATTTCTTCGGGCGAGAAATAGGATAGACCTTTGAAAAAGCGCCAGCGCATCGTACAGATACTCGCATGAGAAGTCGCAATTCAAAACGGAGCGGCGATGACTCACTCGCATTGGGGGAATCGTAAAGTAGAAATTTTCATACCATCGAAAGAAAACGTGACTCTTATACGATTGTTATACGTTGCTAAGAATCTAAAAATACACGGAAGTAAATTCGAATGCGCCTACGAATGCACTTTTTTTAAAACTCGATTCATAGCGAAATTATGGGGACGAACAGGAATGGAAAAAACGCGCTATTCGTGGTAGAAAAAATCTGAGAAGGTTCAAAAGAATATAAAATCCTTGGTCTTACTACGAAATGAGAGTACGAAATGATCTGAAAACGAACACTTTCTTTTTCTGGGAAGAATATAAAATTTCAATTAAAGACATTACCACACGAATTTGGGATGGTATGGATTTCCGATGGCTAAAGACTATACCACCCCGTATTCAGCTATAGGAAATCCATACCATCCCAGCTTTGTGGGATGATCCCTTTAAAATTACCATCGGTACCGGTCCCCTAAGCGCATCAAATACTTTTCTCCATGAAAATGCGTGCGATGCGTCCGAGAGCAAAAATTTTATTCAATCTTGGATTTTGACTCATTTCTTGTTCTTATGATCAGCATGATGGCGTCTGTTACATTAAATGATTAATTATCCAATAAGCATTTTTCTCATTCTTTTCACATTCTTTGATCCTATATCGCCTACTGATTTCCAGTACAAGGTTTTTCAATTCGTCCCCTAGTTAGTAGCACAAGGACGTGGTGGTCGATGATGTTTTATTCGTGCGAGCGCGCTGCCCTTTTCACGGCCCCTGTTGGCTGCAGAAATTGTTTTGCTGCTAGTCTGAGAGTGCATAAGGGAGAGTGATGTCAGCTATTTTGCCCTGGAAAAGAATGAATTTTAAAATGTAGAAATCTCCCTTTCCGAAAACAGGAAAAAGATGTGATATTATGGTGTCTTGGATTAGAGCGTGTTCCATAGCTTTAAAATTTCTGAGAAGCAGAGAGAGAATGCCATTTTTTCGAACAGAAATAAGACGGACCCTTTGAGGAATTCGCAATCAAAATCATCACCAAATAAACTAATGAAATCCCGTATTGATTTTAATAAGCTGTACACGAGGTTGTTGAATAATCCTTCAAATGATGTTTTTTTTCAATTTATGAGACGCCCTTTTATCATTCTAATACAACTGCTTTCAACTCTTTACTTTTACTCAGAATTTATTGAAAGTAACAAATTTTCCATCAGTTTTAGATGGAAGAGGTTATAGGTAAGAAGTTGTGGTATTTAATATTAAGGAAAAGTCTGAGAGAACAACTCAAAATCGGATTTTCCATCTATTTTCGGAATTACTACTGCGGCTTGAGTCGCGGAACAAGGATGGTTGAGCTTAGTGCGCATAAGAGTGCACCAACTTATTTAGCGCCGGATTCGTGTTCCACTTGGATATTCACCATTCCAGGGAAGAAAAAAAAAGAATAGACGAGGGTGGGAACATGTCATAGACCTCTGAAGGCTAATGCTTAGGTCTTAGCCTCCTGACTGATTTAGTTATTTACTTCCAGAAATAGAAGCGCCACTGAGTACGCAGAGTCCCCTCCCTCAACTACATTTCACCCTAGACGAGATTTTTTTTAGTTATTCAAATGGGTTGCGCTTGTCACATGTAAGCACATCTTTCATTTTGTTGTGGGGGACAAAAAATCTCGCCAAGACTCTCCAATTAATTACCGTACCCCCTCCCCATCCCAGCTCAACAATGACTATTCAAATTCAATCACTCCACTTTCGAGCCTGGCCCTATAACTCCATTGGAGTTGTGCCAGAATAGTCGTTGTTGTCGTTATACTAGTTATCATGAGAGTTCTACAATGGGTGCGCTTAGAGGTGTGCAAACTCGTCCAGCTGCGGACGAGAGTGATTGATTCTGGAACAATAGGTCACGAAAGCATGTTGTCATGCACCCTAACCGCATTTGTTCCTCTTCACAAAGCCGTCAAAGACAGCGTTCAACTGGGATGAAGTGAACGTGATCAAGGATGTGAGGAGTTGGTTTGAATGTATGATTTGCCCAATTTGACAGTTCCGGAAACATCTGATTTCTGGATTTTTAAAGGATTTGTTCGTTTTGGTAGTCTAACTGTGAGGAATCATATTTGTCTGCAGCTAGAGAGAGCCCAATTTTGAAAAGTGCATCTGTACGCTGCCTTTGCATGGGGGAAAGGCGAAAAACAAGGACTCAACCATAGAGAAAGGGGCACGCATGGATTTCGAAAGCGCTCCTGCTTCAGGAAAATGAATCACCAATAGTTGGGACGTGAACTTAAAAAAAAAGTCTATCCGCAACCATCAAAATCAGGTTCTCTTCCAGAAGAGGAGACCACGAATTCGTTACTAGTTCGTTCAGCACATGTGCATTTCTAATTGGAGGGTCCTTTCCAGAAAAAAAAACAGTATTTTAATGCAGAAAATTTGCTGACTGCATTGGAATCAGTGGAAAATCACGTGGATTTATGCTTGTGAATGACCAGAAACATTGGGTATTAGAGGAAATTCATAACCGGTGGTGGGCCTCCTTATCCACACAGTTTTACAAGGGAATAGGCTCTTTTTTAAAGACATTTCATGTAAACAGGCACTTATTTACTATCTCACATGTACGTAAAAATATTTTGTATCCGCAAAATGTCAACCAAACAATAACGAAAAAACCTGTTCACTTCTCTTTTTTTGCAATTTAACCACGGAGAATTTCGTGGGATTCGATATATGACAGTAATTATAAACTAAAACTTATTTACTATCTAAAATGAGCGTAAACAAACGAACTACGGTACGTTTTTCATCAAAGGTGGAAATAATTAACGATAAGAAGCGAATGGTCAACGAGCTGAACTCACCATCACGCCGTCGATCGAGCTGCGAATGTTGTTCGAGGCGTTTTTCGGAGTCCGCGCTCGGCCACGCCCAGTCGACCATCCCGTCGCATCGATCGAGTAAACAAAACACGTATTTGTTGTTGGTGGATGATCAACAGAAAGCCAACGTAGGACCGAGAACTGTATAGACAGCCAGAGAATAATTATATGGAGTTTTTTCGGTCTATAAATGAAAAAATATTAGCTGTTATTTTAAATGACTGATTAATTACTGCAATGGTTTTGATATTTAAAACTTAGACGAAATTCTTGTGAGATCTGTTCCATCTTCTCTTTGTTTTATGGTACATCTGTAGGTGTGTTCAAATAAATAGATGAATAAATATTATTCAGATAATTGAGTGAACGTTCGGCCAATCCTAGACGTTCATACTTCTTGTACATAGTGCTCGCATCGCTCGCATTCAAAGCTCAATAAAATTTAAAGTAGGGACGCTGTCCGAAAGTTGTTGTTGTAGAATCCCACATGGTTTTGTTGTTATTTACGGTTCTTGTTGATCTTCTAATAAAAAAATATAAATACTGTTCAGAGATTTTGCAGCTTTTTTGCTAATGATTGCAGTAGTATATTTAGAAACTACTTATCCTTGATTTTATATTTGAATTCCCTCGCTACCGTTAAATATCAAGGCTCGTATCGTCTTCTTTCCTGATAGTTTACTGAAGTGAGTTTATGACACACAAACAAACATACAAACAAACAAACAAATACAAACTAAGCCCGTTATCATATAGCAAGATAGATGTTGTAATGTCTGATATTTAAATCTTCGCTTTTTTTCCCCTCATCTTCCTTGTGGTTTCATTCCACTGGGAGTACGGATGCCTCTTTTTTGCTTTGAAAAGCATTACTTTTCTAGGAATTACTTTCCTACGTTACCACCATTTCTAGGAAATGAACTGTATAGTAGTAATAGTCATCGATTTATCGAGTATACTATTCCTCAACGACTGCTAAATAGAATTTTTATTACGGTCTGATACATGACATTTCGACACACAAATGGATTTTCTTCGGAAGTCCAAAGGTATTGTTTTATTTGAAATTTCAACTAACAGATCTCTTATCTCTTTCTGCCTACTCTATTTGCAGTAGTTTAAGTCTTTTCGTGGTCCAATTTGTAAACAAAATAACAATTTCCGGCCTCCGAAAAAACATATTATTGCTGAAACGTCAGACCGCAACGTGTTGATTCATTTTATAAATAATGCAGGATTCCGTAGTCGCTTTATTTTTTCAAAATTGTTAAATCTGTACATAGATATAGATTTTCAGATTTAGGTCGTAGTAGATCACTTATAGATCAATTTTTCTGAATTGAGATCAACAGTGATCTCTATTTATAAATCAAAGTTTATAAATTTATTAAGGTAAAAAAAACTTTTTTCAAATCCATGAACTTCTCCTATCATTCCCTTAAACTTTTGATGCACCACTGCGAAAATTCTTTTACACTTTAAAACTCTCTGGTGAAAATGAGAAAAAAGAAAAGAAAAGAAAAGAAAAAAGAGAAAAAAAGCATCGTTAATGAGATTACCCAATCTAGTAAAAGTTCAGGCTAACCACTTGTGAATTAGGTTTGCGGATTCAGCTTAAAAATATCTTGATTTAAGGATAAAAGAACATGAAATTTGTCAATAAAATAATAATAGGTCGAAAACACCTTCTGCCATTCCATGAACGAATACTGTACGTTAAGAATTTCGTTTTTGACAAATTTACGTCTGCTAATGTTTGGATAAATTACTTGAATGTGTTTTCGCACATAATTATTTAGATCTAGATCTATGGATTCAGGTTCTAAAGGAACACTACTCATATTTTATATTTATAGCATCCCTGTTTATCAGGATTCATTTAATTACAGTTATTTATCTACTCTCATGGATTTAGACCAAAAATGATCACATTCTGTAAGTCTAGATCTACAAACACTAATAACATAACAATAATTTCGAGAAAGAAAAAGAAAAAAAGAAAAAAAAAACTTTAATGAGGGATTGAATAATTAAAAATTCTTGACACCACATGCCTGTCACAATTAATTCTTGTGCACGACAACTAATTCCTCATTGTTTCCGAGGTTATGTTGTGGTTTCAGCTTATGGGATTAACAACATAAAAAATAGTGTTAGCAGTGTCAACACAACGTCCGGAAAAATTTTCTCCTGTAAGTTTCTAGGGTAACGTTAAAAAAGTACAAGACAATAATTGAATGCATTTTCACTTGCACTGAAAAACTGGGTCCAGAGTAATAATGAAAAAACAGCTTAAGATGTTCTTGTAGCAATACCATTCTATTTTACGACGATCCAAGCTACTTCCATTTGAGTCGAAAGTGCATTGAAAATTGCTTGTTGTGCTGGAATAGTTCACATGCACCATTGAGTATGTAGTCACAGCTGCCCTTCGTGTTTGCCCGGAAGCGATGCTCTGGAATATTGGAAAAAGGGACGACGTTTGCTTGCAAATTCGTTACAATCCATCAACTATGTTTGATTCTCCTAATTTGAACAGGCTATCAATATATATATATATATATATATATATATATATATATATATATATATATATATATATATAATATGTTATGTATATTCGGTAACTGCCACATGTAATCTCCAATTCTGAATTTTTGATAAGAAATCGAATAACTAAATAGTCAGATAACAGTCTAATCATAATCTAATCGTAAGCCGAAACAAAAGGTAATGGAGGAAGGGTCTAGCGCGGTAATCAATCCGCTTGGGATCCTACAAAGCGTTCAAGCGTCCAATTCAGAATCATTTGATGTTTACGAACGTGTAATTGGCCTATACAATGACTTGCTCGGACTAACCGATTTATCAAGTCAATGTTTTTATTCTTCCAGACAAGTCTGGTAGCAATTTATCGTCGCCCAAATGGATGAAAGGCTTGGTTAGGGACTAGAGCGAGTTTTCCTAACTATTGACCATGCATTCGCATCCGAACCATTTACTAACTGCGTCAGCAAATTTGTTCCAGTGAAATAATCTACAGTTAAACCAGAACATTTGGTTTTTTCCTTAAATCCTTAATTTTTTTTCTTGCGTGAATGCTCTTTTTAAGACACTGTCAATGTGAGTAGAAACCTTCATTGAAGAACAAAACAGTATTCCTAGATCTTTAGTGGTATCTTTCTTCCTTAATTGTCAAAATTCCAGCTCGTCAATTGTCCTAAATTCTTCTCACCACCGATCAATACCAGGAGGAGCCGTGTGCACGGTCTAACACTGCACGGTTCAAGCATGCAACGGTAGTGGTGGTGGTGATTGTGATGCGACGACCTATCGATGAAAAATTCCGATGGATTTTAAATGTACGATTCTGTTCCAGCTCGAACTTAGAGATATAAAGAAAAGGAATCCATTAGAGGAACTCAGAAATGCTCAGAATACAAATTGCCCCGTGTTTGTCAACATTTCGCAGTATTCGGATACAGCTTCGTAGGATTCCATGAAAATATCCAGCGCTTAATAAATGAGAAAGATCCCTTCCTCATTCAGAGGTTGTTTCCATTTGTGAGCGTATTTTGGGCTCGCACGGGGACATTTATTTCTTCAACTGAACAAGAGTTTGGGGAAAGAAAGCGAAAAAAGAATGAAAAATTAACAAGGGCTGGTTCATGAGAGTATGGAAAAGGAGGGGATAACTCCTTTTTTTGAATTCTTCACGAATTATGCACAAGTAGAGGGTACTCGATATAATATGCATGTATAAATATGTGTCTCATTCAATATGCATGTCTTGCCGCTACTTTTCCCATCACATTATTATAATAAGCGCTGCCTTGGATCGTACAACGACGACGACGACTTCGCCGTACGATTCGCCGAATCGATTGAGAAATCCAGCCGGTTATTTCAGACCGGCTGTAAACGGAAACATTTTTTTTTTTTGTGTCGGCTGTGAATGAAAATTCAAATGGTGAAAAGTGCACAACACAAGTTATGCAAATTAGTGAAGAGAAAGAAACGGCTAAAGCAATTTCTTGACAACATCTGAAAAAGTTTGAGCCTTCAGAGTCTATAGAATTTCTTTTGTTTGTAAAGTTTGAGCTCATAAGTCCACCTCTTCTCCCGGAAGAATAGAAAATGCGGCATAAAACATTTTGTAAAAGTTGAGTTTTTAAAGTGTTGAGTTTTCAAAGTTAGAGTTAGAATTAGAGTTTAAAGTTAGAGTTTAAGGGTTAGAGTTTTCAAAGCGACAGGTATTGGTTGAAACATCAACACTTTTTATATGGGTTTGAATCTAATTTTTCTTTTTTTTTTCCTTTTTTCTTGCTAGCTGACAGATTCGAGAACGTATATGTACTGATCCATAATAAAAAAAAATTAGTGTAAAGACTACAAAAAAATCCAGAAATTCTCAGAAAACCCTCAATTCAAAACTTTAAGTGCTGTAATCCACTCAGAAATTTACGAACTCAAGAATTATCTAACCTTTAGATCTGATCTTTATCGTCATTTAATCTTTGAGGTTTCATACGAATTTTTAAAAAAAAATTAATTGTTCTCATCTCTGATGATTCGAATGAAGTCTTTCAAAGTTTCGAAAGAGTCGTAACAGCCGTTCGACTAAGAGTTTTCAAGCAGAGAGCTTTTTTTCCGGCGAACGAGTGAGTCATCAGCACTTTTCTATGTGCGAACTGGTCTGGTCGCTTTGTTTTTATACATACCATTGTACCTATTTACCCCTAACCTTGATTACTCATTTGAAATTCGTGTCGAGAGAACCAGAAGGGAAATAGAATTACTTTCTTCTTTTTCTTTTCTCAGATGTTTTTGATGTACTAGAAATGTCCATCGCAAAAGTTCTGTTTAATTTTTTTTTGCATATGTTGTATCCGTGCCAGCTATAGAATGACCGATGAATTGGACAAAATTCATTTCCACAAGGTGGCGACTAACTTTGCACAAGAAAATCGTACAGTTCTCTTTGTTTTCCGAAACAAGTTTTAGAAACACTGGAAATTATTTGCGACAAGATCCAATTTTATAGATTCTATACTTCCTACTTTATAGCGCTACGCATATAAGGTATATAGAAATATTTGTGATGCATAATAGATGACGATAATAAATAGACTAAAGAGAAACGTTCAAATGAAATTAATTACATCCTCTTCAAACCGACTGTTGCCAGGATCGACATTCTGACGCTCACAAGACGTTCGTTTTTGTTTCAGACGTGAAGTGTATGAAAAATCTCCGCTTTCAGCTCAAGACACTGGCGAATTGGAACTCTCTTCGCCCCATTACTGTACTTCACCATCATTCATGTGTTTATTTATTTATTAGCACAATCAAGGTGCTTTATAACATTAGATAAAACAAAAAGAACATAGTTCAAAACAGGAGTAAAATATACTAGTGTTTTGTACAGAAATTTGGCAACAAACGATAAGCGGAAACGGTAAGTAGTCCATGTTTTGAAGCCCTCGTTTTTTTTTTGGGCTAACGTGACATCCATCTTTGATTCATCATTCAAAACAAATTAAAAATTTTTCCACCTGTAGATCTACGTCTTCTCACGGAAGAATCCTGAATAAAATACAGCATGAGATAAGATTTGTAAGAGCTCACGTCGTTTTCAAAACAGCAACTATTGGCTGAAGCATCAATAAAATTATTATGTGCTATGATTTTGAATCTGACGAATTTCTATTCACTATTTCTATTTATTTATTTAATTTCTATTTATTTACCTCACGGATCCGAGAACGTATACATACCGTAAAGTCCATAATAAAAAAAATACTCTGAAGAGTATGAACAATTTCCAAAAATTCTCACAAAACTCAATTTTTGAGCACTTTCATGCCTTTTGAGGTGGCGATCGAGGTCAGATCGATTACACGGCGAAAACCTTCCATGGGTGGGCATCGACGGCGCCCGCCATCGACTTTTCGCGCACAGATTCAAACTGTGTGCTCATATTTTGCTCGGAACGTTTATTGACCTTGGAAACGTCGCTCGTCGTTTGCCGCTGAATAATGTGAGTGGTCGTCAAGGGACCGATATTCGGGTTCGGATGGCAGCAACCAGAAGGTTTGAGGAGATTGTTCGAAAGTTCTAATATCATCCATAATGATATGTCATTATACATACTAGTATTGTAATTGTTAGGGCTTCGCCGTGATTTGCCGGGGAAAAAAACTGTTGTGAGCGTGTACCAGGAATGTGTCTACATATTTAAGATATCGGATACGATCTAGTAGAAGTACGTATGTATATCGATTGAGCACCTCGACTCACAAGCGTATACACATAAGCCGACCCAGCCTAAGCTCTCAGAAACGGAACTAGGTTAAAGCATCACCCCACAAATCTGAGGAGATACGGATTTTGGGATCGTAGATTATGGAGAGAAGGGTGATTCCGTCCATTTCTTGCTAATTGGCGTAAAAACCGGCCGAGTGGCTTCTGCCAGGACGCTTCTGGCGAAGGAGTCAAGGAGTTCGATTGGAGCGCGCCAGCCTTGTGCACACCCCGCATCTTCCGGGCCTTTTTTTTAAACGAAAGTTAGCAGGAAATGGACGGAATCACCCACCTCTCCATAATCTACGATCCCGTATACGAATACTCCACCTGAAATCCGTACCACCTCAGATTCGTGGGGTGATGCCTTTAATCTCCAACAAATATTGGTGCTTCAAACCAACTAGTGAAGTAACTAGTACTTTCAATCTACACTACAGAAAAATAGGAAAATAGGAACTTCACCCTCACATTCAACAATTACTTCTATAGAACTCCAAGATGGTTGGAGTTCTTAACCGAGGATGTTCTTAAAGCTGAACACAGTAAAATATTCCAGATAAGTTTGAAAAAAATGAAATACGCCGGTGTTTGAATATTGATGTTCAGCCGACTATGATTCTGGGAACTTTCAGCAGTTTGGTGTGGACAGTATATGGAATTGGATTGCAGATTCCCATTGATAACATCTCTTCGTTGTCTACTACATTTCTTTGTTTCTTGCACTCTTGCACTTTTCATATACTTATCTTTTCGCAGCTAATTGCTTTCCTATCTTTCTTCATTTTTATCATAATCTTCCCACCTTTTTGGGCGGGTGGTGCACAGTCGGTTAGGAGTTCCACTTCCTGCACGATCGATCGAAGGTTCGAATCTGCCCTAGTGCTCATCAACCCCTTCATCTCTCCGGTGTCGATAAATTGGTACCAAGCTTGTCCGGGAGGATAAAAACACTGACTTGACACATCGGCTAGCCTCCGCAAGTCATTGTGTTGGCCAGTTACACGTTCGTAAACCTCAAACGATTCTGATTTGAAGTGAACGTGGAGGCACATCCCAAGCGAATTGATTAACGCCAGACACTTTAACTTTAACCTTAAACTTTCCCATTTTTATTCTCTCTTTCCGACCCATCAGACCTATTTCGTTCACTGAAACTTATTCACTGACAAGGATACTAACACATTGCGATAATATCCCTTCTGCTTTGTTCCGATATTTTAACTCCTCTTTCAACTATTTCTAAATGGCCTCTTTTTATTGACATTCCCACCTTCTAGCTAGTTAGGTTTTGCGTACCGTCTGTGTAGATTTTAGAGGTTAGTTGTTTGAGGATCAAGAAAGTTAGTGAAGTGTCTTGCGTAAGTTCCCCAGTCAGATTCGCCTAGGGTCCCAACGTGTTCTTTCCACTTTTGGCTAGGTTGATCGTACAACTGATATGTAGATAAATTGAGTAATATTGAGCTAAGTGTTCTGAATTGAAGAAGCAGGTGCCATCAGAGGATCCTTCACTTTCTGTAGTAGATGAACGACGTGTTCGGTGTGTTATCCGCTACGAAAAATGATGCGCCACGTTCCACTGACAATAAATTGAAGTTGATTTTTTTTGAATTTTTTGTTTTTTTCTGGCTTAGATAGAAACAGCTTTCCTCCTTTTTTGGTGCACCTCTGGGGTTTGTCAATAATTTGTTAATAAATGAATAATTCTATGAATAAATATCTAGCTTGTTTATAGTCGAATTTAAGCAACAGCCAAGATTGTTAACAAAATTTATTAAGGCTAACGTTTCGGCGTTGTCGCCTTCGTCAGAGCCTGGAAAGTAAGAACATTTGCAATATATCCTCTCAAATGCCAACGCCGAAACGTTAGCCGTAATAAATTTTGTTAACAATCTTGGCTGTTGCTTAAATTCGACTATCAACAAGTTGCAATCTCTATGCCAAGATTCAAGGAAAGTCGAACTTTCGCACTTCTAAATATCTAGCTTCCACTCTACTCTACTTTCTTCTACGTTCATTCCTTCCGAAAAAATATTACGATCAGTTTCATTGAACCTCAAATATTTAGGCGGAAATCAACTAACCTTGCCTTAACATGAACGACTTTCTCCCTAATCATTAGTTTTTACTTTAATTCTTAAAGTTTTAAATTGGTAATTTCTAAGCTGAATAGCAACATTTTAGCAAACCTTGCGTATTTTTTTTCTAGTGTATTCAATCGAAGGACCTGTCGTAATACTACTTTTTGTAAATTTATTACGCCATCAACCTATCATCCCAATTTTTTCCCTTTTTTCGACGTGGATTTCTGTTAATTGGGACAACCAATGATACGGGGGAGAATAACTACGATGAATGAATTGAGAGCATACATTTAAAGGCAGTATACCACAAATTTGAGGTGATGTGGATTTCAGGTGGAGTATTCGTGTACGGGGTCGTAAATTATGGAGACGGAGGTAGTTCCGCTCATCTCTCCCTGCATCACTGCAAACAGCGGCCTCCAGAATGCTGTTTCGTACGACGCCACCTATCGCAGCGCTCCACCCCTTGCGCCGCCTCCTCCCTGCGATTCGTTGAAAATCAATTCGGACTGCCCGATAGACAGTAAGGGACGCGACGCGTGCAAGGGTGGCGCGCTGTTATAGAAGGCACCGTATAGAACAGTATTCAGGGGTCGGCTGCTTCCAGTGATTCAGAGAGAGACGAGCGGAACCACCCCGGTGTCCATAATCTATGACCCCCTATACGGATACTCCACCTGAAATCCGTACCACTCCAGATTCGTGGTATACTGACTTTAAACGTATGATACTGCTGGTGATTCTTCGTTCACTTGTACAGTAGGTATATCCATGCTTCAGCCGATGTTTTCTTCGAGAAAAATATGTGGTTCTCCCGGCATGAAGGTAAGAGGTGTTGTAATAATTCCGCCCCAAGGTTCATAAAAGTGCAATTATTTGCACATTGGATCATTTTTTCAAATGTGCAAACTGATAAACAAGGTCGTGATAGTATTTCAGCTCACTCTTCCGCCAAACTTTGCACTGAGGAAGGCAAAAAATAACGTAACCTACGACATAGCAGAGTTCAACTGCCCTTTTTTGCCTTTTTTGAATGACTAATATAAACTCCAATGAGGTTAGAACTGCTGACAGACCACAACCCGTATGTCCATGAAACATGTTGCTGCACTAAAAAATTAGAGACAGAACATATTTTGTTTTCGAAGACGTGCAAATTTCTTTGAAGAGGATATGCAAGGATTATCTACGAACTTCTGAATTTCCTAAATTGCTTGAAGGCATCACCCCACGAATCTGAGGTGGTACGCATTTCAGGTGGAGTATTCGCATACGGGATCGTGGATTATGGAGGTGGGGGTGATCCCGTCCATTTCTTCCTTATTGCCATAAAAAACGGCCCGGGCGATACGGCTTCGGGTGGGTGTTCCGGCGCGCTACTTTCTAGAAGGAGTTCGACTGGAGCGCGCCAGCCTTGGGCATCATCCGGGCCGTCTTTTGCGGCAATTAGGAAGAAATGGGCGGAATAATCCTCCTCTCCATAATCTACAATCCCTTATAAGAATACTCCACCTGAAATCTGCATCACCTCAGATTCGTGGGGTGATGCCTTTGACTTGTCTTGTATTTGCTAGTTGGCGAGAAAGACACAGGATCGAGATAGCGAAGAACTATGGCGACATACGAGGCAAATGCGGTATCATCGGATGGTTTTTGTATGACAAATTCAAAAAAAAAAAACAAATACAACGTTACCGGACTGGTCGAGACGAGAAAACAATATCCCATAAAAACCGTATATGATGCTGGAGAGAGGAAAACTAGAAATATACGACGGAAAAGAATTCGAGCTACGTAGCAGAAGCTTACTGAAACTTCATGAAATCCTCAAAAAATTCCGCGCCATGAGCTGTCAGATTAGAATTAAGTTCGTAGAATTATGGGAACAAAGGATTTTATGGAGATTCTAACTACATAGTTTTTAAGTGATCCGTATGCTTGTATCTGTCTGTATGACCTCACAGATACTGTTTCTTTAAGGGCAGAAGAAGAGTTGGTGGGTTCGATGCCGTTGTCAATATGGGTGTGGCACCAGACACATTCCTTTCGAACAATTCAGAACCCGATTCGGAAAATTACGGACGAAAAAGTATGGACTAATGCAGACTTCAGTAATCATTCTCGTTTACAATCTAAGAAAAAACTGCAATGTAAAAATGTCAAGGCTTTCAACACAGAGTTGAAGGATTTCAAAAAGAACATCATAGTTTTTACAGGGTGACTGTTTGCCAGTCCATCGTCAAAATTGGTCCTAAGAAGAACGTTAGACCGAGACCAACGGTGGAAGTAACGTTTAGAGAGAATTTTGGATTTGCTATAAAAAACTTGGAAACTCACGTCTCCGGAAAGCCACCTGTGTCCACTAACATTGACTTATGCTTCGGAGACTAGGCGCTTCAAAATAAAAGTAAAAAAGAAGAAGAATATGGTGTCAGTGTCATTGAACGCTTCGCCGAAGAGGTTGACGTTAGGATTATCTCATTCCAATCAAGTGGAATTGTACTCGAAGTTTTGTCCTCTGTTGCTGATCGAAAATCAGCAACGATCCCGTATTTGTCGCTAAGAAGGTAAAAAGTAAGGTGGAGCGAGCACGTGATGCATTTTAATTTGCACCGTTTTTCGGTAGAATTCCCTCAAGAAGAAACATAAATCTCTTCATTCCACGTAAGCGGGGTAGTACCGCAGGGCAACTCTTGCACACTCATTAATGAATGCATTTACTACCAGAGTTAAAGGCATCACCCCAAGAATCTGAGGTGGTGACTTCAGGTCGGAGTATTCATATACGGTATCGTAGACTATGGAGAGGTGGGTGATTCCGTCTATTTCTTCCTAATTGCCGCAAAAGACGGCCCGGAAGATGCGGCGTGTGCACACTGCTGGCGCGCTCCAATCGAACTCTTTGTAGAAAATAGCGCTCCGGGACTAGGGCCCGAAGCCGTATCTTCCAGACCGTTTTTTACGGCAATTATGAAGAAATGGACGGGATCATCCTCCTCCCCATTACTTACGATCCCGTATACGAATGCTCCACCTGAAGTTCGTACCACCCCAGATTCGTGGAGTGATGCCTTTAAGGCGGGTTTAGGGCCACCGATAAGAGGTTCGGCTAAGAATGAACGATCGGTGGAAAAAAAATCGCCCTACTGCTATCCAAGCATTTTGTCCCTTTGAGGTCGCCAAATTGGCGCCAGACTTCCCTGATAGGATGAGAATCCTAACTTGACACATCGCTTCGTCCCAACAAGAGACTGTAATGCTGCACATACGTTAGTAAACCTTAAAAGATTCTATATTGAAGTCGAATGCACAGGCGCATCTCCGCAGGGGTTTAACAACGCCACACACTCTGACTTTTGTTAGTTGAGCTTGGATGAACAACCAACTAGAGTAGAGGTAACAAAACTTTCGGTCAGATTAGTTGTCAGGAAGGAAAGCTGTCCCCCAAAGGCACACGTAGAGGATGAAGCATCCTGTTCACTTGTTATTATAATCAGTTAGATATCTATGTCAACCACATTCATTACCATATCCTTAGTAGTGAGAAAACACTGGATTATATGTACTTTATCAAGTAACAGAATTGTGGAATTGCAAAATGTAAAAGAAAATGTCCTTTTCATCTAGTCGAGCGCAAACCGAGCGTCGAAAAAAAAAAGAAATTTCTCGATTCGAGTAGTGCTTCAGCTTCGAGAACAGTCTACTATAAATATTATAATGAATTAATGAACCTCATCGTTATGTGATTTGAAGGCATTAGGGGAAGTTTCCTAGTGTAAACTTTGTGTTTGCCAGTAACAAGTCTTTTTTTTCCTACATTTTCTTTCTAATATGTAGTTTCTCTAGGGTTGTCGTAAAAAATGGACGAAGGCCAACGTCAGTGGTGTAGGGTGAGGGAGGAACTCATGATCCGGAGTTAGATTTTATTCATCTGTGGTGCAAGGAAATTATTTATTAAAAAGAAATGACCAGTTCGATCATGTTCAAATTTTCTTCTGTGATTTCTCATCTTTTTGATGCATTCGCTGAATAAGTAGCCGTCTCACGGTTCATCAAGGCATTCATCAGAAAGTCGAATTAATGTTGCTCACCTTTTTGGAAGAATTACTACCAAATTCAATAGGAACATTTAAAAAATGCTGCAAAATATTGGCTTAAAATTTTATGCTAATGGATTTCCCACATAGAAGAAAACAATAGGAAGCACAACCAACAAGCGGGAGAACAGGAAGCTTCAATTTGCACTACTCTAAACTCAGACGAAAACTCTTCTCAACTATGTTTGACTCCTTTTTCTGCAGAGTTGCGCGTTGGATTAATCTACTTCCAGCCGAAATTATGTCTAATCCAAACTCGAAGATATTCAATAACAGGCTATCCAAATTAAATGTCCTACCTATTGTAGGTATGAGGGAGGCCTAAAATCTCATTGTTTCAGAGACGTGAAACAAGTTCCTCCTCTAACAAGCAACCACAATAAGCATTGGATTGATATGTGTTTTTACAGTTTTGGTTCCTTCTTTCTATTGTTCATTATGACACTAGCTAGCTGGAATTCTGCCTTGATATGCTCCTTTTCAAATCCGTCCCTACAGTTGGTCCTTATTCTCTCCTGGTGGTGGAAAGCCGTTCAAGGATAGCATAGTGGGTGAGCCTTTGCGCTTGAGCTTTCCCCACCTGTTCGCCCAGGGTCCCTGACGGATTCCTCCGTTCGAGGTTAATTTGGTCACCCAAACCCTGGTATCCGTTTATCTACCGTAGCGGGCTGGGTCTGAGAAAAAGGATCTCGCGTAAGGATTTCTTACCTTCTGTAGCAGAAGAATGACCTGCCAACCCACTACCCCTCATGCTTTGAAGGGCCAGTCTTGTTGTGTAAAATTCAGGCGAAATTCTAGTGAGTTCTGTTCCATCTTGTTTTTTTTTGGTTTTATGGCACACCTGCAGGTGTTTTCAATAAATAAATAACATGATATAAATGGCGAAAAATTCTCACATCATTTTCTCAAAATACTCGCAATTGTTTATCAACTTGTGATTTTTCGTTTTTCTCCCGTAATCTTTCCTAAGAAGCGTGAGTTTGGCGTGATTTGTTACGACTAAAATCACAAAGTTCCTTATCGCTAGCGTGGACCGTTGTATCTGAGCATTTGAGATCATTCTCTGACTGCTTTGTGGGCAAAAACGACTCTACGATTAGAAGATCTGAGAAGAAAACGCGTAGTCGGAGTTCCGATAAGCACCTTCCGAATCATTGATTTTGATAAAACATGAGCAGTGGAAGGGGTTTTTAAGTGGTAGTGTTATCACAATTCCAGTCCGTTTAAACCCTGTAGCCATTTTTTTCAAAAATTACTACTCTGAACTGCACATTTATGTCTCGTTCTTATGAGTTCCTGCTATTAAGGTGGTTATGAATCTATATACTGCTGCCGGTGGTTTGTTTGATACCCATGTCACTTGGGAGGACATAGAAGAGGATATGCAGAGGGAGCTAGATACAGTAGCCTCATTTGGGCCCAATAAAACAGCTAAAAATATTGGAGAGGGTAATGTGAGTTCAATATTTCAGAAAATTCTACACTCTTTTAATTTGTATAGCAATAGTTAGTTGATTTGCAATTTTCTAAAAAAAATTCCTGAATATTATTGACGCAAACCATGGTTGCAATTTTTTTTGCAGGGTTTTATGTCTATAATTGTCCTCATTGATGCTGATTGGCAACATGTGGACAGAGATTTACCAGATAAATTCATCGTCAAGGTTGATTCAATTCCCACATTTTTGATTTTTTTTTCCTATTCTAACTTTTTGTTCTTTTTTTTAAATTTAACTTTTTAATTTTCTTTTCATATCCAGATCCCTACTACACTAGCTATACAACGTTTTGCTGCGGAAGCTGAAAAAGAGAAGAACCTCAATAGCAGTTTCATCACTCACGAGTTTTTGACTGGCATCGAACAACAGCAGAAGAAGGTGGGATTTTTTCCACAAAACCAAAATAGTTTGCAAAATAAAAAAGCCTTACGGTAGATTACAACCGGAAATGAAAGCTTTCCCTTGATCCTATGCTGATATGGAACTGATGTAGAGCTTGTGGTGTGTTTCTGATCACACGATACTCCTCCATTTCTACATTTTCCTAAAGTACATCGTTTGGGAGAACTCGTAGAAATCAGAAAACTCTCGAAAGATGCGAATTTTTAGACGTATTGAGAATATTTATTTATTCTTTCATTTATTTCGTTTATTTGTTTCTATTTTATTTTATTTACATATTTCACTCATATTATAATTTATTCATAATTTCATATTATTTTACACTAATATTATCTTATTTGCATTTTGTTTTATTTTTTATTCTTTATTTTATTGTTTTTCTTAGGTGTACTTTTATTCATTCATTTTCAGGTTCACAACAGCGAAGTTACAGTTTACAATCACATAATGCAGCTTCCTGAAGGAAAGTTGCCGCACGTAAAGGTTGGTTACGTATTGCGTAGTGTTTGTTAAAGGCATCACCCCACGAATCTGAGATGGTACGGATTTCAGGTGGAGTATTCGTATACGGGATAGTACATTATGGAGAGGGAGGTGATTCTGTCAATTTCTTCCTAATTGCCGTAAAAATGGCCCGGAAGATGCGGCGCGTGCACAAGGCTGGCGCGCTCCAATCGAACTCCTTGTAGAAAACAGTGCGCCGGAACGGGAAGCTCGAACCCGTATCTTTCGGGCCGTTTTTTACGGCTATTAGGAGGAAATGGAGGGAATCATTCTCCTCCCCATAATCTACTATGTCGTATACGAATACTCCACCTGAAATCCGTACCACCTCAGATTCGTGGAGTGATGCCTTTAAATCTAAAACATCTACTAATAATAATATTCGTCCCATCATTCGTTTGCCATAGTTATGGGTGCAACATTTGTTGTCGTTTAGATTCCTTCCTTAGTTAGCAGCATCCAGGAGCTTGCTAAATTTCATAAACGATGACTTTTACATAACACAGATCCTCGAACTATGTCTAGCTGAGAATTAGATGACGTTAGACTGGGCTTGCGAAGCCATTACTGGTGTTTGTACAATGACCACAAACTTTGAAAGGGGTCACTGCAGCGCTTTATAGGAAATATGTAACTACTGACAGTGTCAGGAGACAGAATTTAAAACATTCCAAACAATAAGATTTCATGATAAGCAACCTGTAATATTACAATTCGCAAATGAATTTTCTTATTATAAAGAACAAATTGAAAGAAAAATGAGCAGAAGAACACAAAAGGGTCTCTGTACGCCGGTCGGTGAGGCTATTTAACAAGTAATGAAACCACTAGATATGACAACTTTTGTTCAGCGAGCGTTCTCTTCAGATATTCTACATGAGAAAGTTTTCGGAACACAATCCAGTGAAAGGCTACATAATCATGGAGTACATGGATAACATTAAACCGATTCACATTTATGAAAATGTCAGAACGGAAGATATCGAGGAGGTAAAGCTTTGATTCGTGAAAAAAAAACATCTAGATAAAATTGTTACCTTCAGATTCTACGCGCCAAGGCTGTAATGGAAGCTATGTCATTGAAGTTTACAGAAGAGGAAAGGAAATCGTTAACCATAAACACATTTAGCGAGTTTTTCTCGCAATTTATAAAGAAAGATGTAAGTGTTTGGAAATTTAAGGCAAGATTTTTCTTCGGATTCCTAAAAAGCCATCAAACTCTCACGGACTGGATGCAAAACATTCTGCGAAATATCTTGAGTATTGATCACCTTGACTCCCTTTGATCTTCGAACTGGTCGAGAGGGTGCCAGTAATTCTTCTATTTGTCCCTATCGTGTGCCAGAGTAGCTCAGTGATTCCTCCTTTCGTGTGGGACACGAAGAGCATCATACTTTTCTTTGAAGGACTTGACTATTATATGAAAAAATGACCTTGCATATCTTGAGCGGTATTCGTTGAAAACGTTTATGGAGAAGTTCCATCACTTTCTTGATAGACGAGTTAAATACATAAGAAAGAAAGACAAAAGATCAGAACCAACCTCGAAAAACTTAATACACTTGTTGGATTTTCATGCGGACCGCGTTGTGATTCAGTTGATTCAGAGCATAGGAACTGTACGGGTGCCAGCAGAGAAAGAGCGAACGCTCCGTGGTCACTCAGATGAAGTATCTGCTCGTATTATGATTTTTCTCTTGATGAATCCGCGTTTTGCTAGGACGAGGCGTTGAAGATTTAGGAGGATCAAATTGTAGCTTACCACGATACCTTTCCTTCAACAGCATACTCTTAAGCAGATTTTCTTAGCGTTATTGAAGGTGATTCCACTTATATTTACAATCACATTTTGTACAATTATAGTCGGGTCAAAACAACGAGAAGCTGGGTGCAGTTGTATGTAGACGGCTGTACTCGGAGCGGTGCGGTGGAGATGGCGGTTGGAATCGAGATGGGACCATGAGTGGTAAGTGGTGTGGCAAGCAAGGGTCCCGCTCAATCCTTACCGCCGAGCCCCTCCACACCGCTTTGTTAACAGTCGCCTACGCAGCTACGACGAGCTTCACGTCAATTTATTTATCCATAATTTGTTTGACACACACTCTACATTCAGAGCGAATGGATGTTGTTTTTGATTTAAAAATATAGAATTGACGAGTACCCTATGTGTAAGATGCTGTAACATCTGCATTTATTGCTTCTAATGCACAGCGAAATCTAGGAAGGAAGGATCTATTTACTTCTCCTTCAAACTTCCATGACTAGAATTCATTCAAACCATTCAATCTCGTAATGTATCTATCTGCGTGACTTTTTTTTAAAGAGTCAGAGTCTTCTGGCCAAGTTATTCCCACTAGCGATTTCATTTCACTTACTTTATTGCGCATTTCTCAAGAAATACAGAAAATTCTTATAAATTAATTGAAATTAGAATGTTTATTAGTGACACTGAAAGTGATTAACAGTAATACTAGTGCCCAGCGGTAATGGTATCTTAATAATATTAGCTTTTAAGACACTTGCACCCATGGTAGAAGCGTTTCGACGACTGGACACTAGATTAGCGGACAAAATAGCAGGACTGGAAGAGATTTTTCCAGACAACACAGATCTTGAATGGGCAGATCAATTGGCGGATGAGTTAGGTGAGCAAGATGTAGAGCAAATTGTTGATTAATTCGTTACAATTGAAAAGGATAATAATAATAATAATAATAATAATAATAATAATAATAATAATAATAATAATAATAATAATAATAATAATAATAATAGTAATAATAATAGTAATGGAAGAATAATAGAAATTCGACGTAGGCCAACAGCGCTTCAGCGATATTCAAGGGTGGCGCACGGAAGGAAACACATATGAACGTGTTGTGTCTCTATATGATATGTATTAATTACAACAAGTAATAAGAAGGAGAGAATTCTTGGAGAAATTTTCCCGTCTCTCTTTGTCTTCACATCCTACTCCTTTGCTTCTTTCTTTTTTTTTGAACTGATACTGTAGGAATATACAACATGGACCTTGTTGTCAGATATCAGAATCAGGAACTCTAGCTTTCAATTTTTAGCAGTAAGCTGCAAAATCGCAGCTTCTCTAAGCGTTTAACCTCTTTGAAATCACCATCGTAAATACAGGAGAAGTTCTATAGTAGAGTCAAAGCGATGCGATGAAGTACGGTGCGTTTGCGCATGCGGTTACGGTCGAAGCGATGCGATAGAGCACACCGGTTAGGCACGAGTGAGATTCCGCTACCTGCCGTTCATTCCTGCAGTTCACGGTTGTCCCACCTTGATTCCAACCACTATCTCCATCGCCCCTCTTCAAGCGCAACCGCTTACGCAGGTGGACTGTGCTTCAAGCGTTTTAACCCAGCTATTACTAACTACTTCTTAGTTTTCGTCGGAAGTCAATTTAAAAAAATCTGCTTTCCTCATTGGTTCATTATCAGTGTTTTTTTTTTCGTCGTTTTTATGATTTCACACGGATATCTTAGACTGCTAACCCAACATCATCCTTCTGCTCAATGTTCATCCCGCCTAATGTTACCTATGGGATCAAAAAGGACAAAAATTAGGAAACAAAAAAAGCGCGTACGGTAGCGAAGAAATCAATAACGTTCTCGTTGATCCATATGCATTACATATACAAAAAATATATACAAATAATATTTACCTTTTCACATACACCAACGAAGCACTAATTGATGTGATTTTGAACTGTGAACTTGATTTTGCGCCGAATTCCGCAAAGAATTTAGATGAAGAATGAATTTTTTGTTGTCGTTTTGATTAACACTAGCATCACAGCTGCCAGTATACGTGCTACCACATCCTTCTACGTCTCTTTTTCTAATATACCTCTGATTCACAGCAGCGATTAGAGTTGACTTCCATGACATGATTTATAATCAAAAAAAGTTACACTAGGGCCGCAAACAATTAGTGGCTAATTGACTTTTTTGCATATCCAGGGATGCAACGTGTTTTGTGTCACGGAGACATGTGGTCTGTGAATATTCTGTGGAGGCAGAAAGGAGACTTTGTGACTCCAGCGGCACTGATCGATTTTCAGGTAAAACATATTCGACGTTTTCATTGTTTTCTTTCAAGAGCCTAACCTGCTGTTAGAATACCTTAGTTGCGCTGCTGCGGTGTCTGATGACAATGATTCTATACAATCGGAGTAGTTTCGGGACTCTTAGTGATGGAAGGCAGTATTCCACAAAATTGACGATGTTGGGATAGAGGTGTAGAAAGTGATTACGAGCACTTTCACTCTCAACCTCCGTCAGTCATCTTGAAAACGGCATGAGCTAAAACACTTCTCCAAAAACAGGGCACTTTAAAGCGTCACTTTTGATTACCTGCCGGTTCTCTCACAAGCTTACCCATTGATTTCATTTAAAGGCATCACTCCACGAGTCTGAGGTGGTACTGATTTCAGGTGGAGTATTCTTATAAGGGATTGTAGATTATGGAGAGGAGGGTGATTCCGTCCATTTCTCCCTAATTGCTGTAAAAAACGGCCCGGAAGATACGGCTTCAGGCGTTCTGGCGCACTATTTTCTACAGGGAGTTCGACTGGAGCGCGCCAGCCTTGTGCGGCGCCGCATCTTCCGGGCCGTTTTTTACGGCAATTAGGAAGAAATGAACGGAATCACCCCTCTCTCCATGGTCTCCCATCCCGTATACGAATACTCCACCTGAAATCTGCACCACCTCAGATTCGTGGGGTGATGCCTTTAAATAAGATCCTTGAGAACCTCATTAATCACCATTGAATACAGTCTCGCTGGCAGATGCAGAGCATGTATAGCGTGATTGATAGACGGCATTTCGGATTAGCGTAGAGTCAGGTATTCATCGTTAAGTAGAGATGTGTGTCGTGCCGTGTCTGTTTCGAGGAACAGCGGGCACTGATGGGTGAGATCCGGCCATGACTGCCAGTATTCGAAGGGGTCACCGAATGCGGGCTGAGCACTCCGGAACCAGGTAGGCATGCGGCCACGTTCACGGTTCTCTGCCCCAACTCCCTCTTCGAAGTCTTCAGGACCACTCCACAATCTCCCTGTCCAACCCCGCCAATAACTGTATCACGAATACGATACGATACCTAATCTATACATTGTATACGCATATATTATGGCTACCCCGTAATGCCACACACTAATAAGATGGCTATATGGCGGAACGTAAATATTCGAAAAATACAGATGGAATACAACATAGAACCCGACGGGGACTGGTTAGATTGTACGTGGCTGATGGCTTCCTGCTTGGGGCCCGCGGGTCTAGATGATTTCAGGTAGGTGTAGCGAACAACATGTTGTCGTTAAGAGCGTTGTCATATTTTTCTTTATCCAATATGCTACATATATTTCTACGCTTGGTGCATTCCGTGTTCAGCCGTAGTTCTTCTACCATGTCTTTATTTATTTTGTAGATTTTCTTATCAATGGCGAGAATCTTGTCTCAGATCTCTGTTTCTATGTCTGGCTGTGCTTTCTTTCGACATTTTCTAAACTTTACGAAAAGTAGTTTTGCTCGTGAGGGTATCTGTGAAGTGTGTCACTAGCAACTGGGAAAGTCTGGAAAATGAGCATAGCGGCGTCTTGGCTTCCTCTTGCGGCGAAATTGAATCGGCATGAGCCGACCTAGAACTGGAACCCAATGATTTTGATTAAAACTATCGTTGAACTCTTGTTGAGTTGTTGAAACTAGTTTCTATTTGATCATTTCTATCGAATCGTCTTGATCCTTATCGACACCCGTTATCATTTTTTACATAGGATCCATCGTCCAGACAACAGATAGGTTTTTTTGTTTCTACAGATACACAGATAGACCCAAATTTGTTTCAAAAAACAATTCCTGCGTTAAATGGACAATTTCAGACCGCCCATATGGGCTGCCCTGCTTATGACTTCACACGACTGTTTTCGTCATGTTTGAGTGGAAAAGATCGCCGCGAACATTGGGAAGAACTTCTAGAAGAGTTCTACGGATACTTGAAAGAGGAAATTGATGGCATGGAAATCCCATACACTCTCGAACAAGTGATCATAGCAGTTTTATATTCGTTTCCGTACTTTTTTTTGTAAGAGAAAAGTTTAAGCTTAAAGAAGCATACTGTCGAATCATACCGATATGTGGTATCATGATTGTTCCTGTTATTGTGCCTCTGTTCGACATATTGTGCAACGATCCCGACGAAGAACAGAAGAAGAAGGTGCGATTTTTTTTCGCATTGGAAAGTAGAGATAAAATTTCTCCTGCTCAGAGTCTGGATATTGCGATGGAGAAAACTGAATGCCTGTTAGATGACATGTTTTATTACCATGAACGAAATATGAAGAGGAGAAGAGGAGAACAAACTGCATGAACATCAAAATCGTCCAATAGAGAAGTTGATAATGATTGACGCTAATAAATCTTCTTTGCCAGCTTTTGTGCGTAAAGTTCACGAAATGGGTCACTGTTAACACTTCTTCTTTTTGTTCGTTTTCTCTTTGTTTGTTCACAGAGACGGCAAATTTGCGACATAGTTCCCCAGAATTTTTCCCAAATATTTCAGTGGTTTTGGAGGAACAAATGTACACATCGAAAAGAGAACTTCATTTACCTAAAGGTCATAATTAAAGGTGGTAGTTCAAAACAAAATCTTCGGTATTTGGCGCGCGGACGGTAGATGATAGCGCGTCTACTTGCCCTCCCGTTAACCTTCGAATTGCTTGTGTGGAAGGCCTTCTATTGTGTGTTTTCTATCCTTAGAAATCCATTAGCACTTGGTCCTTATCCAACGGTTACCGTCATGATATATTATGCTTTCTATTAGTCCAATCTTTCCCACCTTGGCAAATGCTGCAGACTCGTCGCGCTGATATCTCTGTTCCTTGCTTGAAAATTCATGTTTTAGTATTGTTAGCCATATTTTCATTCTGGAAACTGTTCCAAGTTTCTGATACGTAAATCAAAGCAGTGAGAATGTTGGACCAAAGAGATGAGTGTTGAGCCAGGTGTACTTTGTCTTCTCCATTATTTCCTTGATGTTATTGTAATTCTTCAAGCTTTTGTCCTTTTTTCTTATCCAGCTTTGAAGTCGTATTGTTCATACCAGAACGTGGACATTTCTTTCTCTCAAATCATCACACGTCCAGTAATTTTTAGTTGTGCAGCGATTATTTATTTATTTCTTACCGGTTCACATGGTCGTAATCAAAGATTTCTCCAATCCATTCCCAAAAAGTCACTAAGAAAAAGGATAGAGGCTAAAACTGATAAGGTGGATCCTTTACCTCTACCCAGACGATTTCAGATTGGCCTCCCTTGATGCTAAACAGTAGGGTGGGAGATTAATCCAAAAGAATTTTAATATTAAAAACAGAATCGGATAAACAATACTACAGAACAACAAAGAAATGAGGAAATAGAACAAATGAGAACAAAAGGAAATGAAAGAAGGAGTCCAAGTCATTTGCGATACTCAGTCGCGCAGCTAAACCAATGATTTTGAAGATTAGCACTGGACCACGTCAAGTACCGTACAAGCCCAAAGGAGAGCACATAGGTTTCTAATTATACATTGTAAAGGCCAAGTATGAATATAGCTTATGAAATAGATCAACCCACTTAAGTTGTGCAAATTTGTGCACATAAATAGAAGGAGGATTAGAAAAGCATTCTCTGCATACTCAATGAACCATATGGCCAACGAATGTTATAATTCAGTGATCCTTTAAAAAAAGCGGAAAAGGTAGAAGCAGTAGAGCAAACTTATAGGGATGAATGCCAAGTTAGCTCTGAGGACTTAAGAAATCCAACGACAGTATAGCCATAACCCATAATTTACCGACTGTGCTGCACTCGAACATTGATTATAAAGTATGAAGCATAAGGTGTCTGGAATCAATCAATCCGCTTGGGGTGCACCACCACGATTACTTCAATTCAGAATCGCTTGAGGTTTAAGAACGTGTAAGTGACCTATACACATGTTGGGCTAGCCGATGTGTCGAGTAACTGATTTGATCCCCCAGAAAAGTCTGCTACCAATTGTAGTGGACTGGACGAAAGACGTATAGTCGTAGTCGTTTATTGGGCTATGGTCCGACCATAGGTGATGGGCGAGAAGCGCATCTCCTTTGTGATGATACATATTTATATGAGAGGGAGAGAGAAGGAATTCTGTATGAGTAGGATATGTTTTTACTTGAGAAGGCAAAATGAGAAGGGCCAGCGATATTTATACGTGTGATTCACAAATATGACCGAAATTAAAATACTTTCTGAGGATTTTCATAGGAAAGGAATGTTTTGTGGGTACAGGATCAGAAAGTCCAATACACTCCCGCCAGAAAAAGAAAAATTTGCACTGTATAAAGCGATTCGATTACAGAACAAAGTGATTCGATTACTTCCTCTTAGTTTTTACAACATCACGATAGCGGATTTTTTGTTTAATTTTTCTATATATCTTAGTGAAGCAGGATAGAAGTACAACAATGCTAAATATTGAGAACACTGTTTTGATGCTCAAGAAGAAATCTGCTAAACGCGGGAAGGAACGGAGTATTTTGGAGAGGAAATTGGTAATAAATGAAAATGTGAAACCTTTTTCTAATGAAACACTTGCATTT
The DNA here is from genome assembly GCF_031761385.1 of Necator americanus. Classification (NCBI taxonomy): domain Eukaryota; kingdom Metazoa; phylum Nematoda; class Chromadorea; order Rhabditida; family Ancylostomatidae; genus Necator; species Necator americanus. The sequence continues at coordinate 8,744,236 of NC_087373.1, forward strand.
ATAGAAACAACTTCAGTTAAATATATTGCCTCATTCACGAATGCAAGTCGTCCTCCAGGGCATTTTTCTTGGTCGTTTTCTTTCACGACAACTCCTCTTACGACAACCTAGAGCATGTCAACGACAACTCCTCTAACGACGACAGGGAGCACGTCAACGACAACTCCTGTAACTATCACAGAGAGCACGTCAACGACAACTCCTCTAACGACGACAGGGAGCACGTCAGCTTCATCAACGACGACAGGAAGCACGTCAACGACGGCACCAACAACCGCGAAAACCATTTGCGAAGGATGCATGCGTTGACGAGGATTGGTGCATGGATCTCTGGATCTTGCGATGTCTTGCTTGAAACATATAGAGGAGTTTTAACTGATTTCCTTGAGCTGTAGCCAAGATTGGTATCGATCTTTATTAAACAGCGGCTAACATAGCATATAGAGGAGTGTTGGCGTTTGCTACAGTGATTGCAAGTCCGTTTCGATTGACATTCCCTCGTCGTGTGTCGGAAGGATAGGCAGTTGTAGCATAAGCGCTTTGTTTTGATGACGTTCAACCGTTCTCCTGGAGAAGAATACGTTGAACACGTGAAAGAGGTGTGTTTACCGTTTCCGCAGAATTGACAGGTCTTTTTTACTATTTTAGGTTTTCCTCTTACTCCCGAGAATTTGGACTTCTCTGTATTGGGTATCGTATTCGTCTTGTAGTGACGCTGGTACGCTGCGTTCATATAGAGTTCATTGGTGTAGTCGCGATGGTCCTCCATTTCTTCGAGCGTTGTCTCCTTTCTGACGATCTTGGTTAGTATCCTCAGAAGTTCCGTCGGTACAAGATTCTCTTGGTTTTTGCCTTCGTCGTAAATGCGGCTGCGGATGCGACGTGGTAGCTTATTCAGCAGGATGGCTAGGAGCGCGTATTCTTTTGAGTCATCTTCGTATGTAGTGAATTGCCGTGCGAGAGCGTACATTTGCGAGTAAAGTGCAAAGAGGTTACGCCCGTCTTTGTTGCACGTGGTAGAGAAGCTAGACGAGTGTAGAGGATGTGACGTGTTGTCACGCGGTCATCGAAGTGATTCTTTAGGATTTCGACTGCAATTGGGTAGTTGGTAGCAGTTATGGAGAGTCCTTTGATGGTCTGCACTGCTCGTCCTCTCAGAGTGGACTTGAGAAGTGAGAATTTCGTGGCTCCGTCAAGCTGTGGTTTGTCGCCGACGAGTGTGGAGAAGCGGGCCCAGTATTCGGGGAACTCGAGGAGATTCCCTTCAGATAGTGGGAGGTCCAATTTGCTGAGTATTCATGCATCGACGAAGCAGATATTTGATGCCGCTGTAGTTTGAGAGTCAGGAATATACGGCGTCATGTTGACAATCGGAATTGTAGGTGGACGGAATGCATGAAGAATTGTGGACGGTTCTGATGAAAGCTGAGAGTCGACATCTGATTCTGTGTACGGCTCGAAATTCAAGTTCCTTTTTCTTAGTTCGTTTCCGATAAGCGGTCGTTCGTGATCGAGTCTTTCCAATGTAGAGACGGCATCGTTGAGTAGAAGACGGAAGTCGCCATATTTTGTGATGTACTGTTACAGAATATCTTCCTCTTCTTGCTTGGTTCGTAGTAGACTCTGCCACTGTTTCCATAGACGGCCGAGACGCGAATACACACGATACAGGGAGTCGTGCGATGACGTATGTTCTTCATATGCGGCTAGTATATCGTCATCCTTGAGTTGTTGGATTTGAGCTTCTTCGGTGTGCTCAGTCTGTACCTCTTCAAGTGCTTCTCGTAGTTGTCTTTTTGCGATACCGATTTGCTGGCGGAGTATTCCGGACATCTTGCAGCTTCAATGATGGTGGAGTGGTAAGGGGGAATGATGCGACGACGTTGTGGGGAGTGGAGTTGAAGTGGGGCTATTGGAGGATGCTTTGACTTCTTGCAGTGTCAGACGTAGGAGCTCTGTCGTGCTTGTAGTTGATACTGTACAGTTACATACAATTGTACAGGATACGGATATGATGAATCGATCGTGGAGGTCATCCGTTCACCGTAGTTGACGTTAATAGGAGTCCTAATTGGCCGTGGTCGCCATTAGTGGACTGGACGAAAGAAGTATAGTTGTAGTCGTTTATGGTCTATGGTCCGACTATAGGTGATGGGCGAGAAGCTCATCTCCTTTGTGATGATACATGTTTATATGAGAGGGAGAGAGAAGGAATTCTGTATGAGTAGGATATGTTTTTACTTGAGAAGGCAAAATGAGAAGGGACAGCGATATTTAGAAGTGTGATTCAAAAATATGGGCGAAATTAAAATACTTCCCGAGGATTTTCATGAGAAAGGAATGTTTTGTGGGTACAGGATCAGAAAGTCTAATACACCAAATTATCGACACCGGAGCACTAGGGCGGATTTGAAGCTCCGATCGATCGTAAAGACAGCGGAACCTCTAACCGACTACGCTACACCGACGCGAACTAATAGACAGTATTCTTGTTTTTCATATACACATTTGAAAATATTGGGATAAATGAAGTTATTAGAATAGTAATTGTTTAAAAATTGGTCTTTCATTTCTAAAACCTAATTGGAGAAAATTCTATATTTGAGCAAACATAAGAAATCGTTAATGTTTACGAGTTAATAGTTACTATCTTAACTTGTTCTGAGATATTAGCATGTGGAAATTTAATGACATGGAAATCGAAACACTCAATTATACAGTTTATTTGAAATTTTGCTATCAGTTATCATAAAACTTATATCCGAATCACGAGGATGTTTATTATGATGTGTACTCTTAACTATTTCATACTAATAACTACTATTAACCAACTAACATATTTAATCAACGGTATCTCCGTTATATTTGCGAATAATAAGTTAATCATCCATGTACTTGTAAGGTATAAAAATATAAATTTTTCTCTTTGTAATGTTTTTCGAATGGTTAAATTGCATATTAGTTAGGGTGATGTTAGTTAATAATGGGCCGAAATTTCCTACGTGGAGAAAACCTTGCTTTTGTTTATATACTCTTTCTCTAGAAATCCAATAGCTGTTCCTCAAAAGATATACAATGCTTTATATAATATCTCTGATATGATAATATTTGTAATGTTGTAGGAGGTTTCATTATGAAAACAGAAAACGTTTTTTCTTAAATCGTAATATAGGATTTGTTGGAATTTTTATAACAGATTTAAAAATTCAACTTGGAAATTGTAGGTAATTTTATAGCCAGTGATTTTATTTTACTTATACGTGCTTCTGTAATGTATCTGATCTTTACTGGGTTTTTATGTAACTTAGGTGCAACTTAGATATTGTGTAAATATTGGTTAATGTCAAGTCATTATTAATCTCTATATTCTTCTTCAAACTGAATAAATTACTTTATAATGTTTCTGCAATTTTATTACTTTAAGGAAGATTTTCATAATCTCTATTTTTGCTACATGTTTTATGATGTTTCTAGTATTATCATAATGAAGCCCCATTTCTTTTATATTAATGTAAAACTTTTTGAAATTGTACCATAATTGTTGCTGGCCTTATCCAAGAGACAGAGAGCAAATTTTTTTTGGTAGTGATTAACTATTTTGTATAGTATACGTTTCATATTTTCTTTCTTTAACTATTTTAAGTAAAAAATAAGGATGCTTTTTTCCAATATTTAACCAAGGTTCGCTAATGTTAGAAATATTACCATAGTCCTTAATATTATCGTCTTACCCATACGACAATGGTGTCATGAATAGTTTAGTCCAGAAAAGTTCTTTTTCTAAGATTATTGTTTTACTAGAATTATCTTCCATACATTCCAGGATGGAAACTGTAAAACTTTTTCCGCAGTTGTGATAATCTTTAAATTGTTTGTGATTTTTTTGAAGTTATTATATATGTTCTTTATTCCTTCTTTGTTAGATCTATCGGTAATACATACATACTGCACATTACAATTATGGCAAGTAATGCAACAAACTACATTTTTGTATTACAATTAACATTAGGAGATTTATAGGTGCTTATTATATGGTTAGTCACATTAGAAACAACTTTATTAGTGAAGTCAATTAGTTTGCATTTTGAGCAATTGTCACTAAATGCTGACCCTTTTCTCTCACTACGGAAGTTATTAATTGTGTATTGACCGGTTCCTGATTTGCTTTTTTTCAAACTTCAAGCAGTTCTAGTAGTTTGAAAGGTTCAAAGAAGTAGTTTTTAACCTATATCTAAATGAATGGGTGGTCCTACCCATACGTAGAGACGGGTAACATTAGGGTTTAGTAGGTTTGCTACTAGGGATCGGCACTCCCTGTTTTCTTCCTAACGTAACGACTAATATTGGGGTCACAGCAAACTAACCCCTCAAGCAATTTTCAGCCTGTATTCAAATTCAATAATTGAAAAAAAACTCAACCAATAAAAAGTGTACTACTGCTAAAGGTCAATTTAGTTAAAAAGAATTAAAAAGACAAAAAGCGAAAATTGAACAAGATAGAATAAATGGATATTACCACCGTTGGCCAACCTTACGGTTCATTAAAGGTCGAATTTTGAGGATTGGACACTGTTACAATGTCACTATAGACAAGATTTCACTATTATTCATACATAAGAGAAAAAATTCCGGAAGAAAACATAAAGAATTCGTATGTGTTGCATGAGAATTTCTGCAGCTTAGTAAAACTCCTCTTCAGTAGGGCCTCTCTACAATGATATTTCACCAATACCCTTCCGTGCACCTCTGGATGCGATTGGAAAAGGACACAAAGGATTAAGAGTTTGGTACTAGCCACGGCAGATGATTCCCTAGCCCGTACTCCCATCCTCTTTGCTAGGGAACGTACAACACGGAAGAAATGGTCGTTCCTTCCTGCAGTTAATCAACACATTCTGTGTTATGTATGCTGAACATTTTCCGGCTCTGCTGAACATGAAGTTGCAATATTTCTAGGAATTTTTTTTTGGTCATTTTCTCGGCCTCTGTTCCCACTTTTCAGGTTTTTTGAAGGTATGTTTAAATATTTAAGTTTTTTCCAATGCATCAAATACATAGGGCGTTCCTGCACAATCTCCAACGAAAATATAAGTTAAATAGAATGAAAAAATAAACTAAATTTTTTTAATGGTCTTCAACATGATTGACAGATATAGATGGGTACTATCTCAATTTTAATGAAACCTAATAATTTTATCCTCGATTTCTATGAGTAAGCATACACTTCTGGGACTATCAAAAATTCTATTTAAATAGGATACATTCAAAGGAGAAATGAGTAGTGTAAATCTGCCCAAAAAGTTATTAGGGCTAATTCCAGATGAAAGTAGAATTCCTCAGAAGGAGCGGAAATCTGGCACTCATTACTGTACTGAACAAAGTCTCGTTATTTCTCACTGGAGCAGTTCGCAGAACTTTTAACATCGAATCTGCATTCAGTCCTGTTCTTCCAATATCACTCAGTCTTTTGACGGCGGTTATCCTAGAAAGAAGATTTCTTACTTATAATTTGATGACTGTTTACCTCACTATTTAGCGAATGTTTCTAAGAAATTGTCTCAGGAACATATTTTCACCTTCTTTTGTCCATATCTTTTTCCCAATGATCAAAATTAGTTTCCACAAGGAACCATTGGTTCTCACTCAACGTTATCACATCAGCCGCCTTCATTCTGTTCCTGAAATAATTAAATTTGTTAGTAGGCGACAAATCTTTGGAATTTTTGAATTTTCTTCTGGATTACCTTGAGATGATGGCACCTTCACCGGCTTGACGACCTCCAATAATGATGTAGGATGGGGAGAATAGATGGCGATTTGATAGGTGATTCAATGCGCTCTCGTATGTGTCAGAAGAGGACAACACCTACATTTTGCACTTTTATAATTTCGCAATTTTCAATCTTGCTTGATCGATGTTTTGTGAACGTCTTACCTCGCGAAGCAGGAAACCCACTGGAGTTCGGAAACGTGTTAAGAATTCCATAAAAATGTTATATATGTATGGCCCAGAATCTAAAATCAATATCGTCCGCCGAAATATGTGCAAATGTTTGGAAAAACGAGAACATACAACGAGCATTTAGGCTTAATGAGAAGGCGTCGTTCTGACCAGTGAGCAAAGTGGACGATAGTGCAAACGTTATTCCACTGTACGCAATTATCTGGAAAACGAAGAGACCAATTTTGTCGCTGAAATCCCTCATACTTCTTTGATTTCTAGGTGTCAGGTTTCTATCCTCCTACCCACCTACTAAAAAGGCCAAAAACTCCCTGAATTTTTTTATAAATTACCGAAGAGTGTTTTACGACTTTTTTCTACTTATTTATTTTCATTACCCTTTTTTTCATCGTTTTTAGTCATTTGTTTTCCTTACTGCTACTTCACTCTCGTCTTTTTTGGTGATTCCCCTGAGGAAAATTCCTTTTTCCGTCTCTTTCCTAAGAATAACTCTCGGCAGTTGTAATATGGCACCATTCAGTTTTTAGAAGGTGAATTCGTGCTATGAAGCTTGAAGGTTCCCCAGAAACAGCACTAAAAGCGAAAAAAAAAACAATAACGAGCCAATAACAATACCAAAATTAATAACGAACTCTTTGGGAAATCTTCGCTTTATTTCCAATACTCACAAAATCGCCAGCCAAGTTAAAAGATCTTGCAACGACATTAACTAATCTGAGGAAATTGGGATCTTATGGGCAAACATGGACTTCGAGGTGTAGATTACAAGTACGAGCGTAGCACCGCCGTCTTCCCTAATTTTCCCGAAAAAAGGAGTGGAGTGCTACAGGCTAAAGTTTTTTCTGCAGCCCATTCATAGGTTCCACTTGAATAGGCTAGTGAGGAGACCTCATCGACTTCCGACCGCTAGCTCGCTGATGCGGCGCGTGCAGAAGGATGGCACGTTTCCACGTACCTCGTGGGAACAGTCGTTTTTCGGGACGAGTTGGGGAAATTGAGCAGGGCCACGCTCATACCCTTAATCTACATCGCAAACTCTACAAGAGCTCGCCGAAATCCCAACATCGTCAGTCTCACCTCACTCCGCTTTTAAATGCTGCAATCAAAGGAAATTTTTTTCATGGAAGCAATCAAATTGTGCATTTAAGTTGAATCATGTTCATAGCTTTTTTCTTAAGACACTTGTTTTCTGGTACTCTTTTCATTACCTGTACATCTGTACATCTGCAGTATGGAACCCTTGAAAAATATGCTAACACTGCTGCTAAAACTAACCCTCTCAGCTCCTTTACCGCGAGTGAAATCCACTAAAACTGTAACTTCCTTCAAAAGATCTCCCATTTCGTAGTCCAAATTTCTTCCATGATAAATAACACCGTCTTCGTTTTGCGCTACGATTGAAGTGCATCCCAGTTTGAACACACTGCAATTCAACATCAGAAAATAATAAAAATCATACCTCATAACGATGACCTATAGAACGTATCACCTGTATCACCTGTACTTCTGTTTTACTTCAATTTGCTAGGGTGAGCGTAAGTAATACTAATAATCAATGTTTGTCTTGATCACGAGCAAGGTTTTGCAGAGGCCACGGAGAATATTCAAACTTTTTTTTAAAGGACTTTGGAAAAAAAAAAACTAGGACTATCGGGTTTTTGGCCTTCCTGTAGTGCGCTTAATATTACGTGAAACCCAGTCGCTCACGGCTCTAGTCCAACGACTGTCGTCTTAGCCCATCTTGTGTCCGTTCCATGCTTATTCGACTTCAGTGTAACACATCCAGGAGCATCTCTGGTCTTCGATCGTTGAAGGGATTGGACTTCAAATCTTTCTTTGGCGTGGAGCTGGACACTTCTAACATCCCTATATCGACTGGCGTTTAATGACGCTGATGATTTTCTTCCTGCTTGCAAAACGCCAAGGTTTATGAAAAGTTAGACGAGGCAGAAAGACTGGCAAGGTGTTAAAGAGGTGAGCACGGAACTGGATGTTCCTGATTTTTTTCACAATATCCTCGATACTCTTGAACACTCGCCAAGCCGTTTGTGTCCTTGTGGAGCGTTCTGATGTGTTGGTTTCCTCGAACGTGGGTGAGAGATGAGACACCCAATTTTTCGTAAAAACGGCCTAATTCAGGTTCAGCTGGAGACCGATCGTTCTACAGCTTTAATCAAATCAACCCGCATTCTTTTTGTGGTATGGGTGCGGAAGAAAAATATGAACCTAGGAAACCCCCAACTAAAAAACTCACTGTTTCCGATCGAAGGCTAGAATATCATACAGGATGTTCATTGATACTACGAGACCAAGCGGAAGACCGGACACATTTGCAATTCCTGGAAGAAATCGTCCAGCAGAGCTCTTATCAGCACAGGATAAAGAGAATGACGAGTTGATCTACTCACCTCGTATTTCTTCTTCATATTCGTTCGGGAAAAAGTGGTTTAGTTTCCCTGCAATCCAAAACGCGATAGGCAATAACTGTTTTGGGACGTAAGACCTCAAAACGAAGCAATGCAGAGTCAAATTAGACACAACATGGTCACATCAAAGAAGCAATGAACATGAATTTTGAAGCAATTCTACCTTTAGTGTTTTAATGTGATGAGAATTGCTCAATATATTTTTCATAAAACTTGCAAATGAAAAGTACGCGAGAAATTATCCGTTACGAGTTTTCTGCGCTATTTTTTTAAAAAAATTCCTTATTTTATTTTTTGTATTTTATTCTAGAAAATTTATTTATCTAGAAAATATATTGTATTGTGTATTTTAGAAAATGAGGATGGAAAGCAAATAATAAAGAGAATTCGTTTTCACACTCCGGGTTTAGCGTATTACTTTTTTATCAGCAGAAATCTTAATGTCCTCCCGCAAGTGCCTCATAAAAGTGTCAATACAGATGTGAAGCCAAGTAGAAAATTCGAGGAAAATCTAGTCAGGAATAAAAGTCTAAAAATACAGAGTTTTCTGTGGGAACGCTGAATAATACATACGAAATTTTATTTCAATTTATTCAGGTTTATTTAGTATTTAAATTAGAGAAACGTTTGGTTTTATATGTAAAATCACAGGGAAACATTTGTTGTCTGTTGTCTGTGGATTTTACAACAGAAAGAAAACACGAATCACTCACTGTGCTGCTTTGACAAATTCCGGAATGACGTCAAGATGATCTCGGATCACCTCATTCCATCGTTCACTTGGTGCAGAATCTAGATCTACCACATAACTTTTGGGGATTTTTGCAGAGTATGTGAGGGATATGAACACAAGCAGGACGAAACTGAGGACGTTCATCTGTTATTCCGCTGAAAAGAGAAATTCATAGGAGTTGTGCCAACTATTGAGTTAATTCATTAATTCCAATCATAAAATCCTCGATGTTAGAAGATTAAAATCATTTTAAAAAAAGAATGCTCTCGACAAAGGTAGGGAATTGCAATTTGCATATATGAAACAGTTTGAACACAACAAAACAATGTAACTAAGGAAGAATCCAGAGCCAACAACCAGAACACCAACCAGTACTCTAGAAATTCAAAACGTTCGAGTTTTGATGAGCCCACCTGCATCGGTGTCGGGTCAGCTGTGTCGAACGGATCGATCAAGGACGCCAATCGTTTTCAAAAGGATACCTAAGTCAAAGTGTAAAAGACAGGAAGGTCATCCAAGGTAGACATGAAAGTCGCCCGGCAACGGTGATATCCAGAAAATAACTATCCAGAAAGAGTGAAGATCCAAAATATCGACATCATAATGTATAATTATAATTGCACATTTAGAAAGATGAAAAGAAACGAAGATAAAAATGAAAATAAACTTAGAGCCTTAATAAAATGAAAAAAAATATAAAATAAAATTTAAAAAATTATAAACACCACCATCTACGGCAATCTTATTCAGCTCTTAGAAAAAAGCTTATTTGGACGTCACTGAAATATTAGTAGAAGTTCAAAAAAAAAAACTCCGACTAAGTAGTTTATGCAGATTAACGATGGATTCTGTTCCTTATATGAATTTCAAAATATATCCGATTTTTATTAGCGATTTGGCTAAATGTTTGCTGTTGGCTTGTTGCAGATTAACCTCTAGGCGAATTTATAAGTGAGATTACAGCACAGTAGCGCAGATTCTTTTCTCGCTATTTAAAGCCATCACCCCACGAATCTGGGGTGGTGCGGATTTCAGGTGGAGAGTTCCTATACGGGGTCGTAGATTATGAAGAGGAGGGTGATTTCGACCATTTCTTCCTAAATGCCTTTAAAAAACGGCCGGGAAGATGCAGCGCGTGCACAAGGCTGGCGCGCTCCAATCGAACTCGTTGTAGAAAATAGCACACCGGACCGTATCTTCCGGACCTTTTTTTACGGCAATTAGGAAGAAATGACGATAATGAAATGAGAATCACCGCCCTCCCCTCTCCATAAAGTACTATCCCGTATACGAATACTCCACCTGAAATCCCTACCACCTCAGGTTCGTGGGGTGATGCTTTTAAGTCATAGTTCGCTCGCGAATACGGAGAGCCCCTATACACTGCGTCCGTCGTCGCCAATGTTCTGATAATGAAGCTACTCGCAGAGCAATAATCTTAAGAGGAACACTTGGAAATGCTGAGAAAAGTGGGAGATGCAAAAAACTGAAAAACTGGACGGGAAACTGAGAACAGAACGCAATATGCGAATTTGTGTTGAATGGAAGAAAGAAAGAATGAAGAATGGGGTATTTCCCAGTAAGAGATGAATCTGTTTGAAAACAAGTCTGAACATCGACCTTCCAGCCACGAAATCCACCTGAGGACGTTTGGGACGTGTGTGCAGGATTATAGTAAATAAAACAAAGATAAAGCATCTACCCACTTGGGATGCCCCAGCTTGTTTTACTGCATTCGTAATCATTAAGGTTTTGTTGGCCTATACAATGACTTGCAGGGTCCAATCGATAATCAAGCCAGTGTTTTTATCCTCCCATACAGATCTAAAATCAATTTATCGACTCCGGAGAGATAGAGGGCTTGTTTGGCCCCAGGTTGGTTTCGAACCATCGACCGTGTGGCTACAGCGGACCTCTAACCGACTGCCGCTGTATATACTATATCTTTCCAGATAACAACAAATAAATATGCAAAACATAATGATTTAATCATCTATAATGTCTTTTGTTATCATCGTAAATATAGAGTCACTCAGATGTTTTTTTTTTGTTTTATTGTCCTTTTTCACTAGAGGGCAACTCTCATTAGAAAATAATCCGGGAAGAATATGATTGGTGAACGGTACGGTGAACGATGTCTTTGACGTCTTGATAACTTAGGGAACGGGAATAAATTCCAGTGAGCTCTGTTCTTTCTTGTTTCTCTTACATTGGACACATATAAGTGTTTAAATAAATAAATAAATAAATACAAGAAAGAGTAGTTTGAAACTACGGGATTTTCGCTTCTCGTCAGAGACGAACTATTTATTCTCGAACATTCTATGCTCTCTGAGTGTTCTCTCCAGCATATTCTCTGAATATGTTTCTCTCCAGTGAAATGAGCTCATTGAGCAAATTCTATTCACACAGCTGTTCATGACTGCTGTTACTATTAGTTGTTGTTTGTTTCTTACAAAATCAGACGATTGCTGGATTGGTAGACCCGTGAGCATCAGTAAAAACCGGAAATCAAAATCATCATCGACAGAAATTTGCTTTTATTTGGCATCGAACACATATAATACACGTAAAAAGTTAAGGACATCTAGATCTTCTCTCCAGAAGTAGAAGTTATCTACGGACTTTCTCATCGACGCTACTCCTTTTATTCCGAAGAAATAAGAAGTGGCGCCATAATGCACAAAATAGAGTGTTTTGTGATTTGTTCAGTTCTCCATCATGTAACCTCGTTCGATTGAGTCAAATGCGAATGTGTTATGGAAAGGTACATGAGGTTGGTGTGGGGCTGAAGAGCTCTTCAACAGCTTTGTACGAAACTCAGGTTTCTGCCAGTTTTGCAACGCGGAGAAGCAGTAATGAGCGACAATATGAGAATGACTAGTGATTTCGATACGCTCGAATCAACAAAGCACCGTAGGCTATTAGACGAAGAAGTACAAACATTCCAGAAAGGATTAACACATCCATCCATTTGTTGAAACCGTCGAAATCTATCTGAAAAAGAAACATCGTTAATTAGTTCAGCGTTATCATCAGAAACATATTGAAATGTTTAATTCTGTGTATCTAACTTTTTTGTCTCACGGAAACTTTGCACGTGAGAACATTGGGAATTATGTTGATGAATTTATTTTTTATCAGGTCCAGAGAAAAAAGTACAGGGGAAAAAGATGAGAATTTTTGAATTCTATAAGATGAAAAAGATGAGAAAAAAAGAAGATGAGATGTATTTTAGGTTTTTAAGTAGTACTCTTATTTGTATGAATGTAAAAAAAAACATTTCCAAAAAGTTTCTTTTTTTTTCTGATTTCGAGTTGGTTGGAAATAAAAGTCAATTGAGGATGACCTGTCTCATAAGACAAATTTACATAATGTAAATAATGTAATAATGAATCCCGTGGTAAAAATTTTAAAAAATCAAAAACTAGTTGCCATAAAGAGCATTCGGAAATTTAAAAAAAAACGAATTTTTGAAATTTGTGGGTATCGAGAGTAGTGAAAACACACCTGATCTAGCACTTCTGCTCCAGATTTTGGACAATCGACGTACTTTAGCGAATTGTTGAGGCAGCCTACAAGATTTAGTGTATGAATTTAGAGTAACGAATCTTACATTTAAAAAAAAACAAGTGATTTGCTCTAAAAGAAAAATAGAAGTAAAATACAGAAACAAACTAATGATCACTTTTTAGCAAGAAAATTCTTGCATATGTACCTGGGATGAAATCAACTGAGTCCCATTCATTGATCGCAAGCGCTTCGTAGCCATACCTTTAAAATATGTACTAATTTAGAGTCTGAAAAGTTTTTTGAATTACATGGATGACATTACTAAGGTAATAGACATACTTGAAATACGATAGTTTAGAGAGCCACGTAAAGTAGCCAGGGATTGCATCGTAGGTGATGAAAAATCCACCAAATGCCAACATTGGCACAACAAAAATAGGCAAAAACGTCATTGCAACATCTGTTGAGCTGAAGATGATCGCAACCGCGTACGCTAAACTTTGATTTCATAGCTACGGATTTGAGAAAAGAGCACGAGAAGTCCATGAAATTTATAGTGGACGCTTACATATTGAAATAGCCACATTCGACACTAGAACGCTTATGAGTGTCGCGAACAGGAATGTCCAAATGTTCGGCACAAGACCTGAAAGAATTTTCTGAGCATTGATAAGCATTTACCAATAAAACATAACTAACAAAAGGACTCTATATCCCCTCACTCTTGTAGAATCCTGACAACGTTAAGAAATGTAGCGTAAAGTTCTCCAGAAGGTTTGGGGGGGGGGAGTTGTGGTGATAACGTTCCCCTTTAAACAACATATACAAAGCAATGGAAGGGCGTTTTTAGCACAGTCAGTAATAGGTTCCGCTGTGTCTGTACTATTGATCGATGGTTCGAAACCGCCCTAGTGCCAACCACTCATACTTTCAGATGCGGATAAATTGGTATCAGACATGTCTGGGAGGATAAAAACACTGACTTGACGCATCGACTAGCCTCAAAAAGTCATTTCAAGGCTACATACGGGTTCATGAACCTCAAACAATTCTCAATTCAAGTTGAATGGGTAGGTACATCTTTATAGGAACTGATCAACGCCTTCAGGGGAATTAGAATCATTTTATCCTGTCTCCTTTATATACTAAGGTCGCACAACACAAGTTTCCACTTAAGACCTGGCGATGTATTTATTTTCGGAAGATTGAGCACTGTGTCATCCAATCGATCGATTTGAGAAGTGATTTAGGTTTTTACTCATTAGTACTTAATCCAGTTTATGATATTGTAAAAAAAACAGGAGAATGGTTCCTTAGAGTGAATTCCAAGAGATGATTGTTCTATACCCTTACTGTAAAAGGGGTTTCAGTATTCTTCGAGCTTTGAGCGGACGGAGAAAACCAAATCTGACTTCTACTGTGATTTCTTTGAAATCCGCGCCAATTCCTACCTTTACAATCGTAAGAAAGATGTGTTCTTCCCACGGATAAACAGCTGTGCCATGGTGGTGCAGTCGTGTGCAATTTTTCACTGCGATTATTTAAATTTCTAAGATTTTGTTAAAAATTCCAAATGGTAGCTTACCAGCCATCCAGTATACGATAACATTGTAGAGAGCTGGTAGGACGATGTACTGTGGAAGCTGGAAGTGGAATGTAAATTTTATTTGGTTAACAACGAGTTTTCTTCGCAGGAGTCAATTTGAGAGGCTACGACAAAAACATAAAATCTCAGGATTTCTGAGAACAGTTCCTTCTCCGCATGTAGCTTAATTGGTTTTTGTTGGATATAAAGACTATTTCTGAACAGCGCATATGTGAAATGGATTAGAGGAGAAAAAAATCTTATTTTTTTTTAAATCCGGAAAAAAAACTTCAATTCTAAAAAAAAAGTTTTGCAAACGTTGTTTCTGTTGATTGAAAGAAAACTAAGCATAAATCTTCAAAATGAAATTTATATTCTTACAAATTAGAAATAAAGCTGCATATACCGTAATACCGGTGCATCCATACCTGCTACATATTTATATATACTTTGCATAACAGTGACATACATATTAACAGAGACCTTTCATCGTTTTTCATATTTTAGGGATCCAAATCTCACCAACTCACCTCAGCAACATTTTTACCAATAAAATAGGAAGTTACTGTATATATTCCGTTCGAATTTTCTCTCAGGACAATCGGTAGCTCCAATGTTATCGCCTAAAATTATGCTTTTATTGAAAATCGAGAATTTTAGCGAAAAAAAGGTTTAACTCAACCGGTACAGCCGGAAACTGTAGCATAAAGTTAAGGTTTCGAATTTGATTGAATAATATCCCATTTATGGATATTACAGTGTCGGAAGTGACGGGAGTGCCGAAATAAACAAATCCAGTGATTAGAGCACAAATCTGGAAACTAAAATCCATCAAACCAAAGCAAATCTCACAGTCAATTCCACACGAACTTGAAACTTACAACAGTTTGAATGAATCGGATCTTGAGCACCATCGGATCTCTCACTATAGTTAACCACGATCTCCATGTTAAAGCAGTGAGTTGAGCTAGGAAGGAAGCAGGATGTCTGGAAGAAAAAGTCCCTGCAGAAAAATAAAATATGGCTTGAATCATAGGGCCAGATAACCCCACGCGACAATTCGATTGATATTAATCGAATGGGTCAACGAATGGAATTGATTTCATGGATGGATTTTCACTCATCAATTCATCCTCAAAGTAATTGGACACTTGTTACTTAAACGCACTTCATATTGAAAAACGAATGATCCTTCCCAGAATTGTTGATTTCTTCGGAGATCTGTCGTTTAGTCTCCTAAAAAGTGTTTCTAACAATATCACTGAGAGTTTAAGACACAACATACAACAAAGTCAGACATGAATCACTTGTACGTTTAACTAATTCTACCACGGTTTCACATATGTGAAATGGATTATTAGAGGAGAAAAAAATCTTGTTTTTTTTTAATCCAGAAAAAAGCTTCAATTCTAAAAGAACAGAAAAGAAAAGAAGTTTTGCAGACGTTGTTTCTGCTGATTGAAGGAAAACTAAGCATAAATCTCCAAAATGAAATTTGTAGTCTTACAAATTAGAACTAGAAATAAACCTGGGTATACCGCAATATTAGAAAAGTATCTCGTGTTAATCAATCCGCTTGGAATCTGTTCACACCGCGTTCACCTCAATTCAGAATCGTATGAGGTTTACGAACGCGTTACTAGCTTGTACAATAACTTTGGTAGAGAGCTACCCGATGTATCAAATCAGTATTTTTGTTCTTTCAAACTGGCACCAATTTGTTAACTTCAGAGAAGCGGAGGCCTTGATTGGCACAAGGGTAGAATCAAGGATCTGATCGATAATGCTGCCTGCAGCCACAGCGTAACCTCTTACTGCGACTGCGCTACACAGTATTTCGATAAAATACTCCTTCAATATACAGTACCTCTAACCCTGCAGTCCAGTTGCAGCAAGCGAGGATTCCGCCTCTATCGCGAGCCCTGCTCTACCGTACAGCTCCTAACGCAGGATTTTGTGTAATTTCACTAGGCTTCAAATCGTTTTGACTCGATCACATCAAAATTTCAGAAAAATACTGTGATGAAGGTTACAAAAACCGTGTCATTATACGGGCCCTAAATGAAGGATAAGGAAAGGAAGCGGAAGAAGCGGAAGAAGCGGAAAAGCGGAGCGACAAGCGCTTCCGGCGACAAACGACATGACCAACTTACATTTATTTGTCCATTTGAGATCTCGAGAACCTCCTTCCCGTACGGAGTCTGTAAGAAGCCTTGTCGAATCCTCTGAAAAAAGTGCTTCAGCAAAATAATTAAATTCATGAGGTATGAAAGAAGGCTTACAGAAATTGTTTTGAGACATGTGCTTTTTTCACCATTTATAATAGCCAAGGTTCGGATAAGATGATCAGCAGGGTTGTAGTACTCCGGAGATGGGTATCCACAGCTGAAAATTGATTTGTTGTTTTAGGTAGGTAATAGCTTAATCATTATGTTGTTTTATCTTGTTTCACTTCTATTACGTTGTCATTTTTTAAGTGTGAATATGAAATTTAAAAAAAATGAATGGAAACGTATGAATTGCAACTGTAATACAAATATGATCAACAAAGACTACTTGACAAAGCTTCTTCTAAGTAATACCTTTCAAAAAGCGGTTCAGCCTCTTCCGCCGGCCCGAGATAAATAATTCGTCCACAAGCCATAAGGCAAACACTGAAATCGTTAGTGATTGGAAATTTAAGGGTTTCCCATTGCAGCAAGGACTCACTCGTTAAACATTGAATAAACTTGACTACTTGGCTGATGAATCGTGATCACCACTGTCATTCCACCATCGGCTAAGCTTCGCAGCGCAGCAACGACATGGCCTGGAAGTACAGAAAAAAGACTTCAACTCGGAGCGACGAGCTGTCAAAGGAAACCACACTACACTAGTTCATACCTGCCATAAAAGCATCCAGTCCTGACGTTGGTTCGTCGCAAAACAGGATCTTCGGACACGTGAGAATCTAAGAATACAGTGATACTAAAAATAGAAGACTCACTTATCTAGTCACCAGAAGTTCCTAGTGTTCTACTACATTGCGTATTTTTTTTCTTTTTATAGTCACTAAGGTCATTTTGTTGGAAGTGTTTTCGCAGATTGCACTGGGTTGTAGGATGGACTGATGTTTCTTAGTGATTTTGTACGCTAGATTCTCAGATACACGGACGTTTTCCTTACAAACTCAATTATGTCCTGACCCTTATCTGTGGACTATTTGAGAAATCCCAAAGTCAACTATTCTCCAAAGGCTGCCTTCAAGAATTAGCCTATACCCGAACTGTGGTCGACGCCAAATGTGTCCAAACCGATTGAAGGTGCTGTTTTCTCTGCTACATAAAATAATTTCAATAGAAAGTTAGTGAAAATGGTCACAAAAATGCAAAAGTTCAGCTAGATCACATGTCAGAAACAATTCAACTTTTCCCCAAACATAATTTGCTGTTTATGAAGAAGCGCCTTTCTTCTGCTTCTTAATATCCAAATGAATTTGTTTGGAACACTACATCCTTGGCTGCCTTACAATAATATCTGTCGGATTAATATGCCTAATAAAGCAGACCTATGTAATAAAATTCCAATCCTAAAGAGAGCATACGATTGGATTGACAATGTTAGGATCGCTCCTCGAAAATAAAGGGTTAGGTAATAAACGTAAACGAGATCGAACTCAATATCCCCTAAATGTCCTGAAAAAAAGCGTGGGGAACGGCCTTTACTATCGGATTCTCCTACGATGCACCTATCAACGACGGCAACTATGAGTGTAGGTCGTCTGAGAGCGAGCGGACAATCGATCGGCTGTTAGCGCTCTCTTCCTCACACTGGAAGAAGCCATTCATTACGCGTTCTCTGATATCATGTAGGGGGAATTGATCGACGAAATCGTTCTGAATGCTGTTTTCAAGAGTTGACCGTGATCGCGCTCATTTCGTGATCTACACGCTAAACTCTATCCTTCGTGGAGACATCTCAGCATAGTCAATTATTTGGGTTGACTTCAAACATTTATCCCAGTGATTTCAAAGTTCGTAGCCTTCTTAGTGACGGTCTCTGACGCGGACTTTTTTCGGTGCTGGGCGCTAATTTCATTATCGCTCAAAAAATGTGATCAAGCACTACCTCGGATGCAAACGCCAGTCGTTTCATTTCACCACATGACAAGCCTTTCACCGAGTTTGGGATTCCGATCATTGTATCTGCACAGCCAGAGAGGCCCATCTGAAAAAGGTCTCATTGAGCAAATAAAAAAAAACAAAGAGCCGATGCTCTAAATAGAACGATTTCGTACTTTCCGAATCACTTCTTCAACTCGATAATCCTGTTCCAATTTAGTGAAAGCGGATCCCATTCGAAGTCTTGCCTGCAACGTGTCCACAATAGTTAGGTGGATGGTAAGAGAATTTTCGGTCCAGTATTAGCCAACATGCAGGAAAATAAGTCCGGGAGTTAGAATAGTTATCGGTTTTGTAATTTTGTTATTTTGTTTCTGTAATTTACATTCCTGCACGATATAATTGTAGCATTTTGAATTTTTTTGTTTGTTTTACATACAATTATCTATTTCTTATTAACTCTTACTAATTATTTAATAATACTAACTCTTACTAATCAACCACTAACATTATAAACCTCTTATAACTCCTATTAATATTAACTGTGACGTAATAATACCATTGTTTTCTCCACGGTGGAAAAATTATGTGGACTTTTGTTATCCTCTCTATTTCGCAGATTTTTACAGAGAAGAGGAAAATTCTGTGGTTAAATTCTGGCGGTTGTTTTTGTTTGAATTTAAAAAAGAATTGTAACTATTTACCATGAAACGTAGATGCTCTCGAGCGGTCATTGTACCTATGAACATGTCTTGTTGTTGAACAAATGCAGAAATCTGGAACGATTATTTACAAAAATGACATTAATTGGTTGTACCTAGAATTATTAGAAATATAAGAAGATAGCAAAATATACCTTTTTGCTTTGGTGTATTCTATCACTACAACAAGTATTATTTTTTTTAAAATGAAATCTGGTTTTTCCTCTGCACTAATGCGATATTTTATTCACCTCTCTGATCTTCCACTTAGTTACTCTTTGACCATCGACCGTAACACTCCCTTGGACGTTTAATCCGGAAAGATTGCGTGAAGTCAAAACATTGAGAAGAGTCGTTTTTCCAGCACCACTTAGAAAAGAAGATGTTCAGTTTCGCTTTTCGGAAAATTTTATAAGTTTTTTAAAATTACATATTCACCTGCTTCCCATGATCGCCAACACTCTTCCAGCTTTAGCCACACCACTGACTGAAATCATGAAATAGAATAGAGCAAAGCATGCATTCACAGGCAATATCTCCAAATTTCACTATGAGAAATCGTGGAATCGTTGTAGGAAGCACAATATTATTATTATCCTTGCAGATATAGCAAATTTGGTATAGTCATTGTGAGAAAATACGTGAATGCATCTTAAAAGAAGGTCCTGCAAGGTTTTCTCCAGCACATCTACTATAAAATTTTTTAGAGCATCAAAAATTACTGAAGATACCCAGCAAGAATTTACTAAACCGTTTCTCAGTGATCACTATCTGTTAGTTTTTTCCCCTAAAAAGTACGTAAAGTTATGCGTCTCTGACCTTTATGGAGTATTTCTTTGCCTTTCCACTGTCGACGACGCGAGAGGTATTTTTCTCGAATGGAGACATTTTTGCGCTCTCGACCATGTACAAAGATAGATGACCAGTAAAGATTGCATCTGGAGTAATCATTTTCTTTGAAAAAAAAGTTTCAATAAAATACAGAGTATCTTATTTCAATATCTTTTTTTGTACTCTTTTGAAAGAGAACTGCTTTTTTATTTCTTTAAAATCAAAATTAGGTTTGTGCCCAACAAAGCTATATTGCTCTTTTGAGGAATATAGCTCCTGATTCAAATGACTGCACTTGCAAATGCTTAAAAAAATCAAAATAACAGCAAAATAAGATTTGACTCGAAATTAAAGAAACAACCACACACCAGTACTCAAGTTATTTTAAATGGCAGTGAAGTGGAAAAATTTCTTGCACTCAACTGACAACAAGAACAATTTGTGATATACAAAATACGTATTTAATATAGCTCTACAAATAATGTTGCATTCAATTTCCATTAAAGTAACACCGTTCCTAACTCCCCTACATTAGTTTTAAAAGAGATTTCAACACTAAGTAAAGAAACGACCAACATATATGGATTGTTCACAGTGTTTGGATTTTTTTGTAAGTTGTTTAGTTTTTTTTTCTAAATTTTCCTTTTTTACACCTTTTACTAGTGAAAGCAGTTCAGTAATCATGTATAGATAATAAAACTGTTGACATTAAATATAAAATAAAAAAATAGAAAAAGATAAAATTACCCTTTTGGGATCTGGAAGTTGTTGTTAACTCCATGCGAGAATTTATATGTAGGAGGAGATTTGATCGTTTTGCTTACTGGCGAAACTTGATTCCCACTGATTTCATGATAAGGAGGAGGATCCGGAAGCAGGGGAAACTTGTCGTCAGACATTTACCCTGAATAGAATCCGTATAAAAAACTTCATTATTCAGTTTTTTCTGGATCACGAAAGATCACAAAATTACGAAATTTTTTTAGCAGTCAGCACTAATACATGTATACCAAGGGAGAACATAGTGTCCGGCACATAAACACATTGTGAAACGCGTGAAACATGCGATTGGGAGCAGTGAGGTCAACAACGATAAGAGACGACGATATGGGTAATAAAAAATATTTCACATTGTTATCGTCCGCTCTTATCGTGAGGACTAAAGGGCTACTGGGCGTTACCTACATAAAATGTACTGTACAATATGCTACATTACGTTACAAGAAGTTAATAAAAAGAGCTGCAGTCTTTTAATGTTTTATTACTTTAAAAATTTGCTCACTCGATTCATGGAATTTTGAGTGAAAAGAATCGAATTTGATGAGATCAAAGAAATAAATCTCTATAGAAATTTTAGTTCATTAAGCTCATTAAGTTATAGTTTAGTAGAAATTGTTTAGGGTAACCCTATTCTCCTCTTCTTCGAATATTTTTTTCCTCGATACGTACCACTCATTTCTAATTCGAATAATTTAATTTTGCGTTCACAATAATACCAACCCGCAATAAATTAAAAAGAAGAACGAGGCTCAAAACAGAGGTTTAAAAATAACGTTCAATGGAATTCATAACTGTTCCCTTGAGGGGATTTTTTATGTTGCTTACTAGTATCAGAACGAAGCATTAGTTGCAAATGCGGGAGTCGGAACATTCTGGAACATTGGAAGCATCAATTTTCCTTATGAGAAAACTTCATATACATAAAATTTTCATAAAATTGGACGGAACAAAGTGGAGTTTACTACGCGTTGTTTTATTATAGTTATGTGTGTAGTTTTCTTTATTTAATTTACTTGATTATTTTATTTACATCTATATTTAAAATTAATAATTTATTATATTTAACTGCAACAGTACTTGTTTACTTCTAATTTCGGCTTCCGTTGTTTTGTTCATATTTTTTTCACAGTTTCTTTATCTCCCATCCATTTCCGTCATTCTAAGAGTGACAAACAACCAACGATAGTTTTTAAACAGAAAATAATGGATGAGACGATCCTGGAAGCCATAAAAAAACACCGGGTGGTTGACGACCTGGTAAACGAATATTGTCTTTATCAACTCTGACTGTCTTCTCTTCTCCCGCATTTTCGTTCACTTCTTGACTCATTATCGAGTGTACCCGAGTGCTAGCCAGTATTTGCGCAACCGATCAAACAGTTTCCGGTTATTTTGCCAGCATCTAAATGCTTCTTACTTTAAATATTAGCTGTTGAAAGGTGAAAAATCCCTCTTATTTTTTATTCAAGTTTTATTATAAGAATAGGAATTCAGTTTACTATTGCAGAAACCAGTTCCCAAACACAGAGCAACGTCCTGATTTTCGATTCGATTTACGTAAAGGTATGAATTATTCTCTGACGCATCCCATAGATTGGGATAATGACTAGATTTTTTTCAGGATGACGAATGATCAATTTTTGCTACTACTTTTAATTGGATTCCACATATGGTGTATTTGCTACTCATCTACAATTGTGAAATTCTGTTCGGCTTGATATTTTGATATTTTTTTATTTTGATTGATATTTTGATATTTTGATATTTATACCGATATTTTTCTGATCAAGAATTCACGTCAATTTTACTGTACTTCTACTGTTGATAGTATTACAGTGTAGTACAGGCGATGCTTAAGAAACATATGAGAAAGTAATGTGTGCTTTGATTGCACCCCTTTAGAGGTACAAGTCATATAGTCGTATTCCTTGAAATATGTCCTTGTGAACCGTTTTAATCATCATTCAACGTAAGAAAGATTAAATCTAATAAGAATGGTTCAACGTGAGAAATTTTGCTCAATTTTTCTCCTTCTCATAATCATTTCTTATACTTTAGAATTCTACGATTAATTGTGAATACGAATTGTGAAGATAAGTGCTTATTTCGACTGGAATTCCATAGATTTCAATCATTGTCACAATCACACACTATTATATATGTGCATATCAAATAGTAAAACAAGATAATTGTTCCTAAAACATTTAAATGCAATTGCAATCATTATTTCATAATTACAGTTCGATGAAAAAAATCGAGACAAGCTCCTATCTAAACTAGAGAAATCTATTTCAAAAATTCCAGTCTGCCAATGCTGCTTTTATGCAGCTGCATCTTAAGACGGCCGAAAAAATCTAAACCCCTTCCTTTAACCGCTTAAAGGCAGCATACCACGAATCTGGGGTGGTACCGATTTCAGGTGGATTATCCGTATACGATGTAATAGATTATGGAGAGGGGTGTGATTCCGTCCATTTCTTTCTAATTACCGTAAAAAAACGACCCGGAAGATGCGGCTCATGCAAAAGGCTGGCGCGCTCCAATCGAACTCCTTGTGGAAAGTAGCGCGCCAGAACGCCCAAAGCCGTATCTCCTGGGCCGTTTTTTACGGCAGTTAGGAGGAAATGGATGGGATCATCCCTCTTTCGATGGTCTACGATCCCGTATACGAGTACTCCACCAGAAATCCGTAGCACTCCAGATTCGTGGGGTGATGCCTTTAAGTCGAGTTTAAAAAAAAAAAAACGCTGCCGATAACTTCTATAGTCGTGTCAAAACGACCTGAATCGCGATGCAGGAGTATAAATAGCGGTAGAGCCAGCGGTTGGGATCGAAGTGAGACCACCACTAACTTTATTCGGACTGCAGCGATGATTAGTGCTATTCGAGGATCCCTTCAATCCCAGTTACGCAACGCTGCACCGCGCCGCTCAGAGCGCAGCCGTTCACCGAGCTCCAGGTCATTTCCTCCTCTGAAGATGAAGACTATGGATAGAATAATAACCCGTGGATCACGGAAATCGTCACAATTAAAACTGCACCACTACACGTATAGCATCATGCCAAAGAACGTGAAGAACGAGAAAGCTGAAATCTTTGACCGGTTCTAATTAATCGTTTTAGAAATGAAGACCCCTTAAATCTCGCAGTGTGTGTAGGTCTTTGAGCAAATGTTAGCCCTAACGCAACAGTTGAGTTATCCTTAAGTAACTAAAAGGATTTTCTGTTTACTGATGAACAATGAAATTCACAGCTGTTCCCGTTTGGAATTTCATTTTGTTCTCCACGTCAACTTCCGCCATCGAAGTTATCTAGTTATAAATTCTCAGGATCATCTTCAAGTAATAAATTCTTTTTCTTTTGACAATTTAATATACGTTCTCAGTTTAAGTTCTCACTTTTACTTTCACTTTCAATAGTTTCACTTTTCACTTCCTTTAGATTCATCTCCTGTATGTTGTGGGAAAATTTCATTATGGAAACCTCTTGTTGTTCCTTGTGAATCATTGAGTTTCTTCAGGATTCATTGTTTCCTGATTTTCCTTAATGTTCTTCAAAACTCGACAATTTTTGTGAGTAATGTATTCTTATATCTCTTGGGCACATAGAGATGTAGCAATGTTTATCATGTGACCGTTATTGATTCTGTAGATTAGGCAGACGGTAAACTTATCCGTTGTAATCCATCGCTTCCTTTCTCCCACTACTGCTCGGAATTGTGCTGCAAGTGTCTCGGAACGTTGTCAGATGTTCCCTTCCCATTTACTTGAAAATATTTGGAAAAGTGAAAACAACTCAACTACTGTTGAACATCTTATTCTTTCTCCGTACAGTGAAAAAATTAATGATTTGGAGTACTTAACTTAGTTGACCAAACCAAAAAAAGACCAAAAAAACCATCTGCAAGATGGTATTGTCGTGTGTCTTGATTGCTTGCATATTAGATGTTAAGTAATCTTTGAACACTGTCCGAACGCTTCGAACTGGAGCGATAGAACAGAATCCTTCAAATCGTTATTGTTACATAGTCCGCAAGACTCGAAGTCTCGTTTTAACTGCTTGCCGAGCTCGGCAATGTCCACGAATTCAGCCTGATGAAATATGACAGAAAGACGACCCGAATAAATAGAATGCCAAGATTTTATTTAACTTGAATGCAACTTTCCGATTTTCTTCCTGCGCTTTATAGCGATAGCTGCACATCTGCATACGAAAATCAGTATGAAACCTTTTCTGTGTGGTATAAACTTCATATGAACCGAGGAAACAATGTCCAAGAACTTTCCTAACTTGAAAGACACTTTTATTTGATTTTTTCTTTTATTTTCTCAAAATCAACATGGTGAAGATCAGTTTTACTCTTGTGCTTTTTGAAACCTATTGATAAGGAATTGATTTCTGAAGCAACAAGGATGGTACATGTTTGGTCTCACGCGATGGAGACTTTCCATGTTGCATCCCTTGATCTGCTTCAAATTTTGGGCATTAATGTTGGCAGCGAAGATGATTTGTCAGCTTTAGCTGTTGATTTGAAGCCTTGTTCCATATTAAGTTTATAGCTCGGCGTCGACTTAGTCCACGGTGCTGGTTCACTACTGGCTAAGAACAGAAATGGTATGTTGACGAGAACGACGAAGACACTGATGCCAAGAAATAGACGTGACCACTGTAAAATTCGAGTTATTTTCATAACAAGATTGTTCAACTGAGACGCAAAATTAAACCAGGTTAAGATATGAAGTGATTGTTTTACGCAAAGAGAATAAAGAGAACTATAAGGAATATGTAATCAGCATGACTGCCTGCGCAAACCATCAGCGAGATTAGATTTTGCGGGACATTGGGCAAAATCCGTCATAAAATAATCCACTGATGATGTAGGACTTCTTTGTTTCAAAAGAAGAGAGTTGTGAGAAGAAGCAGGAAAAGAATGGTCTCGCTTATCGTTTCCGTGTATTTTCTATACGTATTTCTTTTTTAAGAGACACTTGCGGAACGTTAGACGAGTTGCCAGTACGCTTTTCTATTAAAGCTATGGTAAGGGAACTACAGTTTCCAAAGCATACCTCATCCACAGTGTTATGAGGACATAAAATTGCAACAATCCCTGGTAGTATGAAGGAAATAAAGCATCCTGTAATTGTGATGCACACCATAACAAAGTGCACATGTTGTCTGGCGACCTAAAAAAGTTGTGCGAATTTTTTAGTGGAAGTTGGATTCTTCTTAATTTTGAACTATACTTGTTTATTTTGTGTTAACTATTTTCATTTCCTTGGAACGTTTTCTTAAAAATTCTCTTGTAAAATGTTGGGCACCAAATTAGATTCTCTTCTTATATCCTGAGAACTTCTTAACAATATTGTCATTGGGAATACCGGAGAAAAATTTAGTTGTAGTTGTGTGAATACCACAGATCTACAATACAAATGAAAAAGAAAGTCTAATAGTAAGTTATCACAAGCACAGAACCAAAATGAAGATTGGTTCCTCAGAGGTATTCCATTTTTTGGAGCAATTATACTTCTGGAGCAATGTTGATATGTTCGAAGTCTCCGGTTCATCTAGTTATATACTACTTTGAAGTGCGAATTGACCATTCAAGACGTAGTATGAGCTCCTTGATAAAAGTGCTTCTCAGAGACATACTAAAAACTAAAAGCGAAAGTTCAAAACCAAATTTTTTATACAAGATCAGTGCATTTGATAGCCCAGTAAGGCAAAATATCACCCTCTTAATTTTGTCGCCGCTTTTTTGTATGATGATCCGAATATGTGTCGTGCCCGGCACGACTTTCTCAGCCAGCCGGCACTCTTTTCCAGGCAGCGCCCTGGAAACATTGCCATCGGCAATGTATTACGGCAGCGTTTCCGCGCCAGTCGCAGTATATAAGAGCTAGCTTCGAGTACTCGGGGTCCAGTCTCCTTTTCGCTTCCATTGTGATGTCTTTCTTTTATGTCTTCGTATTTGATCGACTACCACGTTCAACTACCTTTATCCACATTCCACCATCTGCAAACATCATCCACCATCCACAACCACCTGTAACCGCTATTCATGGCTAGCTGCGGGCCCCGAACCGCGCCCACTTAATAGCCGAGAACCGCAACCACTGAGCCACTTGACAGGCCCGCATTGATCCACCTTTCAATGTCGTGTACTTTATCATTGCCATGTATTTTCGACATTAGGATAAATTCGCATATAAAACCAATTGTACCGCAGCGCATCCATAGCCCACAAGCATAGGGGTGGAATCAGGGGGCAGCTCGGAAGCCCCTGAAGGGGAGTCGGAGGATGACACCCTGGGTGCGAGCCCGCAGTTTTCGGAGGGGCTGAGCTGCCATGTAGTGGCTATCCCAGCGTGAGCTCCTCCGGATACGGGCAGTCGGCCTCGAGTCCTACCCACCGACCCCTGCCGCTCATTCTTAGAGCGGACCCCTTGAGACGGACGCCTAGATCACGCCATTTAGTGAGCAAATTGTTCTCCCGAATAGATTTCCTCATTCCTTTTTCCGGAGAAGCATGTTCTAGATCTAAACAAGCGGGCGTTCAGCCTCTCCATCAATCGTTACTTGTTTGTTTTTTTCCTATTTCTTCTCACGTGCTCTTTTGAGTTATCGCAAGAAGGTATCTGAATTAATGCGAATATCGTTGTATTTTACTGCTTGGAACAATATGACTGCGCACGAGTTTGTTCAATTTCTTAATTTGGCTGAATAAAGCGGCACCATTCAATTCTCACAACCTTATCGTCTCTAAATTTCCAAATCTGAAGTAACTAAACAAGCAGATGCGGAAACGGAGAGGTTAACGAGTATGAATATGATCACAACCAGTTCCTGTTGGTTGTTTAGAAACGTGGATAATCTGTAAAGCGGTTTGCCATTGTTAACAGGTAAGATTTCTGCAGCCTATTTCATTGTAAAGATTCTCTTGTCTTTTTTTTCTCAACTATCAACATGGAATGTTCTGATATGACTAAGTAAGGTGAACGTCATCATCATAATTATAAAGATAAAGGTTCTACGTCAGATCACGTTAGTAGCTAGTTTATACTAAAGCGGCTGCTTACATGTATGAATCTGATTTTTGAAGAAATTATCTGACGAGTATGATGAAGGTAGGTTAGAGAGGGCATATTGAGAAGTACATTTGGGTGAAACGCTACGCGAGCGACCTCATCTCCTTTTTCCTTCTTTACGGGGCTGGACATAGTGGGATACGCCTCACTGCTTTCTGACGCCAACAAGCTCATCTGACATCGGGGAACGCCCCCTACGACAGCAGTCTACCTTCCAATGCCGGCGCGTCTACCTGACGCCGTGAAAGTTACTCAAGTGCTTTCAGGTGCTTCATTTCTAACTGGCAAAGCAAACCTGTTCCGCCCAATTTCACAACTTCCTGGTGCGGTCACTTTTAGTCTACGCAGTTTTTCCACAACAACATAAAAACTTGAGAAAAGGAAAGTTTGCAATTCTTAACAAAGTACACAACACTTGACTCGTCGGCTAGCCCTACAAGTCACTGTATAGACCAGTTCACACGTTCGTAAACCACAAACGATTCTGAATTGAAGTGAACGTGGTGGCGCACCCCAAGCAGATTGATTAACACCAGATCCTTTAAAAATCCTTTGTCCTTTAAAATGTCTTCTATTAGGTTTGCTACGTTTTGTTTTACACAAGCATACCGTTAAAAGAAGAGTTGTTGAAGAAATAAACTAAAGCGTGACTGAACCAAAGACAGCATAACAACCTGTGTAACGGCGTAATATTTGTACGGGCATTGTATTGTAACTCCTGATTGTTAATGTAAAGGTTTAATAATTACGAACTAGTTAGGGATATGGCCACTATTCTCAGATGTTGAACCCTCCAAAAAAGTTTCAGCACAAAAACGTGCACTACTATAAAGCGGAGCAATCAGTTGAATCGCAGAACAACTCACCACTTGAGCACATTTGATAGAGCCAACGGCGTTTAAACCGCTGAAAGCGACTGCACCACTGTACGCAGCTTGAGCCATCAACTTACTTTCTGTCTGCAAAATTGTATACAAGCATTGTGAACAACTGAAATATTGGAACAAAAACACCAAGTTCAACATGATGATTGTTTTCAGAGTAAGTGTACCCAAGTACTTTTGAAGTTGCCTTGATTTGTGAAATAATCCAACTTATAAAACGAGTTAACTTTGGTATTAAGGAGACTGAGATGTGATTGAACGTTGAACGAGTGTCCCAAATTAAAAATCTTCCAGTGAGAAGTAAAAGAAAGAAGAAAGTCTTGTCAAAGATGAACACCAACTGACCTGAGACAAAACGCAGAAGCAGACTGCCATGGCGCCCTGCGAGATTGATGCAAACATAATCATTCGATATTTTTCAGGTATAAATGTTGAAATGTCAAATAATGGACCAGCTATGACCTTCATCAGTACGCATAAGACGTATGGAAATGCTGTGGCGTAACCTGTCTCAGTGATGTCAAAACCGAGCGCCTAAATCTTCACAAGTAACTTCCTAACGATTAATTGCATGCGTTAAGATACTCCACATACCATATTCATATAAGTAGGGCCAAATTGCAGGAAAACGAAGAAAGCGGTGTTTCCACTGAATGCTGTCAGGAGCACGGCTTGCATACACCGATCGGTGCACATCTTTTTGTAAGGAACTTTCTCCTTTTTAGTTTGTTCTTCTTTACCAAAAGTGATTGCGGATAACTCTTTTGGGCTTACCATCCTGAACAGGATGTTTAGTGTCCTTCTTCTTTACTACTAAGAATGGCTAGGAAAAGCGCGTAGGCATTCTAACGTATTAATAAACATTCTAGACAGGAGTTGAAAGTAACCGACCGTCACATTTTCAACATGTCAAACGAACCCAGATTATGCACAGATTACCTTGATAAAGAGGATAAACACTGCCCACAAGTTTCAATAGTTTCTGGATATTTTTGCTAGATGCTAACACCGGAAGAACGTATGCTGACCTGTGGTTTTTTGGGTTATCTTCATAGAATAGAAAAAATGTTGTCGAAAAGAGCACTCCAGCTGCACCAAGAGTATAATAGAGGTATCTCCAACCAAGTGCAGATTCGCAGAATGCGCTGGCAAGCGGCATAGATATAACAGAAGAAAGCTAAAAGTCATCTATCTTGCTTCGGTTTAGAAGAGGGAATTTTACCAGAAGGATAGGAATCAGGGGAACGCGGATTTCTAGAGTTTAGGGGTTTTTACTCTACACACTTGGTCAGTTGAAGAGGAAAGATACAGATAGGAAAAGCCTCGCACAAACGTCCGAAGATAAACGCCAAGGAAGAACATCTAGGAGTTATAATCTCCCATCCTTCTCTAACTTTAGCTAAGAGGTTAGTGACCTTAAAAGAACGAACGCTATTAAGCAAAGTGGAGAAGTAATCCGGTCCAGAATGTTTCCTAGACCTTAATCTGCTGACGCTGTGCCTTAAATTTTTTTTTTCCTTCAAGTAGAAACAAAATGTTACTAAGTGAAAGCTGACCAAATGGAAAACTATCTCGCACTGAGAATGTGGGGCAGACTTTTGAACCTTAGCGGGTGACCACCTCAGAATTCTGCACGATTTTCAACTCTTCTCAGACCGATACAAGTCTTAGTGGTGGTATTAGCAGTTGTATAAGTAATAGGAGAACGAATTTTAATCATTTAAAACTTGATTTCTATAATCAGGAAGTGAGTAAAGGCTGAAAGAATCACCTGTGGGCTGCATGACAAAATGGCGATATATGTCCCAGATTCGCGAAGCACAGACCAGTGGGACGTTATTGATCCTACAGTAACGAAAGCCACCGCCATAGCGAAACCCTAGGAAAGTCATTTATTACAGTCAAGAAACTGCTATTAAGGTTAGGACAGTCCAATTTAATACGTACCTGCAGTACTCTGGCAAGTGCAACAAAAAAGTGACCAAGTTCAACTGCTAACGGAATGGAAAGAGTTGCAAATGCAGCAACAAGACCATAGAAGGTGTACGTGTATCTGATGCAATTTGTTGAAAATTATGAAAACTCTTTGAAGGCTGCATTTGCGGGAGTTTTCGAATTTGGAGTCTTTCCACCAGTATGTAGGAGCCCGAAAACGGTTTTATAAACGTAAACGTAAGGTCAACACCCGCGACCAACGAAACCAGGAATTTGAGGTATCAGAAGCACACAGAACAAATAATCCGCACGCCGCTTACGAAAATATGGAAGTGACTTCCGCACCAATGCAAAATGCGAAAAATTCCGGCGAACTCTGTTCAGTGGCTGAAGTGCTAACAGGTTGCAATCGGATGGATTACACATTATGCGGTAGGACTATGGATCCTAAATGCTCCTGATCTGTTAAAAAGACCCCAATCTCGAAAATTTCTGCAAACTCAGCCTTTAAGTGATTTTTTCTGTAATTTCAAATCTACTTTCGATTCCACTGCTTGGCCACACACATGGCCGACATTGCACAGGAACTATGTCTGAACAAAGCGCCCTTCTGTGAACGATTCCGAGAAAACAATGAATTTCAACCACACAGCGAAAAATAACATCGGAAATTGATCTTTTTCGTGATTATTACAAAAAAAGTAAAGAAGGGGAGATTCCGGCGCATTTATTGTGGACGCAACAGAAACTGGAGGTTTTGAATTGCAGTTTCCGATGAACCAGGCTCTCCTTTTGCAATGAAGATATTCCGCATCTTTTCATTCTTTTAGCATTAAGGAGTTCCCTAAAAAAATGTGACCTTAGTCCAATTTTTTGCATAACAGGAACGATAGGAATAGTTCCGATGAGTTGTCCCACTGCAACAACCGAGAAAAGGACATTTTTCCTCTTTGGATCGTTCAACCAGTGACCTGAAACGTGACTTTACTTTTAGCGACATAATTGGCTGATACGAAGGGAAATGAATTACAAAGTTACAGTTAGTTAGTTGAGTTACAAGACATAGAGTGCAAATAACATAGGGTTACACTTACTGTTTTCTGTGCCATTTGTTGTTTGAGATGTTACTACATCCTGCATACAAATTACCGTAAAGCTGAGGGCTTGTTGACTACTGTAGATAGACGTGCTTAGAAGAATTGAGAATACGAGGATAATATATCTAATAAAAGTCATCTTCTCGCTCGTCATCGGCACCTAGGATTTAAATAATAGGGAATAAACGAATAGGAATGAATAATAAAAACTAAAAGCAGGAAAAGACGGTCTTTATTTTGTTACACCTTCGACAATGACAATGTTACAACTTTAAAAGCAGAACGGGATTGAAACAAAAGTATTCATTTCTATGAAGAAAGTCTCGAACCTCGATATTAAGTTAGTAGCACAGATTAACAATGTTGATCAAACAAAAACTTTCCATTTGAATTTTTTGAATCGAAGATTCCAGTGCTTTAGGACTATTCGAAGAGGATAACGACAGAAATTATTATGTAAAAAATAACAAATCAAAGAA
Source organism: Necator americanus (assembly GCF_031761385.1). NCBI lineage: Eukaryota > Metazoa > Nematoda > Chromadorea > Rhabditida > Ancylostomatidae > Necator > Necator americanus. Next base: position 8,776,347 of record NC_087373.1, read on the forward strand.
CAATCATTGCATTTTTGATGCAGGAGCGAAAATAACCGCAGCAAAACGAACTTTACTGCGAGTAAGAGTGTGTGAACATTTTGCACAACACCATTTCACGACTCCCGCATTGTTTAAGCGATAATACTGAGCATTTGGAATATTTGGAGACATAATCGTATTAAAAGGTGAGAGAATATGCCATTGTCGTTCGAACTAATACCTCATTATGCGGAAAATGAACTGGTACTCCTCTGCATCAAGTCTCTAGCAATAATTCACGTTCAAAGATCTATCAAAGGACCACAGCGAGAAAAACAACAGATTATTCTTTTTTACGAGCTCGCATACATCGGAAACATCATGTTTTATTGCAACTGTTGATCGTCCACAGCTCATAGCTCAAGTTCTAACTGTTACTTCAGGTAAAAATGAACACTCACTGAAAATAAAAAATGAACACGCACACCTGACTTTATTATTAGATCATTAACAATGTGTGATAGTAAATACGTCTTAAACGTGAGCCAAAATTATTTTTTTTTAACATCTTCGAATCTTTGTATTGGATACGCATACCACATCATTCACTGTACTTTTTCCTTTTCTTTTTCACATTGCCGCTCGAAACAGTGTTGGACCAATGTCAAATGCTTTCGCATTGACTGGAAAGTAGTTGAAAAGTAGATTTCAGGCAACTTTACTGTGGTGGGAAACTTGTTCTGCTTCTCTATGCAAGAAATGCATGTACTTTTGATCGAAACAGGAACCGCAGATCAAACATCTATACTGGTGGCTCCGATTGACTGTTTCTAAATTTACCGTAGCGCAAGGTTTCTAATATTCGACTCGAAGTATTCCAATCGCCACTTCAAATACACATTCAGACTTTGCTTTGAAGGAGTGACCGAACTAAAGCCCTAGATAATAATCGTGTTAAAGTCAGATCCAAGTCCATTTGAGCATATTTGCTTTATGTACTATAGTCGACACCAGCTCTTTAGATGTTCGGGAGTCAAGGACAGGTATCCTTTTTCTTCAAAGTAGTGAACTAATAGCTGTACCCTTAGTCACCTATTGATATTTGTTCTTGTCTCACTGCGTTTGTTTGCCATTGAAAAACACTTATTTATTCTACATCCTGACAGGATTCGGTCCTTTATAGAATCTTCGTCGAGACAGAACACAATTCCATTTTATTTCTAGACGAAATTTCAAAATGTGCTCACATGTTACTGTCATGTTACTAGTTAGCCACGGTAAAGAATAAAGCTTCTGGCGTTAATCAATTAGCTTCGGATGCGCCAAAGCCTCCACTCCAATGCAGAATCGTTTTTGCTCTACGAACGCGTGTCTGACCTATACATCAATTGCGAGGGTTAGCCAGTGTATGTAGTCAGTGTCGCTATTCTCTCAGACAGGTTTTCATCAACTCCAGAGGGAGAGTTGGCTATCGAGGGTTTTGAACCATCAATCAGTCGTGCAGTCACAGCTGAAAGGCCTCTAACCGACTGTGCTAAATCCGCCCGTCAGACTTTTAGCCACTGTGCAGAAGAAATTCCTCTCTGCTCTAAAAATGAAACATTATGATCACCTGACTCCAGTAATTCTCCGAATCTAATTCTTTCATTCGTCCCTACCCGACTAACGGTTTCTCCTTTCACGAGACAGAGATATCATCATGTTTTTATTAGATGGACTTTGTCACGATGCTCTTATTCGCTCCTCAAGCCGCTCGCTTCTCTCTGCCCAGCTTGAGAGGACGGCGAAGGGGCTTCCGAATTTCCCGAGAATTGTCCGCGACACATTACGTATTCGGTGGATTGACGCAAACATGCATCGATGAATCGGACACTTACATATTAAACAATATCAAGTATTATTAAGTATTAAGTAGTACAATAGGAGAGAAAGGACGAATTTTGTCTAGATATTATCCCTTGGAAGTCTAAAAATCCATTCAAATGAACTTCTTTTCACCATGACGTCAGAGACACAGAAGGTCTCCTTAAGCACCTATTTTCTATTCACACTACCAACTTTTTATCACTTTTTTCCGTTCTTATTTACTCACCTGTTCCAAGATTGACAGGAATGTTTCTTGTTTTCAATGGCAGTTTTCATACATGCAATATCAAGCCATCAGGTAAATTTTCTGGTCATATTTCACGTGACGATTTCTCGTGCTTTTGATACGGTTATAAATTCAAGTTATATCGTAATCGTATCTTACCTGAAGATTTCCATCAGAAAATTCTTTTGCACGTGTCTGATTCCCGCAAGAAATTCGGTAGCTCGTGAACTACATCATAGTCTATCTTAAAAAGTCCCACAATTATTTATAGATACAGAGACCCTTCCTTAAACTCCAATAACACAGCTTGATCGGCGGTAGGTAGATGAAGTCGGTTATTTAAGCAGCAACGACGGTGCATCTCCTTAGGATACACTAAATCGGTAATTCCTCAGGCCACGTATGGTAGAAGCATGCTGGAAAATCTGACAGAACTTCTTTACCGGCTGTTCCCACCTTGAAGGTTAAGTTGTTCTTCATGTTCATTTCCCGACCTGAATAGAAATAGCCGATACAGTCGGGTACGTTCGTTATGCTGAGCTTAAATAAGGCATTCGAGGCCTATCCGTTCCTCATGAACATCGTCGTTCGCAGATTCGGCAGGAGACCGATTTTTTCATATGTTTTGTCTATTTCGGCCAGCAATTTTTCCGCTTGGGTGATGCTAGATGTTATCACAACGATGTTAACAATAACGATAGCAGCAATTTGCAGATGATTTAGCTGCCGATCGTCCACTACCACTCCCATGTCATCCCATTCCAACTTTCGCGTTGCGTTTTGGAGAATAGTCGTGAACTTTTGGGTGAGACCGTATTACCCTGTGGAAACCTTTTCTTCACGTCGATGATTTAGTTCTTGTATAATAGCGAAATCCTGGTATTGAAGTTACTATGCACTTTTCGAAGAACCTTTATGTACCGAGTAGAGGCATTTTTCGAAGAACCTTTGTGTACCGAGTAGAGGCACTTTTGTTGCTAAAGGCTTCCGTTTCAACTGAGTTGAAGGTCTCGTTTAGGACGGTGAAAGTAAGACATAGCGGTAACCTGTACTCTCGCGATTCTTCTATGGGTTTTTATACAAAACACAGGAAACATTCCGAATTGAACATAATTAATGCTTCTTTAGTTGACCAAATTGGCAGGATGCTGTTATATCTTGAGTTGGTTGGTCGCATCTCTGCAAGATGTGCCGTATTTGAACACAGTTTTGCCGCACCATCGCGATCTACACCGATCGGACGATATCAGTCCGTTCACTCACTATTTCATATCCTGCTAAGCTTCACGTAGAGATCGACAGTATTTATGAATTCAGAGTGGCGAAACCTGGGATAAAACCGAGCCGAACTATTGGTTAATAGAATGTCAACGTTTCAACTTAATTTCAATGTACTTGGTCGATCTTTTTTGATAGTGGTAGTAATGCCCTTCCAGCGAACGTCCACGCAAGACTTTTTATGTGTAGTATAGACTTGATAACAACAGAGAAGAGGAAGAAGAGTGGTCCACAAGAATACAAGAACATATCCAAAACGAGAAACATTGTTTATTCGACTTTCTTATATATACTTTTCGTTTCAAAAATGAGCAAAATAAAGGCCAATTCTACCATCGTTTTTTTTTTCCTAACCTATTTGAGAAAACGAATTGGTTGTCGAAGCAGCGAGAATGACGCATACGTAGTGTCTCATGCGACAGAGACTTCTTGTGTCGCATCCCTTGGTCTGCCGGATGCAACTGTTGGCGGCACAATGGATTTCCCGGCTTCAGCTGTTGATCTGAAGCTTTGATCCACACTAAGTCTGTAGTTTGGCGTCGACTTAGTCCACGGTGCAGGTTCACTTCTAGCGAGAAACAGAAATGGAATGTTGGCGAAGACGACAAAGACGCTGATGCCAAGGAATAGACGCGACCACTGTAAAATATGCGTTATTTTTATACCTAGATTTGATTTATGGCTTACAGAAAGAGTTACAGGGAATATAGACTCACCATGCCTGCTTGGAGTGCGTGCGGAAGATTGTACAAAATTCGTTATCACAACATTATTAACGAAGTACGACCCTTTTTTCACAGGAAAAAAAAAACGTTATGAAAGGAGGTAAATGAAGAAGGGTATTGTACAGCGGAAAATTGTTAATGTTGCCTATCGTTTCCGAGTATGTCTTACACTTGCCTTCTAAGAGACGTTCTTTGGATTGGACAACTTACCACTGCATTGTGCCATTCATTAAGCTTAATTAAGGGAAAAACGGTCTTTAAAGTGTACCTCATGGACGGTGTTATGAGGGCATAAAACTGCAACAATTCCTGGTAGTATAAAGGAAATAATGCATCCCGTAATTGTGATGCATACCATAACAAAGTGCACATGTTGTCTGGCGACCTGAAAAGTTTCTGAGAGAATTATGTTGGTGCATTCTAATTGCTTGGCCAACCATTTCAGATTGTTTGCGAGATAGAAATTGCTCTGCGGAGTTTAAGAGAACTGGAACAAAAAACAAAATACAAAAGAGTGACACCAAGAAGGAGATACAGGTGAATAAACTAGACAGCGAACACAATCGTACAGCGCACATAAATGATTACATGTCATTACAAGTTGCGAGTAAACATTCCCAAGTAGAAAAATAATCTTTGTTTATCTTATGGTAGTTCAATAGATGTGGCTGATCCTGAGCACTTGTTATTAAGATTATCCTTCGGGTTCACGTAGAGAAAATTTGGTTTTTGAATATCCCCTTAAACAATTCAAAAACTCAAAATTCTAGTTAGTTGCCTGTTTACAGGCATCATCCCACGAATCTCACTTGGGATGGATTTCCAACGGCCAAAGACATTACGGAAGCGTAGATTGGCAAAAACGGGTGGGACCTCGCTCATCTCTTCCTGCATCACTGTAAACAAACGGCTTCGGAATACGGTTCCTTATGACGTTCTCTTTTGCAACGCGCCACCCTTGCACATCGACTCGTCGGATGAAATAAATTGCCCATCGGGCGTCCGAATGGATATTCGACGAATCGCAGGCCCAGATTAACGGCAAAGAAGGTTCTACTGTCCATTTGGTGGGCTCCTCCCATCTAGTAAACTCTCAGTTTGGACGTCTACTGTCAAAAACTGGGCAGATTGAAGCTTCTACCGCACCTGCCGCATAGTCCAAACCTGACACCAAGCGACTTTCTAAGGATTAGCAAAATTTCCTTGATGGTACAAAACTTGCCTCACGAGAGGCTTGTGAAAATGAGGTAGTCACGTTTTTTACCACTAGGGACTTCTTCAATTGCGTAACTATGAAATTACCATCGAAATGGGTAAACTTTATCAAAACCTTCTCAGAAAAAGAAAACTATAGAAGGCAAGTGTTTAGAATTTCAACACATCAGTATGGAGTGAGCCGTCAAAGTCATTCGATCACCACTAATGTGGTGCAATTTTTAGATTCCCATGATCTCTCAATCCAGATATCCCATATAGGCACTGTCGCAGAAGTAAGCAGAGACGACTCGCAATTCCACTTTTCCTGTGTCTACTTTTACAGCCATTAGCCGATCCGATAATCAATCCACCGCTGTGACGCTGTTTCTAAACGTCTCGTTCAATAGGACACCAACGCCATTGTAATTTGATGCGCCGTGGTGGATGAGCTTGTAGCCATATCCTAATTCGCTTGACTAGGAGCCTTTCCAGCGAATCTCTTGTGGAAAGCATATATCAACACGACGTCCTCTGAGACTGCCAGTTTACGACTTCTTCCGGTAAGCGTCCCAGCGTTATGTGTTGCCAGGCGCACTGGATGTTGTTGGCGATTGCGGACTAACTTCTTTGGCCGGCTCCGTCCTCTAGCTGGTAGCCCTCGTATAAGTGTCGCATTGCCCGGGCGGGATTAAAGGAGTATAAGTGCAGGATCAACTTTGAATATTCTCTAAAGTTAACTGCTGTCTGTAGCGAGAAGCCTACAAGGAGACATTGATGAGATCTTCCACCATTATCTCTTAAAATAAAAAGGAAGGAAAGAAACGATTTCAATCATTTGATACAAATTTACGGGATGTGGTCCTGCTGCAAATTTCTATTGGTCACCCTAAAGGGTACGAAACGACCACCACAGAAAGGGCACCAGAAAAACTCTGAAACTGCCTTTCGCCGATCAGATTAGAAATACAAAACAAAATCAAAAATGGAATCAATTGTAGCGCGCTTGAGCCTTCAGTCACGTAACAGCTTTTGTAACGGTATTAATGTGTTGATTTTATTGTAACCTCTAATTGTTATCGCAGGCTTCAATTAATTACCGTTTTATTAAGGACTTGGCACTTTCCTCAACGGTTACATATACTGAATAACTTTCAGTATATGTAACCGTTGAGGAAAGTGCCACGGAACACACAGTGCCAGTGTAACGGAACACCCACCACTGTAATGTATAACAATCACTCGAACTGCCGAATAACTCACCATTTGAGCACATTTGATAGAGCCAACGATGTTTAAGCCGTTGAAAGCGACTGCGCCGCTGTACGCAGCTTGAGCCATCAACCTACTTCCACTCTGCAAAATTATGAACAACTGTTGAGATAGAACCACTTGGTTTCAAGCTAAGATCTGTTTTAGGACAGATAAGTTCGAAGTGTTGTTGAAGCTGCCGCAATTTACGAAGTTATTCAATCCATAAAACGAATTGGGATCGATAATAAAAGGAGTTAGGTGAGACATGTGAGACATTGAGCAAATATCGCAAATTAAAAGTCTTTCAATGAGGAGTACAAGACACTAACCGACCTGGGACAAAACGCAGAAACAGATCGCCATTGCACCCTGTGAGACTGATGCAAACATAATCAGCCGATATTTCTCAGGTATAAATGTTAAAATGTCAAACAACGGCCCAGCTATGATCTTCAACAGTACGCATAAAGCGTATGGTAACGCAGTGGAGTAGCCAGTCTCAGTGATATCAAAACCGAGCGTCTAAATTTCTTTTCCTTTTCACATCTTTAAACCATCGAATGCAAATGAGTTGATTTCTCCCACATACCATATTCATAAAAGTAGGACCAAAATGCAGGAAAGTGAAGAAAGCAGTGTTCCCACTGAATGTCGTGAAGAGAACAGCTTGCATACACCGATCGGCACATATCTTTTTGTAAGGAACTTTCTCCCTCTCAGATTGTTGCTCTTTACCAGTAGTGATTGCAGACAACTCTCTTGAACTAACCATTCTAAATAGGATATTTAGCTCCTTTTTTTCTACCACAATGTGGAAAAATCAAATAGGTGTACTTTCAACGTATTAGGGAACATCTTTGAAAACAGTGGAAAGGAACTGTTACATTTTCAACAAGTGGAACGTGAACAGTTATGTATGCGTTGAAGAAGATAAACATTGGTTGGAACTCTGAATCATTTGTGAACACTTTCTACCAGTTATTGACATGAGAACGCGTACGCTGACCTGTGGTTTTTTGGGTCATCTTCATAGAATAGAAAAAATGTTGTCGAAAAAAGCAATCCAGCGGCACCAAGAGTATAGTAGAGATACCTCCAACCAAGTGAAGATTCACAGAATGCGCTTGCAAGCGGCATAGATATAACTGAAGAAAGCTAAAAATGATTTTTCTTTCTTGGCACTTTCATAACACCTCGGTACAGAGGAGGCCAGTGACAGAAAAGCAGGGAGACATGCAATTACAGTGTTAAGCTTCCTGCACCTATCTGTATCAAAAGAACTGGGACAGTAAAGAGGAAGAATAGAAGAAGCAAATGCCTTCGAAAAACATTTTCTGAAATTAAAGGCCAAAGGAATAGATCGACGAGTAATATCCTTCCATTCTTGTCTAGCATTAACCAAGCGCTTAGAACACTTAACGAACGACCGAAAAACGATTAACAAGTGATGTGAAGAAGTGTTTTGGTACAAATATTTCCAAGTAGTCCCTGTTTTACTAACACTTTATTTGACAATTCCCAAAGCTTATTTCGTATAGTAGGGAAAAACTAAGTGAGAAGTGAAAAAATATGTTACACTAAAAGAGTGGGCTGATGTTAGTGGAGACTTGATAATCTTACTCACTTGAAACTTTTCAACTTAGCAAAGATACATTTAGATAACAAGGCAACGAATTTCAATCATTAAGGACTTCTTTTCTATTCTTATAAAGTGAGTAAAGGCTGAAGGATCACCTGTGGGCTGCATGACAAAATGGCGATATATGTCCCAGATTCGCGAAGCACGGACCAGTGGGATGTTATTGCTCCTACAGTGACGAAAGCCACCCCCAGAGCGAAACCCTAGAAAAGTCGTTTATTACTACCAAGAAATTGCTTGAAAGGTAAAGACTGTCCTTTTCAGTACGTACCTGCAGCACTCTGGCAAGTGCAACAAAAAAGTGACCAAATTCAACTGCTAACGGAATGGAAAGAGTTGTAAATGCAGCTACAAGACCATAGAAAGTATAGGTGTACCTGACGCAGTTCCAGGTTTTTGGATTCAGAATCAGCAAGTAAAAAGTAAAAAATTGTTTACAAGTATCACGATTAAAACCCGCAACCAACAAGACCATGAATTTACGGCATCGCAGGAACCAATATTCCGCATGCCGTTTTCAATCTTAAGAGATCCATCACCGCACTCACAAAAAATGTGGTAATTTTTCGCAAACTTTGCTTTTGCACCATTTTGCAAATAGGGTATTGTTCTAGCTTGATACTTGTCCACATTTTGTAGGAATGCGTATGTCAGAAAAATCATTCATTATGTTGTCTTATGGCCGTTTATGCTCCTGATCAGTCAAATTCATACATTTATTATTTAGAAAAAAGTATTTTCACAACGACATTTATGAACTGTGCCACAACCTATTGCTGAAAAGATCCCAACCTCGGAAATTTCTTCGATGTCAGCCTTGAAGTGAAATTTAATTATTTTAATTCTAGTTGCTATTCTACTTCCAGGCCACAAACATTGTCGGCATTTTCGCGAAATTATGTTTGAGCAAAGCGCCTTTTTGAGTGTTACTAAGAAAACAACGATTCCCAACTACACAGCGAAACATGCAGTCAAAAATTGATTTTTTTTTGCTATTTTACAGAGAATTAAAGAAATGGAGACTGCCGATGTGTTTGCTAAACTCAGAATTAACTAAGAGAATGACCAAACAGTAAAAGAAATTGAAGGTTGCTTTTCGTTGAGCCAGCCTTAAAATATCGCTCCCATTTATTCTTCTAGGAGTTTCTGAGTAGTTTTTTTTTGTTGATATTTCTGACCTAAGTCCAATTTTTTGCATAACAGGAACTATGGGAATAGTTCCGATGAGTTGTCCCACTGCCACAACCGAGAAAAGGAGATTTTTCCTCTTAGGATCATTCAGCCAGTGACCTGAAACGCTTACTTTTAACGACACAGTTGGTAGTTGATACGAAGGGAAATGAGTTACAAACTGTAATAACATAGAATTATACCCACTGTTTTCTGTGCCATTTGTTGTTTGAGATGTTACTACATCCTGCATACAAATTACCGTAAAGCTGAGGGCTTGTTGACTACTGTAGATAGACGTGCTTAGAAGAATTGAGAATACGAGGATAATATATCTAATAAAAGTCATCTTCTCGCCCGTCATCGGCACCTATTTTTTAAATCATAGGGATTAGACGAATAATAAGAAGTAATGGAAGCTAAATGCATAGAAGGTCGAGTCTTATCGTTTTGTTATACACACGAAAATCTTAAGAGCAGAAGAAATTTTTGTATTATGCTTTAGTATATAATACAAAGTATTCAGTGCTCTAAAGAGAACTTCTAACTTCGATACAAAATATTCTCCCTTCATTTGAATGAAAAGTAGTCTTCCTTTGCAGGACAGAAATGTGTCTGACTGTGATCACTATCGAAGTTCGATGCTCTTAATCTTTGTTTTTTTTTTGTTCAAATAAATAATATAGATTTCCACATACAGTGAGAGTCCCAAATTTTATGTTCAAAAACAGAAAGAGTTCCATACGTATGAAATTCCTCCGAAAGAAGAAGTCTCTTTTCTGACCTGATCCAACAATGTTCTTCCCTTAAAGACGTTTTTGTGAGCTATCAAGTTTTGTTTGATGTCTATGATCTTTGATGTTTGCTACGAAATAGATAAAGAACGAATAATTATCCCAAATTATAAAATTTGTTGTTCACAATGATGCAATGCCTCTAAATTTTAATAAGTCTCAAGGACCGCAGTAGCGCAGATTAACAATGTGGTTTAAACTTGAACTTTACAATTGAATACTGTAGCAGTACTTAAATCTTTTGTATTTTTTGAACGAATCATTATGAACGAAAGAATCCAGCGCTCGTAGCTCCACATGGCGGAAAACATTATATACATATATGTAAATTTTTTGTAAGAAATGTAAGAAGGTAAGGTATGTAAGAAATAAGAAGCTAAAAAACAACTGAGTAATGCATTTTCGATGCAGTAACGGATTTTTGATGCGTCCTAAAGCACGACTGCAGCATTGTTCAGCCGATAATGCTTACGATTTCGAATATTTGGGGATGTAATCCTATTAAAGAGTGAGGGAATATGTCACTGTCGTTCAAACTAATACCTGATTATGCGCAAAATGAACTGACACTCTTGCGTGAAAAGTCCCACAAAAATTCCTGTTCAAAAATCTATTCAAGAACCAAAGCGGAAAACGATGGATTATTCTTTTTTACGAGCTCGTGTAGATCATGTTCATGTTTTATTTCTTATTTTTCTTTTTTATTTAAGATATATCATGTTTTACTGTATTTGCTGATTGCCCATAGTTCATAATCCAAATTTTCTCTGTTACTTCGAGTAAAGTTGAACTCGCACATGAATTCATCACGAGTGCATAAATAATGAGTGCTTATTAATACACTGACCCCAAATGACTATACTACAATTTTTGTCTCCTTTTCTAACCTTTTCTATCAGGTGATTATCTTCCTGTGAAATCGTTAGTGTTAAAATATTTATTCGTGGTCTGGTCTCATAACAACACAATAAACAATGATCGTTCAAGAATTTCTATAAAAATAAAAAACGTTATTCGCTGGAATTCCTTCTGTAGCTTTTCAGAATTCAACGAAATGAGGACCAGTTTTACCCTCAATGAACATTCTTTGCAACTCATTTAGGTGAAAGTGGTTTTCAGAGCGAACATATCACATACATAAGGTCTCATGTACATAAGACTTCTTGCATTGCATCCTTTGATTTGCCTTCCTTATCGGACAAGGCTGGCACGGCTAATGATCTCTCTTCTTCACTTATTGATTTGAAACTTTGTTCTACATTGACTTTGCAATTTGGAGTCGACGTTGTCCATGGTGCTGGTTCACTTCTAGCGAGGAACAGAAATGGAATGTTGGAGACGACGACAAAGACGCTGATGCCAAGGAATAGACGTGACCACTGTAAAGTGCAGATTATTCTGTTAAAGTGATCAAGATTATGACTAGACTACTATTTGAAGCGGTTTGTCGTAAGAGTCAACTTTTTGAGTGACAGCCTATTCTAAATATATCGAAAATTAACATATCTAGACATCAAAAGCATTTCCATTCAATATCCGACACCAATCCTATAAGCAGATTGTCGATTCCGTCCTCCTTGAAGGGTTGGGGCTTAGGAATTGCACGAGGCTATCGAGTACCTTTTTGACATCGGTCTCATTATTGAACTTCTTCCCATGCAAGAAACCGTGGAAGTAAGTGTAGAAGATAGTGTAGAAAAGCCAACAAAGCGAGGTTCAGTGTACAAGCACGCTGGCAGATTACCACCCAGCCATGGTTACCTCTCCAGGATGGCGTGGGTTAACTTGTACAATTTAATCGGGGATAGTCGTGGCGGCAAGCGATTTCGGGACGTTAAATCCATGGCCTTCAGCCTTCGAAATGTGAGAACTTAGCACATTGGGCACAATCTCCTAGTATTTAATGCACTGTCAACAATTAAGGATCACCTTTTTGGGGTTCAAAACAGGTTCGAGCTCCTCATTTTGATCCACCCACCGTCGATGCAGGGTTTTCACGACCCAGTTTCATCTCTAGTGATGAGCGTTCTATAAAACTTCTTAAAGAAAGAAAAGCAAGTACTTCTCTTTCCTGCATGATCAAATGCCGACGGCTCGTGATGTACCTGTAAATCAAGCTTACGGATGTTAATCTCCACTAAACCACCCGCAATAGTGGGATTGTGAAAGAAAGGCGTGGTCGCTGAGTTCCATCATAGATTCCAACATACGAATCCGTCTCCACGGCGTCCCACAGCATGCCATGTTTCCCTTTAGTGGTCAATCCAAACGCTCAGAATCATCCAGCGAGTAGTCGCATTCTTGAGATTGACAAATTGTAACATACATGTTCTGTGAAAGACCACATCTTCGCCATATATTTGGACTTGGTTGTGGTTAACTTGGGGCGCCTTCGAGCCAGAATTGGGGCTGGGCAGGGCAGGGCATGGTAGGTCTAGTTCAGGTAACACTTGTGTGCCATGCTAGCTGTAAGTAACTAAGGGTGTACGCCAGTGAGTGTGGTGAACGCACAACGCATTAGGTGGCAGCATTAGTGGTATGAATCATGTGCCAAAACCCGCCATTGTCCATTGATAATACACCACGCATTCTTCGTTTCATAAAAGAGAAAATATAAAAAGAAGAAAAGATAGAAGAGTGTACTGGCAAGTGCCCGCTTACGCTAGTAATTACCTCTGTGCTGTTTACATTTTCTAATGATATCCTGCACAGCTCTGACTGTCGTAAACTGAGATTCACCTTTTTTATTGACCTTCAATTAAACCACTTTCAAGATATACCTCATCAACAGTGTTATGAGGGCATAAAACTGCAACAATTCCTGGTAATATAAAGGAAATAATACATCCTGTGATTGTGATGCAGACCATAATAAAGTGCACATGTTGTCTGGCGACCTTAAAAAAGTCCTTCAGCGGATTATGTCGGTGTATTCCAATTGTATGATTGATCAAATTGCTTTAGATTTTTGATAGTATATTATTAACATTATTATTTGTCATTGGGCGGCAGTGGCCTAGTCGGTTAGAGGTCCGTTGTAACCACACGGTCGAGAGTTTGAAACCGTCCTAGTGCAAACCAAGCCTTTCATCTCTCCAAGGTCGATAAATTGGTACCAGATTTCTCTGGGAGGGTAAAAACACTGATTTCATCATCGGCTGGCCCTCGCAAGTCACTGTATAGGCCAACATGCGTTCCAAAATCTCAACGATAACGAACTGCAGCAAAAATGCGTTGGCACATCCCAAATGGATTGATACGCCAGTGACTTCATCCCTTACTTATCATTGTTAACAACACCATTAATCTCGACGTAGTACATGTTAACCTGTACCATGATAAACAGTCGAAACTTCGACCTCTGTTTAACCTAGTGTTTTGCATTTATTTGGTGCTTGAGGCAATTTGTGCTAAATATTTCACTGCTATATCCACTTCAAGTGAGAGAGGTTATTAATATGTTATTCAAGTTATATCGAAATAACGAATTCACCAGTTACCGTCAGCTTTATTTAGGGGCGAGGGTAGTGTAGCGGTTAGAGGTTCCGCTCTCTGCACGATCAATCGGAGGTAGTTCTCGACGAGCCTTTCATCCCTCCGGGGTCCATAAATTGGTACCAGACTTGTCTGGAAGGACAAAAAACGCTGATACATCGGCTAGCCACCGCAAATTATTGTATAGGCCAGTTACACGTTCGTAAATCTCAAACGATTCAGAATTGAAGTGAACGTGGGGGCGCATCCCAACCGGATTAATTAACGCCAGAAACTTTTTCCTCTTATCACCTTTATTTATTGTGTAATTTCCAGCCATGATGTGGACTTGATTGGCCTTGCCCTCTCCAACCCTTTGACACAATTACCATTCACAATAAAAAAGAATTATGGATAGTGGCCCTATCATATTCGTAGCTGTTTTCCACCCAACCTTTTGAGCGTTTCAGGTCACAGGAAAAAATGAGCGGTAAAGTTCTATAACTGCCGATAACAAAAACATATTGGTTTTTCTAGTTTTCCACTGCTACTAATCCAAAAACATGTAGTGATCTCAAAAAACATGTTCAACACCTTCGAAAACGAAAACTTTAAGTGAGAAACTATAATGTTCATGTAAACAGTTGAGTTATGGAACTGCTCACCACTTGAGCACATTTGATAGATCCAACTATGTTTAATCCGTTGAAGACAATAGCTCCGCTGTAGGCAACTTGAGCAATCGACTTATTATGTGTCTGAAAATGAATACATTTATGGAAACGGCAAAAAGAGAAAGAAAATTGATTAACATGGAACCCCTCTAAAGAAAAGCTCTATTCGAAGATCTATCAAAACTTCCTTAACCTAAATAAAGTCCGTTTTTATACGAAGTGACTTTAGTAATAAAAAAACAAACAAATGAATAAGGGTGAGATCTGAAAATCTTTGAAGACGTCTCAAATAAAAAAAAACTCTTATGGGGTGTAGATAATTTATCAAAGATGAAAAGCTGACCTGGGACAGAACACAGAAGCAGATTGCCATAACACCTTGCGAGATTGATGCAAACATAATCATTCGATATTTCTCTGGTATATATGTTGAAAAGTCAAACAATGGCCCTGCTATAAACTTTAGCACCATTGCTATGGCGTATGGCAACGCAGTGGCGTAACCAGTCTCAGTGATGTCAAAGCCAAGCGTCTTAATTTTTGAAGGTATTGTAACAAACGAATGCATAAGCTAAAACCCTCTGCATACCATGTTCATAAAGGTAGGACCAAAATGCAGGAACGTGAAGAAAGCGATGTTCCCACTGAATGTGGTGAGAAGAACAGATTGCATGCATTGATCTGTGCATATCTTCTTGTAAGGAACTTTTTCGCTTACGGATTGTTGTTCTTTACCGAGAGTAATTGCAGTCAGCTCCCTTGGGCTTACCATTCTAGAACAAGTGGTTTAAAAAGTCAGTATATTTCAAAAGAATCAAGAAAAATTCTAGAAAAGAGTAAATACGAACTGATTTTAGCATTGCCAACGTGCTAAATGTTAGTAGAAACGTGAAAAAACGTAAAAGTTGTGTTAGCACATAGAAGACCAAGGGATTCTTTACGTACTTGCCGCATGAGAGCTCTCGCAATTTTTGCCCGGAAATTGTCCCACTACAAAGTCCTGCTATGTCCCCCAAAAAAGTATTTCTCTGGTGCTGCCGCCAAACATCAACGTACATATACTGTCCAACGCGAAGAAAAAAGTGTCCGACGATATCGTCGAATATTGTCATCAACGTGTTAACGGTTATATGAACGAGCAATAGTCAAAATTCACTCATTTCTTAATGTTTCTTGTAAGTTGTTAAAGTAAGAGCGATGTATACTGACCTGTGCTTTTTTGGGTCATCTTCGTAGAACAGGAAGAATGATGCCGAAAAGACAAATCCAGCTGCACCAAAAGTATAATAAAGGTATCTCCAACCAAATGAAGATTCGCAGAATACGCTTCCAAGTGGCAAGGATATGACGGAAGAAAGCTAAAAGTCATTAATTTACCTTTGAATTTTCATAACAAGAGCAAAAGAACTCGAATATAGCAGAAAATATGTGCTATGGCACCAGACAACAGAGGAGCAATGCAGGGTAACTGAGGAATCTGGAGTTGTTTCAAGTATTTTTCTTTTCCATTGCAAAAAATTGCACAGCTAGTGGACTATGTGAAAAAGAGAAAAGGAAAACGGTGAAGCCTCGTGCAACCCCTTTCTGTCGCGGATTCCACGCGACTCCTTTTCACACCATCTAAAGGACGCGTGCCGCAGACGCGACAAGGTCCCGCAGCTCTCCTCGGTTTCGCGCGCTTTTCGCTCCGCCCATTTTTGTAGCTATAAAAGAAGCCGTCCCGTGTTTCGAATCCATTTATTAAGTCAGGTCACCTGGAAAGCGGTAACCGGAACGAGATCAGGGAGCGGACGCGATCGATACGAACAACAGCGCAACTTTCGATCAATACCATCTGCCAAAGGGAAGAGGAGGAGCTGCAACGAGAGAGAGAGAGAGATAATCGGCGTCCCCGAGGCTGTCCGGCGGAGTGGAGCGCAGACTCCCGCGTCCAGGACTTCGCCCATACGTCCAGAGATTTGTACTTGCCGGGCCCGTAGTAAGAGGCTGGTTAAGCCCCTCCCTCTTCACATTGTATTGTTGTATATTTGTGTGGTCTGGGATGAAAGTTGAGTAAGTACTCAGTGTGAACACAGTATAAGGTCGAGTGCACGGGGGCCACAGCGGAGTGGGTAGGCAGACCACTTGCAACGACGCGGTTATCACCGCTGATGATAAGTTACCTAGAGGACAATGACAAGTGGGAATCATCGTCAAACTCATACGTGGTTATCAGAATGGTGCACGGGCAGCACAAGTTCGTACACGTACAGGTAAGTTGCTTCACAGATTGCTAAAGCATCTTTACCTTTTGGAGTTTAGCGCTCAGGGCGATTATCTCCCAAAGAGCTAAACATCACAAGGTACGAGGAACAACGAGGATTCAACCGCCAAGAAGAGCGAAAAACATTCGATCGTATTCTGTGTAATCACATATTCACAAATTCACATTTCTCATTTCACATCGACTTTTGTCGAGATAGTCACATCTTCGGAATCACATCAACCGTTGTCGACGTTTTCACATCTTTCCGTTACATCACGTCGTCACGGAGTATCGATTCAGAAGATAATCACACCACAAAAGCATGTACTTTGATCTTCATATAGCGGTGCACAGAAGAAAGAACACATATTACGGTCTAAGGCAAACGTGCTACCGTATCCAGGTCGCATTCCTCGTCCTTTAAAATCATTGTGCCTTTGGGTATATCGTGCTATTTCGACATCGTCATTACTCACATCTCTGCGTTTGTTGTCGTACGCGCTTACATCCGTTACAGTTTCACGCACGGATAATCAGGTACTTACTTATGTATTGTGCATTTTGCTCTTATTCTTGCTTTCATATTTTCCTTTTTGTCTTGCTTGTCATCTACAGTTGTAGATGATTTACGTTTTTGCACATTTTACGTTCTTATTTATCTTTGTCGTTTTTCTCATTCTTTCTTTTATTCTTCTCCTTTCTTTTTGTAGTAGTCAGTATTCATTATTAGTAGACACATATGCATATGCACAGTGTCTACACACGTTTTGAAACTTGACTTTCTCTCTATCAATTCTCTCTTATTCTCACATTCTATCTTTCTTGTCTAATGCACGCCTATGTGTCATTAGAGCATTTGTGCTTGCTTTACTTTTCGCTTTGCTTTTCTACTTCTACTATTACTTTCCTTTACTTTCTCTTTCACTCTTGTGCTTTGCAAGTACATATGCGCTTCTTAAGTGCACGTATACTTGCTTAATGCTCTCTTTTTCTTTGCCTTTTGCATTCATGCCTATTTACTCTTTTTCTTCTCACCATAAATGTGCACATACTTGTTCTTTATATTTCCTTTATCTCATCTTTCCCTTTTCTCTTCTTTGCACATGCACAAGTACGCACTTGACCGATTAATTTGTCTTTTATGCACCGTTTTATGTAATCTAAGTACGCATTATCACAGTGTAATTATTATTGCACCGTTTCACACGCTCACAGGCGTCGTGATTGGTCACTATGCATGCAAATTCTCTTTTTGTAGGGGAAATTGTATTCGTAATCTGACAAACTACTGTATTTTCTATGTGAATGTGGAACGTGGACGAGAACAACTCGGTAAACGAAAGCATAGATGACAGCCAACCGCTATGTATGTAAATATTTATGGAAAAGGTAAGTTTGTCTAAGCGTTCGTGTTCACAGTCATCTGTTAGTTCGTCACGTTGTTCGACGCCAATGTCACAGGAACCATGTTCTAGTCAGGCGAAAACTATACGAGTCGACTAGCGCAGTTTCGTCTTGTTGAGGTGTGGAAAGAGTTTAGTAAATTACCGATATCTAAAGCCAGTCCACACGTAGAAATTTTACCTTCTGTAGACCTTCGAAGAATCCTCACCAGGTAGATCGACACACATACTATATGCGAGTTGATTTCAGCAATCGCACGAGGACATAATATCAACCGCAGATTCGATTGTGCTGTTGACTACGTGAGTGCAAGTAGCGGAACACGACGTGCGTGCTGGCATGAGGCCAGAGTAAGGGGACAGTACACTGAGGCAAGGCGGTAGCCTTAGGGCCTCCAAGCAAATGTCCCGCGGGGTTGGGCATGAACCATCGATGCCGACGCAAGCCTCGGCTGGCTACCATAACCACAAGCGGATATACTCTAGCCCCGACTATACGCACACATCGCACTTCGCAGGGGTGTTAGGGTCTTAGTGCCAGTTCTCACGGGACCCGCACATCAATGAGCCTCCGAGACTGGACCTAGGAACCTAGCACCGAGGAACGCGACACTTTCTGGAACCGAACACCCAGGCAGACCTATACTACACTGCACTACTGCAGACCTACACTTATCTCAACCGCCAGCGAAAAAGTTAAAGGTAGCATTGGACTGACCGCTAAAAGACACGCCTAAATTGCAATCGGCTCAGATATTAGGAAGTACATTGGCTTTTCAACACTTTTGCTATCGTCTTGCTTTGTGTTGCCCGTACATATGTAGAGTAGATCTTCACTTGGCTGTCACTTTCGAGTTCTTTAGAAAACAATGAAAGGGTCACCTGTGAACTGCATGACAATATGGCGATATATGTCCCAGACTCGCGAAGAACAGACCAATGGGACGTCACAGCTCCTACAGTGACGAAAACAACGCCCATAGCGAAACCCTAAGAGTGTCATTTATTACAGTTAAGAATTGCTAAAAAAATATTAGCATTATTGCTTGATACTTGCCTGTAGCACTCTGGCAACTACAACAAAGAAGTGACCAAGTTCAACTGCTAACGGAATGAAAAGAGTTGCAAACGCAGCAACCAGACCATAGAAAGTGTACGTGTACCTAATACGCATTATGTTAAATGATTAAGAATTGTTGAAGATAGTGTTAGGGAAGGTTATCAAGGATTTCTCCACCAATATATATGATGATCTTTGCTGCACATAAATCCTTTAGAAAACACGCAAATTCACAGACCAAAGAATTTGACAAGTCTGAATCCCTCGGAAGCCTGTGAAAACACATACAGCAGAATTGCAAATCTGTTGATTTCTGTTGTAGTTAATTTCTTGTAATCTCCTGCACATTTCAAAGCTATTTAACTGCTTTATTATTTCTTCCGTATTACGACAGGGGCAAACTACCAATTCCACTCAAGCGTCTCGAAGCAAGAGGGCAGCCGAAAAGTGCTTAATCATCATGTTTTCTTTGTGGACCTCATAGTAGTACAACCCTTTTTCGTGTACTCTATGATGCCACTCTTTTAAACTGTATTACTACGCTAATGTTGTGTTTGACGTATATTAGTGCAGCTTTTATGGCATTCTGTAATGTACTAAGACATTTTACCATATTTTAAAACTGTATTAATGTCATAAAGATAAACGATCCTAGACAACTTATGTGCTACTTCACACCTGGTCTGTAAGATCCTGCAGGGATCAATAGAAAAGGGCGCTAGGAAGAAAATTGGTAGCACTGGAATGTGTAGGGGCACAGAGCACCAGGAACATTGTCGTACATCCACACATGTCCTTAGTACTAGGCGGACAGCTCTAGCGGCTAAGCTCAGCGCAAACTCTTGCTTATACGAAGAGTTGCGACCGAGTACTGTCCAGCGTTGCCCCCGCACTTTTCGGAAGTGGACACAAGGCACGACAAATTCGGTTAAAAATATGCAGTGGCGAAATGAGAGGGAGAACATTACACTAATATCGTCTTGGACTTTTGTCTCTTGAATAAGCCAAAAACGTTGTTCGAGCTAAAAATTTCTACTTTGAATGATGCGGGACTGCGATCCGTTAACCATCTCTCTGAATTTTTTAAACTTTTGTTTTGCAACTGGGATCATCGCCCTGCCTTAATCTATTCATTAATTTTTTTTAAAGAAAAGTGTTGAGTTTTTGACTGTTTTGAACTGCAGTGCGAAGAATATCCACAGAAGGCGTGTTTTCTTCTAAAAATTCGAAAACTGAGGGACTAGTAGTGCGTTTATTCTGAAAAGTCTAAAATGTCGCAATCTTAAGTGAGTTGACTGTAAGGAATTATAGTTTTTTTTTGATGAGCAAACGTCTGTTTTTGCAATAAAAACGCTGATTTTTCATATTTTTGAAACTGTAAAGTTTCTCTTAGAAATATTTGTATATTTGTGACCTAAGTCCAATTTTTTGCATAAGTGGAACGATAGGAAGAGTTCCGATCAGTTGTCCTACTGCCACAACAGAGAAAAGGACATTCCTCCTCTTAGGATCGTTCAACCAGTGACCTGAAACGTGCACCGTCCACGACAGAATTGGGTGATACGAAGGGAAATGAGTTACAAACAGTAATAATGTAAAGTTATACCCACTGTTTTCTGTACCATTTCTTGTTTGAGACGTTACTACATCCTGCATACAAATTACCGTAAAGCTGAGAGCTTGCTGATTACAATAAATACACGTGCTTAGCAGAAGTGAGAATCCGAGAATTACATATCTAATGAAGGTCATTTTCTCGGTTGTCATAGGTAGCTAAAAGTAAAGGAATGTGGACTAAAAAAAGAAGAGGAATAATTAAAGTTAGGAACATGGAAAATTGGCTTTTATCATCTTCACACACCATCAACAACAACATCACATTTGTAAGAAGATTTTCAAGCAAAGTATTCAGTGCTGAAAAATGGCCATCATTCTTCCACTCAAAATGTTCTTAATTTTCTCTTAAATGGGAAACAAGTTTTTTTCCTGCAAATGAAAGACGTGTATGTCTGTGATCTCGTACATATCACTAAAGTTTAAAGCTACTTCGCACTGAATGCTTTCGTTACTCTGACTTGACGAGCAGAGTGAGAGGTTGCTTTATTTGCAAATGTCTGAGCGGGGTGAGAAGGAAATTCTTTGAAAATTCTTTGAAATTTGCTATAATTTAAAAATATTATGAATTCTTACGAAAAAAAAAACTTTCTCCGACAACAAGTCTTCAAGAACAAGATTTTTAAAGACTGGGTCTTGCTGCAATAAGAACACCTTGTCTTCTTAGAAATCAACGAAAGCGAAAACTCCCCGATTCTGCAAATTCTGATGATGGAAAACATTTGTAAAAACGAAGCACCACTTTTTACTTTCATGCTGTGAGCAAAGAAAAAAAAATGAAAGATGAGATCAGTGTGTAAAAAAATGAGACGTCAAGAAATAACCCATAGCTGCACTTTCCAATCAAGAGCGAAGTTCCGTGAGAGGAGGCCGGCGCTTTTATAACAGCATCTTCGTTGCATACTATTGCACAACAGCAGCGTTTCCAACAACAAAATAGACATCTGGATTATTTCAGGATATAATCGTATTAAAGAGTCAAAGATCGATCGAACATGTCACTGATTTTCAAATTATTATCTGAAAATGAACTAACTAAAATCCTTCCATCATTATCATTCCGGCAAATAACTTTAATAAGATGGTTAGAAGTCATCAAAATCACCTAACAACTATCTGTGGAAATTTTTAGTTTTTTCCTCGTTCTGTTAAAAATTCTTTGTCTGCTACTTTACCGCCAACAAGAAACCCCATTCAATGTTTCCAGTAATATAATAGCCTAGCTGATGAGTACTACACAACATTAATTGCAGTAATAAATCAACTAACCATGATCTCATTATCAAACTCTTCAAAAAGGTTATAATTTCATTTAGGGAAAAAATAAAATGAATCGCCCTAACATAAATCTTGATCTTGCTCTCTCAAATTTCAGTTTAGTGGCTGTTTTTTCAAGAAGTTTGTGAATAAATAACAAGATAACTTTCGGCTACTATAAGGTATAATACCTTTTTTTCTTGTTTTCTTTTCACTTATGCTCATATTCAAACTTATTTCTTATACTAGTTTTTTCTCTACTTTATGCTTTTTAAAGTCTCCGAAACAACTCTGCTGAGTTTTTTTTTCGGCTATTTAGAAAAATGGCGCCAGGTTTGTTTTCGAAAATCGTTATCTCTATCGAAAATCGGTTACTACCCTGCGCCTTCATCAATCAATACACAAATTAACTTCTTTACGGCTCAATGATGCATATTTATTTGAGATTTTGAAAAACTTTACATTTTTGCAGTAGGCTAAAGCAGAGAATGCCGTTCTCACAGAACTGAATAGTATGTGAAATAAAGTTTAAAGAAAAAGAAAATAAAATTCAAATGAGAATCGTTTGTGTGCTTCTTTTGCATTAAGAATATTGTAAAGCAATTTGGGAATCACTACAAAAGGACAGACAAAACAAAGAAGGAGAGCGAATTCAACATGGGAAATAGCCATGAAACCTCGAAGGTCGTCTTTTTCTAAA
Source organism: Necator americanus (assembly GCF_031761385.1). Classification (NCBI taxonomy): domain Eukaryota; kingdom Metazoa; phylum Nematoda; class Chromadorea; order Rhabditida; family Ancylostomatidae; genus Necator; species Necator americanus. The sequence goes on from NC_087373.1 coordinate 8,798,881, forward strand.
CCAATGTGCTCTAGCTATTAATTAGAAGTTATTCTTTTGTAATGTAATGTAATCAACCAATAAGTTCTAGGAATTTCGCTCCAATTAATTTTTTGAGGTTTTTTTTTAATTAAAAATTCTTGTAGATCTCAGATTAACGCTATGATATCGTTGCAATACTTTTTTGCTTATTACCACTAGCTTAGAGCGAGTGTACCGCAGTTGGTATCAGGTTCCACTGCGCGCTGCACGATGCGTACTTGATCGGAGGTTCGAGTCCGCCTAGTGCTCACCAAGTCTTCCATCACTCCAGTGTTTACCAAGTCTTCCATCACTCGGTTTGTGTCAGACTCGTCTGAGAGGATAAAAACATTGACCTGGTACTTTGGCTAGCCTCCGAAAGACACTGTTTAAGCTAAAGGAGTAAACGTAATCCTCAAACGTATCTGAATTCATGTGGGCTTCGTGGCGAATCCCAAGCGGATTGATTAGTATCAGACACATTATCCTTTAACACTAGCTTGTTAGAATTTCTTCAGGATTTCAATGACAGGTTCAACTAATTTTTCATCTTTCACACACTTCAAACATTATAACTTTCAAATTCTCTTAGATGGTAACCTACATTAAGAAGCAATCTATAACGCCAACTATATACAATAGTTCCTAGAGATCAATTTCGACTATGCGATGTAAAGCATGTATTTTTGCAATGAGTCAGAACCTCCCTACATAAATATCTGACTTGAAACAGCAGTAATAAGGTGGAATAGCAAATGAAAACTGAAGACAACAGCTATTTCTGTCGTTATTTATAACTTTTCGGGATCTTTTGACTTAACATTTTTAACCTGACTCAGAAACACACAGCCAAAACAAATTCTAAAAGTTCCAAAAAGGCATTGTGACCTAAGTCTGCTTACAGCTTAAAGGCATCACCCCACGAATCTGGGGTGGTGCGGGTTTCAGGTGGGTTATGCCTATACGGAATCGTGGATTATGGAGACAAGGGTGATTCCGTCTATTTCTTCCTAATTGCCGCAAAAAACGGCCCGGAAGAGCTTCGACTTGCTCTGCTGCTTCGAGCGTTCCGGTGCGCTATTTTCTACAAAGAGTTCGACTGGAGCGCGCCAGCCGTGTGCACGCCGCATCTTCCGGACCGTTTTTTACGGCAATTAGGAAGAAGTGGACGGAATCACCCTCCTCTCCATAGTCTACGACCCCGTTTGAGAAAATCAACTAAAAAATCCACCTAAAATCTGCCTGAAAACCTGAATCTGAAAAAACCCACAAGTGACACCGGAGGGTTATCACTTAATACTTAATACTGGTGTATATTTTTCACATACTTCATTTACTATTATTATTGTACTGATAAAAATATCTAATCAGCCAAGAATCTAATTATATCCGCTTTTGTGAACAACGCTTATGTCAAAAATCTTGATCCCAGGCGATTTTTTCCCAACTTCACTATGTTTACATTATTGTATACTTAATCAATAAATACATTTATTATCAGTATATTAAAGTCACAAACCGAGCATGTATCTATTTACCAATCACATCAATGTATACTCTTGGTGTAGTCTCAAAATTACGAAGAACCTGCTATTTCAAGAATAAATATTCGAAAGTCAACTTTGATTAGGACTTTTTGTACAATTTTCTCTTCACGAAATAATTTTTGAACCCGTTTCATCGAAAATCACTGCTTCCAGAGGTTTTTGTTGGTGAAAATGAAGAGGAACTTAAAGAATTTCAGCAAGTTTTTTTTTTCGTTTTCTTTACTTCTATTAAACCATATATGTCACATTTAAAAGTGCCGTTATAAAATATTTATAATATTCAATTGTAAGATTCTCATCGAATTCGAAAAGCTTTTTTTCACAATGCAGTATTTCATAGATTTGAGGACATTCCCCCCGTGTCCTTGACTCATTCCATTCCAACGACTACTCTGCATTCGACGACGACAGTATTTCTCACTTTATGGTCGCGCCTGGTAGTTTGCAAATTGATGGGATCGTTGCCGGTTGCGGTCGCAAATTTCAGCGCTACGGAGGAAAAAAAAAAGCGCCATATGGACGCCAATTACGTTTGCAGGGGTCGTTTCCGAGTCGGTTCCACTGTGCGGATTCGTGGTTTTTTTTTTGTTCCACACCGCTAAGTCAACCGATTTGAAAATCGAGGTTATTTCTACCATTAAAAAAAAGCACACAAAGTTCGATAATAATAGTATGAATGAAGTGACCAATGATAAAGGCTGGAAAAACTAGTCAAAAATTGTAGAACAAAATGACATGGATTTTTTTAAGAGCTAAAGCTAGTGCTATCGTAATAGATCATCCCAAAAAATACAATATTCTATAGTTCCTTCATTTTTTAAAAATTAAAATTAGAATAAGCATCATTTACATCACTCATTTTCAATGTTTTTTTTCATTTTTGTGGAAAATTTGATCAACTGACATTTTCGATATTTCTTCCATCGTTGCAGACAAATATAATAATAATATCTGTGTTAATCTCCAAGTTGTGATAATAAATACAACAATAAATTTTGTTGTATTTGTTTACATTAATTAATGATAATAATACATGTAATGTTTACATTAATAAATCATTGTAATATGAACTGTAATAATCGATGTTCATTCAAAAATGAAGGAAATAATTTTAAAAAAATGAAAAAAATGAGAAAATAAATTTGTTAAACTCGTTATGACGACATCTGTACTAGGCTATCGTAATACATAGATCATCCCATAAAGAATACGATATTCTGCAGTTCCTTTATTTTTTCAAAATTACAATTAGGATAAACAAAACTTTCTTCTACATTCTGAAATATTCTGTCGCTCATTTTCTATGTCCTCCTTCATTTTCGTGACCAATTTTACAATGTCATCCTTCAAAAATTCGTCTAAGCGTGACGAAAAACACTCCTCTACTCGCTTTGAAGGGAAACAGAATAATTTATGAGATAATCCAGAGCTTACTCAAACGCATCATTCTGCCAAGGCTGGACTCAATGGAATGACTGACGCTCGACTTATTTATGGTCTATGAGCTGAGCTCTGTGTACTGTATGAGGTGAGGTTATGACTGCGACTCGGTTACGTGGTGATACTTGTTTGTTGTGTTTTGTGGTGAAACTTGTTACTTGTTTGTTTATGTTTGTTTGCTTTTAACAAAGTTGTTTAGAACGTTTCTGAGAGATTCGGAACTCGCAAACGTTCAGCTCTCAGCTTAATTAATTATCTTATTTATCTGATGAGAAATAATTATTTTTTAAAAGGACTCAAATATGTAAATAAGCTCTCCCCATTTTTCTCAGGCGACAACTCAGATGCTAGGAGAATAATATTTACCTAATCCACACTATGTTGTAATATGACTAGTTGGAATAACTAGAACTAGTCGCGAGGGAAGTTGGCTGTAACGACGTCATGACATCTACAGCGATCATGAACCAGTACCAGCTGGATACGGTCATAAATGTACGTTATAAAGGCACGTACTTGTCACGCGCGCGCGCACGCGGTAAGCACTTAACAGTTATTTAGTTACTAGTTCACTTCCATTCTTTTTGTTTCCGTTGTAGTATTTTGATGACCGTCCTTGAAATCTGCAAGTACCCAAGTTCACATTAATGTAGAGTTCTTTCAACCGAGTTCTTCTTTTAGTTGAGTTCATCTTTCTGGAATTTAAACTCAGAGTTAGAGTTAGTTAGAAGGGGAATAACAGTACGAAAGTGCTTGAGATTTCTAGCATTTTCTAGTGAGTTTTCAGCTAAATTAGATCTTTGGACACGATTATAATTTATTTCAACAAAAAAAAACTTCAATAGGATATGAAACGGATCACGTAGGGACAATTTTCACCTTTTCCAGGGAACGACTGACCATTTGACCAGCCAGCTACGAAAAGAACCATAAATCCTGGTTTTTTAATTGCGCCGGTCAATTTTGACATTGTAATTTTCTTTGGGTGAAATGACTTCATGGACAAATGTTTTGGTATACGTAGCAATTTCTTGAACAATTGACTTTTTATTTTTCTTGGCTCATCTGCATTATTTCCACTATATTAGTTTTTAAAAAATCAATATATCAAAACATTTGAACTGGGATGACAGTTGGAATTTGTATATTGAAGTTTTTTTGCGACCGCTCACCTGAAAATTGCACAATTGCATACTGTGATAATTTGTCATCTATTGAATTTATCCGGAAATAAAGGGCAAGAATGCATCTCTCACCCCTTTTTTTTCGACATCTCGCACCTTTTCGGGAGAGTAATTTATAAATCCTCTTTCTCGTCATTTTTCACAATATTTGTCCTGCTGCACCATTGGTTGTTGTTCTTGGTGGACACGAAAAATGTTTGGATGTGTTTATTTTGTTTGTACGCTTGTCCAGTAAATCAACAAAACACATTCAGCTATGCTAAATTTCCTTATGTAGTTGTTCGTATTCCTCTCAGAATTTTCTCCAGACACCTCCCATACAGCTAAATTTGTATGTATGTATTTACATTCTTGAGTTGCAATATATACATGTGGTACGGTATGACATATAGTACGTTACCTAAGACTTCCTTCTGGTTCTTTCTTGTCAGTGAGACTTTATGTCGAGTGGAGCTAATTTATTCTGGAGAGGGTAAATCTTTCTCTTTTACAATTTACATAAGATCTGTGAAAAGCATCCGTGAAACAGCAAAACCGTATAAACAACCTTAGAAAAGCTAGAGAACTAAAACTGTGTAGCGGATAAAGGGTCTAGAGTAGTCAAGGGTTTAATAAGACAATCAATCAACAATTTTTTTGATTTTCTTGAGCTGTAGCCAAGATTGGTATTGATTGTCTTTATTAAACAAGACAGTCGAACATGGGCAATCAACAAATTATCTACCAGCTGTGATCTCTAGCTGAGCACACAAAATAATCGTGGTAGGCAGAAGTCTCAATGTGGAAGTGACCTTATCAAAAATTCTACGACAAAGCGCTACTCTTAAATTTTCTTGTTGCTTACTTACCACGAAAGAATCAAATTTGGTAGCTTTTACAGTACTGCCCTATTCGATGGTATGTGTGGAATTGAAGTTATGAGGGATGAAATGGTTGGCTTTGGTTCACCTTTTTTTAAAATGATCTTTCGAAAAACATGTGACATCAATTCAGAATCGTTTGAGGTTCATGAACCCTCATACGGGGCCTACACATAGCGAACCTGTGGAAAGGGCCAGCCAAAGCATCAAGTCAGTGTTTTTATTCTCGCAGACAAGTCTTGCATCAATTTTTCGACCACGGACGTTTGAAAAGATTAGTTGGTCAAGGATGGTTTCGCAGCAACGAGGGTGCGGACGCAGCGGAACCTCTTAACAGTGAGCTTTACTCTTTGAACATAGCAAAAACGAGATCAGTCACGGCAGATTGGGAAGAAGTGCAGAAGAAAGACGAGAAATTTTGCCGAAATCCAGCAATAGTCTAACCTTTTACGAATTTTGCGTGATCGTGCTATGAAAACTTCCTGCGTTAATGTTATTTCCCGTTTGCAGTTAGGAAAGTCATTTCCTTACGAATAAAGGGCATAATATCCTCTTCACTGTGTAAATTGTAAGTGCATTAAACTAGTATAAGCATTCAGTTTGTCCCACAACCAAAAGTTGAACTTTGGAATTGAAAGAAAAAAACTTTTTTTGAGTTTTGTGTGGCAAGGGACAGGCTAAAAATCTCAAAATACTCAACAATTTCTTTTCGTAAAAACTGAAACCTTAGAGTGCTTCTCCTCTTTTTCGCAGAATTTTAGTTTAGAAACGGAAAGACGGAAGGAGAACCATATCTGAGCTGTTCTAGCATATCTATCCTCTGGAAATCCGGAAAATAAATCTGAAATATTGCCTGGAATCTGTTGGAAATATTTTTCCAAAGATTTAAAATTTTACCGATTTTTTTTTCTGAATTTCTTCAATTTTCATTG